>NW_006921602.1:10675025-10680185 GCF_000298275.1 Orycteropus afer afer | reverse complement strand
ATGGATGATGCTCTTGATGTCACCCCACAACTCATCTGGATTCTGGTCATTGGTGTTCAATGAATCAAATCTATTCTTTAGATGGTCTCTAAATTCAGAAGGGATATATTCTAGATCATATTTTGGCTCTCGTGGACTTGTTTTAATTGTCTTTAACTTCAAGTTGAACTTGCATATGAGCAGTACTTTGAGCAGATGACATGTAGCACTGGGCAAATAGGCTGCAAAAGACCTCCTTCAAGTGCTGAAGAGCAAAGATGTCTCCTTGAGGACTAAGGTGCACCTGACACAAGCCATAGTATTTTCAGTAGCCTCATATGCATGTGAGACTTGGACAATGATTAAGGAAGACCCAAAAAGAGTCAATGCTTTTGAGATGTGGTGTTGGCGAAGAATGCTGAAAGTACCATGGACTGCTAAAAGAACTAACAAATCTGTCCTGGAAGAGTGCAGCCAGAATTCTCCTTGGAAGCAAGAATGACCCGACTTCATCTCACCTACTTTGGTCATGTTGTAAGAAGGAACTATTCCCTGGAGAAGGATATAATGCGTGGTAAAGTAGAGGATTGATGAAAGAGGGGAAGGCCCTTAATGAGGTGGATTGACATGGTGGCTGCAACAATGGGCTCAAGTATAGCAAGGATCGAGGAGCTGGTGCGATACCGGGCAGTGTTTCATTCTGCTGTGCATGAGGTCACTATGTGTCGGGGACACCTCGATGGCACCTAAGAAAACACCACCACTACCATCATTTGGTTATCCATTCTTCTATTGATGGTCACCTGGGTTGTTTCCATCTCTATCCTATTGTAAATAGTGCTGCAATGAACATGGGTGTGCATGTATCTGTTCTTGTCCTGGCTCTTACTTCTTTAGGATATATATCAAGTAATGGGATTGCTAGATGAAATGCTATTTCTAATTCCAACTTTTTAAGGAGTCACCATACTGCTTTCCACAGTGTTTGTATCATTTTATAGTCCTACCATCAGTGTATGAGAATCCTAATGTCTCCATATTCACACCAGCATTTGTTATGTTCTGTCTTGTTGAACTTTGCCATTAGTGTTGGGGCAAGATGGTATCTCATTGTTGTTTTGATTTGCATCTCTCTAATGAGTAATGATTGTGAATATTTCTCCATGTGTTTGTTGGCTGCCTGAATATCCTCTTTGGTGAAGTGTCTCTTCATGTCTTCTGCCCATTTTTAAATTGGATTGTTTGTCTTTTTATTGTTGAGGTGTTGGAGTTCTCTATAAATTTTAGAGATAATTCCCTTGTCAGATATGGTGTTGCTGAATATTTTTTTCCAAACTGTAAGTTCTCTTTTGACTCTTTTAGAGAAGTCTTTGGAAGCACATAAAAATTTAATTTTTAAAAAGTCTCATTTATCTGGTTTATCTTCTGCTGTTTGTGCATTTTGGGTTATGCTTGAGAGTCTGTTTATGCCATAAATTAGGGCCCCTGAATTTGCCCTATTTTTTCCTTGGGAACTTTATAGTTTTAGGTTTCACAAATAAGTCTTTAATCCATCTGGAGTTAGTTTTTATGTATGGTGTGAGGTGAGGGTGTTGTTTCATTTTTCTGTATGTGGATATACAGTTTTGCCAGCACCATTTGTTAAAGAGACAATCTCTTCCTCATTTAATGGATTTCAGTCCTTTGTCAAAAATCAGCTGACCATAGGTCGACGGATCTATTTCTGGGTTCTCAATTCTATTCCACTGGCTAATGTCTCTGTCATTGTACCAATACTAGGCTGTTTTGACTACTGTGGCTTTATAGTAGATTTTGAGATCTGGGAGTGTGAGATCTCCTGCTTTGGTCTTCTTCAATAGTGCTTTGCTTATCTGAGGTCTCTTTCCTTTCCATATGAAGTCAGTGATTGTTTTTTCCCTGTCCTTAAAGAATGTTAATGGGGTCTGGATTGGGATTGCTTTGAATATATAGATTGCTTTGGGTAGTATTGACATTTTCACAATGTTCAATCTTCCTATCCATGAGTATGGTATGTTCTTTCATTTATGGAGGTTTCTTATGGTTTCTTGAAATAGTGATTTGTAGTTTTCTTTGTACAGGTCTTTTGTGTCCCTGGTAACATTTTTTCCCAAGTATTTTATTTTTTTGGTAATTATTGTAAATGGTATTGATTTCCTTTTCAGCAATCTCTACTGATGTAGAGGAATCCAACTGATTTTTGGATGTTGATCTTATATCCTGCCACTGGGCTAAATCTCTAAATTAGTTCACTCTTTATTATATTGAGAACTATCCATTCTATTCCTATTTTGTTGAATTTTTTTTTTTAAATCAGGAATGAATGTTGGATTGCATCAAATGCCTTTTCTGTATCAATTGATATGATCATGTGGTCTTTTACTTATGTGATGGATTACTTTGATTATTTTTCTAATGTTGAACCATATTTGCATACCTAGTATGACTCCCACTTGGTCACTGTGGTAGTTAAGTTTGTGTATCAACTTGACTAGGCCATGATTTTGAGCAGTTTGGTAGCTGGATATAGTTATTCCCCATGATGAGACTGTATGTGGTATAATAACCTGCATGGTGGAATTGGTTGTGAGCAGCTAATAACTTAAGGGAAGTTGTCTTTGGAATGTGTCCTGCTTCCATGTGTTCTGTCTTTGGAATGTATCTAGAAGCTTGGGGAAAGATCTCTAGCTTTTTGGCCCATTTTGGATCCTGCATTTGGCCCATCATTATCTCCAGTTCCTGGGCTTGAACCAGTGGCCTGCTGTATTGCCTGCTGATCTTGAGATTGTTGCCTGTGCAGCCTGTGACCCAATAATCAGCCATTTTTGCTGCCAACCTTGGATTTGTCAGCCCCAGCAGCCAGCAGCTTCATGAGTTAGGAGAAGCTTCAAGCTTGCTCCAGTGGGCCTGGAATAAGACACTGAGCTGAACCCCAACATCAAGGGGTCTCCACCCAGCCCCTAGAGCTGGCACTCTGGTCTTGGAGGAATAAATGTCTGTTTGTTAAAGACATCCATTTGTGGTAATTCTCTTATACCAGCACTAGAGAACTAAGACAGTCATGGTGTGTTATTTATTTATTTACTTTCATATGTTGTTCTAGTCTATTGGCTGGGACTTTGTTGAAGATTTTTGTGTCTATAGTCATGAGGGATAATGGTCTGTAATTTTCCTTTCTAGTTGTGTCTTTGCCTGGCTTTGGTATCAGGGTTATGTTTGTTTCATAAAATGAATTTGGTAGGATTTCATTCTTTTCTATGTTCTGGAATAGTTTGAGTAGGATTGGAGTCAACTCTTCTCTGACTGTTCAGTAGAATTCTCCAGTGACACTGTCTGGGCTAGGATTTTTTTTATTATTGTTGGCAGTTTTCTTTATGGCTTGTTCAATATAATCTTTTGTTATGAATCTGTTCAAATTTTTTACCTCTGTCTGGGTTAGTTTAGGTACAGCTTCAAAGTTTTGGAGTACAGTTTTTCATAGTGTCTTGATATTATCCTTTTTATTTTGGTTAGTTCTGTTGTGAAGTCATCTACTTCATTTTTTTATTCAAGTTATTATATCTTCTCCTTTTCTTTTGTTAATTTTGCCAATGGTTTGCCAACTTTATTAATCTTCTCGAAGAACCAACTTCTAGTCTTACTGATTCTGTTCATTGTTTTTCTATTCCATTTATTTCTGCTTGAATATTTATTAGCTTCTTTCTTCTGGTGATTGTAGGCTTTTTTTTAGCTGCACTTTTTTTTTTTTTAATCATTGGAAATGTTGGTTTAAGGTATTGATTTTGGCTCTTTCTTATTTTTTGTGTGTGCATTTATTGCTATAAATTGCCCTCTGTGCACTTCTTTTGCTGTGTCCCAGATTTTGGTATATTGTGCTTTCATTCTTGTTTAATTCAAGGAATTTAAAATTTTTATTTTATATTTCTTCTATTACTCAATACTTTTTGAGGAGGGTGTTATTCAGTTTCCATATATTTTTTCTTTGTTCTTCCTATTGTTGATTTCCAATTTTACAGCATTGTGATCTGAGGAGATGCTTTGCAGTATTTTAATGTTTTAAAATTTACTGATGCTTGCTTTGTGGCCTAATATATGGCCTATTCTGGAGAATGTTCCATGTGCAGTGGGAAAGAATGTATATTGTGCTGTTGTTGGGGGAAATATGCATATATGTCTATAAGGTCAAGTTGGTTGATTGTATTGTTTAGTTCTTCTGTATGTTTACTGAGTTTCTTTCTAGCTGTTCTATCTTTCATTGAAAGTGCTTTATTACAATCTCCAGCTATTACTGTGGAGTCATCTATTTATCTTTTCAATTCTGTTAAAGTCTGATTTATGTATTTTGGTGGTTTTTCATTGGGTGTGTAGATATTTATTATGGTTATGTCATCTTATTCCATTGATCCTTTAATTATTATATAACATCCTTCCTTGTCTCTTATGGTGGGTTTTTGTCTTAAAGTCTATTTTATCAGAAATTACTATTGCCATCCCAACTCTTTTTGATTGTGTTGTTGTTGTTGTTGTTATTATGTGCTGTTGAATTGGACCAGACTCATAGCGACCCCTCCTTGGGCTTCCGAGGCAGTATCACTACGAAAGTAGATTGACCCATCTTCCTTCTGAGGAGTGGCTGGTGGGTTTGAACCTCCAGACTTCTGCTTAGCAGTCAAATGCCTTAGGCACTACATGATTGTAGGTTGCTTAATCTATTTTTTTCCAATCTTTGACTTTTATTCTATTTTTGTCTTTGTGTCTAAAGTATGTCTCTTATAGACAGTATGTTGATGGGTCATGTTTTCTTATCTATTCTGCAATTCTATGTCTCTTGATTAGTGCATTTCATTCATTTACATTCAGTACAATTATTGACTAGTATGAATTTATTGCTATCATTTTGTCATTTTTTTTAAATGGTTTTGCTGATTTCTTTGTTCTATATAATTTTCTGTGCATAGCTCATTTTGTTTATGAATTTTTAAAATAATTTCCTTTGTTGATATTGTTTTAGTATTTGCAAATATTTGTGCCTTCCTCCTTTTTATTTTTATAAGAAGGTTTATTTATTTTCTTTTTTTGGAATACATTTTATTGAAATATAATTTATGTACAGTGAAATATAGAAAATTGACATTGGATCAATACTTTTTTTTTTTTTTTTTT
>NW_006921602.1:10673777-10674925 GCF_000298275.1 Orycteropus afer afer | reverse complement strand
TTTTTTGCAGTGTTCCCTCCTCTCCCCTCCCACCCCTGGTAACCAACAAAGAAAGTTTCCTTCCATATATAAACCTTTCCTGGACTTTTTACAATAATGAACTAATACTATATTTGTCCTTCTGTTATTGATTTATTTCACTCAGCATAATGTCCTCTAAGTTCATGCATGTTATGCGGTGTTGTGCAGATTATACATTATTCTTTAGTCTTACATAATATTCTGTTGTGTGTATGTACCATAGTTTGGTTATTCATTCTTCTGTTAATCGGCACATAGGCTATTTCCATCTTTTGGCTATTGTAAATAGTGCTGAAATGAACATGGGTGTGCATACATCTGTTCATGTCCTGGCTTTCACTTCTTTAGGATATATACCTAGTAATGGAATTGCTGGGTCAAATGGTTTTTCTAATTCTAGTTTTTTAAGGAATCGCCATACTGCTTTCCACAGTGGTTGTATCATTTTACAGTCCCACCAGCAGTGTATAAGTCTCAATCTCTCCACATCCTTGCTGGTATTTGTTATTTTCTGTCTTGTTGAACTTTGCCCTTAGTGCTGGGGTGAGATGATATCTCATTTTTGTTTTGATTTGCATCTCTGTGATGGCTAATGATCGTGAGTGTTCCAGGAAGGTTTATTAATCTTCTTTAAGGTCACCCTGTGGTTTATTATTTTATTCCTGAATTTAGAACAGTCTATTCTACTTCACAATCATCTTGACTTCTCCATTTGGAAGTTCTGAACCTATACTATTTACTCTCCCTTTTTGTTTTGTATTTGTCTTCATTTACCAATTGATGTCTCTGGGTCCCTGTTTATAGTCTTGTAAGTTTATTTTACTTTGGATACTTCTATATATGGGTTGGTTTCTGGGTTATGTCATCATGTGTGTTAATCATCTGTTGTTGTCTGCTGTTGTTGGTTCTCTGTCCAAAGAACTCCCTTTAACAGCTTTTGTAAGGTTGGTCTGGTTTTAACAAATTCCCTTAATTTCTGTTTATCTGGAAATGTCCTAATTTCACCAGCATATTTTTTTTCATTTAATTAATTTATTTTTATTTGGGTGAAGATTTACAGAGCAAATTCACTTTCCATACAGCAGTTCACATATACTTTGTCTCATGTCATTGACCACAGTTTACCA
>NW_006921602.1:10657153-10669462 GCF_000298275.1 Orycteropus afer afer | reverse complement strand
TTTTGTATCCTTCCCTTCAAGGCTCAGGGGTCCAAGATTATCTTCTGTGTCTGTGTTAATTGGTTTCCCTTTTCTTTGTTGAAGAGCATCTGTGCAGTCCTTGTGCCTAGTTCACCATCTTGCTGGAACTCACCAGCATATTTGAAGGACAATTTTGCTGGCTACATAATTCTTGTTTGAGAATTTTTTTTTTCTTTCCAGGTTTTATATATGTCATCCCATTGCCTTTTCTCTTGCATAGTTTCTGCTGAGAAATCAGAGCTTAGTCTTATTCGTTGCCCTTTGTCAGTACCTTTTCATTTTTCCCGTACTGCTTTCAGGATTCTTTCTTTGTCCTTAGTTTTGGTAACTTTGATTATGATATGTCTTTGTGATCTTCTTTTGGGGTTCATTGAACTTCTTGAATGGCTATCTTCTCATTTTTCATCATGTTAAGGAAGTTCTCTTCCAACAGATCTTTGACATTTTTCCTCTGTGATTTTGTCTCTTCCCATTCTGGAATTCTGATCATACATAAATTATTCCTCTTGATGATGTCTGTGATGGTTGGAGCTGTGTGTCAACTTGGCTGGACCATGATTCGTGTGGTTTGAGCAATTGTGATGTGGGTTGTTCCCATGATGGGATCAGATGTATATGTTTCGAGCAGCCAATCCATTGAAGGGGAGTTTCCCTAGAGGTGTGGCCTGCTTCCAGTAAATTTGTGGACATCCTGGAAAAGAGACTCTCTTCTTCTGTGGATCAGGATTCTGTTGTGATGCCTACAATTGTCCGTGAGTAAACAATCCACCATTTGGCCTGGAGATCTTGGATTCGTCATTCATTGGAGTCAACAGCTAGTATACTGCCTGCCAACCTTAAGCTCATTAGCCCCTGTAGCTGCTTGAGTTGGGAAAAGGCTCCAGCTTGAAGTTTAATCCAAGAACTTGAGACTTGCTAGCTTCTATAAGCGTGTAAGCCATTTTCCTACGATAAATTTCTATTCTCTCTCTCTAAGCTTTACTGGTTTTGGCTTCTCTAGAGAACCCAGCATAACACAATATCCTATATAAAACTCAGGCTTTCTTCATTTCATTTTGATCCTTTTTCTGATTGATCCCTTAACGAAGTAGTAATGAGAGATTTCTCTTCAATCTCACTTATTTTGTCTTACATTGATTTGATTCTACTTCTTTGCCCTTTCAAAATATTATCTGTTTCTGAAATCTTAGTATTAATTTCCTGGATTTCTATTTGCTATTTTTGTATGGTTTCTAATTTTTAATTTATTTTGTCATTTTGTTCTTATATTTTTTTCCTAAATTATTCTAGAATTTTGTCTGTGTTTTCCTTAATTTTGTCAGTGTTTTCCTTGATCTGTTTTTCAATCTGTTGAAAGTACATAAATATAATGATTTTGAATTCCTTATGAGGTAGTTCCAATGCTACTTCTTCCTCAGGGAAGTTTTCTGGCTCTGTAGTCCCTAGTTTATACTACTTTATCTTGCTTCTTTGTGTGAACTGGGATTGTCAGTTGTCTCTGAGACATTGTGATGTCACTGTACTTATATTTAATTGGTGATTGTATGTTGTGTGAGTCACCCAGGTCTTTTTTTTTTTTTTTTTCTTTATTTGGTTTTGTTATATCCAGGTAAGCAGAGCTTGTTATACTATTCTTTCTAGTAGTTTTGCAGCACTTTGACACTTAGCACCTTTTACTGGTGGGAGTGATAGAGGATGAGAATGTGTGCACAGATGTCTGTTAACTGTTCATGTAGAGAAGTTGAGGGCAAGTTGGGCAGGTATTGGCCTCCATTGCTGATTAGTTTGTGCAGAAGTAGATGGTGGCCATCCCCTCATACCCCACAGTGAACAAAGGTCTGCTCATTCCCTACCACCACCCACCTTCTGGATTGACAGGAATGCCCTGGCCCTAATTGTCTTCTAGCCAGCAGGAACACAGCCAGGATATCTTGCCCCCCCACTTTTGTTTTTGTTTCTTTGTTTGTTTTTCAGTTATACTTTTGTCCCTTCTTACATTCTTTCTGTTTATTTATATTTTTCTCTTTCCATTCCCTCGTTCTTGTTTTTCATTTTTTTCTGTTTGTTTTTTCCCTTTTCCTGATTCTCTTGTTTTTCATTCTCTTCTTTTTGTTCTACCCATCATTTTTCTTATTTTTTTAAACGCATTTTATTAAAATATAATTTATGTAAAGTGAAATACACAAAACTAAAGTGATATGGGTCAATGCATTCTTTTTTGTTGTTGTTGCAGTGTTCCCTCTCCTTCCCTCCCACCCCTGGCAACCCACAAAGAAAGTTTCCCTCCATATATAAACCTTTCCTTGACCCTCCACAACAACAAACTAATACTATATTTGTCCTTCTGTGATTAACTTATTTCACTCAGCATAATGTCCTCCAAGTTCATCCATATTGTGCAGTGTTTTGCAGACTCTACATTATTCTTTAGTGCTGCATAGGATTCCATTATGTGTATGCACTATAGTTTGCTCATCCACTCTTCTGCTGTAAATCTTAGAGACAAGTCCCTTGCCAGATATGTAATTATTGGCAAATATGAATTTGTTGCTGCCATTTTTGTTATGTGTTTTTTGGTGGTGTCCATTTCTTTGTTCCATATAATTATCTATGCTGAGCTCGTTTTGTTTATGAATCATGTTATCACTTCCTTCATTGCTATTATTTTAGTATTTGCTGAATATTTATGCTGGTCCTCTTTTTTGATGTGAAGGTTTATCATTTTTTTTTGAGGTTACCCTGTGATTTATAGGTTTCTTCTCAAGTTTAGAATAGTCCATTCTATCTTCCATCTACAAGTTCTGTAACGACACAGTTTTTTCCCTCTTTTTGGTTTGTAGTTGTCCTCATTTGTCAATTGATGTCTCTGGTTCCCTGTTTACAATCTTGTGGCTTCTTTACTTTGGATACTTCCATGGCTGGGTTGGTTTCTGGGTTATATCATCATGTGTGTTAATGGTCAGTTGTTGTTGGCTGGTGTTGCTTCTCTGTCCAAAGGGCTCCCTTTAGCATCTCTTGTAAGGTTGGTCTGGTTTTAACAAATTCCCTTAATTTCTGCTTATCTGGAAATGTCCTAATTTCACCATCATATTTGAGGGACAATATTGCTAGGTACATAATTCTTGGTTTGAAATTTTTCTCTTTCAGTGTTTTATATATACGATCACATTGTCTTCTCACCAGCCTGGTTTCTGTCGAGAAAACTGAGCTTAGTCTTATTGGTTGCCTCTTCTAGATAACTTTTTGTTTCTCCCATGCTGCTCTCATGATTCTTTCTTTGTCTTTGGTTTTGGTAAGTTTGATGATGATATGTCTTGGTGTTTTTCTTTTGGTGTCTATCCTGTTTGGGGTTCTTTGGACTTCCTGAATGGATATATTCTCATCTTTCATCATAGCAGGAAAATTCTCTTCCAACAAATCTTTGACAATTTTCTCTGGTGTTTTATTTGTCTCTTTCTATTCTGGAATTCCAATTACACATAGATTATTCCTTTTGATGATATCCCACATAAACCTTAGGCTTTCTTCATTTTGATCTTTTTTTCTGATTGACCCTTTTCCAAAGAAGCTTTCAAGTATTTACCTTCAATCTCACTAATTCTGTCTTCCATTGATTCAGTTCTTCTCCTTTTCCCATTCAATGTCTTATCTATTTATGAAAATTTAGTATTAATTTTTTGGATTTCTGTGTGTAGATTTTGTGTCATTTCTAATTTTTCTTTTATTTTGTCATTTTGTTCTTGTATTGTCTTTCAAAATTGTTCTAGGGTTTTGTCTGTGTTTTCCTTGATCTGTCTCTCAATTTGTTAAAGATACCTAAATATAATTCTTTTGAATCCCTTATCATGGAGTTCCAATGCTGCATCTTCCTCAGGGATGTGTTTTGGGTCTGTATCCTGGTCCCTAGTTTCTCCTGCTTTATCTTGCTTCTTTGTGTGGACTGTGATTCTCTGTTGTCTCTGAGGCATTGTGACATTTTTGTGTTTATATTTAATTACTGATTGTATGTTGGAGTGACTCGCTCACAATTTTCGTTTTCTTTGTATGTTATGTACACAAGCAGGGTACTGTGCTGTGCTCCTTTTTTCTCTAGTTGACAGCACTTATACACTCACCACCTGTCTCCTTTCCTGTTGTCAGCCTCTTGTATGTCCCTGCCGACCTTTGCAAACAGAGCCTACTTTTAGGTCCCTGGAATCTGAATGAAAATGCTATCACTTTAAAATCCAAAATGGTTACCACTTGTAAAGATTCAAAATGGCTCCACCCTATGTCACTTTAAATATTCAATATGGCTGCTGATTGCAAACATTCAAAATGGCTGCACCCTCAGTCACTTTTAATATCCAAAATGGCTGCCACTTATAAACATTCAACATGACTGCACCCTCCGTCACTTTAAATACCCAAAATGGCTGCCACGTGTAAACAATCAAAATGGCTGCACCCTCTGGACAGTGGAAAGTCAACAGCTCAGGTTGTCTCCCTCCTTGCTGTTTCCCTTCCACTCATAGGCCACCAGCACAGTCGTCCCTGCAGCCCTTGGTGACCAGGGCTGGTCTTTAGGTCAATTCTCAGGTCCCAACACCACTTGGAAAACATTCAGGGTATTGGTCCCATGAGAGTAACTGACAGTCTGCGGCTCCAACCATCTCCGTACTCACTGTTTTCATTCAGGTTTTTCCACTAATTGGGCCTAATCCAGTTCTCTATAGTTCCTTTCGAAAGCCAGGGCTCCAGGATATCTTCTGCATCTCTGTCAATTGGCTTTTCCTTTATTGAAGAGGATCTGTGTCACTCGTCTGCCTATTCTTCCATCTTACTGGAAGTGTTATTTTGTTTATTATTCATTTTCTTCTGTTGTTCTCTTTTCCCTCCTCCCCAGATACCATTTTTCTTTTCCTTTTATCTTTGTCCTTCTTTTGTCACCCCCACCCCTTTATTAAAATTTTTCTTTTCATTTATTGTTTTTTTCTTTTTGTGGGTAGGGTTGCAGGAGGTGTGGATATAGTTATGTCGTGTGGTCACAGCTGCTGTCTTCCATCCCATGGGACAAAAAAACACAACACACCAATAAAAGAAAAATAAGAGAACAAAAACCAAACAGCAACAACCAGATGGTCTCTAAATTCAGGAGGGATATAATCAAGGTCATATTTTGGCTCTTGTGGACTTTTTTGAATTGTCTTCAACTTCAATTTGAACTTGCATATGAGCAGTTGATGATCTGTTCCACAATCAGCTCCTGGCCTTGGTTTGGCTGAAGATATCGAGCTTTTCTATCGCCCCTTGCCACAGATGTAGTCAATTTGATTCCTGTGTACTCACTCCATCTGGTGAAGTCCACATGTATAGCTACCATTTGTGTTGTTGAAAAAAGGTATTTTCAATGAATAAGTTGTTGGTCTTGCAAAATTCTATCATACAGTCTCCAGTGTTATTTCTATCACCAAGGCCAAATTTTCAAACTACTGGTGATTCTTTTGTTTCCAACTTTTGCATTCCAGTCACCAGTGATAATTAACACATCTTGATTGCATGTTCGATCAATTTCAGACTGCAGAAGCTGATAAAAATCTTCAGTTTCCTCATCTTTGGCTTTCATGGTTGGTGCATAAATTCGAGTAATGGTAGTATTAACTGGTCTTCATTATAGGGATATGGATATTATCCTATCACTGACAGCATTGTACTTCATTGTACATCATCTTTTGTGATGATGAATGCCACACCTTTCCTCTTCATTTTGTCATTCCTGGCATAGTAGATCATATGGTTGTCTGATTCATAATGGCTCAAACCAGTCCATTTCAGCTCACTAACGCCTAGCATATCAATCTTTATGTGTTCCATTTCATTTTTGACAACTTCCTGTTTTCCTAGATTCATACTTTGTACATTCCATGTTCCAATTATTAATGGATGTTTGCAGCTGTTTCTCCTCAGTTTGAGTCAAACCATGGCAGCAAATTGAGGTCTTGAAAGCTTTGCTTTATCCATACCATTAAGGTTGGTTCTACTCTGATGAGACAGCTCTTTCCCAGTTGTATTTTGAGTCCTTTCCGACCTAAGGGGCTCATCTTCCGACACTGTATTGGACACTGTTTCAGGGCTATTCATAAAGTTGTCCAGTAATGTATCAATGTTTCTCTGCTATTTGTATCATTTTTCTTTGCCAATTCTTTGAGAAGTGGATGACCTCTTACTTCTTCTGTCTCAGCCTGTAAGCTGTGTTGAAATTTGTGCACCATGTGCAACCCTGCTGGCGTTTGAAACACTGGTGACACCTCCTCGAGCCTCACAGCAACATGCAAACCACCACAGTAAGACAAACTAGCAGACAAGTTTGTCTCACTCTGCTCCTTCCTGCCTTGGGTGGGTTAGGGCTCTCTCCCTCCCTTCCCTTTACCTGTATCCTGCCGCTGTTAGCCCTGGTGGAAATAGATTGCCCAATCTTCCTTCTGAGGAGTGGCTGGTGGGTTTGAACTGCAAGCCTTCTGGTTAGCATCAAATGCCTTAGGCACTATGCTACCAGAGCTCCTACCTTCCTGCCTTGGGTGGGACTAAACAAAAAAATTTCAGGCAGAGGAGGCAGAAGAAAATCAAAAGGGAAGAAAGGAATACCCCTAAGAAGAGTCTGAGTCCTGCTCAATCTTTCCTTAGGGGCTTCTCCAAAGCTTATTTCTCTATACTTATCTGATCTTATCTTTATGCATTGTAGCTATCATTATGCTTTGTGACCTAGTTTCAGTCAACAACACATTACACACACATGTATATGTTATATGTGTATTAACATTAATTTCCTTGATTTTTTTTCAATAATCCAACCCAATTTTATTTGTATGACCCATTTCACCTAACAGTAGAAAGTATAATCTTATTCAATTCCAAGCAAACCCAGGATCTCCCTGGTGGAGGGAATAATTGCTAGTCCCCAGTTTATACCAGGATCTCCTGAGATGACTTTATCCCAGCTAATCCTCAGGTATGACCTTTATCCCCCAGAAAATCACCGACTAAGATATATATTATCTGCCATGTCTCCAGTCATCAGTACACACTCTCTATTCTTGTTCCAACCACTGAACCCTTTCACATGTTCTCCTATACCTACACCTACACCTGTGCAAACTCAGCCCTCTCTTGCAAAATCCTCAACATTACCTTCTCCACTTGCTACTGTTAAACTAGGAGAATACTTTCCTAAGAGCCTTGCTCAATACCTGGGTAAACTCAGATGTTATCTTTCCGTAGATCCTTAGTGCCAGGAGAATTGCCAGGGGGATGGGTAGGGGAATCCTTCTAAAATAGCAGCTAGCTCACTGCCATCCAGTCGGATCTGACTCATAGCCACCCCTCCTTGGATTTCCAAGGTGGTATTACTACAGAAGTAGATTGCCCAAGCTTCCTTCTGAGCAATATCCAATCTGGCTGTTGACTGAAACTAGGTCACAAAGCATAATGATATAGCTACACTGCATAAAGATAAGAGCACATAAGTATGGAGGAGATAAGCTTTGGAAAAGCCCTTAAAAATAGTGGGGCAAGACCCAGGCCCTCTTTAGGGGTGTTTCCTTTCTTCCCTTTTGACTTTCTTCTGCTTCCTCTGCCTGACATTTTTTTTTTTTTAATTTAGTCTGCATATTATTCCAAATATTTTCTGTTTTAAAATGCAGCTGGCTTAAAAGAGAAAAATTTGGTGTCTCTATTCTCTGGTCCCACCATTACAACTCCCAGAAAGCAATGGCTGCTTCATGCTGTTGTTGTTAGGTACCATCAAATTGGTTCTGAATCATACTGACTTTATGTACAACAGAACAAAACCCTGTCCAATTCTGCACCATTCTCACCATAATTGTTGCTATGCTTGAGCCCATTGTTACAGCCACTGTGTCAATTCATCTTACTGAGTGTCTTCCCCTTTTTCACTGACCCTTTACTTTACCAAACATGATGTCCTTGCCCAGGGACTGGTCCCTCCTAAAAACATGACCAAAGTATGAGGGAGGAAGTCTGGCCATTCTTGTTTCTATGGGGTGTTCTGGCTGTACTTCCTCCAAGACAGATTTGTTTGTTCTTCTGCCAGTCCATGGTATATTCAAAATTCTTCACCATGACCACAGTTCAAATGCATCAATTCTTCTGTGGTCTTCCTTATTCATCAGTTAGCTTTCACATCACATATGAGGTTATAGAAAATAGCATGCTAGATTCTGAATTGGGTAAGATCAAGGATTATAAATGAAGAAGAAGAAGAAGAAGAAAGAAGAAGAAGAAGAAGAAGAAGAAGAAGAAGAAGAAGAAGAAGAAGAAGAAGAAGAAGAAGAAGAAAGAAGAAAGAAGAAAGAAGGGCACAAATTATTCCTAGTATTTTACCAGTGCTTGTAGTTGTAACAGTAATTTTTGTATTTTTTTTTTTCAATCAGAAACATTTTCAATACTGGTAGTGTCAAAGGAGTAGAGAGGCCGCATCTTCTGACCTCCTCTAACCATACAAGAAGAAGACAGAATCACCATCAGTAGCCCAAGGCCTATCCCTGCAAGGGCAGACATGCAGCCTCCCTCCAGCCCTTTCATCTACCCTGACACCAACTGTTCCTCCTGCAGCACCCACCACCTCTCTGCTGGGTTTGATAATTTGCTGCAGTGGTCACACAGAACTCAGATTATGGGGTTTATTAGGGAAACAACAGGCTACAATTCAAGTTGAGGAACATCCTTGGTCTCTCACAGCCTGCCATCTCTCAGCCAACAGTCTTTCTCAGTCTTTCTACCAGCAATGCGTGTCTCTTGAGGTCTCTCTCAGCAGTGTATGTCTCTTGCATCTCTCTCTCTCAGCAGTGTGTGTCTCTCAGGATCACATTTCTCTCAACAGCATGTCTTTCTCAGCCAGCAGTCAGAGAGACTACTTCTGCCTCTGGAAGGGCTCCTTTTGAGCCTGGCAGAGTGACCACTAACCAATCCCAACCTCAGAATTCTATACACCTGAGAGAGAGTGAACTTCCCAGAAGATTGCTTCATGCTGGTTCAAGAGAAATACCCCACTTGGATTACTTCTGCAATCAGGAGCTATTCAGTTGCTCACGGCAAATTCCATCATGAGTTTACGAAGACTTATGGCTAGAAAAGCCACACTATGTAATTTACTACACTGCAGGTAGTTTCTGATTTACCATTTTCCACAGTTGTATAGTACTATTCATTCGGTCATTCTCTCTGTGATTTCCAATGTTTCACCATTGTAACACCATTAAAAAAAAAAAGAAAAAAAAAAAAAACCTCACTGCCACTGAGTAGACTCTGACTCATAGCAACCCCTCCTTGTGTTTCCGAGGCTGTATCACTACGAAAGTAGATTGCCCAATCTTCCTCCTGAGGAGTTGCTGGTGAGTTTGAACTGCCAGTCTGGTTAGCAGTCAAATGCCTTAGGCACTATACCACCAGAGCTCCTAGTAACAGCATAGATGTCTTCATATATCCATCTTCCTTCCTTGAAATTATTGTCTTAGAATAAAACCGCAAGAGGAGATTACTAGGCCAATTAGTGTGAATAGTTCTATTTCCTTTCTACTTGTTGGAAAACTGCTTCCAAAATGATTCCGTAGTGATATTGCCTTGGAAACCCAAGAGGTGTTACTGTGAGTTGGATCTGACTTGATGGCAGAAGGTTTGGTTTGGTTTGGTACACACATTTAGCATGAAAGTGCTAATTTCACTAAAACTTTTCTAGCACTGAGTATTATCATCCACAAATGTATTCAATCATCTACTTTCTGAAACACATAACCAAAAAACTAAACTCACTGCCACTGAGTCAATTCTGACTCATAGTCATCCCCATTGGGTTTCCAAAGCTTTAAAAAATTTTTTTTAAATGATTTGGGTGAAAGTTTACAGAGCAAATTCACTTTCCATACAGCAGCTCACATTCACTTTGTCTCATGACATTGATTACAATTTACCACAATGCAACATCTCCTCTCCCACTTCCTCCCAATAGTTACCTCTTCCCTGTGTCCCTCCCTCCATGCACTCCTGCCCCCTGAGCTGTCTTCTGTGCATACACAGCCCTACTATTCTGCCATGATTGATCTCTCCAAGGAGTGGATCTACCTAATGTAAAAGTTCAGCTCATATGCCTGTCTTTTGTTTGGGTGGAAGCCACAGGAGTGGGTTCAATTCCAGACCTGAAGGGCAGCTAAAGCGCATAGTCTCAGTGGTTCCACCAGGCTCTATCAGAACAGGAAAACTAGTCCCCCACCCCCCTTTTTTTATCCCAAATGATTTTGAGTTTTGTTCCACATTGTTCTCACACTCTATCCAGGATCTCCTACATAGATCCCCCTCCAAGTGGTTGACAGTAGTAGCCAGGCACCATCTAGTTCTTCTGGTCTCATAGTCATATAGGCTGAGGATTGCATGGCGTACCAGTCACTTGGACTAATTGTTTCCATCAATATTTGGTTTTTTCATTTTTCTTTGCTGTGAATGAGGAGAGACCCATCATTGAACCTAGATGGCCACTTGCAAGCTTTAAAGATCCCAGTCCCTACTCACCAAAGCGGGCTGTGGAACAATGTTTTGTATAGTATGTTATGCCAATTGAGCTTGATGTCTCCTGTGACTATTTTCCTAGGTCCTGAGCCCATAGGTCCAACTACTCACTCCCTCTGGGTAGCTGGCTGTAGCCAAGAAGTGACTACAAACTTGTCCCTTGTCAGCTCTACTATATACCTGGGAATTCTCACAGAACATACAAAAACACTTATAGAAATATTATCTGCCAACCCTATACATGGTCTTGGGCAAATTCCTCCCTGCATAGATGTACCTAATAATTCAGCCTGCCCACCCATCTATCCACCCATATATCCATGTTTGCAAGGCTTTAAATCTTTACAGACTGCCTCATCTTTTTTCTGCAGAGCAACTGGTGAGTTTGAACCACGAACCTTTTGGTTAGCAGCCAAATGCTTTAACTGCTACACCCCCAGAACTAGATAATATAGTGTGTTAGGCTGGGTCCTCTAGAGAAGCAAAACCAATAAAGCTTATGTGTATATATATATATATATATATATATACATACACACACACACACACAGATAAATTTATCTTAAGGAAATGACTCACACACTTACAGAAGCTGGCAAGTCCCAAGTTCTTGGATCAGACATCAAGCTGGAGGCTTTTCCCGACTCATGCAATGTCAGGGGCTGACAAGCTCAAGGTTGGTAAGCAAGCAGTATACTGGCTATTGACTCCAAGGAATGAGGAATCCAAGATCACCAGGCCAAATATTGGATTGTTCAATCATGGAGAGTTGTAAGAGCACAACAAGATCCCAATCCACAGAAGAGTGTCTCTTTTCCAAGAATGTCTATAAACATATTGGAATCAGACCACACCCCTAGGGAAACTACCTTCCATAGATTGGCTGCTCAAAACATGTACATCCGATCCCATTATAGGAATAACCCTCACCATAGCTTCTTAAACCACACAGAACTGTGGTCCAGCCAAGTTGATATACAACTCCAACTGTCACAGTCCACCCCTTGTCATCTTGGCAGTTGTACACATCTTCTTAACCATATATAATCTCTAAATAAGGACAATTATAAAGTCATATTTGTGCCTAACATGATACACTAACACACATACAACTGAAATGCATTAACCTTGTTTAACTTTCACAGTTCATAACAGAAGGAAACAAAAGCATTTGATGCACATATACACTGAAGAAATATAATAATCACAGTCCTCGTTTCTGCAACTGGTCACGTGGTCATAGCTGATACTTAGAACTACCTTCTTCTACCACCCGCTCTGTATTGCCCTTGCCCTCAGCAAGCACCTCAGCTGGTCCTGGTTCTTTGCCTGGTGGGGTGACTCAAACCTTCATTCCTGAAGGGTCTCGACCATTGGCAGTCATATCAGAATTGGGCTGCTGTAATTTTCCATTGACTTTAATCACAGGGCATGATAGTACTAAGAGACATCCAAAAGAATCTCCTGTATTGCAGACATATTCTTCTTTACCTCCATTATGTAATGTCAATCCAATTTCTCCTTGGTAATCAGGATCAATTACACCACATAATACAGTAATACTCTTCTTTTTCTGTTGATCCAGAGGCAAAGGAAGCCAAAATGGCCGGGTGGCATTCTTTTTTTTTTTTTTTCCTTCTGATTTCTTTTCTTTTTTTTAAATTTTATTTTGATTTGGGTGAAGATTTACAGAGTAAATTCACTTTTCATACAGCAGTTCACATATACTTT
>NW_006921602.1:10622543-10650254 GCF_000298275.1 Orycteropus afer afer | reverse complement strand
GAAGAGGGTCTGTGCAATCCTTCTGCCTAGTCCGCCATCTTGCCGGAACTCCCAGGTGGCATTCTTAACTTCCAGTTCAATGCAATCAGTATTGTGTCTCTAGGTGGGAGTCTTCCTCCTTTTGGGACTAAGATCTCCAGACCTGCAGAGCATAGGGTAGCAGGAAGAGGAAGCAAAAATTGTTTGAGTGGGTCACTAGGGATAATAGTGAGTGGTACCACTCCCATTTCCACCTCTTGGTTCCTGGACCCAATGAATCCTGGTTATTGGAGAAATAGCACCATACATTGGACGCTGGTTTAGAGCATATACAACCTCCTGAAGAACATTGTCCCAACTCTTCAAGGTATTGCCACCTAGCTGGTGCTGTAATTGTGTTTTTAGTAGTTCATTCATTGTTCTATCAGGCCAGCTGCTTCAGAAGGATGGGGAACATGGTAAAACCAGTGAATTCCGTGAGCATAGGCCCATTGCCACACTTCATTTGCTGTGAAGTGAGTCCCTTGAGCCAAAGCAGTGCTGTGTGGGATACCATGATGGTGGATTAGGCATGCTGTAAGTCCATGGATGGTTGTTTGTCAGAAGTACTGCATGCAGGGAAGGTGAATCCATATCCAGAGTAAGTATCGATTCCAGTAAGAACAAAATGCTGTCTTTTCCATGATGGAAGTGGTCCAATGTAATCAACTTGCCACCAGGTTTCTGGCTGATCACCCTGAGGAATGGTTCCATATTGCAGACTCCGTGTTGGTCTCTGCTGCTGGCATATTGAACACTCAGCAGTGGTGGTAGCCAAATCAGCCTTGGTAAGTGGAAGTCCATGTTGCTGAGCCCATGCATAACCTCCATCCCTGCCACCATGGACACTTTGTTCATGATCCCATTGAACAATGACAGGAGTAGCTAGGGAAAAAGGATGACTGGTGTTCACTGAATATGTCATCCTATCCACCTGATTGTTAAAGTCTTTCTCTGGTGAGGTCATGTTTTGGTGGGCATTCACATCAGAAACAAATATCTTTATTCTTTTGGCTTATTCAGAAAGATATTTCTACATACCTCTTCCCCATACATCCTTGTCTTCAATTTTCCAATCATCCTCTTTCCAACACCCAGACCATCTGGCCAACACATTGGCCACAGCCCATGGATCTGTATACAATCATACATCTGGCCATTTTTTAATCCATGCAAAGTGAATAGCCAGATGCATAGTTCGAAGTTCTGCCCATTGGGAGGATTTCGCCTCACCACTGTCTTTCAAGGAAGTCCCAGAAAGGGGCTGCAGTGCTGATGCTGTCCACTTTCAAGTGGTGTCTGAATATCGTGCAGAACCATCTGTAAACCAGGCATGAGTTTTCTCTTCCCCAGTCAACCGATCATAAGGAACTCCCCATAATTCCATAGGTCCAGACTGGGAGAGGGAAGGTAATATGACTGGAGTGGGGACCATAGGCATTTGGGTCACTTCCTTATGCAACTTACTTGTGCCTTCAGGTCCTGCTCAAGCCTGATATCTGCTATATCACTTCCATTTAATGATGGAGGGCTGCTGTGCACATCCAACTTTATGACTCTGTGGGTCAGACAACACCCAGTTCATGATGGGCAGCTCAGGCATCATGGTGACTTGGTGGCCCATGGTTAGGTGTTCAGTCTCTATGAAAGTCCAGTAACAAGACAAAAGCTGTTTCTCAAAAGGAGAGTAGTTATCTGCAGAGGATGGCAGGGCTTTGCTCCAAAATCCCAAGGATCTGCATTGCAATTCACCAATAGGGACCTTCCAAAGACTCCAAACAGCATCTCTATCTGCAACAGACACTTCAAGCACCATTGGATCTGCTGGATCATATGGCCCAAGTGGCAGAGCAGTTTGCCTGGCAGCCTGAACCTGTTGCAGAGCCTTCTGTTGTTCTGGGCCCCATTCAAAGCTAGCAGCTTTCTGAGTCACTTGATAAGTAGGCTGAGGCAACTCACCCAAATGAGGGATATGTTGCCTCCAAAATCCAAAGAGACCCACCAGACATTGTGCCTTCTTTCTAGTTGAGGGGAAAGCCAGATACAATAACTTATCCTTCACTTTAGTAGGGATATCTCAACACGCCCCACACCACTGGACCCCCTAGAAATTTCACTGAAGTGGAAGGTACCTGAATTTGTGTCGGGTTAATTTCCAACCCTGTAGCATGCAGATGTCTCACCAATAAGTCTGGAGTCACTGATACTTCTTCCTTACTAGGTCCAATCAACATAATGTCATCAATATAATGGACCATTGTGATGTCTATGGAAGAGAAAGGTGATCAAGATCCCTACAGACTAAATTATGACAGTGCTAGGGAGTTGATATACCCCTGAGGAAGCACTGTGAAAGTATATTGTTGGCCTTGCCAGCTGAAGGCAAATTACTTCTGATAGTCCTTTGAAATTGGTATTGAGAAAAAGGCATTAGCCAGATCAATAGCTGCACACCAAGTACCAGGAGATGTACTAATTTGCTTAAGCAATGAAACTACATCAGGAACAGCAGCTGCAATTGGAGTTACCACCTAATTAAGTTTACGATAATCTACTGTCATCTGTTTTTTGCACAGGCCAAATAGGCGAATTAAATGGGGACGTGGTGGGAATCACCACCCCTACCCCTTCAAGTCCTTGATGGTGGCAGTAATCTTTGCAGCCCCTCCAGGGATGCAGTATTGCTTTTGGTTTACTATTTTTCTAGGTAGAGGTAGTTCTAATGGCTTACACTTGGCTTTTCCTAACTAATACTCCACATGCCAGGGACCCATGTGGGAATTCTGCCAATTGCTCAGTATATGTATTCCAATTATTCATTATAAAACTGGGGAAATCACTACAGGATGGGTTCGGGGACCCACTGGACCCACTGTGAGTGCCCCTGAGCTAAGACTCCATCAATAACTTGACTTCCATATTCTCCTAATCTGACTGGTGGGCCACATTGATGTTTTGGGTCTTCTGGAATTAATGTAAGTTCAGAGCCAGTGTCCAGTAATCCCCCAAAAAATCTGATTATTTCCTTTTCTCCAGTGAACAGTCACTCTTGTAAAAGGCCTCAGATTCCTTTGGGGAAGGCTGGGAGAAATATTGACATTATAAATTTTTGACAATGTAGTGGAGTCCTTCCTCAAGGGGACCCAGCCTCCCCTTCATTCAAGGGGTTGTGGGTCTGTAAACTGACTCAGGTCTGGGAATTGATTGAGAGGCTGTGACTCTGTATTCTGGCGATTCAATCTAGACTGCTGTTCATGGGACCTAGAATTCATCTGTCTATACAGATCAAGTAATTATTTAATAGGTTTGCCATGTATTTCACTACTAGGAACACTATGCCTAAGTAGCCAATGCCATAATTCCACATGAGTCAGAGTATTCTGATTACTCTTTTGATTCTGCTGTCCATTATGGTAATCAGGCCCACCTTGACTTTGTCAATTAACTCCTGCCACTTGGCCCCTACCACCACAGGGTCTAATCAGCTCCATCATAGTTAAGCATCTTAGTTCAATTAGGGCAGTTCCCACTGTCAAATCTGGCTTACATAAAATAGCAATTGCTGCAGTCTTCAAGGATGCTGGGGCTCCCTTCACAAATTTGTTCCTCACCACACTGGTGAAAGGTGTGTCCTCTGGACTCTCCATTTATGGCTCTAAGGGTCTAATCCCATAAATCCATTCTAACATGCCAATTACCCTAAGCCTCTGGATACCTTCTTCTACATTGTACCAAGGCAGGTCTGGCACTTCAACTTGACTTAAGGTAGGCCACTGCATAATACATACTTCAGTAAGTCAACCAAATAAACAATTAGATCCTTTCCTAATCTCTCGAGCTGAAACATTGAATAAAGAATCCTTACTTAGTGGACCTAAATCAATAAACTCAGGCTGATCCATGTTACATTCCTTGCACCATTATCCCACACCCTCAATAGCCTTTCCCATATATATTCTCCAGGTTTCTGTCTGTACATTTTAGCAAAATCAAGTAGGCATTTTCGGGTGTAGTATACCACCTCCTCAGTCACACTTTGTATTTCACCTGTTGGAGTTTACTTGGTCTTAACTTTGGTTATAGGTCTAGCAGCAACAATGGGTGCTTGGAGCAAGTCCTGAGAACATTCATCAATGTCTTCAATGCCATCTATCTCAGGCAATGACCCAGCAGGAACAGTTGGGTTAATCCCATCAAATGGAGATGAAGGGATAAAGTTTTATAGTAATCTCTTCAGAGGGGAGGGATTCAACAGAATTTACAGGCTCCATTTCCTCTTCTTCCTAACTGTCTGCCCATCTGTCCCCATTCCAAGTTTCAGGATCCCATTTTTTCCCAATCAATGCCCTCACTTTAACTTCAGACACCATTTTAGGTTGGCAATTCAATTGGCATTGTAAATCAGCCACCCTTACAATAAGTCTGGATTTGGTTTTTGGCAACATCAGCTCTGTTACTATAAGAAATAAGGCTTTCTTTCAGAGCACAACTGGAAACATTGAGGTCTTTATGCAGTGCTTGAGCTGTGACTCAGCAGCTCTGAACTCATCTCACTCTTTCACCACTTTGTCTAGCATAAGTAGGACCAACCAACCAGCTTCTTTATACTCCTCATGCTGACAAAATTGCAGAAAAGTATCAAATATGCAATCACCCAGAGCCTCACTTCTCAAAAATACTTGATCTATTGGTGGTGCTATTTTGCATATTAGTGTTGCTACCTTATGCCATGGATTAGCAAGGTCCTCTTTATTAATGGAGGCAGAGTCACCAGTGCCTTTAGAATTAATCAAATTGGAGAAACAATTTAGGAATCCTATCCTTATGACTTTGTCTCTCCAGAATCACTGTTGGTACCAAATGTGTTAGGCTGGGTTCTCTAGAGAAGCAAAACTAGTAAAGATTATATGTGTATGTTGTTGTTGTTGTTGTTGTTTTCTGTCAAGTCGGCCCTGATTCATAGCGACCCCTCCTTGGGTTTCCGAGGCAGCATCACTACGGAAGTAGGATTGCCCAACCTTCCTTCCGAGGAGTGGCTGGTGGCTTTGAACTGCCAGCCTTCTGGTGAGCAGTCAAGTGCCTTAGGTACTATGCTACCAACAGCTCCTGTGTGTGTGTGTGTGTATATATATATATATATATATATATATATATATATATATAAACCAAAACCCAACTCATTGCAGTTGAGTTGGATCTGACTCATAGTGACTCCTCCTTGGGTTTCCGAGGCAGTATCACTATGGAAGTAGATTGCCCAACCTTCCTTCCAAGGAGTGGCTGGTGGGTTTGAACTGCCTGCCTTCTGGTTAGCAATCAAATGTCTTGGGCACTACACCATCGGAGCTATCTTAGGCAAATGGCTCACACACTTACAGAATCTGGCAATTCCCAAGTTCTTGGATCAAACATCAAGCTAGAGGCTTTTGCTGACTCACACAACTGCAGGGGCTGACAAGCTCAAGGTTGGAAGGCAGTATACCAGCTGTTGACTCCAAGGAATGAGGAATTCAAGATCACCAGGCCAAATGGTGGATTTTTCGCTCATGGACAGTTGTAGGCAGCAAAACATGATCCCGATCCACAGAAGAGTGTCTCTTTTTCCCAGGATGTCCATAAATATATTGGAAGCAGGCCACACCCCTAGGGAAACTCCCTTTCAATGGATTGGCTGCTCAAAACATATATATCTGATCCCACCATGGGAATAACCCACATCACAACTGCTTAAACCACACAGAATTGTAGCCCAGCCAAGTTGACACACAACTCCAATTATCACACATAGGACAAATGGTGTATTGCAGAAAGACCATAGGAAGAGAGAATCAAGATAAACATCAGCAATCCAAGGCTGCTTTCCATGCCATCCCTCTCCAAACTTTTTGGCAATTCTGATACCAACTGTCCTTCCCATGGCAGTACACCAGCTGTTGACTCCAACGAATGACGAATCCAAGATCTCCAGGCCGAATGGTGTATTGTTCACTCACGGACAGTTGTAGGCAGCACAACAGAATCCTGATTCACAGAAGAATGTCTCTTTTCCTAGGATGTCCATAGATATACTGGAAGCAGGCCACACCCCTAGGGAAACTCCCTTTCAACAGATTGCCTCCTCAAAACATAAGCATCTAATCCCATCATGGGAATAACCACATCACAACAGCTTAAACCACACAGAGTTGTGGTCCAGCCAAGTTGACACACAGCTCCAACTATTACACCCACACTGAATTTCCAAGGCTGTAAATCATTACGAGGAGCTCTGGAGGCATAGTGCCTAATGCATTTGACTGCTAACCAGAAGGCTGGCAGTTCAAACCCACCAACCACTCCTCAGAAGGTAGGTTGGGCAATCTACTTCCATAGTGGTACTGCCTCGGAAACCCAAGGAGGGGTTCCTATGAGTCAGATCCAACTTCACAGCAGTGGTCAAATTTGTTGGTTGCATAAATATGAAAGCAGACTGCCTCATCTATCTTCCAGCAGAATGACTGATAGGCTTGAACCACCAAATCTTCTGGTTAGCAGCCAAATGCCTAAACCACTGCAACAGCAGATCGTCTTATATAGGATACCAGAAGGAGGCAATTTGAGCTCTCCAGAGGTTTACAGCCTAATTGAACAAACATATCATAAGTACATAATGCACACACAAATACAAGTTGATTATAGGATACAGTAGGCTGGAGCTTGTTTGTCCATTCCTCACATTCTTTGCCACTTTTTGGGATGGTACATCTCAAGATGCAATAACAAGAAGGGCACTTTCTTCTCTCTCTCTTTTTTCCAAGTAAGTTTTTGAATAGGCAATACTGTCACTTGATTAAAAAATTGTAAAGTCTGAAAGAATACATAGTGAAGTTTTTCTCTCACCCTGGTCTTCCAGTTACCCAGTTTCCTTCCCTACAAAATACTGATGTTATTGGTTTCTGGGGTATATTGTTGTTGTTAGTTGCCATTAAGTCCATTTCAACACATGGCAACCCATGTGTACAGAGCAGAACTGCTCCACAGGTCTTCATTGTTGTGACCATTTGGAAGCAGATTGCCAGGCCTGTTTTCTGAAGTGCCTCTGGGTAGATTTAGAACTACCAGCCTGTTGGTTAGCAGTCCAGTGCTCTACCATTGGGAGCTCTGGTGCCCAAGGCACTTGACTGCTAACCAGAAGGTTGGCAGTTCAAACCGACCAGTCACTCCTCAGAAGGAAGATTGGGCAATCTACTTCCATAGTGATACTGCCTCAGAAATGCAAGGAGGGTAGCTATGAGTCGGATCTGACTCTATGGCACATAACAACAACAACAGCTCTACCATTTGCACCATCCAGGCACTCCCTTCTTGCATAAACTTCTGGTGATGTTTTATGATTTATATACATGATATATAAATACATATATGTTTGCTGGGTTCGAACTGCTGACCTTTTGGTTAGCAGCTGAGTGCTTAACCACTACACCACCAGGGATATATATAAGCTATGAATCAGGGCAACTCAAAAGCATATAACAACAACCTCAGAGATATTGCAGGTTCAGTTCCAGAGCACTGCAATAAAATGAAGATCTCAATAAAGCAAGTCACATCAATTTTTTTGTTTCCTGGTGCATATAAAAATTGTTTGCACTATACTGTACTCTATTCAAGAAGCTCTGGTGGTGCAGTGGTTAAGGCATTGTTTTGGTTACCTCTGTGCTGCTCTGACAGGAATTTACCACAAAATGGGATAGCTTTAACAAACAGGAGTTTATTCTCTCACAATTTTGGAGGCTTTAAATCTGAGTTCAAAGTGCCAGTCTCTAGGGGCTGGGTGAAAAACCTTTGACCTTGGGCTTTAGCTCTGCCTCTTGCTCTGGGTTCACTGAAGCTAGAGACATCTCTTCACTCAGGCAGATACTGGCTGCTGAGGCTAACAAGCCCAAGGTTGACAAATAAAATGACACAGTCCCAATGTTAACAAACAACATGGCAGGCCATTGATTCAAGTCTGTTGAAAGTCCCAGGATCAGCAGAACATGGCAGGCTGCTGAACAATGACTTGACTACACACAGGGTTCAAGCATGCTATAAGCTAGAGATCATTCCCAAATCTGCTTCCTATATACGGGAAGTAGACCACATCCCTAAAGCAGCTTCTCAGATGCTTGTGGTAGATCTCACCATGGAGTTAATTGCCAGTCTCATCATGGGCAATAACTACCACCACCTGCCCAACCACTCAACCAGGCACAGCCAAGTTGACACTACCATAGGCATTCAGCTGCTAACCAAAATGTTGGTGGTTCAAACCCACCAGCAGCTCCATGGGAGAAAGATGAGGCAGTCTGCTTCCAAAAAGATTTACAGCCTTGGAAACCTTATGGGGCAGTTCTACTCTGTCCTATAGAGTTGTTATGAGCCAGAATCGACTTGATGACAGTGGGTTGGTAGGCTATTAAGTGTGCAATAGCCTTATGAAAATGTTTGAAATATTGTGAGAATTACCAAAATGTGACACAGAGATACAAAGCAAGAATATGCTGTTAGAAAAATGGCACTGATTTGATGCTAGGTTGCCACAAACATTCAGTAAAAATGTAAAATGTAAAAAAATGCAGTATCTGCAGAATGCAATAAAGTGCACAAATGCAAGGTATCCCTGGTGGCACAGTGGTTAAGCACTTGGCTACTAATGAAAATATATATGTATGTATATATATGTATATATATATATGTATGTATATATATGTGTAAAAATGGCAAGGACATCACATGTTCTGACCTCCTCTAATCCCACAAGAGGAAGACAGAATCACCATCAATAGCCCAAGGCCTATTCCTGCAAGGCCAGACATACTGCCTCCCTCCAGCCCTTTCACCAACTGTTCCTCCCAAAGCACCCACCACCTCTCTCCTGGGTTCGATAATTCACTGCAGTGGCCACACAGAGCTCACAGATTATGGGGTTTATTAGGGAAGCACCACAGGCTACAATTCAATTTCAGGAAAATGCTCAGTCTCTCTCCCAGCCCACCATCCCTCAGCCAACAGTCTCTCACAGTCTCTTTCCCAGCAGTGCTGGTCCCTCAGTGTCTCACTCAGCAATGCATGTCTCTTGTGTCTCTTTCCCAGCAACGTGTGTCTCAGGAGCCCGGGTCTCTTTCAGCAGCATGTCTTCGTCAACCAGCAGTCAGAGAGAATTCTGCCTCTAGGAGGCCTCCTTTTGAGCCCGGAAAGGTGGTCAAACTAGCCAATCATAGCGTCAGAACTATAAGCACTTGAGAGAGAGTGGGCACTTCCCAGAACATTGTTTTGTGCCACTCCCAACAGAAATACTCCAGGTGGACAACTTCAGCAATCAGGAGCTCCTCAGTTGCTCATAGAAAATCCCACCTTGGAGTTTACAAAGACTTATGGGTAGAAAAGCCACACTAAGTAATTTACTATACCACAATATGTATATATATATATATATGGATATGGATATATACACACACATATATATGTATGTATATATTTATTGTTGTTATTTGCCATCGAGTCGGCTCTGACTCATAGCGACCCCTCCTTGGGTTTCTGAGGCAGTATCATTATGGAAGTAGATTGTCCAACCTTCCTTCTGAGGAGTGGGTGGTGGGTTTGAACCACAAGCCTTCTGGTTAGCAGTCAAGTCCCTTAGATATATGTATGTATATGTATGTATGTATGTATGTGTGTATATCTATGAGGAGTTCTGGTGGCATAGTGCCTAAGGCTTTTGACTACTAACCAGAGAGTTGGCAGTTCAATCCCACCAGCCACTCCATGGAAGGAAAATGGGGCAATCTACTTCTGTAAAGATTTACTGCCTCAGAAACCCAGTGGGGGTCCCTATGAGTTGGAATTGACTCGATGGCAGTGAGCTTGGTTTGCTTGAATATATATATGTATATATATATTCCATCCCACTACTCCAGTAGTTCTACATAAATGGTAGCATACTTACACATCGTCTGCATCTTAAAACCATGTAGGCAGGCCAGAGAGCCACAAATTAGCAGTTGGGTCAAAATGTATAGGAAGGAAAGGTCACTCTCCATACCTAAGGCAGCCCCTGTGCTGAGCCTTGTTGGTCTCTCCGCCCTCAGCTTTATGCTATCTAGATAGAGAAACCTGATTTTGGTCATGGATAGTTGGTTAGGTGATCCTGGGTGAGGCACAGAACAGGCGAATTCTACAGCTCGTTTTCTTTCTTTTTTTTTTTTTTAAGTGCCCAGATCTGAGGCACGTAGCTCTGTTCTGTGGGTCTAGGAGTCTAGCTCTGCCAAATGCATGGAGGCACCCTACTCTACCAGCAAGCCTCCTACCAGAAGGTGCTCAGCTTTCTTGCTCAGTGGCCCAGGAACCCCACTGTGGCACCCCCTGCTAGTCTCTCTTTTTTTCTTAATATATTTTATTGAAATATAATTTATGTACAGTAAAATACCCAAAACTGAAGTGACATGTCTCAATACATTTTTTTTTTTTTTTTTGCAGTGTTCCCTCCACTCCACTTCCACTCCTGGTAACCAACAAAGAAAGTTTCCTTCCTTATGTAAACCTTCCTTGACTTTTTACAATAATGAACTAATACTATATTTATCCTACTGTGATTGACTTATTTCACTTAGCATAATGTCCTCTAAGTGCATCCATGTTATGCAGTGTTTTGCAGATTCTACATTATTCTTTAGTCTTGCTTAGTGTTCCATTGAGTGTATGTAACATAGTTTGGTTATCCATTCTTCTGTTGATGGGCACCTAGGTTGTTTCCATCTTTTTGCCATTGTAAATAGTGCTGTGATGAACATGGGTGTGCTTATACCTGTTCTTGTCCTGGCTCTCACTTCTTTAGGATATATTCTAATAATGGGATTGCTAGGAGCTCTGGTAGCATAGTGCCTAAGGCATTTGACTGCTAACCAGAAGGCTGGCGGTTCAAACCCACCAGCCACTCCTCGGAAGGAAGGTTGGGCAATCTACTTCCGTAGTGTTACTGCCTTGGAAACCCAAGGAGGGGTTGCTATGAGTCGGATCTGACTTGATGGCAGTGTGTTGTGTTTTGTTTAATGGGATTGCTGGGTCAAATGGTATTTCTAATTCCAGCTTTTTAAGGAATCGCCATACTGCTTTCCACAGTGGTTGTATCATTTTACAGTCCCACCAACAGTGGATGAGAGTCCCAATCTCTTCACATCCTTGTCAGCATTTGTTATTTTCTGTCTTGTTGAACTTTGCCATCAGTGCTGGGGTGACATGGTATCTCATTGTTGTTTTGATTTGCATCTCTCTGATGGCTAATGATCATGAGGATTTCTTCATGTATTTGTTAGCCGCCTGAATAGCCTCTTTGGTGAAGTGTCTATTCATGTCTTCTATCCGTTTTTTAATTGGATTGTTTATCTTTTTGTTGTCGAGGTATTGGAATTTTCTATAAATTTCAGAGATAAGTCCCTTGTCAGATATGTCGTTGGTGAATGTTTTTCCCCCAACCTGTAGGTTCTCTTTTGACTCTTTTGGAGAAGTCTTTGGAAGCACATAAAAATTTAATTTTTAGAAGTCCCATGCATCTAGTTTATCTTCTGCTGTTTGTGCCTTTTGGGTTATGCTTGACAGTCTATTTATATCATAAATTTATGACAAATACAGCTCATTTTCTAAAGCCTCTTCCAGGAATGCAAGATTGTGTAATAGGTCAACAAGACTATATATGATCATTTGCCAAAGGCAGGTGTGGTAGTTAAAGTTATGTGTCAACTTAGCCAGGCCTGGTTTTGAGTGGCTGGGCAGCTGGATGTAGTATTCCCCATGATGAGACTGGTAATCAACTCCATGGTGGAATCTACTGGAGCAGCTGAGTAGCTACTTTAGGGATGTGGTCTGCATTCAGTATTTAAGAAGAAGCTTTGAGGAAGGTCTCAGTAGCTTTTTTTTTGGCATGCTTGGATGTTGTGTGTAGCTGAGTCTTTGTTCAGCAGCCTGTCATGTTTCCTGCCGAGCTTGGGACTGTCTGTAGACTTGAATTAGGGGCCTGCTGTGTTGTTTGATAGTATTGGGTCTATGCCACTTTATTTGTTGATCTTGGGCTTACTAGCTTCAGTAGCCAGCAGGTGCCTGAGTTAAGAGAAACCTCCAGTTCTGGTGGGCCTTGGAGCAAGAGGCAGAGCTGAAGTCCAAGGTCTAGGGGCTTTCACCCAGGCCCCAGAGCTTGGCACTTTGAACTTGGATTTCTGGCCTCCAAAACTGTAAGAGAATAAACTCCTATTTGTTAAAGCCACCCATTTGTGGTATATTTCTGTTAGAGTGGCACTAGAGAACCAAAACTACAGGAAACCAACTTTGTGCACTGAACACTCACTTCATACATGGCAGGTGCCAAGCAAATGTTTCCTTGTGGCTGATGATGGCCTGTGGATTCAGAGCTAAGAGAGAGGGCCCCAGGCCAAATGGAGCTGAGAAGTCTGCACCAAGAAGTCAGGACACAAAGACAGTGCCTGATTTGCATTTTCATTTGACTGATATTTTCATAAAGCCCTCAGCCCTGCTTCCTTCAGCTTGGTACTACCATTTGGCTCTGCCCTTTCTCATCCCTGTCACCTTTCAGCTCACCTGGATGCTTGCTACTCTTTTCTTTCTCTATTTCGATTTTTTTATTACTAGAGTTTCCCTCAGAAGGAAGGTTGGGCAATCTACTTCCCTAGTGATACCGCCTCGGAAACCACAGGAGGGGTCGCTATGAGTTGGGTCCAACTCAATGGCAAATAACAGCAACAACAACAGAGTTTCCCAGGAGAGAGAGGCTCACAATAGCTGGCCTCTTTGCAGGAAAATTTAAAAGCAGTTGATTACAACATTGAAGATGATTGAGTCTAATTCATTTGATGGATAGGGAAACTCATGACCAGGGCAGTCATCCAGTGATGCAGAAGAGGCCCCTTCTACCGGGCCTTCCTTATGGAGCATCTGAGGCAAAATGTCGTTTCCATCTTCTGACTTATCAATAGCTTTCACCATGGTTAGAAGTCAGCTGACAAGCCTCAGGTTTCGAAAGGCAGGTACCCAGATGCTTATATCAGCTGTATTTATAAGTGCTATAAACTGGAAACAATACAAATGTCCATTAACAGGAGACTGGATAAATAATCTGTGATATATTCATATAAGGAAATACTATACAGCAAAAAAAAAAAAAAAAAAAGAATGAACTACTGATTCACACAACAACACATTATGTTGAATGACAGAAGCCAGGTACAAATATGTATATCATGTAGATTCTATTTATATGAAACTCAAGACCAGATCAAATCTAATCTATGGAGATAGAAGTCTTTCTATCTCCATAGTAATTATATAAGAGAGAAAAGGATACTGATGTGAAGGAACCTCTGGGATGCTGGAAATGTTCCAGCTCTCCATCTGGGTGGTAATTACACAGGCATAACTTATAAAAAATTCAACTTAAGCTGAATACTTAAGACTTCCCCATTTCCTGTATGTAAGTAATACCTCAATTAAAAACCAAAAATGCGACCTATAGTGTCTATACATTGCAGGAAATCCAGTGCAATGAAAATACTTACATCCTTTCAAGAAATATTTTCTTTTTAAAAATCAAGGTTCTCAAAGTTACTGCTTTCTTTCTTTTTTTTGGCTTTAACAAATAGAAATGTAGTTTCTCACAGTTAAAGAGGCTAGAGATGTAAATTCAGGATGCCAGCTCAAGGGGAAGGCTTTCTTTTTCTTTTGGCTCTGGGGGAAGGTCCTTGTCTCCTCTGCTCCTGGGTGATTTTTACGTGGCATGGCATCTACTTTCCCCATCTTCTCTTTCTTATTTAATCTCTTTGATATCCCAAAAGAGATTGACTTAAGACAGACCCTATGCTAATACCATCTCACTAACCTAAAAAGACAACCCATTCCCAAATGGGATTATAACCACAGGGATAGGGCACAGGATTTATAACACATATTTTGGGGAATTTAACATAACACTGCTGTAACAAATCACCATACGCTTGGAGGCTTTAAACAACACAAACCTATTATCTTACAGTTCTGGAGGTCAGCAGTCCACCATGGCTAAAATCAAGACGGCACCGGGCTGAATTTCTTTCTGGATGCTTCAGGGGAGAATCTGTTTTCTTGCTTTTGCAGCTTCTAGAGGCATTTGACTGCTAACCAGAAGGCTGGCGGTTCAAACCCACCAGCCACTCAACGGAAGGAAGGTTGGGCAATCTACTTCTATAGTGATACTGCCTCAGAAACCCAAGGAGGGGTCGCTATGAGTCGGGGCCGACTCGACGGCACATAACAACAACAACAACAACAACAACAACAACAACAACAACAACAGAGGCTGCCCGCATTTCTTTCCTTTCATTTTCTATTGTGATTTGGGTGAAAGTTTACAGAGTAAATTCATGTTCCATACAACTGTTCATACACATTTTTTTCATGACATTGATTGCAATCCCCATAATAGAACAGCACTCTTCCCACTTTCTCCCTGTGGGTTACCTTTTCCCTGTGTCCTTTTTTCCTATGCATCCTGCCCTCTGAGCTATCTCCTCTGTGCAAATATTGTCCTTCAGAACTCCAAGGTTGATTGTTGTAAGGAGAGTACCTACATGGTGTAATCGTTTACCTTGTAGCCCTGTCTATTGTTTGGCTGGATGCCATGGGAGTGAGTTCAATTCCAGGCCCCAAAGGCTGAGTAGAGACCATAGTCTTTGGGGTTTCACCAGTCTCTATCAGACCAGTAAGCCTGGTCTTTTTTTTTTTTTTTTTTAAATGATTTTGAGGTTTGTTCCACATTTTTCTCTATCAGGATCTCCTATTTTGATCCCTTTTAGAGGGTTTGACAGTGGTAGCCAGACACTATCTAGTTCTTCTAGTGTCAGGGTCATGTAGGCTGAGGTCTGTGTGGTTCACTAGTCTCGTGGACTAACTGTTTCCATGTGTCTTTGGTTTTCTTTGTTTTTCTTTGCACTGGACGAGGAGAGACCAATTGTTGCATCTTAGATGGTGGCTTGCAATTTCAAAGTTACTGCTTTCATGATCTCATACCTGGCAGACTGCATCAGCGTCCAACAGGTTTGTCTACTACCAGTTCCTCCTCACTGACAGAGCATCCTGCCAAGTACATATCTGACTTGGCTAATAATTTAACAAGCTGTTTTTGATTCCCACGTGTCTGTGGGATACAGATCAAACAGCTCAGTGAAGCAAACAGACTTTCCTGATCCACTCCCAAATTCCCTTTCCAGATCAAGGGTGACCTCTCTCCCCCATGCCCTTAATTGCCTTACACATAAGATTACACTTTCATTCACTCACTCACTGCTGTCTAGTTGATCCTACTCATAGTGACCCCTGCTTGGGTTTCCAAGGCGGTATCTCTACGGAAGTAGATTGCCCAGTCTGCTTTCGGGGGAGTGTCGTTATCACATTTTCACAGCTCTTACACATCTCCTCACGTTTGGATTTTTGTCCCGTGCTTCTGCTGCTCTACCTCTGTTCCTTTCCTTTTCAAATTTCTCCTCCATTTCACCAACCAGCTCCTGAGAATTAGCTTTCAAATGTCACTTCTCCAAGAAGTCATCCCTCTGCCCATTGTTCTTATAACCCCCAGTTCCTACCTTCCTACTTCTCTGTGAGCTCAGCACATTCATAGTCCTAAAATCCTATTTTATATGATTTGCCCTCTGAGTTCAACGCTTCCTGAGAGCTGGCATCATCTTTATCTCTGGATCCCTCTGCTCAGCCCTTTACTGAATAAATAAGAGCTAACGGAAGTGAATTGTTAAAAATTTCCATTTTTACCCCCAACTTTCGGTTTTCAGAGAAATGTTGCATCCCATTCAATTTTTCCTTGCAGAAAAATTGGAGAATAATAGCAGATCACAGATGAGACCATATATATAAGACATCAACTAGTTTTGTTTCTAGTTTGGATTTCCTGTTTTAAGGGAGACAGTCTCCTGTGCTCATATAATAACCACTAGCCATACATGGCTATTTAAACTTAATTAAAAGTAAAAAAAAAAAAAAAAAAAAAGGGACCCCCCATTGGGTTTTCGAGACTATAAACCTTTAGGAAGTAGATTGTCCCATCTTCCTTCCTCAGAGTGATCGTGGGTTTGAACCTCTGACCTTCTGGTTAGCAGCCAAATGTCTTACTCACTAAAGCAAAATTAAAAATTCATTTATTCAATCTCATTAGCCACATTTCAAATGTTCAAAAGCCATATGTGGAAAGCTCTGAATGGGGTTCTATTGGACAGGGCTGGAAGCCCGTTATTCTTCCTTTGTCTTAGAACATCCTTCCACCCTCTTCCCAAACTACTTCTCCTATTACCACCATCTTCCTTATGTGTAATTAGCTGTGTCTTTTAAGAGACTAAGGGCTCCAAGGGGCCATGGACTGTCTTATACACTTCTGTACCTCTGGTAGCATAGTGCCTAAGGCATTTGACTGCTAACCAGAAGGCTGGAGGTTCAAACCCACCGGCTATTCCTCTGAAGGAAGGTTGGGCAATCTACTTCAGTAGTGATACTGCCTCGGAAGGGGCCTGCTATGAGTCGGGTCCGACTCCACGGCACCTAACAAGCTTTAAATTTAGCTTTGAAGCACCAGGCAAGTAGTAGATGATCAGTAAGTGTTGTATTAATGAGTGATGAAATAGGAGCATTTGACTGCTAAACAGAAGGCTGGAGGTTCAAACCCACCAGCCCCTCCGCAGAAGGAAGATGCGACAATCTGCTTCCGTAGATATTGACCACCTTGGAAACCCAATGGGAGTCGCTATGAGTCGGAATTGACTTGATGGCGGTGAGTTTGGTTTTGTTTAGAATAGGAGGGCCATCTAGATACACCTGTCTCAAGTCGTTTCCCGTACTCATCTGTCCCTTAAGAGACTCTGGCCTTTTTAATTTTATTTTTAAGCATTGTCCTGAAGAGAAGCGGGAAGCATTGATTCCTTCAGTAACTCGCAAAGTGTCCCCAGCGCGCTGTAGCGTCACCGCGCCTGGGCCAGCCTCTTCCCGCCCCCCTCCGCCTCTGCCTGGCTCTTGCTTTGCCCCAGGCTCGCGCCCTCACCGCTACCCCCCACAACCCCACCCCGGCAGTCACTGCGCAGGCGCGGCTGGCGAGCGTGGGTAGTCTCCAGGCTTCCCGGCTGCAGGCGCTTAGCGGCGCCGGGGTTTGCGGCCTGCGATCGGCCGGCTTCAGCCGCGCACTCTCTGAAACATTTAGGCGCAGCTAGCTGAGCCTCTCCGTGCCCTGGGCTGTGTGGCCATGGAGAACCAGGTGCTGACGCCGCACGTGTATTGGGCTCAACGACATCGTGAGCTGTATCTGCGCGTGGAGCTGAGTGATGTGCAGGTAAAGGCCGGTGTGGGCGCCAGGAATGTGCGCTGGATTGCAGCTCTGGGCTCCCTCCTGACCCCCATCCTCTTTGTCCGATTGCACGCCGAGCAGCCTGCAGTGCACCAGTGAGATCCGGAACACTGCACTCGCGGCGTTCAGGCCCGGGCCCCGGCTGACCCATGTCGAAGAACACCTGCAGATCCTAAGCCGAGGCCGCGACTCAGCCGATGGCTGCAGGCATGCTCAGGTGCCCAGTGAGCCTTGAGCGGGCCTCGGCGGTTGCCCGGAGCCATTTGCTTGCCATCTGCGGCCTGGTGGACCCCGAGCCAGGCCTTTGGAGGCCGGGCCGTCGGGGTTCGGGTTGGCCGCTGCTACTCGAGGCCTGGGATGAGTTCGTTGAGTTTGGGGTGCAGTGGGATAGTGGCCTGCTGGGTTGTGGCTGGAGGTCTAGAACTGGCCTGACCCCTCCGACGTTCACGAGGCCAGCCGCTGCCTCCGAGGGGCCACACCCACCTCCCAACCGTTTAGTGATGGAAATAATTTTCATTAATTTTAAAATTCAGAAGACCTCAAAGAAGTGATCCCCTCTCATCCCATTTTGAAGGTGGTAAGCGCAGATTTGCTGAGTTGCATGGAGAACTTAATTATTTTAAATTACATTGAGCATTTACATTTAATTTCATTGGCACCCTCCATGCAAACAAGGAGCTGTGGTAGCGTAGTGCCTAAGGCACTTGACTGCTAACCAGTAGGTTGGCGGTTCAAACCCACCAGCCACTCCTCGGAAGGTTGGGCAATCTACTTCTGTAGTCTTACTGCCTCGGAAACCCAAGGAGGGGTCGCTGTGAGTTGGGTCCGGATTCAACGGCACATAGCAACAACATGCCAACAATCTTTGAGGAACTGTAGTTTTCAGTCTGGAATGTTCTTTCTACTGTTATTCCCTGCTTCTGATGTCTCTGGCACTTTGTATCCTCATTCACCCACTTAATTTGCTATCTGCAAGTCAGACATTGATGTTTAGGTCTATCACCCCATCTGGCTGATTGCTTTGAAAAGTGTAGGTGCTCTCTGAATGTTGATTGAATTTATTGAATTTAATCATCTGGAAAATAAACCTGTTTTCTCATTGAAGGGTAAAGACAGTGCTTTCCTCAAAAAACAAAACAAAACAAAACAAAAAACACCCCAAACCAAACCAAACAAACCACCCAACTCACTGCCCTCTAGTCAGATCCGACTCATAGTGACCCCTCCTTGGGTTTCCTGAGGCAGTATCACTGGGAAGTAGATTGCCCAGCTTTCCTTCCAGACAGTGGATGGTGGGTTTGAACCGCCAGCCTTGTAGTTAGCAGTCAAATGCCTTAGTCACTATGCCACCAGAGCTCCCAATACTTTCCTAGCACCTAACAGCAATAGAGAATAACAGCCTAGCTGTGAGTGCCAGGCTAGGTTCTGAATGTCTGGGGCTGCTCACTTTTTCTTTCTCAATTGATTGCTCTATGCAGTGCCTGTTGAAACCAACAGCTGTGGCTCAGGATGCAACAATTCCTTTATCTGTGCCATAAAACATTTACGGACTACCTACTCTTGTCTGCCATTGAGCTTGGTGCTAGGTTGTTTGACAGCTCTTTGCTTTCTGTAATATGTCCTACAACTTACATGTAAGTGTGAGTTTTAAAGTGTTGAGTTCCAATTTTGGGGACATCAGCTCTGTACCCCTCCCTTCCTGAGACATAGTTTACCCATCTTTATTCTGTCTTTGGACTGTGGCTGATGTGAGGAGGAGTGGTGGGTAATAAAGATTTTAACAGTGGCATTGTCTGTGCTTGAGGGGAGCAGTAGCAAAAAGGCCAGCTGATGTGTTGGCCACCTTGGGCAGGTTCACTTTCTGAATAGAATTTACTTTCAAATTAAGCATAATGAACAGATTTGTGCCAATGACTATAGTTGTTAAACCATGTTTTTTGTTTATTTGTTTTAATTTTATGTGGACAAAGTATGCTTGGGAGATGTTTGAAAGATGTTGTGACCTTTCCTGACAGAGTATTTGGTAGAAAGAGTCGTAACTGAAAAAATGAAATTGGGTCCTTACTCTTCTGCTTACTAACTGGTGCCCATGAATAATTCATTTAACATCTTTGAACCTTCGTCTCTTCATCTAAATAAATGTGAATCATAACACTCATTTCACAGAACTGTTTTGAGATTTGAATTGGATAATGGATTTAAATAAGTGTGATACAAATTCTAGTGTTATTAAAATGTAAGGGATTATTATGTTTAAAGTTAGATGAGAGGGATAGATACAAAGAGTAATGAAAAAGAATAAAATCTATTAGCAGACCTATCCATGTGTGAAAACTAACTTTATGATGGAAGTGACCTTACAGATTCATGGGGAAAGGTGAACCGTTCAGGAAATTATGTTGGGAAAATTGGTTACACAAATGAGAAAAATATAAGATCCCACCTTATTCCATAGACAAAGATTGATGACAGCTAGGCTAATGACTTAAATGCAAAAAGTATTTTTCTTTAATTGATCTAAATGCAAAAAACAGAACTATAGTACTAAAAGAAAACAGAAGAGATTATGATATTGGGATAGAGAAGTATATCTTAAACACAAAAAGCACAAGCTCTAACAAAAAAGATCGACAGATTTGAAGACAAGTTTAGAGACAATCTTTGTAGCACATATCATTGACAAATGGTTAAAACCAAAAAACCAGACTCACTGCCGTCGAGTTGGATCCAACTCATAGCGACCTCTCCTTGGGTTTCCGAGGCAGTATCACTACAGAAGTAGATTACCCAGTCTTCCAAGGAGTGGCTGGTGGGGTTGAACCACCAGCCTTCTGGTTAGCAGTCATGTAGAGAATATAAACAGTTTCAGTGTGAAAGAAAACAAGAATGGCCAATAAACCTGAAGATGTGCAAACATCAAATGTAAATGAAAATGATGGGATATTCTTTTCACCTATTAGATTGGAAGAAATGAAGAAATCTGATATTTCTAATTGTTGATGAGGATGTTTAATAAAGGAAATTTTATGTATAATTGGTGGGAGTATAAATTGGTACAGAAGATTTGGAGAACAGTTTGACACTTTCTAGATGGTGCATATATTAAGTGCTCAACTATTAGCTGCAAGGTTGGAGGTTTGAACCCACCTAGACGTACCTTGGAAGACAGGCCTGGTGATCTGCTTCCAAAAGGTCACAGCTTTGAAAATGCTGTGGAGCAGTTCTGTTCTGCACATGTGGGTCACCATGAGTTGGAATCAACTTGACAACAACCAACAACAACAACAAAGTCAGACTAAAGCTGGGTGTATCCCTATGATGTAAAGAAGCAGAGGTTCGTTCACTCTGGATTGGATACTGTCAGAAAGTGGGGACAATTCTATTATTGGATATTTTGTGGGTGGAATATTGACCTGTGCTCAGACCAAATTATGGAGTGACTTTGTTTTGTTTCATTTTATCACGGTCTCGGAGTAACCTTGTCTGAGGTTCATATTCTGTAAGATTGTTTATTTTCAACAGGAGAACAAAATGGCCTGGCTGTGAACCATCAGAGCCAGTTTGCGATAATATTGAGGTCTAGCTGTGAATGCCAGATCAGTTTCATGTATCAGTTTTCTATAGATTTAAAATTTTTCAAAATAAGAAGTTGAGTTGGGAAGAGTCATATTCAAAATAACATCTGTTTTAGGGGTCCCTAAGACCCACCAACATGTTCAGTGATTTGCCAGAAGGATTCATAGAGCTCAGCATATAGTTCTACTCACAGCTAAGATTTATTACAGTGAAAGGATACACAGCAGGCTCAACAAAGGAAAAAAAGACATGGGCGGAATCTGGAGAAAGCCATGCACAGGCTTCTTTATGTTCTCTTTTCTTTGAGGGGACACATTTGAGTGTACTTCTTTGTCTAGCAATGAAAAATGCAGTTATGTGTTTTAATGTTTTTGTCCAGTGATACACATTCGAAATTCAGGACCCAAGGTTTTTAAGTATTGGCTGCTCACATTTCCCTCTGCAAGGCATGAACTAAAACTCTGGATTCCCATTGTTTGTAGGCCCAGTGAACCACCCTTACTAGGTAGGGAATGGAGGAAAGCCAGGTTCCCAGATGCCAGCCAAGAGTCAATCTTGAAAGCAGACCTTTTATTTTTGGTGAAAATATACACAGCAAAACAGGTTTCCATTCAACCATTCAACAATTTCTCTATCTCTCTCTCTGTCTTTTTTTTTTTTTTAACTTTTCATTGTGATTCGGGTGAAAGTTTACAGAGCAAATTGGTTTTCCTTTTTAACAGTTCCTACCATGACATTAGGGAACTCTGGTAGCGTAGTGCCTAAGGCATTTGACTGCTAACCAGAAGGTTGGTGGTTCAAACCCACCAGCCACTCCTTGGAAGGAAGGTTGGGCAATCTGCTTCCGTAGTGATACTGCCTCGGAAACCCAAGAAGGGGTTGCTATGAGTCTGGGCCAACTCGAGGACAAATAACAACCACCACCACCACCACCACCACAACAACCATGACATTGTTTGCAATCCTCAACAACAACAATGACATCGTTTGCAGTCCTCACAGTGTAACAGCACTCCTCTCACCTCTTCCCTGTGGTTACCATTTCCCTTTGTTATCTATTCTCTTTCTTATCTTTTCCTGCCTTCTGACCTTTATCCCTGGGCAAATGCTGCCCTTTTGATCTTTTATGGTTGATTGTTCTAGGGAGTGCTTACCTCTCTGGTGTTACTGTTCACCTTATAGGTCTGTCTGTTGTTGCTGAAAGTTGAGCCAGGGGAGTGAGTTCATGTCCAGGCCCAAAGAATGGCTAAGGGCCATATAATCTCAGGGATTCTATAAGTCTCTCTCAGACCAGTAAGCCTGGTCTTTCTCATGATTTTGAGTTTTGTCCCCCATTTTTCTCTTACTCTATCCAGGATTTCCAATTTGGATCCCTTTCAGAGTGGTTTGCAGTGGTAGCCAGGCACCCTCTACTTCTGGTCTCAGGATCATGTAGGTGAGGTTCCCATGGTCTGCTAGTCCCTTGGACTAATTGTTTCTATGTGTCTTTGATTTTCTTCCCTGTTCTTTGCTCCAGACTAGGAAAGACCAGTAGTTGCGTATTAGATGGCTGCTCACAAGCTTTTAAAAGCCCAGTTGCTACTCACCAAAGCAGGATGTAGAACAATATTTTTGTGTAGTATATTATGCCAATAGAGCTTGATGTCCCCTGCAACCATGATTCCGTGCCCGTAGGCCTAGCGACTCACTCCCTCAAGGTGTTTGGCTGTGGCTAAGAAATTATAATAACTTTGCCCTCTGTTAGCTCTATTACACATATGGACATTCTTATAGCACATACAAATATGCATGTAGAAATACCATTGGCCAGATCTGTATATGGTCATGGGTGTGGTCCTGTTTGCCTGCTCATACCTGATCATTTTGCCTGTCTACTTGCGTATCCAGTTGTAGAGTAATATTTGTTATTACTGATAATGCCGTTTTGGATGTGTAATAGTGTTTACCTTTGTGGTCTGTTACTTTTGTGCACCTTTCCACGTCTTCCTTTTTCCTTAGTTAAACTGTGCTGGTTACCCGCTTTTGGTGTATTACCTTTCCCTTCACCTAAATCAATATGTGTCTCTTACATAGTTAGCAGTTTTCCCTTCTCTCCTCCCATCTCTGGTAATCATCAAAGAATGTTTCTTTCTGTGAAAGAAAATTTTTTATAATAGTGGACTCATGTATATTTCTCTTTCTGTGATTGACTTATTTCAATCAGTATAACGTCCTCAGGTTCATCCACATTATGAAGTATTTTTTGGATTATACATTATTCTTTAATATTATATAGTATTCTATTGTGTGTATGTACCGTAATTTGGTTATCCATTTATCTGTTGAAGGGCACTCAGATTGTTTCCAGCTCTTTGCTATTGTGAATAGCTGTGATGAACATAACCCACTGCCGTGGGGTCAGGTATGACTCATAGCGACCCCTCGGTGGGTTTTCGAGGGAATATCACTACAGAAGTAGATTGTTCAACCTTCCTTCCGGGTGATGAACGTGAGTGTGCATATAACAATTTGTGTCCCAGCTCTCACTTATTTAGGATATGTACCTGGTAATGGAATTGCTGGATCAAATAGTATTTCTATTTCCAACTTTTTAAGGACGCACCATACTGTTTTCCATAGTGGTTGTACCATTTTATAGTCCCATCAGCAGTATATGGAAGCAGATTCTTTAAAGATAGCAGCTTCTGGGCTGCTACGTTCATTCTTTTCTACACATTTATTAATCACACATGTACACACAAAGATAAATACTAAAGATGTGAACGAGAAAAGAAACTCTTGTCTAAAGCATTAGGTAGTAGATAGTATATTAGCTCTTTGTGGTTCTGTCAGAATTGATGAAAATGGGGTAGATGGATTTATTTCAGTTCAGTAAACAGTTACAGAGGCATTGGGGGTTTAGGTATGAATAAGACACAGTTCCTGGCATCAAAGGAGCTCAAGTCTAGGAACAGATACAGGAATAAACAGTAACTATAGAACAAAAATGGCCATTCTGTAATTCTTATTGGTTATCCCACCAAGTCTAATTGTCTCCAACTAGTTCATTATGAGGAGCTCTGGTAGCATAGTGGCTAAGGCACTTGACTGCTAACCAGAAGGCTGGCGGTTCAAACCCACCAGCCACTCCTCAGAAGGAAGGTTGGGCAATCCTACTTCCGTAGTGATACTGCCTCGGAAACCCAAGGAGGGGTCGCTATGAGTCGGGGCCAACTCGACGGCAAATAACAACAACAACATAGAACAGTGTGTTAAGTGCTTAGTAAAGGTGAAAGCAAAGTAGTCAGGCAGCTATTAAAGTTGATACTGGCAGTGAGGAGGTAGGAAGAGGTATTAACGTTTAAGCTGGACTTTGAAGGATGAATTGTGTTCAACAGGCCTGGAATCTTGAAGGGCATTTTAATCAGAGGAAGAAAAGCAACCAGAATATGAGTGCTTAATAAACCAGACTCTTTGTGTGTTACTATAATTGTCACAACAATCTTGTGATTGTTGAAAGTCTAAAGTACTTTATTATTATTTTCAAAATGATGATGGTTACTCTGGATTTGAAGGTGAATAATAGAAATAAAAAGCAATATAACTGATAGGAACCCAGGTCTATCTAACTTCATAGGGAAAATACAGGCCAATCTCACTCATACATATAGATTCTAAAATATTTTTTATTGCTTCTGGCTCTCCTTTTTCCCAGTTATGAACTTGTTTCTGGAATGATCTTTATTTACTGGAATTGTTCACTCCCTGTAGGAGGGAAAAAATGAACACCTGGGAACATGCTATGTCTTGCTTAGTTAACATTGAACTGGCATGTAGGGGCTGGGTTGTTTCTCATTCACTGAAAACAAACAAACAAACAAAACCAACCCAAGTAGTTCCATTTTAAATCACCCTGCCAAAGGCATGTGGCAACTTTTGGGGAAACAGAGCAATTTGAAAGATTTTGCTCTTTTCCAGTCTTGATTTGTTTGGGGTTTAAGAGGTTTGGGAGCCTGGGGGCTAAGTTAGAACCACAGGCAAGGCATGTTTCATTTTCATCCAACCACCTGTAAGCGTCAGCTCTTTCTACTACCTACTGCAATTTATTTGTTCTTCCTGTTGCTGTACAGGTCTTAGTTTCTGGTGAAAAAAAACACACAGCTTTTGCCAATTCAATTCAATTCAGTTCTAGTTAGTTAGCATTCTCTTCCCATTGTGCTCATTATCTTCTTAATTCTTGTAACACATAACTTTTTACTAATCTTTTAGTATTGAGCATATCTTACCTTATGTTAGTTGATAATCTCCTCACAGGAAGTGATTCATCTGTTCCACTAGATTCTCTGCTTCCAGAATTTAAGGACACACGTCTTAGAGATCTGTCTAATCCCCCATTATACCTCACTTAGCACCTTGTATGATTCACCGTGATCAGAATGGCCTGATTTAGTACGTCATTGTGATGCAGTCAGAGCAGTTGAGGGTCTTTCTGGCAGGAGCTTACAATCTCTGATAACTACGGACAGGCATAGAGAAGCCTTACACATAGAGGTGAACAAACAGCTGAATGTGTTGTACGGGGAGGCAGAAAGTAGGGAGGTCAAGCCCCCAAGGAGGAGTGAGAGGGAGAAAGGGACACCTGATTTTCATTTCATTTCCTTCCTTACATCCTTGATTTCTTTCCACAGAATCCTGCTATCAGCATCACTGAGAATGTGCTGCATTTCAAAGGTCAGTATCTGGGCAAATGCTTCAAGCTTTCTACACAATTGAGGAAATGTGATGGTGATTTCCTTTTATTTTTATCTATTTGTATTATTTATTTTTATTGATGCTCACCTTGATTCTTTTGGGGTAAACTAGATTGGTTCAAAATACATGGTTAGAAAAGTCAAAGAATTTATTGAAAACCCTGCTTGCCCCACGAAGAGACGTAGAAATGGTAAAAGGGAGTCCAGAGCTTGAAATCAGGTGGTCTGTTTCTAGCTCCAGCTCTGCCACGACCTTGGACAAGTTAATGACTTCTCTGGATAAATGAGGATGTTGGATTTTATCTGTTTTTCTCAAAATTGAGGACCACGCAGAGACTGTATCATATACCCATATACCCCTGAAGGGTCCATGGAACCCAGATTGAAAAACCTTTTGTTAAGAATTTAATTTGGTCACCTTATGTGATCTTTGGCTCTGAACATGTATGGCCACTGACTTGTGTGGCTGTACTTGATGATAATGATCCAGTATATGCGTTTTGTTTGTTTGTTTGTTTCTTTTTTTTTTTTTTTCAACATTATAATGAAAATACAAAGTAGAAATATCCTCGATGAGACTTGCTGTTATACTTAAAGACCAGTTTGAGAAACCCTATTTCAGATGATCTCTGAGGCCTTTCCAGCTTTGAATCTGCCTCCATCTCCTTTCTCCTCAGTTCATCAGCAGATTTACTGTTCTGCCTGAGAGTGTGTGTCTGAATTCATTGTTACCCAGTGGGGTGGGATTCTCCCTGCTCTCTTGCTGTTTCAGTTCCTTGGAATGTCATTATTAAGTGGCTGGGGTAATAGGAGATTGAAGAATTTTTGTTTTATATTAAGGAGCTCTGCTAGCATAGTGGCTAAGGCACTTGACTGCTAACCAGAAGGCTGGCGGTTCAAACCCACCAGCTACTCCTCGGAAGGAAGATGGGGCAATCTACTTCCATAGTGATATTGCCTCAGAAACCCAAGGAGGGGTCGCTATGGGTCGGGGCCGACTCAACAGCACATTACAACACCACCACCACCACCCTGATATACTTGCATGAAATCACGGCCTGGCTTTTGTGTCTACTTTTCAAGATGGAAGATGGTGGTAGCAGCTCAGATATTTCGGGGGCTAAGTACATTGAAAGAGAAATTAAAATGATAAAAGGATACCTTGCCACTTAGAGCTTTAGAATGTCCTACCATAAGGAATTTATAGTCTAAGAGAATAATAGCCTCCTGCAGCAAATATTAAGGCCCTCTGGTGGTGCAGTGTTTAAAGCATTTGCCTGCTAAGCATTTTGAACTCTTGAGTTGTTCCTCAGGGGAATGATGAGACAGTCTGCTTCCATAAAGATTTACAGCCTTGGAAACCATATGGCACAGTGTGACTCTGCCCTCTAGGGTTGCTGTGAGTTGGAATCAAATAGGTGGCAGTGGGTAGCAAATGTTAGGCAGGTTCTACCACGTATGGCCAGATGAGGGAAGAGAATCCCAGGAGATCAACCAACAGGTGAATTAGAGTTATTAAGGGGAAGGGATGTCCAGCAGCAGTACTGCTGGCCCAGCCGTCACTGGCACTTAGGCATGGTGCCTGCGTGATTTGGGGAAAGGAGCCACGGCAAGGCACAGGCATGGGGTGTTGGCCAACCTGGGGACTTTCTTCCCAGTTTCATTTGTCCTATTTTAGGATTGAGCTGAGAAAAAGTTTATTTTTCCTTGTTTCATTTGGAGTGTGCTAAAGGAGAAGTCGGGAGCTCTGATAGCATAGTGCCTAAGACTGCTAACCAGAAGGCTGGCGGTTCAAACCCACCAGCCACTCCTTAGAAGGAAGATGGGGCAATCTACTTCTGTAGTGATACTGCCTCGGAAACCCAAGGAGGGGTCGCTATGAGTTGGGGCCGACTCTAGGCACATAACAACAACAACAACAAAGGAGAAATCAGCTTCTCCCCATCATTCTCTGGCCCTGGTTGGAAGGGTTTTTTAAAAATTTTT
>NW_006921602.1:10610580-10621952 GCF_000298275.1 Orycteropus afer afer | reverse complement strand
CAACTTTACTTCACTAACTGCAATCAAGATAATACACCCACTTGATTTTTCTCAGCTCTAAATTCAGAGCCAAAGTAAATATGTGTTAAATTTCTGTCTGTGTTGCACTTTGGGCTTTGCTTCCTATAGTCTTCCTCCTACCTAGTATTTGTCTTGGCTGTTATCAAGATCACATTGGAACATTAAGTAAATACTCTGGAACTGGTTAGAAGGACATCTGGAGGCTGACTTTTGTCCAGGACTTAGCTTATCTGACTGTTGAGGAACTCCGCGCACAAGCCCCCACTCATTTTGGCAGGGCCTGTTACTATTTGCATACTTCTGGAAAACTGTACCAACGAGGGTTTCGGATGAGCCCGCTCTGACTGCTCTGCTCAAGTCCATAGTAACTTACATTTTTTTCTTTGTAGCTCAGGGACATGGTGCCAAAGGAGACAATGTCTATGAATTTCATCTGGAGTTCTTAGACCCTGTGAAGCCAGAGGTATGTTCTTTCCTTTCTCATGTCTATTTCTATTTTAGGAAATAAATGCTAGTAGTTTGGGAAAGTGAGGGAACAGGGGTTGTGACAAAGAAGATAAAAACTAAGAGGATCAAACACATGAAAAGAGGCTCAGTGTCATTAGCCTTCATAGAGATGCAAATCTAAACTACAGTGAGACACCATTACACTCCCACTAGGATGGCTAAGATAATAAACAAACAAACAGAAAATAAAAAATGTTGACAAGGATGTGGGGAAATTTGAACCCTGATTTATTGCTGATGGGAATGCATAATGAATGCTGTAGCCGGTGTGGAAAACAGTGTGGTGGTTTCTCATAAAAGTATAACTACTGTTGACCCAAGGAGCTCTGGTAGCATAGTGCCTAAGGCACTTGACTGCTAACCAGAAGGCTGGCGGTTCAAACCCACCAGCCACTCCTCGGAAGGAAGGTTGGGCAATCCTACTTCCGTAGTGATACTGCCTCGGAAACCCAAGGAGGGGTCGCTATGAGTTGGGGCCGACTCGACGGCACATAACAACAACAACAACTGTTGACCCAATTCTACTCTTAGGTATATACCCAAAAAACTTGAAAGTCGAGACTCAAAAAGGGACTTGTACACCAGTGTTTATTGCAGCACTATTCATAATACCTAAAAGGTAGAAACAACCTAAATGCCCATCAACAGATGAATGGATAAACAAAATGTGGTACATACATACAGTGGAATACTACTCAGCCAGTAGAAGTGAAGTCTTGATATATGCTGCAGTATGGATGGAGCTGGAAGACATTATGCTAAGGGAAATAAATCAATCACAAAAGGACAAATACCATATGACCTCACTTATATAAAAAGATCAGAAAAGGCAAATTTATGGAGACTAAAGATTGTTACTGGTTACCATGGGTGGGAGAGAGGGGAAGTAGGGGGTTTTATGGTGATGGAGAAGCTGCATTGATTAAGGGTAGGGTTGCACAGCCGATTATTGTAATGGCTGTAATCAGCTGTACACCTGTAAAAAGTTGAATTGGCAAAAGCTGTATGACAGATATATTTACAACAATGACAAAATAAAAAAAAAAAAAAAAAGAGTAGCTGCTGAGGCTGCTTATGTACACCCAAATACCTCATGAGATTTGGTTCCTTGGTTTGGAGGTTTAGGGTCATGATTTCTTGAGCCATCTCAGAAACTACCTTCTAGCTCCTTGTTCTACCTCCTAGTTCACTGAGTAGTGCCTGTGGTCTTAAAAGTTTGTAAGTGTCCATTCAAGGTAAGATTGGTCTCTATTCACCTGGAACAACAGAGGGTGAAGCAGATCAGGAATAGGAGAAGGATATGGAATGTGTGGCTAATTGCCTCCATGAACAGCTTCCTCTTATGCCATGAGATCGGAAGAACTGGATGGTGCCTGGCTACCTTTACTAAACATTTTAATCAAAGATTCCTTAGAATAATCCTAATCAAGAAGGGGAAATGCTGAACAGAATTTCAGATTCTCATGGACTCTAGACTTTCTAGAGCCATGGACAGTAGATGAAGCCCTGAAACTAATACCCTGAAAAAATCTTTAAACTTAAATAAAAAATATCCTCTGAAGTCTTCTTAAAACCAAACAATAGTTTAGCTTAACTAGTAGAGGAATAAAGGTCTGCTTTGAACATTATGCTTTTTTAAAAACTATCTATATGGCATCAAATTCGCATACCAAAAAAACCCCCCAAACTCACTGCCATCGAGATGATCTGACTCATAGCGACCCCTTCTTGGGTTTCCAAGGTGGTACCTCTGGAAGTAGATTGCCTAATCTTCCTTCTGAGGAGTGGCTGATGGGTTTGAATGCCAGCCTTCTGGTTAGCAGTCAAATGCCTTAGGTATTATGCCACCAGAGCTCCTAGCAACTCGAAAGATTAGATAGGAACCTTAGGGTGTATTGAGTTTATGTTAATGAGGGAGGAACAACTCAGTGAAGCTGGGTGAGAATGTTTGCGAAACTCAAAGAATGTAATCAATGTCACTAAATTATACATGTAGAAACTGCTGAATTGATGTCTGTTTTGCTGTATATATTCTCAACAACAAAATAAATAAAATTTATAGAAAATGAAACAAAACAAAAACAAGAACTGGTGAGAATAGCAATCTTTCTACAGGGGAATTCTATAGTTCCTTTATTTGGAACAGAGCCCAGGTTTTAGCTGCTGAGGAATGGGAAGAGTTAGAGAACCTGAATTGAATCTGCTTTACCATTTACTGGTGTTGTGAACTTGAACAAGTCTGTTCACTTCTTTGGGTTCCAGTTTTCTCAAGTGTTGAATGAAAGACTGGATTCCATCCATGAGGTCTCCTTCAGCTCTGATAGTCTCTGGTGTTTAGTGAGGGCAGATGAGTGTGGTATCAGTAGAGAGCAGAGTTATGTAATAACTCTGTTATGTAATATAGGTGAAGCCCATGCTGAGGGGTTACTTTTTTTTTTTTTTTTAATTTTATTGTGAAAATATGCTTAACGAAACACGTCATCCCACCAATTTCTGCATATACAATTCAGTAACACCAGTTACATTCTTCAAATACTGCAGCCATTTTTGCTTTCCTTTTCCAAATCATTCTAGTGCCATTAACATAACCTGAAGGCTCCAGGGAAGTTACTTTTATGTAACTTTGCCACAGGGGCAAAGAGAAAAATAATCATAAAGGGTTGAAGCAGCTGGTCTTTAGAAAGAATGTTGGAAGTATGATTGAGGTTTCCCTTTCCTCACGGCCCAAGGAAATTTCTCTAACAAGAAGGGGAAGAAGCCAAAAAGATGGTACAAAAACTACAAGGAGGCCACATGTTCTGACCTCCTCTAATCCCACGAGAGGAAGACAGGATTACCAGCAGTAACCCAAGGCCTATTACTTCAAGGCCAGACATGCTGCCTCCCTCCAGCCCTTTCACCAACCGTTCCTCCCAAAGCACCCACCACCTCTCTCCTGGGTTCGATAATTCACTGCAGTGGCCACACAGAACTCACAGATTATGGGGTTTATTAGGGAAGCACCAGGCTACAATTCAAGTTCAGGAAGAACGCTCAGTCTCTCTCCCAGCCCAATGTCCCTCAGCCAACAGTCTCTCACAGTCTCTTTCCCAGCAGTGCTGGTCCCTCGGTGTCTCACTCAGCAATGCGTGTCTCTTGCATCTCTTTCCTAGCAGCACGTGTCTCTTTCAGCAGCACGTCTTCCTCCACCAGCAGTCAGAGAGAGAGTTCTGCCTCTAGGAGGCCTCCTTTTGAGCCCGGAAGGGTGGTCAAACTAGCCAATCACAGCATCAGAACTCTAAACACGTGAGAGAGAGTGGGAACCTCCCAGAACATTGTATTGTGCCATGCCCAACAGAAATAACCCAGGTGGGCGACTTTAAAATCAGGATCTCCTCAGTTGCTAATAGCAATTCCCACCTTGGTGTTTACAAAGACTTATGGGTAGAAAAGCCACACTAAGTAATTTACTACACCGCAGATGGTAAACTTCAATTTCTAAAATTACACTCCTAGTTTTGGGAGTTTGAGCTTAGTGAACTTTCACTGCAAGAGGCTCAGTTGTTTTGGGAAAGCATTAATAATCATCAGTGGCATGAGAGGCAGAAAGACCTGTCATGGGGCTTGCTTTGGAGGCAGAGGGAAGAAGAGACCATGTAGAGGAATAGTGAGCTGGAGTTAACTTGAACAGGCTCCAAGAATTTGAATATAGTTGGTAAGATGCCCTGGACTCATTCGTGTGGAAAGGTGGTAACTGATGCCATGCTGCAGGCCTTTCTAAAACAAGAGTTCACCTTTGGCAAGTACCATTGATTATTGAATTTGGTCACTTTCATGAGAGGAAAACTTTGAAGCTGAGGGTGCACTTGAGAGGGTGGTTGGATGTAGCGCTTTGAATAATGTAGCCCTGGCAGGAGGTCTGGGCTGGTTCCCTCTGTGGTGTAGTGAATTACATGCTATGGCTTTTCTAGCTACAGTCTTTGTAACTCCCACCTGATTACTCTGAGTTGTTGCTTTTAAGCTCTTGATTGTTAAAGTCATCCACCTGGGATATTTCTGTTAGAGCAGCATGAAGTAATCTGGGAAAGTTTGCTCTTTCTCAGGTATGTAGAATGCTGATGTTGGGACTGGTTGGTTTTGCCACTCTGCCAGGCTTAAAATGATTCCTCCTAGAGGCAGAGGGAAATCTCTCACTGCCAACTGAGACAGAGTGATGCCCAGTTGAGAGAGACGCCTAGCTGAGAGGGACACCTGGCTGAGAAGAGAGGACTGGCTGAGAGAAGGTGGTAGTGGAGCCAAGAGGCATAGGATAGAGTGGCAGGCTTACCTGGCCCACAGGGCAGAGGCCAGGGTGAAAGGCCAAAGGCCAGAGAGGTGTGTCTAAAGGCACAGCAGAGGGGAGACTGTCCTGGTTGAAGAACTGTATTCTGAGCGCATTCCTGAACTTGAATCATAGCCTGTTGCTTCCCTAATAAACCCCATAATCTGTGGTTTTGTGTGGACACTGCAGCGAATTATTGAAGAAAATTCTTCAGAAAAGAGGTGCTGGGTGCCATGAGAGGGACGGTCAAGGTTGGTAAGAGGCTGGAGGGTGGTGGCGTGTCTGGCCTCATAGGAACAGGCCTTGGGCTGCTGATAGTGATTCTGTCTTCCTCTTGTGTAGTTAGAGGTCAAAAGATGCCACCTCCCTGTGCCTTTAGCACCTCTGTGCTGACCAGGGCTATCTGTCCTCTTCCTCCTTTGTCATTCACTGGGGAGAGTCAGAAAAAGACTGCTATTCTTACCACTTCTTCCCTGAATAGCTCCTGATCTTCACATTCTCTTTGCTTTAGGACTCATAGAGATAGAGAAGGAGGGGGCCTAAGCATCCATGTAGCTTCTCTGTGGAGCTGTACTGGCTTGGTGCCAGTTCAGGGGAAGTAGTGGGGGATGGAGTAGGACATTCTCACACTCTCATTTTTCCTCCTAGCCTGTCTACAAATTGACTCAGAGGCAAGTAAACATAACTGTACAGAAGAAGGTGAGTCAGTGGTGGGAGAGACTCACCAAGCAGGAGAAGCGCCCACTGTTTTTGGCCCCTGACTTTGATCGCTGGCTGGACGAGTCTGATGCAGAAATGGAGCTCAGAGCCAAGGTCAGTAAGGACCCTAGGGTCTAGCCATTGAAGACAGAAATCATGAGGAGGCAAAGTTATGTGGGCCACCTCACATATCTCTTAAGGCTTAGTAGAATATGGGCAGAGTTACAGATTCATGTAAAGACCTGGAGATGTAATTTTATTTTATTTTATACTTTTGAGTTATGATCCAGTATTACATTTTTTATTTTGTTGCTCAGATTGTCCCAGCTTTGGCCATCAGGAGCTCTTTGGTTGGCTCCTGTTGGCACCAGTGTCTCTTTGATGTACTCCCATTATTGTGGTCTTTTCTACACCCTGGCACTTCCTTACTTTCTGGCACTTTCTTATATATTCCTTTCCTCAGCCCTAGAATTAGCCATTTCTCCAAGGAACCTTGTTCTTTTTATTGGACAGTGGTATTGGAAACCAGATCTGGGTGCTAATTGTGTTCATTGCTACTGGGGTGTCCTTGTTCTAGGCCCTCTCAGCTGATAGAGCAAGGAAATAAATGTCACGTTTATACATATATTTATAAATATTTCTGTATTGAGCTGTATCTATAGTAAGGTAAATATGAGTTCAGATGTTGAAGCTTTGGAAAAATTATATTAAAAATCCAGAAGTCTTGGGGAAAAAAAAAATCTAGAAGTCATGAAAAATAAAATATCAGTCTATTTGTTTCCTGCCTACACTTCTGTTTTGTTTCTACAACTATGACAAATCTGCTAGATATCCTGTCCAGCTTTAAGATTCCAAGACTGTGACAGTTTAGAAGCCACCCGATTGGTTTAATTCTGTGAGCATTGGATGGGCATCCTATGATGTTAGTGCTGCCCAGTAAGGAGGAATCAGTCTTTCTGGCACCTGAGCACATTTGGCACATTTTTTGGTGCATTTTTTCCACTGAAATACTAAACACAATTGGAGGAGGTAGCTTTGAGGGTACATGCAATCAACGTGACTTATCGCTGTTGGTAATTAATTTGATATGACTGAGGTAATGTTTCATATACTTAGCATGTGAACTTTTACAAGCCTCTGGGAATTCTGACTTGTGTTCTTGGAAAACTTCTGTCTGAATTCTAGGAAGAAGAACGCCTAAATAAACTCAGAATGGAAAACGAAGGCTCCCCTGAAAGTAAGTTGCCACTGTTGCTGTGATAGTTACAAATTGAGGTGGGGGGTTGATGCCTGCGATGTGGCAGGAGACCTAATGATTTCACCCAGTGAGCTGTTTAATTGTTTGATTAAGGAGATCTTTAATGTCCAGTGCTCAAGCTATGCATATCTACATCAAAAGCCTTACCTTTAATGTTTCCCTTCTGTTTGGAGCATGACAGCCCTTCAGATATGAAGGGGTCCATGGTTAGTATAGTAGAATGGAAGAACCTCAGTGTCCTTGACTGGCCTAATGGCAAATGGCAGTCAAGTATTTACTACATGAGTCCAGGGCTGTACTCCTTCCAGCCTGGTGTTTTTCTCTCAACTGAGATCTTAAGAACTGTGTGCATAGGTAAGTGTGGTTATCAACCTTAAAGGTGTCCTGTTACTCAATAACTTTATGAACATCGATTTCCATTTCTCTGTCCAACCGCTTAAAAGCAAGAAACTTTGAATTGTCTTCTGGGTAACAGATTAAATTTATCAGCTGTCTATTAAATTCATTCTTTGTGGAATCAATGTAGGCACTTGAGGTGTGGAGCCAGATCAATCCATTATAGCACCTGTGCTCTTAGGAGCTTTCATTCTAGTGGGAAGACCATGCAGGTCTATATAAAACTAACTCGAAGAAACAGAATTTGCCCTAAATTGAACTTTTCCAAGTTTTAGTGGCACTTGTTTGGCAGGCCGTAAGTAAGGAAGGGGAAGTTTAAGAGCACTGGTTTCCATGGTGCCCTCTGGGTTCCCAGAGATGCTTTGGGGGCTAGGTCAAGCAAGCCGGCCCACTTCAAGCAGAGCAGCTCTGCCTTTGTGTTTTATGTATTAGGGTTCTGAATAAGATTTCTTTTGAAAAGGGTTTTCATTGCTTTTAAAAAAGATTTGAATAGCCGTTAATTTAGAGGACTATTCTTTCAGAGAAGCAGAGGAGGAGAGAGATTAGAAGATAGTGAAGGCGAAGAATAACAACAACAAAAGCCACCTTGAGATTTAAATTAATCTTTTGGTGTTTTAAAGGGATACACTTCAGAAATATGTAAAAATTCTCATAAATGGATTTTAAAGATGTTAGGTAAAACTATAATTGTTTTGTCTAAATTCATAAAGTTCCCTGATGAAGGAAGCTTTTTCTTTTTTTTTTTTAAATTTTATTGTGATTTGGGTGAAAGTTTACAGAGCAAATTCATCTTCCATTCAGCAGTTCACATACACTTTGTGTCATGACATTGATTGTAGTCTCCCACAATGCAACAGCTTTCCTCCTACTTCCTTCCCATAGCGACCTCTTCCCTGTGTATTGAAGGAAAGCTCTTTATGATGGGGAAATAGAATACAGTTTTGCAGTTTGGAAGAAAAAAATTTTAACTAGTTAAATGTTGCAGGAATTATGACATTTTTCCAATGCCTTAGGATAAAGCTGCTTTTGATCGACCACAGTATTAAATGTGGTTATTTAAACATCAGTCATGTATTTATTCAGGGTATCTGTAGCATGGGAATAAATATGTAGCAACAAAATCAGCTTCATAGCTCTTCTCTTGAAAACTATTCTTTCCTTTACCTGACTTCTTTTGACTGAACCATGATTGTCTAAACTCTTTATACCTTCTTTGATTGACTCCTAGCTGTTAACTCTTTAGTTGGCTGTGTCTTTGCAAAAACGGCAAGGAGGCCACATGTTCTGACCTCCTCTAACCCTACAAGGGGAAGGCAGGATTACCAGCAGTAACCCAAGGCCTATTACTGCAAGGCCAGACATGCTGCCTCCCTCCAGCCCTTTCACCAACCGTTCCTCCCAAGGCACCCACCACCTCTCTCCTGGGTTCGATAATTCACTGCAGTGGCCACACAGAACTCACAGATTATGGGGTTTATTAGGGAAGCACCAAGCTACAACTCAAGTTCAAGAAAAATGCTCAGTCTCTCTCCCAGCCCACCGTCCCTCGGCCAACAGTCTCTCACAGTCTCTTTCCCAGCAGCACTGGTCCCTCGGTGTCTCACTCAGCAATGCGTGTCTCTTGCGTCTCTTTCCCAGCAACGCCTGTCTCTTTCAGGGGCGCGTGTCTCTTTCGGCAGCACGTCTTCCTCAACCAGCAGTCAGAGAGAGCGTTCTGCCTCCAGGAGGCTTCCTTTTGCTCCCGGAAGGGTGGTCAAACTAGCCAATCACAGCATCAGAACTCTAAGCACGTGAGAGAGAGTGAGAACCTCCCAGAACATTGTATTGTGCCATGCCCAACAGAAATAACCCAGGTGGGCGACTTTAAAATCAGGATCTCCTCAGTTGCTAATAGCAATTCCCACCTTGGAGTTTACAAAGACTTATGGGTAGAAAAGCCACACTAAGTAATTTACTACACTGCAGTCTTCATGAACCTTTATGCTGCAAATAAAATTAATGTCCCTTCTTTTCCTGCCTTTCAGCTTGAAATTTCCTTCTTTAATTATATCCTATCCTACTCATCTATCAAAGCCAAAATTAGGTACCATTTTATCCCTGCAGACTCAACTGATCTTTCTTCTCCAGCATGATGCCATTTTCTCACCTTGAAATTTTCACAACATGTTTCCTGTACCTCTCCGTCTTATATCACAGTTTTTAGATTGTAGACTCCTTAAGGGTGGCATTGTCTTAGCCATCTTTGTATCCCAGTAGGGCCCTCATAGTACCTTGCAAATTGTGGGTATTCAGTTAATACTTGGTTGAATGAAAATATAATCAAATATCATAATTCATTTTTCTTTCATTATTGTTTCTAACTCTTTGTAGATTATATTAAAATGAATAGAGCAGGAGCTGAGGATAGCTTTATTTCTCTTCTGTAATGCCTCCTAAAGTGGTTAGTCATCTTTTTTTCTTCTTGGGTTTGTTATGGATGTATTCTTAGCCCACAGGACAGCAAAGGGAAAAGCCTGTGAAAGCGTACTTTGTAGTGCAGTGTTCATCATAATTTTCTCATACCTGTGTCTCTATGAGGAGCTCTGGTAGCATAATGCCTAAGGCACTTGACTGCTAACCAGAAGGCTGGTGGTTCAAACCCACCAGCCACTCCTCACAAGAAAGGTTGGGCAATCTACTTCTGTAATGATAAGCCTTGGAAACCGAAGGGGGGGGGGGTCACTGTCAATGGCACACAACAACAACAACATGCTTCCACAGGTCCAGGAACCCAAGCTGTTGAAGACTTGGGTCAGGTATTTGTATGGGAGCTGAGGGCACCCAAATAGGAAAGAAAGATGAAGTTATCTAGTTATGTCCCACACATTCCTCTCCTGCTGGGATGACTGCTGTTAACAGCTTACTGTCTCACTTTGCTTTTCAGCTCTTGCAAGCATGAAGAAAGGATACCTGTTCATGTATAATCTTGTACAATTCTTGGGATTCTCCTGGGTCTTTGTCAACCTGACCGTGCGGTTCTTTATCTTGGGAAAAGGCAAGTAAGACACCTGAGGGCTAGTTTTATATCTTTTAGTGTTTGGCCCACTATTCACCAAAGGTAGCACTCTCTGCCAATGGTATAAAGAACAATCTCCCACGTTTGAGTAGCACTCATGCTTTCCATCGTACTTGTACCTCTCACCTCCCACAGCCTTGTCAAACAAGCAGAATGGATATCCTTTCCACTTCACAGGTGAAGAAACATTTCTTAGAAAAGAAATGGCCCAAGTCCACATTTGAAAAGTCATTTGAAAGAGATACATTGTGGGCTAGCATCCCTTTCTCTGTTTATTTCTTCATAGTTCATTTAATGAGTAAATAAATTAATATGACATTTCTAGTACCAAAGTAATATAAGGCCTGGGTGTCACTCTTTACTTTCCTTTGGGAGGCATTTTGCTGCCTAATAAATAGATTCTAAAATGGTCTATTCAAAAAGAGAATGAAAAGACTATCATAAAAATAATAGTTCTTACTAAATTAATTTGTTTAATAGAATTCTGCCTAAATTAAATGCCAGTGGAAAAATTTTGAGTATTTGAATATATAAGGAATAGAATTTTGAGGAGAAAAGAGTAATGGGAAAGGACTTTCTTTCTCTTCTGATATGAAAGAACAGTAATTAAAATAATCCAGTATTAGCATAAGTATAGATTGATTAACAGAGCAGATTAGGTGGTCCAGAAATAGCTCTTTCTTTCTATCTGTATGAATCACATATATGATAAAAGAGGAATCATGAATCAGAAAAGAAAATATTATTCAGTAATTTTTTTATTAGCTAGGAAATTAATGTTTCCAAGGAAAATTGGTTTTGGGAGCTTGAAGGTGGCAAGGAATCTGTTTAGCATTTCTCTTCACACTGTATACAAAAATAAATTCCCTCAAAAGATTTAACAGTCACATATAAAAAGGTTAGGAGCTCTGGTAGCATAGTGCCTAAGGCATTTATTTGACTACTAACCAGAGGCTGGCGGTTCAAACCCACCAGCCACTCCTCGGAAGGAAGATTGGGCAATCTACTTCCGTAGTGATACTGCCTTGGAAACCCAAGGAGGGGTCGATACGGGTCGGGTCCAACTCGATGGCAAATAACAACAACAGTTCAGACCCAGTCTATTGAATTCTGCAGTTTAGCCTGTGGTACTATGT
>NW_006921602.1:10583201-10610400 GCF_000298275.1 Orycteropus afer afer | reverse complement strand
CAATCCTACTTCCGTAGTGATACTGCCTCGGAAACCCAAGGAGGGGTCGCTATGAGTCGGGTTTGACTCAATGGCACATAACAACAACAACAACATGTATCTAAAAATACCCTAAACAAGATAGCATTAAAGGTTAATAGCCCACTGAATTGGGGGATAGCATGGAAGTTGGAGAGTTGGTGAAAATTGCAACAAAAAGCAGTCAAGGGTTGGTTTCTTTACATATAAGAAACTTGTATAAATTGATTAGAAAATGCCACCCAATAGATTAATAAACAAAAGGCATTTTACTGCTAACCAAAAGGCTAGTGGTTCAAACCCACCAGCCACTCCTCAGAAGGAAGGCTGGGTAATCAACTTCCATGGTGATACCACTTTGGAATCCCAAGGAGGGGTTGCTGTGAGCTGGATATGACTCAATGGCAGTGAGGGGTGAGATATACAGATAATCATGGAAAGAAGTCAAGTTCTCATAATTTACCATTCAGAAAAATGTTTAACTCAGTGATGATGAAGGAAATGCAGACTAAAATAGTATACGGTTGTTCACTGATCAATTCTGCATAGTTAAAAAAGGTACCTAGTTCAAGACTGCAGATGTAAAAATAGACATGCCCAAGACTGCTGGAAGGGTATATAAGTGTAATGAAAATCATTTGGCAAACTGTCAAGAACCTTAACTGTTCATATCCTTGGACCTGGTTCTTTCATTTCTGGAAATATATCCTAAGGAAATAATCCTAGCTACAGAAAAATCGTTTTCAAAAAGATATGCACTGTGGCATTACTTATATTAGTGACAAATTATAAACTACCTAAAAGGCCGTCAATGAGAGATTGATTAGGTATGTTCACTCTGTGGGATGCTGTGAAGCAAATAAAGAAGTATTTAAGAGTTTGTAATAATATGAAAAAATACTAAGGTTAAAAAAAGTAATATACAAATTTGTTCTTATAGTTTGATCACATCCATATAAAAAGGGGCAGGGAGGGACTGGATAATGCACCATATTCAAATCATTTGCATGTGGATACTTATATTTTTAAAACATTGTAAATATGGGGAAACATGTATAGTGGAAAAATATTTAACAAATTCTTTTTTTACTTTTATCATGGTGAAAACTTACACACCAAGACATTGACCAACATAACAACCTCCACATTTACACCTCAGGGACACTGATGAAAAATATATAATGAACTCTTTAAAAAGAGAGAAGTCTTGCAGAAGGTTTTATTCTTTAGCCCCAGAATTTCCCAACTGAGACTTATAGAATGTGAATTGTAGTTAACTCTAGAAATTCACATTGCTTTTCTAACTATCTCAACACATTGAAATTCTGCAGAGCACAGTGATAGGCTAGGAAAAAAAACTCTTCCCAAATGTCCAGTCTCTTGTAGCCATGTCTGACCAAAGGTCTGCAGATAATTTACTTAAAGAAACAAAGGAGTCTCAGACAGTTACTCTCAGGCCTGCAGCTGTTATTAATATGGGTTTATAAAAGTTCCATGGAATGAAAATTAAACCAAAAACCCATTGCTTTTGAGTCGATTCCAACCCATAGCGACCCCATAGGACAGAGTAAAACTGCCCCTTAGGGTTTCCATAAACCTTCAGGGAAACAGACTGCCTCATTTTTCTCCTGGCTTGTGGCTTTGAATTGCTGACCTTTCTTTTGATTGTCAACTAAGCACTTAGCCACTTTGCTACAAGTGATCCTGGAATGAAAATTAAAAAAAACTAAATTTACTGACATCGAGTTAATCCCGACTCATAGCGACCCACATTGGGTTTCCAAGGTGGTAAAACTTTATGGAAGTAGATTGCCCCATCTTCCTTACTCTGAGTGGCTGGTGGGTTTGAACCACCAGTCTTCTGGTTAGGAGTTAAATGCACTACCAGAGCTCTTTAGGAATGAAAATAGTAACATTTAAATACATAAATACTTGGTTTAACCTAACATGGTTGGATTGATCTTGAGTATTGCAGTTAAGCCTGCTGACTGTTAGGTGATCCAGTCCCCAAACTCCCAAGTTATCTGAGTCATGTGTTTAAAAAAAAAAGTTGCCAGGGCTTGTAATTTCTGTTTTGCTGTGTGCCCTTTCCTAATTCTTCCTTATCATTTCTCAAAGATGTGATAAGAACATGGGACCTGGGACCTGGTGTTATAGTTTTTGCTCTTTGCAATTTTCTCTTCTTGAATTAAGGATGTTGGTGAATGGCAAACTCCACACGTGTACTTGTCTTTTCTTGTAAACACAAACTTGTCAGACTTCTTATGCTAAGTGGCAGACAATAGCATACTTTTTGACTTGTCTAGAAAATCTGAAACGTGTCTAGCCCTCTACTAAGGAACACAGTTTTATTTTAAAAATTTAATTTTTTTTTCTAATTATAAAAATAGTAAGTATTAATTACAGAAAAATCAGAAAATAAAGATTTAAACCAAAAAACAAAAAACCTTACCATTATCCTATCCAGGAGAGCAACAGATTGTAGTACCTTAGTGTGTATCTACTAAACTCAAGTATTTAAAAACAAAACAAAACAACTTAGGACTGTCCCATAAATATTACCATGTATGTAGTCTTTACTTTTCACCAAATAGAAACATCATGAATGTCTTACTATGTTAATGAACATACTTCTGCAATGTCACTTTAAATGACTACATTTTGTGTATTGAAGTAATTTAAACTAGTCATTGTTAGACATTTAGTTGGTTCTGAACTTTTTACTGTTACAGTTTTCAAGGAAACATCCTTGTAGCTAAATTATTGTACATATCCTTAATAACTTCCTTAGGAAGAATTTCTGAAGAGAAATTGCAGGACCAAAGGAGGAATTTTTTTTAATACATTTTATTGAAATATAATTTATGTACAGTGAAATATACAAAACTAAAGTGACAGGGGTCAATGCATTTTTTTTTTTTGCAGTGTTCCGTCCTCCCCCCTCCCACCCTGGCAACCAACAAAGAAAGTTCCCTCCATATATAAACCTTTCCTTGACCCTCCACAACAGTGAACTAATACTGTATTTGTCATTCTGTGATTGACTTACTTCACTCAGCATATTGTCCTCCAAGTTCATCCATATTGTGCAGTGTTTTGCAGACTCTACATTATTCTTTAGCGCTGCATAGCATTCCATTATGTGTATGTACCATCTAGAAGTTCTGTAACAACACAGTTTTTTCCCTCTTTTTGGTTTGTAGTTGTCCTCCTCTGTCAGTTGATGTCTCTGGTTCCCTGTTTACAATCTTGTAGGCATATTTACTTTGGAGCAGGGTTGGTTTCTGGGTTATGTCATCATGTGTGTTAATGGTCAGTTGTTGTTGGCTGCTGTTGCTTCTTTGTCCAAAGGGCTCCCTTTAGTATCTCTTGTTAGGTTGGTCTGGTTTTAACAAATTCTTTTAATTTCTGTTTATGTGGAAATATCCTAATTTCACCATCATATTTGAGGGACAATTTTGCTGGGTACATAATTCTTGGAAATTTTTCTCTTTCAGTGTGTTTTATATATACCATCTCATTGTCTTCTTGCCTGCATGGTTTCTGTCAAGAAATCTGAGCTTAGTCTTATTGGTTACCCCTTGTAGGTAATTTTTTGTTTTTCCCATCGTACGCTCATGATTCTTTCTTTGTCTTTGGTTTTGGTGAGTTTGATGATGATATGTCTGGGTGATTTTCTTTTGGGGTCTATGCTGTTTGGGGTTCACTGGACTTCCTGAATGGATATATTCTCATCTTTCATCATACCAGGAAACTTCTCTGCCAACAAATCTTCGACAATTTTCTCTGTGGTTTTATCTTTCTCTTCCTGTTCTGGAATTCCGATTGTTGTTGTTGTTGTTATTTGCCGTCGAGTCGGCCCCGACTCATAGCGACCCCTTCTTGGGTTTCCGAGGCATCACTATGGAAGTAGGATTGCCCAACCTTCCTTCCGAGGAGTGGCTGGTGGGTTTGAACCGTCAGCCTTCTGATTAGCAGTCAAGTGCCTTAGCCACTATGCTACCAGAGCTCCCGGAATTCCGATTACATGTAGGTTATTCCTTTTGATTGTACCTCACATGAACCTTAGGCTTTTTTCATTTTGTTTTTATCTTTTTTCTGATTTATCCCTTTCCAAAGTAGTGTTCAGGTATTTGCCTTCAATCTCCCTAATTCTGTCTTCCATTGATTCAATTCTGCTCCTTTGCCCATTCAATGTCTTACCTATTTATGAAGATTTCATATTAATCTTCTGAATTTCTGTGTGTAGATTTTGTATCATTTCTATTTTTTCATTTATTTTGTCATTTTGTTCTTGAATTGTCTTTTAATTGTTCTAGGGTTTTCTCTGTGTTTTCCTTGGTGTGTCTCTCAATTTGTTGAAGATACTCAAATATAATTTTTTTGAATTCCTTATCAGGGAGTTCCAGTGCTGCGTCTTCCTCAGGGATGTGTTTTGGATCTGTATCCTGGTCCTTTGTTTCTTCTGCTTTATCTTGATTCTTTGTGTGGATTGTGATGTTCTGTTGTCTCTGAGGCATTGTGACGTTTTTGTATTTATATTTAATTGGTGATTGTATGTTGGAGTGACTTGCCCATGATTTTCATTTTCTTTGTATGTTGTTTATGCAAGCAGGATACTGTGCTGTGCTCCTCTATTCACTAGTTGACAGCACTTATACACTCACCACTTGTCTCCTTTCCTGTTGTCAGACTCTCGTACATCCCTGCCAACCTTTGCAAACAGAGCCTATTCTTAGGTCTCTGGAATCTGAATGAGAATGTTATCACTTTAAAATCCAAAATGGCTGCCTCTGGTAAACATTCAAAATGGCTGCGCCCTCAGTCACTTTAAATATCCAAAATGGCTGCCTCATGTAAACAATCAAAATGGCTGCGCCGTCCGGACAGTGGAAAGTCAACAGCTCAGGTTGTCTCCCACCTTGCTGTTTCCCTTCCTAGTCATAGGCCACCAGTGCAGTCATCCCTGCAGTCCTTGGTGACCAGGGCTGATCTTTAGCTCACTTCTCAGGTCCAACACCACTTGGAAATATTCAGGCTGTTGGTTCTGTCAGAGTAGCTGACAGTCTGCAGCTCTGACCGTCTCTGTATTCACTGTTTTCGTTGGTGCCTAATCCTCTTCTGTATAGTTCCTTTCAAAGCTCAGGGCTACAGGATTATCTTCTTGCAAAAAGGACAAGGAGGCCACATGTTCTGATCTCTCTAATCCAACAAGAGGAAGACAGAATCACCATCAATAGCCCAAGGCCTATTCCTGCGAGGCCAGACATGCTGCCTCCCTCCAGCCCTTTCTCCAACCGTTCCTCCCAAAGCACCCACCACCTCTCTCCTGGGTTCGATAATTCGCTGTAGTGGCTACACAGAACTCACAGATTATGGGATTTATTAGGGAAGCACCAGGCTACAATTCAAGTTCAGGAAAAACACTCAGTCTCTCTCCCAGCCCACCGTCCCTCAGCCAAGTCTCTCACAGTCTCTCCCCCAGCAGTGCATGTCCCTCGGTGTCTTACTCAGCAACGCGTGTCTCTTGCATCTCTTTTCCCAGCAGCGCATGTCTCTTTCAGCAGCACGTCTTCCTCAACCAGCAGTCAGAGAGAGTTCTGCCTCCAGGAGGCCTCCTTTTGAGCCCGGCAGGGTGGTCAAACTAGCCAATCATAGCATCAGAACTCTAAACACTTGAGAGAGAGTGGGCACCTCCCAGAACATTGTTTTGTGCCACTCCCAACAGAAATACTCCAGGTGGACAACTTTAGCAATCAGGAGCTCCTCAGTTGCTCATAGCAAATCCCACCTTGGAGTTTACAAAGACTTATAGGTAGAAAAGCCATACTAAGTAATTTACTACACTGCACTTCTGTATCTCTGTCAATTGGTTTTCCTTTTCTTTGTTGAAGAGGGTCTGTGTCGCTTGTCTGTCTATTCCTCCATCCTATTGGAAGTCTCCAAAGGGGGAATTATTTTTAAGGATATGATGTATACTACTAAATTTCTCTCCAGAAAGTGTAGAAACTAAAAAGTCCTCTCCTATTATTTAAGCCCATATTCATTAGCATATGAGCCTTTTAATATTTTTCAAAAAGTTTTTTTTCAAATAAAAGTTAGTATGCTGATTTAAGAAGTTTAGAAAATAGAGAAAACTGGGGTGACGATTGGGGTAGACTATCCTATTCTTTTTTTTCCAGCAGTTAAAAAAATAGGAATTACTATAATCATACTGTATAAATAATTTTACATCTTGTTTTTTTAACTTAATATTATAAGCATTTAAAATTAATAATATTATTTATAACTATCATTTTAGAAACAGGTTTATATTCCTGAATTGAAACAAGAGTGAATTATACATAAAATCAGAGGCAAAAAGCACAAGATCTGATTTTTTATTAACTGTGTGCCAATCTTAAATCATAATCCTCTATTTCAAAGAATAGGAGTCCTCATATTCCAGGAAAAATGCCACTGAAAGTGAATCCCCTTAAGAGGGCTATCAGAGTGCTTGCTTCGTCAGCATAAAGACAAGAAAAAGAGGGCTATCAGACTTTCATCGTAAACAGTGACAAAGATGTTTGATTGGGATTTTATCTCAAAAAGTAACATTTAACATATAAAAACAAATATTTTTTATCTTATATATAATAACATTTAAATTATAATCGCAATTTACATTAGTTCAAAAAGAAAGAATTAGTCAAAACTTTTTTTTAACTTTTTATTGTGATCTGTATGAAAGTTTACAGAGCAAATTGGTGAATTAGTCAAATTTTGAACTTATTTGTTGGTGAAATTTTTCTGACAAAATTAATCCATATTTATTATATGGATTATAATAAATAATCCAGCATTATATCCATATTTCCCTTCACATTTGAGTTTGCAGCAGGATCAGAAATTAGGTAATTTTTGTGAAAATATTAAAGGGTTTCTCAGTTTTTGCAAGGGTCTCTTGGATTCATTTCATATTTAAAACCATTCTCTTGAAGCTTCTACAGTGTCATCTTTATTGGTAACTGGCCTAATGGCCAGATCCTCATTCATAAGTATCTTCTATTGGTATTTAGAACAGTTCTCCATCATCAATTTGATTTCAGGAATATGCTATACCTTTTTAATAGTTGGTCATTTCATTTTGCAGTCTTTGCTCATTCTGTTTGCATTCTATTTATTCATTCTGTGTGCTGACAGTGGGGAACAATGATGGACCAAGACTCGGAGGTGATAAATAGCCCATTGTTAAGTGGGAAGGGATATTTAAAAGGACACTAATTTTATAAGCTGTGGTTCATTACGGATAATTTTTCAGCTGTAATTTTTGCTTCTCTATGGAACCTGTAGGAGCTCTGGTGGCCTAGTGCCTAAGGCATTTGACTGCTAACCAGAAGGCTGGCGGTTCAAACCCACCAGCCGTTCCACGGAAGGAAGATTGGGCAATCAATCTACTTCTGTAGAGATACGCCTCAGAAACCCAGGGAGGGGTTGTTATGAGTCGAATCAACTCGATGGCAGTGAGTTTGGTTTGGTTGGTATTATGGAACCTCTAACTGAGAATTTAGATTCTAAACATGTGGATAATGATTCCCTGTACCAATTTTAATCAGGGGAATTTTGTTCTCAGGCGGCATGTGGAAATGCCCAATTTGAGAGTGTTTCTGGTTGTCACAATTACTTGGAGGCACTGCTTGAAGGCAAGGAGCCAGGGTTCCTAAACTTTCTGCAGTATATACAGCAAAGAATTGTCCTGCCTAAAAAAATCCTCAGTAAGACAGATTGACACAGGGGCTGCCGCAGGGCTCAAGCAAATCAATGATTGTGAGGATGCTCCAGAACTGGGCAGTGTTTCTTTTTGTTGGACATAGGGTTGCTGTGAGTTGGAACTGACTCAGTGGCACCTAACGACGACGATAACATGTCTTAGTTGAGAAACCCAGCAAAGAGGAATGCAGGAAGCAAGATATCAAGTAGGATCCCTATGAAGATATACAGGATATTATTTTATAGATCGCTCAGAATTAATACCATATTTGCTGACTTCAGTAAGCAGTAACTGTCATTTAAAATTATTATGTGGTATCCTAACAAGTTGGATATACTACCATTTTAGACTGTCCAACTTTTTAAAAGAATTTTTTATTGGGATTTGGGTGATTAAATGAAAGCTTACAGAGCAAATTCATTTTCCATACAGCAGTTTATACACATTTTGTTTCATGGCATTGACTGCAGTTCTCCACAATGTATCAGCTCTCTTCCCACTTCTTTCCCATATCTACCTCTTCCCTGTGTCCTTTCCTATGCATTCCTACCCCCTGAGCTATCTCCCTTTACAAACACTACCCATCTGCTCTCCCATGATTGATTGTTCTAAGGAGTGTATCTGCTTGATGTAAATGTTCACCCTGTATGCCTATTGTTTGGCTGGAACCCATGGGAGTGAGTTCAATTCCAGACCTGAAGAGTAATTAGGGCCCATAGTGTCAAGGATCTCACCAGGCTCTATCAGACCAGTATACCTGGTCTTTTTAAAAATGATTTTGAGTTTTGTTCCACATTGTTCTCCCACTCTATCCAGGATCTCTTGCAGTCATCCCTTTCCAAGTGGTTGACAGTGGTAGCTGGACATCATCTAGTCTTCTGGTCTCATGGTCATATAGGCTGAGGTTTGCATGGTCTACTAGTCCCTTGGACTAATTGTTTCCATGTGTCTTTGGTTTTCTTCATTTTTCTTTGCTCTGGATGAGGAGAGACCCATTGTTGCATCTAGATGGCTGCTTGCAAGCTTTTAAGATCCCAGTTGCTACTCACCAAAGTAGGATGTGGAACAGTGTTTTTGTGTCGTATGTTATGCCAATTGAGCTTGATGTCCCCTGTGACCATGGTGCTGAGCCCACAGATCCAACTACTCACTCCCTCAGGGTGGTTGACTATGGCTAAGAAGTTATCATAACTTTGTCCCTTGTTAGTTCTATTATATATATAGACATTCTTAACACCACATGCAAATATGTATGTAGAAATATCATTTGCCAACCTTATACATGGTCATGGGTATATCCCCTTTTGCCTGGACATAACCTGATCATTCAGCCTGTCTACCCATCTATTTACCCTTAGATTAATGTTTGTTATTACATATAACGCAGTATTGTGTATGTAAAAGGGTTTGTCTTTGTTGTCTGTACCTCTTGTGCGCGTCTCTGTCTTCCTTTTCCTTAGTATTATTGTGTTGGTCACTTGCTTTTGTTGTATTGCCTTTCCCTTCACCCAAATCAGTAAGTACTTGTATCTACTTATTTAGCAGTGTTCCTCCCCTTCCGCCCTATCTCTGATAACCAACAAAGAAAGTTGCCTTCCATATACAAACCTTTTCACAATAGTGAACTAATACAATATTTGTCCTTCTGTGATTGACTTATATCACTCAGCATAATTTCATCCACATTATGTGGTGTTTCACAGATTCTACAATATTCTTTAGTGTTGCTTAATATTCCATTGTGTGTATGTATTGTAGTTTGGTTATCCATTCTTCTTGTTGATGTGCACTTAGGTTGTTTCCATCTCTTTGCTATTGTGAACAGTGCTGTGATGAACATGGGTATGCATATATCTGTTCATGTTCTAATGTTAATGTACTAAGAAATAAGGTTTCAGAGTACACCTTGTTTATAGAACATTTTTTTCCTTTTTTTTTTTGAGTGCAATCTTTTATAATTTATTTGTCACAGATGTAAGTGCCTAACATTGTTTATAGAACTTTTTAAATTTCATTTTATAATTTTTAGTTAGGATTGATTTTCAGAATAAGAATCATTAGGTCTAAAGATATAAATCCAGTTAAGGCTGGCTATGTGAGATCGCATTGATAATAGCAACTTGAAAGGTGAGATAGGAACCTTATAGGGCAGTGAGTTTATGTTAATTGTGAGGAACAACTCAGAAAAGGAGGGTGAGAATGGTTGTATAACTCGAAGAATGTAATCAGTGTCAGTGAACTGTACATGTAGAAACCATTGAATTGGTGTATGTTTTGCTGTGTACACTCTTAACAACAACAACAATAAAATAAATGAAATTTTTTTAAAAAAGAAGAAACAAAAAATGCACTTAAGATTTTTACAACATAAAATTTAATTCAGCAATACTTTTTCACGTGTGCTTTTATGATTGTACAGTTTTTGAGATTTACAAGGCTATATTGGATTCAATATATGTGATGTGGTGTTAACTTTAAATTAAATGAGATAATGGAAGTGAAAAGAATTATCACTGTGCCTGATACACAGATTTTGGTATATATTAACTGAATAAAGTCTGTTGTTGAGTTGGCTCTGACTCATGGTGACCCTCTGTAACACAGAACGAAACTCTGCCTGGTCCTGCCCCATCCTCACTATCCTTGCTGTGCTTGAGCCCATTGTTGCAGCCACTGTGTCAATAGATCTTGTTGAGAGTCTTCCCCTTTTTTTCTGACCCTCTACTTTACCAAGCGTGATCTCCTTCTCCAGGGACTGGTCCCTTCTAACAACATGACCAAAGCAGGTGAAAGTTTGGTCATTCGTGCTTCTAAGGAGCATTCTGGCTATACTTTTTCCAGGACAGATTTATTTGTTCTTCTGGCAGTCCACGGTATTTTCACTATTCTTTGTCCACACCACAATTCAAATCCATCCATTCTTCAGTGGTCTTCCTTATTCATTGTCCAGCTTTCACATGCGTATGAGGCAAGTGAAAATACCATGACTTGGGACTGGTGCACCTCAGTCTTCAAAGTGACATCTTTATTCTTTAACACTTTAAAGAAACCTTTTGCAGCAGATTTGCCCAATGCAATCCATCATCATTTGATTACTTGACTGCTGCTTCCATGGGTGTTGATTGTGGATCCAAGTAAAATGAAATCCCTCACAACTTTAATCTTTTCTCCATTTATCATAATGTTGCTTATTGGTCCAGTTGTGAGGATTTTGTTTCTTTATGTTAAAGGTGTAATCCATACTGAAGACTCTAGTCTTTGATCTTCATCAGTAAGTGCTTCAAGTCATCCTCACTTTCAGCAAACACAGTTATGTCGTCTGCACATCACAGGTGGTATGAGTCTTCCTCCAATCCTGATGCTTTGTTCTTCTTCATATAGTCCAGCTTCTTGGATTACTTGCTCAGCACACAGACTGAATAAGTATGGTGAAAGGATACAACTCTGACACACACCTTTCCTAGTTTTAAACCATTCAGTATCCCCTTGTTCTGTTCAAATGACTACCTCTTGGTCTGTGTCCAGGTTGTTTATGAGCATAATTTGGTGTTCTGGAATTCCCATTCTTCCCAATGTTATCCATAATTTGTTATGATCCACACAGATAAATGCCTTTGCATAGTCAATAAAAGTTGAATGCCTTTGCATAATCAGTAAAACACAGGTAAACATCTTTTTGGTATTTGCGATCAGCAATGATACTCCTTGTTCCATGCCCTCTTCTGAATTTGGCTTGAATTTCTGGCAGCTTCCTATCAATATACTGATACATCCATTTTTGAATTATCTTCGGCAAAATTATACTTGTGTGTGATACTAATGATATTGTTTGATAACTTCTGCAGTCTGTTGGATTATCCTTCTTTGGAATGGCCACAGATATGGATCTTTTACAGTCATCTGGCCAGGCAGCTGTCTTCCATTTATTTCTTGGAATAAATGAGTGAAAGCCTCTAATGCTGCATCTGTTTGTTGACCATCTCACTGGATATTCTGTCAATTCCTGGAGCTTTGTATTTTGCCAGTTCCTTCAGTGCAGCTTGGAGTTCTTCCTTCAGTACCATTGGTTCTTGATCTTAAGCTACTTCCTGAAATGGTTGAACGTTGGTCAATTCTTTTTGGTACAGTGACTCTGTATTCTTTCCATCTTCTTTTGATGCTTCTTGTATCGTTCAATATTTTGCCCATAGAGCCCTTCAGTATTTCAACTCGAGCCTTGAGTATTTCTTCAGTTCTTTCAGTTTGAGAAATGTTGAGCATGTTCTTCTCTTTTGGTTTTCTAATTCTAGGTGTTTGCACCTTTAAATGAAATCTAGGTGTGCTTTTTTCTTGCCTTTAAAAACTGAGAAAAGTATAAGGACTTAGTGTTAGCTTTCTGGTAACCAGTAGAGTTTACTCCATATGACCCTAGGGTCCTGCTTTCTTCCAACTTAGTTGGATAGTAAGATTGAATCTCACTTTTGCTTACCTTTTCTAAAGTTCCTTTTATGTAAGGAATTATCTGGTTTGAGAAATTATTCTGTTGGATTTGCCAATTGATTTATCCCTACTGTTTATTTGTGCCCATAGAGTCCTTCTATGACACATTTCACACCGTGGCTGATATGATGTATTTCTGCCAGATGCTGGCAGCGGTGGAAACTATCAATGCAGCACTTGGAGTCACTAAGTCACCAGTGATGCCTTCTCTTCTACAGGTACTGAGTAGCTGAGCTCAAGGGTGGGGAATGAAAGTTTCCAGCTTTTAGCTAGTATAGGTATGCTACAAATGGTTGAGAAGTCTCAATTAGTTAAGAATATCTATTTGCATAGGAGTAACATTGCTTTTTCTGAACAAGGTGGAAAACTTTAAACCTTGAGGATATTTTCCAAAGTAGATGTTTTCTGTGTCAGGTCTCTTTTGTTGTAAACATCTTTATGAAATCACAAAGTTTTAAAATGAGCTTTAAAACTGGAGAAACTTGCTTTTTAGGCAGGAGCAGAAAAACCTACCATCTATCACCTTAGACAGAAACGTACAGGGTCTTCAGCTGCCTTGGGTAGATGAAGGCTGTCAGATATCTAGCAACTGTTTTCACTTGGTGTTTTCTTTCTAATTATGAAGGAGGCTCTTCCCAATTTACCTATGTTATTTCCTATTTTCTGGAAAATTCTTATCAGGAACAGGGTATGAAAGTCAACCTCCTCACTCTGTTCCCTAGCTGTATGATTGCATACCATTAAATACCACCTGCACAAACTCTAAGGAAACCAGGTGATTCTCGGTCAGTCTTTCCTGGAATACTGTTTTTATAGGTCCATCTGTTTTGTATACCAGTGCTGGCATTCTGACAGTATCAGTTGCAAGACAAAAGTGTTAATATATAATAACCTTCTTATTTCTGGGTTGTCTGCCTTCTGAAGGAAGCTGTTTTTGTTTGGTTCAAAAAAATAAAAGAAGCATAGTAGATGACCCACTAATATGCGATAATATTCTTTGTATATCAAGGATTATTATAAATAAGCATTCAAGGAGAATTTTTAGGGCAAGATGACAGGGACAAGTTCAGTATCATCCTATAGCATGGCTCCAGGGAGTGCCATTTACATAGAATACACTGTAAGTGAAGCCTTCTAGATTTGGGCAATGCTTTGGCCTGAGGAGAGCTTATTTTGATTGGAAATAGGAGCTGAATTTACCACAGCAGGTTGACTGGGTCATTTAACATATATTGAGGGCTTAACAGGTGCACAGAAGATTAGGAAGTAGCCTCTGTCCTTGGGGACCTGAACAACTAGAATATTATTCCTCCTAGAACCAAGATAGAGTAAGTAGAAAACAATACAGGAAACTAGGGTGAAAGTGAGAGAACATGCAGCCTTCTTTCCATTGCCATTTGAAAAAGATCAAAGAGTAAGAGGCTCAATATCTAGCCAAAGAAATTTAGTGAAAAACATCTACTGCTATAAAGTAATCATGGAGTAATAACCAGTATTTGTTTACTTGGCTTATAAAAACAGGGTTAGAGGATTCTGTTTCAGGAAATAAGGCAAACTAGGTAGCCTAATGAACTCTCATGCTATAAACACTGGATAAGAAACTGAGGAAAATCTCAAATGTATTGATGAACAGGTCAAAAACTAAGTGAAAGCTAAAACCTACAGAGATAAGCTGAGCACTGACATTGACTTTTGCCATAAGGGGATTTGCAAACCCATGTAAAAGTAAACTTCAATTTTATAGTATTGAAAGGTACAAGAGATAAAAAATTCAGAGCTTGCCTAAAGTAGAGTCTACTTCCCTATAAATCAGAGAACAGAAAGAGCTTCCTGTAAAGATGGCTTAGAAATAAGTTTGACCTTCCCCTCCCTGCCGTCTACAAGGGCAGTTTTGTGTCTCAGATGATGGTCTTGCTAGAAGAGGAGCAATAATTTAAGAATTAATTCATAGCCTAAGTTTATCTTCCATATGAGTTTGAGTTACAAGTTCATACCACTTGGGTGGTTCAAAAATTCTCAAGTTATGAATTTTATTCAAAGTGATCCTCAATTGCTGTTGCCTTAGACTCTGGCAGAGGCAAACACAGATCTCTTCTAGAAGAAACCACCTTTACGCAGGCCTCAAAGAACTGCTGCAGATACGTTTCCAAGGCAAATGAACAGCTTCCAGTCAAAGATTATGAAACCAAGGAAACACAACACTGTGAAGAAGAGCCAGCAGAAACAACAGGCTGCCCAGACAGATCCACAAGGGTTTCAGATATTAGAACGATCAGATACAGAAGAGAAGATACAGGTGGTCCCTGAGTTAGGAATATCTCGAGTTACATGCAACCTGCCGTTATGAACTAACTCTTGTAAAGCCTATTATGTTAAAAGCCTGAGGTATATGCAGTGGTTTATAATAACAAATGGGTGATAATTTAGTTTATAATAACAAATGGGTGATAATTTATGATGTGCATCAAAACATTATTATTATGTTAAAGATGCTTTCATGCATCTGGAAGTGTTTCTTTTTTTCTGTATAGAAAGGTACACTATATACTATATACTGAGACAAACATTTGACTGACATGAAATACAATCATACCTAACTGTTCTGACTTACATACAAATTCAGCTTAAAGACATACTTAGGAATGAATTCATTCATAATCCGAGGACTGCCTATAATCATACTTAAAGGAAGAAAAGAATACTGATTATTCGAGCAGGAAACAATATCTATAAAGAATAAGCAGATCTGAGAAGGAGATGGTAGAATGTCTATCAATGAGAAATACTGTAATCAAAACTTAAAATGTAACAAATAGTTTTAATAGTAGATTAGACACAGCTGCCAAGAAAATGAGTGAATTGGCAGATGGATCCGAAGAAATGAACACAATGAAGCACAAAGAGATAAAAGGAAAATATGAGAGCTGTTAAAGATAAAAGCATCGAGTAGAAGGTTGAACATATGTCTAATAGTAACTCAGAAGAAAAGAGGGTGAATGGGATAAAAATCAAAACCAAGCTCAGTGCCATTGAGTTGATTCTGACTCATAGCGACCACTCCTTGGGTTTCCGAGGTTGTAGCTTCACGGAAATAGATCACCCAACCTTCCTTCTGAGGAGTGGCTGGTGGGTTGGAACCGCCAGTCTTCTGATGAGCAGTCAGATGCTTTAGGCACTACGCCACCAGAGCTCCTAGGTGAATGGGATAGAGGGAGAGATTAGAAAAGATAATGTCGGAATTCACCAGAGCTGATGAAAAATGCCAAAACATAGATTCAAGAAGCATAATAAATCCAAATCAGGATAAATAAAAAGAAATCCACCCCTGGAGACATCAGAGTGAAACTGCAGAATACAAAAGACAAAAAGATATCAAAAGTAGTTAGATAGAGGGTAAAGACAAAATACCTTCAAAGTAGTAACAGTAGACTATTAACAGCAAGAAAGGAAGTCAGAAGATAGAGGAAAGATGTCTTCAGTGTACTGGAAGAAAATAACAACCATTTTGGAAGTCTAGAGTAGACATTGACAAATTTTCCTTAAAGGGACAGATAAATTACATATAAATAAATAAATATATGTATATTAAGATTTATGTACATTAAAATATATAGGCATTGCGGGTCTGATGGTCTTTGCTCACTTTTTTAACTCTGTCACTGTAGTGGGAAAGCAGCTATAAACAATATGTAAACAGATGGATTCGGTATGTTCCAATACAAGTACAAAAACCAGTGTTGGGCCAGATTTGATCTCCAGGACATAGTTTGCTGACCCTATTATTTTTTAAAATAATAAGGGTGACATAAAGACATTTTCAAAAAAAGAAAACTGAGTTTATCATCAGTTGCCTCCCTCTGGAAGAGAAATACTTCAGGTAGTAGGAAAGTGATCCTATATGGAAGGTTTGCAAGAAGGAATAGAGAACACAAAAAGTAAATATATTAGACTTTTAATTTTCTTGAATTATAGGACTCAGTACTAGAATGATACAGGTTCTTTTCATATTTGTCTATAGATTAAATGCAATTTCAGTGGAAACCTTAAAAATTTTGGAACGTGACAAGAAAATTGTAAAGTTTATATGGAAAAGCGAAGGACCAAGAATTTTCTTTTGAAGAAATACCGAAGTTGTGGACTTGCCCTACAAGAAAACAAGTCATTATAAGCATTCAGTAGCTAATACCATGCTATATAGGTACAGAGAGAGTCATACGGAATAGACAACAACCCACACATCCATCAGGAGTAGAATGTCTATTCATATATTAGAATACCTTAGAGCAGTGGAAATGAGCAAACTGTAACCACATGCATCAACATGGATGAATTTCTGAAACATAATACCAACCAGAAGCAGTTTAGAATTATCACACAGCATGATCTCAAAAAGTTTAAAAACAGGCAGAATGAAACCTATAAAAAAATAAGGGGATTATTAACACAGGATAGTAGTTACTTAAGGAAGTGCCACACTGGTATTAGTCTATGTCCTAAGTGGGTTATGGAGACACATGTTCATTTGTCAGTGTTTTCTAAATTACATGTTTGGATGTATGTGTATACTTTCAAGATATATTATTTATATTTTTATAGTTACACCATCATACACATACCCAATGTGTACCTATTTGTCTAGAAAGACTGGTTTGGGTACTTTAACTTATTCTAAAACTGAAGATTAAACTCGTTAAGCTCAATCTTGTCCATTTACTTTGAGTTTAGTGAGGTTAGGTTTCAGATAAGGCATTAATATGGTTTTTGTATGCATTTTAAAAACTTGTTTCTTTCTTTTGGGTCCTTTTAATAGCTTCTTGGAAGAAATTTCATTTTGTTTATCATCTTTGGCACCATGGAAGAAATGCAAAACAGAGCTGTAGTTTTCTTTGTGTTTTACCTGTGGAGCACAATTGAAATTTTCAGGTAGGTAAAAATGCCAGGATACTGTTTAAATGCCTGTGGGGCAGCTCTCTTCTTAGGGGAGTTGCTGTCTAAGCCAGAGTCTCATTTGGTTTGGAAATAAGATTAAATGTGTGGAAAGTTCTAGCTGGATATATGTGCAAAGTTGGGACAGGTTTTCTTTTTTAAAAAAAACAGTTGTTGGATCATAGTGCCAGCTTGGGCACTAGGGAGCAGAAGGAGAGAACCAGAGGAAGGGGAGACCCTCTTCCCCCTCGGGATCTTGCTGGCTTATTGGAAAGAAAGGACTCATTCACATGGAAAAATTCTTGCAAGGGCTGAAGAAACATGGAGTTGAAGGAGCAGTTCAGGTTGGATCGAACTATTCAAGACTGACCTTCTAGAAGAGATGGTACAAATGGTGATTGTACTTTACACAATTACTGAAGTAATGGTCTTCCATTCTCAATAGAAGAAATATCTTTTTTTTTTTTTTTTTAAATAAAACAAATAGTACCATTTAAAGTAGATGTATTCTTTTTTATTAAACCATATGTACTCCATATTTCTTCCAATTTCAATCAAATGGAACAAGGATTTTGCGAATTGGCCCATTAGATCTGGGTTTGGTGGTATTTTGGTGGAGTTAACAGTGGCGAGGGAGGCTAGACTGAAGCAACCTTAGAGTATGCCTTAACATCGACGGGTATCCATTCCACGGCACCTTGTGTATCTTCTAATCTATCTAAATATAAAGGTGAAAAGGATTTTAGGACTTTAATGTTAACATTCATTGGGAAGGAGCATTTCTTTTCTTATGATCTCTCTCTTAAATGTATGTCTGATTCTAGATTAGTGGTCTTTTGTATATTTAAAATTTTTTTTTGTATATTTTAATTTTGATAACAATTCATTTCATAAAGTCTGACAGCCTTATCCACCTGGAAAATAGATCAGAGCTAGGAATAAAGCCAGAAAGCTTCTAAGAGCCTAGTTCATATGAATCATTCCAAAGAGGATTCCTTTGAGACTTAAACTTAGGCTGACATTAAAGAGAGTTCACATACTCTGACAAATTGGAGAGTAGCAAGATGGTACGTTGCGACTAATAGTCCAGGATTATAATTCTGTTCTGAATAAGTGCATCTGATTGAGAAAACCCTCGTTTTCTAAGGTTGCATTCAGAACCTGACCAAAAAACCCAAACGCACTGCCATCAAGTTGATTCCGACTCACATTGATCCCCTTTGGGTTTCTGAGGCAGTAAATCTTTATGGAAGTAGATTGTCCAGTCTTCCTTCCATGGAGTGGCTGGTGGTTTTAAACTGCCAACCTTCTGATTAGCAGTCAAATGCCTTAGGCACTATGCCACCAGAGCTCCTTTCAGAACCTGAAGTGGCTTTTAATATCTGAATTCCTTATTTTCAATAGGTACCCTTTCTACATGCTTACTTGCATTGACATGGATTGGAAGGTACTCACGTGGCTCCGCTACTCTGTGTGGATTCCCCTGTATCCTCTGGGATGTTTGGCAGAAGGTATGTTTAGAAATTCTAAGTTCTATAGCTTAACTTGGACTTGTCCAGAATTTCTTTCTAGTGACTTCTTTCCATAATACTCCTTGTATCTAGGAAGGTAGCTTGTTTTCTAAGTTTTAGGAGCTAGGTGGTCACATACTGCATGCTTCTCATTTATAGGTACAAAGCAGGTTCATATCGATAACTTCATTTTATTCTCACAAATAACCTGGTGAGTGAGTCAGGAAGGGATTATTCTCTTCATTTTATAGAATAGGAAACTGAAGCCCTATGTGATCATGTGCCTAGCCCTCATTCAACTGTTTGTTGACAGCTAAGAAAACTAAGAACTGTCTGTAAGAAGGGAAGGTGAAGCATTTTCAAAAACCCAGAACTGAAACTTTGAGGGCTGGGGATTGGAGGGTTCTGACACTTCTTGTTGTTGTTGTTATGTGCCGTCGAGTCGGCCCCGACTCATAGCAACCCCTCCTTGGGTTTCCGAGGCAGTATCACTACGGAAGTAGGATTGCCCAACCTTCCTTCCGAGGAGTGGCTGGTGGGTTTGAACCGCCAGCCTTCTGGTTAGCAGGCAAATGTCTTAGCCACTATGCTACCAGAGCTTTGAGGGCTGGGGATTGGAGGGTTCTGACACTAGATAAGACTCTATTTCATTTTCTTTTAACAAGTTCTTGTTTTTGCTTCCAGCTGTCTCAGTGATCCAGTCCATTCCAATATTCAATGAAACAGGAAGATTCAGTTTCACATTGCCATATCCTGTCAAAATTAAAGTTAGATTTTCCTTTTTTCTTCAGATTTATCTTATCATATTATTTTTAGGTAAGTATTGAGTCTGTAATACAGACTTTTCCTATCACGTCTTCCAAAAACCATAGAGTTAGTTCTGACAATATAGGACAGAGTAGAACTGCCCCATAGGGTTTCCAAGGCTCTAAATCTATAGAAACAGATTGCCTCATCTTTTTCTCTTGGAGCGGCTGGTGGGTTTGAACTGCTGACCTTTTGGTTAGCAGCCAAATGCCTTAACCACTTTACAACTACAGCTCCATATCACTTCTTAGAGGGTAGATTTAAATGATTTAGAGTTTTTAAAGTCCTTATTGGGATTTTTATTTCCAATAGTGCAAAAGATTACTTTGCAAACAGACCTACTAGAAGAATTTGCTTTATATGAGATATTTCCTGCCATATCTCTTGAATTATCTTCTTGATGTGTGGTCTTGGTCCTTAGGAAGACACTACAAGTTGTTTCTTGTTTAGAACAATGTAAGAAGCGCTTTTAAAACAGAGTAAGTTCATTTTACTCTTACTAACCTCATTAGCACATTCCTCCCTCATCCAGAGTTTAAGGAGGTGGTAACAGAGCTGACAGCAAGGAAAGAGGCAGGCAGTAAGGCTTCTGAGCAGCCAAGGGGTGTCAGAGACTGTTACTGACCCAACAGCGGGAAAGCCCTGCAGCTTGTCATTACAAAACCTGCTTGCTTATTTATTACTTTTATAGTAAATCACAGGTTCTTGCCTTATTGCATAAAAACTAAGAACGTAAGGGAAAAAGAAGCCTCATTTATCACAAATATGAAAGATTTAAAAGATTTTCCAATTATAAGGACTATTTGCTTTAGATAAGGATCAAACACATTTTAATGTCATTTATTTTTTCTGCTTTATTTCACAAAAGACTTGAAGTGGTTTTAAATAAGAATGGCTGCCTGGTTTCTCAGCAACAGAGGATGCAGAAGCAAATAGTTCATTAGTTACTGATTGCCATGTAACAAATGACCCCACAATGTAGCAGCTTGAAATAAGCGTTTATGATCTCACAGTTTCTGAGGATCAGGAAGCAACCTCGCTGGGCTGTGCTGGGACAGGATCTCTCATGAGGTGTCAGTCAGATTGTATGGGGGGGCTTGATTCTCTGCATATTGGACTGGGGCTGGAGGATCTCTTCCAAGCTTACTTGTGTGTTTTCTGACAGGAGGCTGTAGTTTCTTGGTGTAGGGCCTCTCCCTGTGACTGCGCATGACAGGTCTTCCCCTAGAGCAAGTGTTCAGAGAGCTAGGCGTATTAAAAAAACCAAAACCCACTGCCATTCAGCTGATTCTGACTCACAGCAACCCCCATTGAGTTTCTGAGGCAGTAAATCTTTATGGAGGTAGATTGCCCCATCGTCCTTCTGTGGAGTTTGAACTGCCATCCCTCTGGTTAGCAGTCAAATGCCTTAGGCACTGCGCCACCAATAACTAATTACGTGGTAAAGTCAGTGTAGTAAAAAGGAAAAGTTTAGAATGTTAAGTGGTGACTATTTGGGTGTTCACTTACAATGATTTCATACTTTTGTGTTTGAAAATTTTCATGATAAAATATGGGGAAAAAATTACATTGTAAACCCAGCAGGGAAAAAAAAATGAATTGTCTCTAGGTCACTGTTAGTAATTTTTCTACTTTGTACTTTCTGAGCAGCTGTAATAAGCTTGGAGCCAGAGAATATGAGAAACAGACAACGAGCTACTGTCCCGACGCCAAAAGCTTTGTTAAATAGAGACAAAGATTCTCATTTCTACTCACCCTCTTTTCTTTTTCAGGGTTATACATAAATTTCCGTCACCTTTATAAACAGCGCAGGCGGCGCTATGGACAAAAAAAGAAAAAGATCCATTAAGAAGAGATTTGGGTGGCTTCTACCAGTTAGAGGCTTGTCTGAGATTCTTACAGTTTTACTTTCTTGTACTGATGTAAAAGTTTTTTTTAAAGTTAAATAATTAAATTCTCTGTGAGGCTCTCCTTTTCCTTAGTAACTTTCTTGAATTTACTGTATTATCTTAGTGTAGTGCTTGCATGACATGGATTCCTGACATCTGATGACAGGTTCATTCCTGTGTATTCAATTAGTGACAACAAAGGCTCAGCCCCACTCCCACCCCACTCGTCTAGTCAGTCTGTGTCATACGGGCCAAGAGTATTTCTTCAGTGTCATCCTTACAAGGTACTGGCCATTCTCATATTTGAGACTGGTTCTTCTCAGCTACTGCATGTGAAACAAAGCAAGACTATGTTGCTCTATAGGAGGCTGTGAAAATGACTCGGGCAGGACCTCTAATATATTCTGTACTCAGTGGGTCACTTGGCAAGTGAGGTGGCATTAACCTTGTGATAATCAAATTAGATTCAAGTCACTGAGGGGCTATCGTGTCAATGTGGGGCTAGAGAACCTATACGAAATCTGACATCTTCTGGCCTAATGGCTTATCGCAGTGCTTACCACTATGTGGGCACTGGTGAAGCAGCACAGGATAATTTGAGAGAAACCAATCAGAACCTTGGAATACCATGATCACTTACTTTACTACTATTTTTCAACACTAGAGAAAGATGAAACATTATTTGGGAAACAATGAGATGATAAAAAAGTGTTCCAAACTCATGGCATCAGGGATCAGAAGAGAACATAAATACATGGGTCAAACTGGCAGTAAGTTGCTGGCAATGCAGCCTGTGGCAAACTGGAGACATTCAAATAGGCCAGACTAAGCATGCTCACAAAACCGTCTTAAGCTGTGAACAAACACTTTTAAAGAGTCAGTCTTCTTTTTGCTGTACTAGCTGAGTCCATTGACTGTGTACCTGTCAGAGTGAGTGGAGGGACTGTTTTTGAGTAGAACTGAAAAATACCTTTTATTCTGCTATTAGATTGACTTTTTCACCTGTCTGCAGTAGGGCAGTGAAAAAATAGGAATTTAGCTAGATAACCAGGATTCTTGGCAGGAAATACCAATAGGGGGACTCGAAGGAAAAAAAAACACAACCAACCAACTAGACATTTTGAAATTTGTCTATTCAAAAATGCAGCAGTTTTCTCCAAAACATTCCAAGTAAAATGTGTTAGATGTAACACTTGAATAATTTACGCTATGATAGTTTCTGTACCATTCCCATTGTTCCTGGGGGAAAGGATACTCAATGAGTTATGCAGTGTTTAGATCTCTAAACTTGGCTTAACCTAAAACATTTGGTTAGCATAGGCTGGCTGATCCATTGCACTGAGGGGTATCTTGCATGCCTGTACCTTCCTGTCTGCACTTGTTTGTCCTGACTTCTGATGTTCTTTCAGCTGAGTTTCCTGTGTGTAATTGGGCAGATTTGCTTTGCAGTAGATTATGCTGCATCCTGTGTTTTTAGTGATTGTTACAAACCCCTTTCTTGCTGTCTGAGAAAGCAAAAGATTGTGTATTTCTATTAAAATATTTACAATCAAAATCTTAATGACGTGTCTAAGTATCATTTAGCTTAATGATTTTCAAACTGTTAGTGATGAAGTCCTTTCTTCAGACAGTTCAGCATATTAAACCAAAATGGGTTGTTTTGGTTGAAATGGCGGTAAAGGGCCCAGAGGCCTGGGGGAGTCTACCTTAGGAGGTCCACAGAGCAATCTGAAAATCTTTCAAACCTTGGAAAAGTTATGTTGCCTAAGATCGTGAACCTGGCTGATGGACTGGAACCAAAACTGACTTGGAATTCAGTGATCTGTTAAAACAGCTGGTATGAACCTGGCTCAGCGTCCTTGGGTAGTAGAGATGGTAAACATGCTCGGCTACTAACGAAAAGGTTGGAGGTTCGTCTGCCCAAGAAAGGCAGACCTGGTGATCTACTTCTGGAAAAAATGAGACACTGAAAACCCTATGGAGCATAGTTCTACCCCAACATACATGAGGTTTCCATGAACTGGAATCATGGACAGCAACTACAGCCTGGCACTGCAACTTAATCACTCTGAATAAGGAAGTCAGTATAGAACCCAAGAAAACAGGATTTTATAAATCTGTGCCACTTAAGAAGTTGAAATTATATACAAGTGATAGGTAAGACCAAAAGGCAAAATGCTCATTAATTTCACAGTGAAACTATAGAAAATCAGTATTTTATTTTCACTTAAAAAAACAAACAAACAAACCCAAAAACTTAAAGAAATGGGAACCATTTTACACATTTATGATTTCTGATTAAAAGTCTGTATCTCAAGATATACCAAAAGCACCTAAGAGTTACTATCACATTTTGCCCAACTTCTAAGCAAAGTTCTGAAACTGAGCTGGTCTTGTACTTAGTTCTCTAAATGATCTGGGTTGCTTATTCCAGGGACAGAAGCTTGAAAATACTGTAGTAGAAAATTGAAGAGAAGAGATGATACCTTTCAGGAAACCAGAGGGACCCTGCTGAGGAAATGGGAAGCCCTGTGCTTGTCAGCCATTCATGCTTCTCAGGAGATGTGCCCATCAAGGGAGCAGAATCTGTGGATTCTAAGCCCCAGAAAATGACAATTAACCCTAACTAGCCAACCACCTTTCAAAATCCTTCTCAGACTGGTAGAGTCACTGAAACCAAGAAATGGTGTTTCTGAGGCAGCTGCAGAGAGGTCGTCAGGTGGCTATTCCAGAGGTGAACAGACTGAAAAGGTTTTGACTCTAAAGCATTTTCACTCTAGAAATGAGAAAGAAGGCTCCCAAAGGTCAGCTTCACATTCTTTCAGTGCTGCTCCCAGAGAAGTCTGTCTGTAAAGGTGTGATGTTATGGTCATAAGCAGCGTACTCAGAGGTGCCGGTGCTGGCCAGCTTGAGCTGTTTGGCTGCATGGGTCAGCTGGAAGGCAGCGTCAGGGTGGGCTGTGTCTGGCAGCAGTGTGCACTCCCTTTCCAGCATGTCGGCCACTCCTTTGAGCAGGTCCAAGAAACCAAAGGCCAAGGCAGCCTTTCTTAAACGGTTCAGCTCCTGAAACGACATCAATGCTCCTGAAATGGGTTTTCCATACATGCTTTATAAATGCTCCTTGACCTCAAATTTAGTGAGCATATTTATCTGAACAAGGGCTTGTTCAAAGCCACCAATAAGCAGATGAGTGGGAAGTAGCTCTTACAGAGGTGTTGACTGAAAAACACAGGTCATCACAGGTAATAAGCATTTATGCCAAATACGGTGTCATACACCATTTCATTTACTCTTCTTATCTCTAAGGAGGATACTACCCTCCTTGCCCCAAACCTCAGAGGGCTCTTAACTCTTTGGTGCCTCTCTTGACTGGGCCTCAAACTGAATGACAAATGAACATGCTTGGAGGAGGCCATGGAGGAGTCAGAAGTCTGACTGGAAAGACTCTCACAGAAAGTTTGGGTAGTGGATGCACTTTTACTACTGTGATCATTTATCTTTGGAACACATCTCTTTCACTCCATTTCTGACATTCTCACCTTATAGAACGTCTGTGTTTTTTCAGGTAGTTTCCTTGCATTTCTTAAAATCTTCTGTACATCTGTCTATAAAAGGTGGAAAGAATTTGACATTACAATTCTGTGGTGAAAAGCGGAAAGAATAACAGGATGGTTCAAAATATTTAAAGAAACGGAAATGAGAACAGAGGTACTATGGATCTCCTCTGAGTTCATTTCAATGTTCTGTTCAACATTAGCAAAGCGTTTCTCTCCTTCAAGAGGCTTGATGATAAAAGAAATCCCTTGATGACAGAAAGGAACTAAATGGCCTGTAAGTCTCATAAAAACAAACCGAAGACCAAAACAATTTAAAAAACAAATTTCAGCTATACCCGCTAATGGAAATGGTTTGAATTATCCTTCTGACAGGGATATACTAGGGTCAGGGATTATGGAAAAGAGATTTCCCTACAAAAAGAAGAGGTCTCTGTCCCCTTAGTCATGGCAGGATGTGGTTCAGTCTCCATGGAAAGGGGCTAGAAAAGACAATACGGTTTACAAAAGTTTCTTTCTTGTCAGGTGGTTTTACTGCCTCTTAATTGGCTTAGGTTGGACTCATCAAAGAACAACAATATGGGCTAAAAGGAGAAAAAAAGGCTCAAGAAGAAGTGATTTTTAAAAAAACAGTCATTAATGATTTTATGTCAATGGAAGCAGAAGTGTCACTGAGTATCTCACCTGAACCCTGCATACCTTGATAATGGTATCTTAGATTCCTATAAAAGTATTTTAGTTGAATTATAATGTAATGCTACGCCTTGGGATTTACTGTGGAGATGGAAGAAATAACCCTGTAAAGAGACTTTTGCATCTTCTGCAAAACTGTTAAAAGATAACATCCACTGTGTTATTCAATGTCTCACTGTGTAAAACTTACATAAAAATACAATGCCAGGGAAATGTTTTTCTCTAGAAGAACTGACAGGATTCCTTTTATCAGATAAGAAAAACTATATACCCCAATATGTTTCTTTTTTAACCTTGGTTTCAGGAAGCTCAGAGCCAAATTAATACAATTACTGTTTTACCTCAGGTTCCTGGCACAACTGTCCCCTTCTTCCTCTATAAGGTTCCTTTCTGCTCTAAATTTTATAAAAAATGATTTTGCTATATATGTGTTTTACTGTAGGCCACCTCAAATCCTTTTTGTAAATAATGAACATTAGAAGTAAATGAATTTACTAAGTATCAGAGGAGAGGAAAATCAAATCGAAGGTCTGTCTGCCTGCCAGAATCCCTCTTCTTGTCCCCAGAGAAAGGAAAATGTTACCTGCAGGCCACTGGGTTTGATCCAGACAGTCACATTCTGGGCATAGCTGCGTTTGTTTTTGGGCTGCAGGGGGAATGGGCTCTTATTGTCATCCTCACCATAAGGGTTTTCTTTAGCATCTTAAAAGAAAAAGACTTTCTTGAAATGACATCTGGCAAAACACAACCGATTATATTTCCAATTAGGCTAGAAGCTCTCGGAATCAATCTTTTATATCCTGTTACTTCCCTAATTAAGAAAATCCATTAACTTAGTCAGCTTGGGGATCTGATCTCAACAGAAAGCCACTAAGTAGGAGAGCAAACAAGTCTGTGCAAGTGAAAAAAATAGCTTAATGTTTTAAAAGAAACAAGCTTCACTCATCAGCTTCATCAATTAAGGGAAGAGGAGATAAAACTAATAAATGTGACAATACACATTTATACACTGTGATTCTGTAGTCCAGACTAGCTCTGGACTTCAGTGGTGATGGAAGTGTTCTGTATCTGTGCCATCTGATATGGTAGCCACTAGCCTACATTGCCACTGAGCACCTGATATGTGGTTAGTGTGACTGAGCAACTGAATTAAATTTTATTTAGTTTTAGCCTCATGTGGCTGTTGTCTACTGTATTGGACAGCACAGATTTAGCTATTAAAAATAAAGGGAAATTACATAATGACCTAATTAAGGAAAAGGGCAAGGGGAGAAGTAATTTCATGGATGAAATATCCCTCACCTTACGGTTTATTAGTTTACTGCTTCCAGAGATTTAAAGTCCTGTTATTTTGATGTTGTTGTTGTTGTTAGGTGCCGTCGAGTCGTTTCCGACTCATAGCGACCCCATGCACAGCAGAACGAAACACTGCCCGATCCCGTGCCAGCTCCATGATCCTGCTATACTTAAACCGATCACCGCAGCCACTGTGTCAATCCATCTCGTTGAAGGCCTCCCCTTCTTTTGTCAACCCTCCACCCTACCAAGCATGACATCCTTCTCCAGGGAATG
>NW_006921602.1:10539836-10580751 GCF_000298275.1 Orycteropus afer afer | reverse complement strand
GCATAGTAAATCACATGGTTGTCTGATTCAAAATGGCCAAAACCAGTCCATTTCAGCTCACTAATGCCGAGGATATCAATCTTTATGCGTTCCATTTCATTTTTGACAACTTCCAATTTTCCTAGATTCATACCTCGTATATTCCATGTTCCGATGATTAATGGATGTCTGTGGCTGTTTCTCTTCAATTTGAGTGGTGCCACATCAGCAAATGGCTTTCTCGAAAGCTTTACCTTATCCATAAGAGTAAGGCTGGGTTTACTCAGATGATGCAGCTCTTTCCCAGTCCTATTTTGAGAGCCTTCTAACCTAAATGGACTATTTCATAAAGTTGTGCGGTAATGTATCAAGCAGTATTTCTTTGCTATTCATAAGGTTTTCCCTGGCCAATTATTTGAGAAGTGAATGGCCTCTTCCTTCTTCCTAGTCTTTCTCAGTCTGTAAGCTGTGATGATATCTGTGCACCATGTGCATTCCACTGGGTTAGAAACACCAGTGGCTCAGCCTAAAAACTCACATCAACACATCACCATGGTAGGACAAACCGACAGACAAGTTTGTCTCCCTGTTGGAAATCTCTCGTACCACCCTTACCTTGATCCCTGTAGATGACTCCTCCTCTGTCTGAGTTCCTGGCTTTTAATCCCCTTTTTTCTGCTCTCCCACACTATTGCTTTGGGTGTGCCTGATTTCCCTCTCCTCACCTGGATCCCTGCGGCTGACTGCTATTTTGAAAGCCATGTGGATTAACAGGGATTTCAGTCTTTGTACCTGCTTCCCAAATCAACAAAAACTCTGCCACAAGCTTATAAACACACAGCTACTGGTTCATTTCATCCTTATTACCATCGTTTGAGGCAGGCAAAGCAAGGGTCACTTTCCCATTACCTCATGGAGCTCAAGTCCCTTCCCAAATGCTCATGCTAAAAATCGGAGTAAGACCGTAAGTCAGAAGTTCTTTAACCCTGATTTGGTTATTAATTCAAATGCTTTATATTGGCCTCACACATATTATCTGCACCCCCAAAAACAAAAAAAAAAATATCGGCTCAAATCTTCAGACATGTTTCCAATCATTAACACTTGTCAATACAGAAACCTTTTCAGTTAGGCCAAGAGCCTCACAGTCCTCTCCCACACAGCATGCGCATTTCCAACTTCCTCACCTTGATCTAAGCTACCTCCCCTGTTTAGAATGGAATGTAGTCCCTTCCTCATTCATTTATCCACTCACTCACTCATTCAACATCTAGAAGGGAGCTACAATGTAGCAAGGCCTGGGCTAGGATAAAATATTTTTTCTGGCCTCAAAAAACTTATAGAACATTTATTAAATTCCAACTATGTGCCAGACACTTTACATATACAACTTCTTTCCTTACAGCAGCCCTTCCCCACTGCCATCGAGCAATTCTGACTTATAGTGACCCCCACCGGGTTTCTGAGGCAGTAAATCTTTACAGAAGCCCCTTCCTCCTTCTGTGGAGTGGCTGGTGGGTTTGAACCACCAACCTTCTGGTTAGCAGTCAAACAAAGTAATCCTAGAGGGTAGATATTATTAGTCTCACTAGAGATGAGGAAACTGAGGCTCAGAGAAATTGGACTTACGAAAGGTTTTATAGTAAATAACTAAGTTGGGATTTGCATCTGGTCTGCCTGGTCCTGAAGCCAACACTTTTCCCACCATTCAACACTGCTGTTTCTTACCTACCAAACTTATCTATATGCCAGGTTGTTGTGATCCTGTCCTACCTCCTCCATGCAGTTGTCTCCAGTATTTCTAGAAGATAATGATTTCTCTAGACCTTGTATCCTACAGCAGTCAGTACTCAAGACATTCCAATACCTAATCATAACCTATCTTGTACTGTCCCTAATTGTTTGGAGCCTATATGCGAAAACTGGCTTAGCAGACAAGCAATACTGCATTTATGAAAAAAAAGAAGAAAAGAAACAGGGAACAGGCAACTCTTAGAAATAAGAAATATAATAGTAGAAATAAAAAATTAAACAGTTACAAGATGATGTTGAAGATACTTTCCAGAAGGCAGAACAAAAAGATAAAGATGGAAAAATGGATTAAAGAAAGATAAGAAGATCACATACACACAGACAAATACAGGTTCCAGAAAATGAGAACAGAAAATACAGAGGAACAAAAATCAAAGAAATCATTATTTCCAGGTTTGAAGAACATGACTGCCAGATGGAAAGGGCCCACCCAGCGTCCAGCACAATGAGTGAAGAGACCAACAACTAGCTACATCATTCTGAAAATTCAGAACACCAGGCACACAAAGAAGATCCTTAAAACACGTCAGGGTCAAAGCCCTGGGAATTAGCATGGGACCACGCTCTCAGTAGCAGCACTGGAAACCAGAAGAGAAAACAGAGCAAAGCTTCAAAACGCTGAGGGAAAATGAATTGCAACCTGGAACCCTATTCTATACCAATCAAGTATACCAAAACCCCCCCAAAAAACAAACCCATTGCCAACTGACTCTATAGTCCATTCTGACACATAGTGACCCTACAGGACAGAGCAGAATTGCCCTGTAGGGTTTCCAAGGCTTCTTCACGGAAACAGACTACCTCATCTTTCTCCCACAGAATGGCTGGTGGGTTCAAACCTGCCGGTCTTTTGGTTAGCAGCTGAACGCTTTAACCACTGTGCCACCAGAGCTCCTCCAATCAAGTATAAGGGATGAAATAAAGACATTTTCAAATATGCAAGATTTCAAGATATTAACTTCCCTTGTATCTTTTTCTCAGGAGCCATGAAACAGAGAGATCTATATGAGAAAAGTGAAGGAAGACTCAGTTGACAGCTATGCAACAAGCCTAAAGAACAATCAGTCAGTCACTCATGAAACAGGAAGATGGGAGGTGACACCAAGGGAAAAAAAAAAAAAAAGGAAACTGACAAAATACCTCATGAATGTATCTTGATCCAAGGAATTAGTTAAGTACATACGACACAAACAAAGGGGGAAAAAAAAGTAATAAATACAGGGGAAACAAGTTGCACAAGAAACAAAATGTTATCACAGTATACCACGTGGTTCAGGTATAAATAAAATTTCCATCATCTAACAAGAACTGAATACTGCCAAGAAAGAACACTAAAGCCATATTAGGAGGGCAGAGGAAGGGAAAATGTGCTTGTTGAGTGGTGTGGTATGTGGTGGTAAGAAAGCTAAGTAATCAACTTTAAAAAGTCAAAAAAATGCTAAAGGAAAAAGAAATAGCTATATACTTACATTACTTACAAATATAAGTAAATGTTAACAGAAACAAATAAATGCCAGTAAATACTAAAAGTAGCTGTCTCTAAGAATAGAATTAAGAATAGGAAGGGACTGGTATAAACTTACTGATATTACTTGCATGTTTTGCAGTCATAAAAACAGTATCTATCTTATTATGAGTCTACATAATTAAAGTGTGTGAGGCACTTTGTACACAATCTCTCAATAAATTCTCTCAATAACCCTTTAAGGTAGGTTTTATTAGTATGTGCTACCATAATACCAATCCCAAACTCTTCAGATTGCTGTAAGAATTAACTGAGAGAAGACATTTCATTGCAAGTGTCTAGCACAGTGTCTGGCACAAAGTTAGCTAAAATATTAGCTATCATTATCCCCACTGGGAGCTCTGGTAGTGTAGTGCGCCTAAGGCACTTGACTGCTAACCAGAAGGCTGGCAGTTCAAACTTACCAGCCACTCCTCAGAAGGAAGGTTGAGCAATCTACTTCCGTAGTGATACTGCCTTGGAAACCCAAGGAGGGGTTGCTATGAGTCGGTTCCAACTCGACGGCACATAACAACAACAACACTCCCCATTAAAAAGAAAAACAGACCCACTGGGAGGAAAGTGCAGTATGTGTATGCTGTTGTTGTTATGTGTATGCCGTCGAGTCGGACCTGACTCATAGCGACCCCTCCTTGGGTTTCTGAGGCAGTATAACTATGGAAGTAGATTGCTCAACCTTCCTTCTGAGGAGTGGCTGGTAAGTTTGAACTGCCAGCCTTCTGGTTAGCAGTCAAGTGCCTTAGGCACTATGCTACCAGAGTTCCCAATATGTATATAGGAGAGTAAATAGCAAATCAACCTGACTGAAGAAAAAGCGTAACAAGGACAGAACTAGCCAAGTTTCCTATGCTAGAAGCCAGGTAGAAAGAAGCTGGAATGCTACCATCTTAAAGTATGGACTGGCATCTTGGATGACAATCACCACTGGTCAGGAGTCAGCAAACTTTTTCTGTAAAGGGCCAGTACTAAATAGATATTTTAGGCTTTGTGGGCCACATGGTCTCCATCATAACTTTTCAACACTGCCACTGTACCATCAAAAGAAGCATAGACAATATATACATGAGTAAGAGTGGCGGTGCCCCCATGAAACTATTCATTTGGTCCACAGGCTGTGGTTAGCCGATACCTGGTCCAAGTGAAAGGTAAAGAAGGCCAGAACAGAGCAAGAATTCAGGCATGCTACAGAGACTAAATGAAGGCGGTGAGGAGGAGTTTCTCTATTCTCTTTCTCTGTCTCTGTCTTTCTCTCTCTCTCTCTCAACACATTTAACTGTCCCATGCTCTCCTCCAAATATGGCCCTATTTCCCTCCTCTTCATGGCCAAACTCCCCATCTTCATTTCTTCATCTTTAACTCACTCCTCAACCTGCCTCCTTGCTGACCACCCATTGAAGTTATTCTTATAAAGTTACCAATAATCTCCTGTCAAGCTCAATGACTCTTCATTGACAGTGTCTTTTTTTCCTTGTAGTTTCTATTCCTATAAAACACTCATTCTCCAGTCTCTTTTGGATTAAATTCTCTAGATGCTAATCCTCCCGTTGGCTTCTCCTCAAAGGAGAGATCATTTCTTCATGTGATTTCAAATTTTCTTTTTAAATTATAAACTCATCTACAGTGGGGGTTGGTTTGTTCTGTGGAAGTCCTTTTGCCCTTTTTAGAAGTGTTGCTATAGAGCATTATCTTAGCTTTGAATGCACCATGGCTTTCACTCGTTCAGACCCAGCTACCATGTTGTTTGGACATTCCCTATATCAGAATGGGTGGTTTAAGTTCATATGGTGCAAGACTTACATTTCATTTCTCATAGAAATTGTTTCACTTCTTAATACCTAGAGAACATGACCTGATATAATTAATGGATAGAATTTTCCTTGTCATCCTCTCACTAAGGAGGTACAACTACCACATTCCTGGCTTTATTCAGAGATTTCAGTTTCTGTCTTGTTTGGAACCAGTTATGTCTCCTGCCCCTTTGACCTTTAAAACCCCAGCCCCTGGGTACTAGCTCAAGGGTTGGAAAACTATGGTCCACTGCCTATTTTTGTGTATCCTGTGAGTTAAGAATGGTGTGTGTGTGTACCATTGTGTAGTGTCTTCCAACCTAGGGGGTTCATCTTCCAGCATTCTCCCAGACAATACTCTGTTGTGATCCATAGTTTTCATTGGCTAATTTTCAGAAGCAGATTGCTAGGCCTTTCTAGTTTATCATATTCTGGAAGCTACTCTGAGACCTCTGCACCATGGGTGGACAGTATTTGAGATACTAGTAGCATTGCTTCCACCATTATACCATATAGCAACAGGCAAGCCACTACAGTATGACAAAGTGACAGATGGGTAGATATATATATTTAGAAACATACACCCATATATATGAGAAAGAGAGTTATTTTAAGGAATTGGCTCATGAAATTGTAGGGTGCTAACAAGTCCAAACTCTGTAGGTCAGGTGATAGGAAGAGTTGAGACTCAGTAACTTCTACCAAATAATCTATTTAGAGTCTAGAGACAGAATATATCCTAGAGAAAACTTCCTTTTTGCTCTTAAAGCCTTCAACTGATTGAACAAGGCCCACTCACTTTATGGAGGACAATCTGATTCACTTAAGGCCAACTGATTTAACCACCTGTAACAATTTCATAGCAGAGTCTAGACTAGAGTTTGACCCAACAACTAGGCATGATTGCCCAGCCAAGTTGACACATAAAATTAAACATTACACGCTCTTCTGCTATATATCCTTCCAGACATATTCTAAATATTAAAATATTACAATGTACAATACTATATAGACAATTTGAAAATATTTGTAAGAATGGTTTTTAAACGGTTGGAAAAAAAATTGAAAGACTATTTCATGATATGTGAAAATTATATGAAATTCAAATTTCAGTGTCTATTAATAAAGATTTATTGGAACAGAGTCACATTCATCTGTTTATGTATAATTTATGGCTGTTTTCATCCTACAATGGCAGAGTTGAATGTTGTAACAGAGACCATATGGCCCATAAAGCCTAAAATATTTACTATCTGGCCCTTTACTGAAAAAGTCTGCCAACCTTGACCCAATTTCTGGTGCCTATATTCAATCTAAAATATTTTCTAGGCCTCAGTGGCAAAGGACACTCTTCAGACCTTGACGGACTTGTGCTTATGTGGTGAACAACATAGGGCATTACTTCCTTCCTGAGTAGTCATTCTCCTGCCTTCTGTGACATTATTCACCTCTAGTTTTTCTCCTCCATCTCACTATTTCAGGAGCTCTGGTCTAATTTGCTGGACAAGAGCAAATTACCTGACTGCTAACCAGAAGGCTGGTGGTTCAAACCCACCAGCCACTTCTTGGAAGGAAGATGGGGCAATCTACTTCTATAGTGATACTACCTCGGAAACCTAAGGAAGGGTCGCTATGAGATGGGTCCAACTTGACGGCACATAACAACAACAACAACAACAACATCATCTATTTCTTCTCATCTTCTTTGATAGCACCCTATTCACTGCCTTTAGTAGGTGGTGCTCCCAGTGCTATGGCCCTTGGCTCTCTCATTTCCTTCATCTATTTTCCTGAGGCCACTTCTTCTAGAAGTATGATTATGGATCACCTGAATTAGAATTACTTGATGTAATATTAAAAGGGCAAGTTTCTGGTCCTGAATCCAGACTAGTGAATCAGAATCTCTGTATGTAGGCCCAGGAAACAGAAAAATTCCAATCTGTAAACCAATGCCCTAAGCAATCTCTCTTTCTTACCATTTGAACTCTTAGAGGTATGCTTGTAACTAAAGATTATGTATCTAATTTTGCCCTCTTTTCTGAACCCTAGAGTTATCTCTACCTGCATCTTTTAGACACAAACTCAACATGTACAAAATATTTCTTGTTTCCAAATCTATTCCTCCTTGTCTATTTGCTATTTCCATGAATAACACCACTTTTGACCCAGCAGCCTAGGGTGGAAAACTGGGACCATTCTCAACTCTTCTCTGGCATTTATTCTCCTATCCAGTCACTACTAATTCTATCTCCTAAGTACCTTCTGCAGGGATCATATCCTTCTCGACCCAGCCATTTCTCTTTTTCTGGCTCCCACTGCCACGTCTCTAAGACTCTCACAGTAGACTTCTAGCTGTGGGATGCTCTTGCTCTTAGTTTTGACTATTCAAACCCACACTCCACAGGGTTATCTTTCTAAATGCAAATTATTCTCTCTCACTTGAATTATGGCCATGTTGTATAATTTCAGGGGCCACCAGGCACCTAGAATACGACGTTTCCTAACTAGTGGTTTCCTAGTATCTGTGGAATAAACTGCCAGCTCTTCATACTTCAGATGAGATCTGTGCTGCTTTGGACACTGTCCTTACCTGCCCCCACCCCCAATCCCACCTCACCCTCATCGTTTTTTATGCTGTCACCTTTCTTTTCTATAGGTGCTCTTTTTGCCCAAGATGCCCTTTCTCTCCTATTAGCTAACCAAATTCTTCTTTTTCTTTAAAACTCAGCAAGGTTATTCCTCCTCTTTGAAGATTTCCAAGTCCTCCAAGCAGAGCTGATTACCCCCTTCTCCAGGCAAGCTCTGATCTCGTGCCAGCCTGTGTTTATTCTACTACCTACTAGACTTTGCACAACTCCAGCTACCTCTTTTATCCCCTGGGCCTGGCACTGAATAGGCTGCTTAGTAGATGTTCCTGAAATTGAAGTGAGGCCAAATAACTCTATAGTTGGAGCCTGAGTAACTAGAAGCAGAGGCCTCATTTGAAAGGAGTAGGAAAATCAGAAGGAAGTTTGTGGGCAAGAGGCAAGAGACTATGGTTTCTGTAAAACACATGCTGAGCTTGAGACGAGAGCAGAATAGCTATATGGAGTCAGGTGGAGGGATCCAGCTGGGAACTGGAAATCCCAGAATACACGAGTTCCTTGGAGAGCTGAGGCAGGACTGGAGTTATAGATTTGGGGCATCTGAAGCCACTAAAGTTGAAGAAATAAACAAGAGAGAGAGAGATGAATAGTCCAAGATTCCAAGGCAAAGAATAATACCTTGCGAACTGTGAGACAAGAGAGAGGAAAGACAGTAAGAGCAAGAAAAACTGCCACAAGAAAAGCCATCATCTAGGTACCAGGAGAACCAACAGAATGCTATGCCAAGAAAGGAAAGAGAAAAACTAGCTTCTAGAAGGAAGGGAGATTAAATAATTCAGGAATGACTACAGGATACCTGAGTTGAAAATAATATACCAAAGGAAAAAATAGTTTATGGAGTGTGATAGTTGGAGCTGTGTGTCAACTTGGCTGGACCACAATTAGGTGTGGTTGTTATGATGTGGTTATTCCCATGATGGGATCAGATGATTATGTTTTGAGCAGGCAATCTGGTGAAAGGGAGTCTCTCTAGGGGTGTGGCCTGCTTCTAGTATATCCGAGGACATTCTAGGAAAAGAGACATTCTTCTGTGGATCGGGATTCTGTTATGCTGCCTACAACTGTCCGTGAGCGAACAGTCCACCATTTGGCCTGGAGATCTTGAATTCGTCATTCGTTGGAGTCAACAGCCAGTGTACTGCCTGCCAGCCTTGAGTTCCTCAGCCCCTGCGGTTGCAAGAGTTGGGAAAAGCCTCCAGCTTGACGTGTGATCCAGGAACTCTGGACTTGCCAGCTTCTATAAGTGTGTGAGCTGTTTTCCTAAGATAAATTTCTTTCTTTATATACATACATATATAACTTTACTGATTTTTGATTCTCTAGAGAACCCAGTCTAACACATGGAGAGTAACTTTTCACTCTAAGCAGATAGAATGTTTGTATTTACTTAAAGCAACCTAAATGTTGGTTTCCCCTGAGCTATGAAAGCCAAAGAGTTCAAACATCAAATTCTCTTGGGGTTCTCTACTACATACTTAGCACCACAGACCACAGCACACGAGTGATGGAGATGACACAGCTCTCTGACTGCACAGCCAGAGATGTTCAGAATAGCAGAGAGGAAACAGAGCTGAGCTAAGTAAAATCTAATCAGAATTATACCTGAAATAGGACCCAGCTGTGCCATTTTCCCTAGCCATGGGAGAGGTTCTGGGCCAGGCTCAAAGAGAGACATCATGAGGTTTGATTTCTTCTTGCTGTCAGCTTGGGAGTAGAGCATTCCATGCCATTCAGGACTAGATGGAGAGAAGGTGGAAGATCAGACAAACATCAAGCCTAGGACTGACAAGTTACATAAGTCTAGTCTATGTTTTTCTGTTTAGAGATATGGGCTTACAGTTTTAAACTAAGCTGCATTACTTTTACCAAAAGCAAGTCTTAAATCTGAAAATGCATACGGCTGTTCCATAGTCTTACCATTCTCCTGAGTTACATTATTATCCAGGTGGACAGCAAAAGGAGTCTTAAAAGAGAACGAAACATCAGAAGGGCAGCAAGTAGCTGTCAGGTGGGGCCATGACCTATATATCTTTTCAGCTGCCTCCCTAAGTCATTCACAGCACTACCAACACAGAAGCCCTTCTAACATAGGGCACAGGCCATCACTCAGTCCCTTAAGAGGCTCTGTCCCAGGTTCTCAAGAGTCCAGGTGACTCTTTCTTTCTTTTTTATTTTTCCAGGCTGTTTTGACAACTGTGGCTGTATGGTTTTTTTTTTTTTTTTTAATTTTTATTGGGATTTGGGTGAAAGTTTACAGAGCAAATTCATTTTTCATACAGCAGTTCACATACACTTTGTTTCATGACATTGACTGCAATTTCCCACAATGTAACAGCTCTCCTCCCACTTCCTCCCCATAGTTTTCTCTTCCTTGTGTCTTTCCCTCCATGCACTCCTACCCCCTGAGGTGTCTCCCTGTGCATACACAGCCCTTCTATTCTCCCATGACTGATCTCTTCAAGGAGTGTCTCTACCTAATGTAAATGTTCAGCTCATATGCCTGTCTTTTGTTTGGTTGGAAGCCACAGAGTGGGCTCAATTCCAGACGTGAAGGGCAATTAGGGGCCATAGTGTCAAGGGTTCTACCAGGCTCTATCGGACCAGCAAACCTGGTCTCCAGATGATTCTTATATTCAGAGCAAATATGAGTAGTTTGGGTGCCTTTTCAACCACTAATTTGAACTTAAGCAGAAATGGAGCCATGGTTCCTCTGAATAACTCTAAACTCTTGCTATTCTATACTAGTCAACCCCAGGTGATGGCCAAAAGATGACCAGTCACATTCACATTTCTAACCATAGGTATTACAGAAAGGGAAGCAGAGACTGCAGAGAATATGAAAGCTGGAAGGGTTCTGCTCATAGGGAAGGAACACAGCAGAGTGGTTAGTTGTAAGCATGGGGCTGGAGTCAGAAGGCATGGGTAAGAACTCTGGCTCATTTACTAGCTATGTAACTATGAACAAGTTGCTTAACCTCTCTAAGCCTGTTTCCTCATCTGTAAAATGGAGATAACACTACTAGCTCTTTGCATAGTGTTGGTGTGAGGGATTAAATGAGTTAAAGTAAGTGAAGTGCCTGGAGGACAGCCTGGCACATGGAAAAATCCTCTATCGGTGCTGTAAGCATCTTTATTACTTAGTTCTGCCCTCTCATTTTATAGGTGAGGTGCTAGGAGTCTTGTCTAAAATCCCACAGCAGGTTAGTAGCATTGCTATGACCAGAAATCACAGATGAGAGGAAAGCTAAGAAAAGATATAATTAAAAGCAGTAAAAGAATTGCTAACTTGTGGCAAGGGGAAGGCTCACTTCATCCTTATTCTAGGGGGTGATTTAAATGGAGTAAGTGATAGGAAGTGGGAAGGGTATATGGTAAGAAAAGGAAAAAAGTAACAAGGAGCTTTCTATTTCTTTCAGAAAAGTCTGGGAAGCACTCTACTTTGTGGACAGGTTTTCCCCTTTGACTCAACCAAACATAAACAAAGCTTCCTACCCTAATTGAACAATTGCCACCATTCCCTCCACCTTTAGGCTGCCATGGAGCAGGACACAAAAGTTGGGTATTTTGCCTGCAATCTGATTGGCTGAATTCTCATCTTCATTGTCATCAGTGACGCCAGTACCCACCTCATCACCTTCTGTGAAAAGAAGAGGAACACAGGTCAGACTGAAATCACCTAGAGAAACCCTGAAGAACTACTGGTAATTACGCTATTGGCTGTTTTCAGCCTTGAAAATAAAGTACACGGAATTGTAAGGGATATTATGTGTAAGAAAAACTCATATTCTAATTTCCAATGTCCATATAAGAATCAGTTTTCACATGTTATATGATTACTTTTATATGAAATGTCTAGAATAGACAAATCTATAGAAAACAGATTAGTGGTTACCAGGACTGGGGACAATGAGGAGGAGACTGGCAATGACAGACAGAGGTTATAGGGTTTCTTTTTTGCAGTGATGAAAAAGTTCTTTATTTATCCTTCAAGCCATCAAAGTGATGTTAACTATGTTAACATTCAAAACAAAACAAAACACTGAATTGTACACTTTAAATGGGTGAAGTGTATGTAAGTGAATTTCAAAAATATTTGTTTCCCATAGTTTCCACTAGGGTGCTCAGTTAGATGCTAGCTGGCGGTTTCAGAACCACATATCCACAGATGTCAACAGCATTCTCAACTGACAGCCTTTCAGCAGAATGTGGATGTGAATCCACAAAGGTGAAAAACCATCACTCTAAGATTTTTTTTCTTTTTTGTAAACTTTTTATTGTGATCTGGGTGAAAGTTTACAGAGCAAATTGGTTTTTCATTCAACAGTTTATACAGTTTCATGACACTGATTATAATCTCCACTCTTCCTCCCTGTAGTTACCATTTCCCTCTGTTCTTCTTTCCTATTCATTCCTGACTTCTAAGCTTTATGCCTGGGCAAATGCTGCCCTTTTGATTTCTTACGGTTGGTTGTTCCAAGGTGTATGTACCTCCCTGGTGTTACTGCTTATCTTATAGGCCTATCGTTTGGCTAAAAGTTGAGCCATTGGGGGTGAGTTCAGTTTGGGCTTGAAGGATGAATAAAGGGCATAGTCTCAGGGGTTCCACCAGCCTCTAACAGACCAGTAAGCCTGGAGTTTTTTATTACTTTGAGTTTTGTTCCACAATTTTCTCCTGGTCTATCCAGGACCTCCTATTGTGATTCCTTTCAGAGTCATTGGCAGTGTAGCCAGGCATCATCTAGTTCTGGTCTCAGGGTCAACTCTAAAGCTTCTTAACTGGACTCTCTCCAACTCCAGGTTTTCATATACTCTGCTGACAGATGAATCTTCCTACAATTACCTTTCCTCCAAATATATCTGGCTGCTCAATCTAATTCAAAGACTTTCTAATTTCAACAGCGAGAGTTTACCCAGTTTAGCTGGCATTCAACAGCCCTTGGAGTACAGCCCCATTCAGCCTTTCCATACTTTTCTTTCCACTGTTCCCCTATATGAGCTTTTCACTCTACCCAATGTCTTTGTTGGCAATATATATGACCATGCAGAGGTTCCCCACGACCTTAGAAATAAAGGAGACTTGATTGTTCTCTGAGAACAATAAGGTAAGTTTTAAATACAGTGATCACAATAAACTAACAGTGGGAGCATATCAAGATTTTATCTGTTGGGGAAAAATGTGGAACAAAATTTCAAATTCTCATGGAACCTATATTTTCTGGAGTCACTGTGGCTAAATGAACCCCCAATAATAAAATAATAAAATCTGTAACTATTGCCCTGAGATAATCTTTAAACCTTAAACCAAAAGTAACCTTGAAGTCTTCTGTAAACCAAGCAATACCAAACTCTAATCAGACCCATTGCTGTTGAGTCAATTCTGACTCACAGTGACCCTATAAGACAGAGCAGAACTCTGCCCCAGAGTTTCAAAGGCTGTTAACCTTTATGGAAGCAAACTGTCACATCTTTCTCTCGAAGAGTGACTGGTGAATTCAAACCACCAACCTTTCAGTTAGCAGCTGAGCACTTTAATCACTGTGCCATCAGGGCTCCTAAACCAAACAACAGTTTAGCTTAATTAATAAAGAATGTATGCCTTGAACATTGTAGTCTTTTAAAGAACTATCTATTTGGGACCAAATTGACAACAGGAACTCGAAAGGTTAAATAGGAAATTTAGGGGCAGTGAACTTATGTTAAGAGCTCTGGTGACACAGAGGTTAAAGTGCTAGCCTGTTAACCGAAAGGTCAGTGGTTCAAACCCACTAGTCGCTCTCTGGGAAAAAGATGTTGCAGTCTACTTCTGTTTAGATTTATAGCCTTGGAAATTGTATGGGGCAGTTCTCATCTGTCCTATAGATCACTTTAAGTTGGAATTGACTCAATGGCAGCAGGTTTGGTTTTGGTTTGGAGCTTATGTTAATGGGGGAGGAACAATTTGGAAAAGGAGAGTTGAGAATGGTGCACAATTAACCAATGTCATTGAATTGCATGTGGAAATTGCTGAACTGGTTTATGTTTTGCTGTGTATATTTTCAATAACAAAAATATAAATTATTAGTAAATAAATAAATAAAATCCATAATCCTTCCTCTTTCTAAAAAAGATTCTGCTTATGAATGTCTGACTGAGGAATACTCTAATCTCTAATTGTGATGACCTGGGCATAAGTGACATGTGATGATAACTCAGTAAGTGAAAATTTAATTGACTGCATACACTTGGAGAAAGCTGGTGAACATAAACGGATGGAGGCCAGAACAGAGAGAAGAAGTTTAAAGAGCTAGAGGCTAGTATTGTTCAGAGTGATGCTAACTCTAGGGAAGATAAATTCACAGTTTCTGGAGTGGTATAATCTGTAGGAATGAGACTTCACAAGGGTCTAGATTCACCCATGCATTCAAGTAAGTGTCCACGATGTGTGAAGCACTGATGGAACAAAAAATAGATCTGGTTCCTGGCCTTTGACTTCCATGTTCATTAGGCAACCTGGTAACTACTTTGGCTTCCTCAGTGTGTACCTACTAGGAAAAGCAGAGCCCTGGATGAGGGACCAACCATCCTCATCTTTAAAGAGTATGTCCATGGAAAATTAATAAATTAACACACAATAAGTAAGTATGTACCAAAATGCTTCCCACAGTGTAAAACAGCAGAATTACTTTCTGGTATATTGGGCAACATTATTTCTAAATGTAATGTCTTAACTATTCCTTCCCACCAAATTCTACTACCTAATAATTAAGAACAACTTTAGATGGTTATGGCTGTACACATCAGTGAATATACTAAAAACCACTGAATATACTAAAAACCACTTTCAATGGATGAATTGCATAGTATGTGAATTATATCTCAATAAAGCTGTTTTTAAAAAGAGTAATTTTAGTTAATAAGATGCTTCATAAGTCACTGGAGTAGGAAGGTAGCTCACCTTTGTTAAGTGCTATAGGTAGGACCAGATGTCTGGATAGAACTGGAGGACTTGAAATATCAGCTATATCAATAAATCCCACTATTTCCAAATCTGAAAGGAAGGAATCAATATAAATTAATTTATGCCGTGGGAAAGTACATTATTTTCTATGTGCTAGATTTCACAAACAAAATATTTATGTGTGGATTTAAAATATAATGATATTAACAAGAAACTTATTAGAAGTTCTGGTGGATGACTCTTTAATAGTTTGCATTTTAAATAGCTCAAGAAATTTCAACAATAGTCTTTATTTGAGTTATGTGACAAATCATCTAGGCCTTATTTTCATGAGACTAGGACTCCAGCCAAGGCAAAAATTAAAGGTCAAATTCCTCTCTATAGTCAGGGATCAGGTCACCAGGGGGTATTGTAGCCAAACACTCCCCCAACCAACTGCAATCAGCCTTCCCTGGAGATTAAAACGATTGCATTAAAAACATTTTCCTGAGAAAGAAATATATTTTCCACAAAATCAAGGTAGTAGTGTAAAAACAGTGATTTCATTGCTTTGTAAAAGTTGTATTAAAGACTAAAGTATCATGTTGAAAACCTAAAATAAATTTAAAAAGTTGTAACCAAAAGCACTTCTTAAAGTTTTTTTTTCTGATTATATAAATAGATATTTAGTATAAAAACTACATAGAGAACACCAAAAATTATTATGAAAAAACTAAAATCATTCATTATTCATCATCAGAGAAAACCTCTATCAATATTTTATTGGACTGTTTTTTAGTCTTTAATGTTATAGACATTTATATTTCTAAAAATCAGTTTTAAAAACCAGGATCGTGGTGAGTATATTATACTTCTAATACATCAGAAGTCGGCTTCTCTGGAGATTAGCTGTTACTACTTCCCTCAGCTAAGTAACAAATGAATCAGCATAAGCAGTAAGATCTTTTTCATCTGAGTAAGAAAAGGCTTATTATATTTTAAAATGGTTTAAAGATAAGCCACATCTAAGATTGTAGACTAAAAGTTTGCATGAGAAAGAAAAGATCTATTTAAAGTTACTCATCCAAAAAAGGATGGGAACGTTTAGATGATACAAGCTCACCACTGTCTGGTGTCCTTAGACTCACACTGTGAACAGACAAATTTCATTAATTTAGACTTAGCACCCTTGATGAGAATTCTCAGGTTGAAAAAGGCTGGTCTCTATCACCAATCCAAAATCTTTCACAATGATGTTTGTTTCAATAATTTGATGTATACTGTGAGTAGGCAGAATGGGTGAAGTTTATATTTGAACTGTGGGGTAGGAGGAGAAAGGACTGCTCAAGCAAACAGTGGCATAATTGTGGAACAAGATGTCTCCATAAGATGAGAAGTTATTTTCATGCATCATAGAATCACTCTTTTACCCAGGAGTCACTGTACTAACTATAAATCATTTATACATTATAACAATTTCCCTCAATTAGGCACCATTTGATCAGCCAAGCCCAAATTATTGTTTGTACTTGAAAGCAGTAAAACTGCTTTTTCTTAGGGGGGACCAGGTTTGCTGGTCCAATAGAGCCTGGTGGAACCACTGAGACTATGGTCCCTAGCTGCCCTTCAGGCCTGAAATTGAACCCATGCCTGTGGCTTCCAGCCAAACAATAGACAGGCATATGAGTTGAACTTTTACCTAAGGTAGATACACTCCTTGGAGAGAACAATCATGGGAGAAAGAAGGGCTGCTTATGCACAGGGAAACAGCTCAGGGGGCAGGAGTGCATGGAAGGATGGACACAGGGAAGAGGTAACTATCGGAAGGAAGTAGGAGGGGAGATGTTGCATTAGGGTAAATTGTAGTCAATGTCATGAGACAAAGTGTATGTGAACTGCTATATGGAAAGTGAATTTTCTCTGTAAATTTTCACCCAAATCACAATAAAAAAGAAAAAAACAACAACTGCTTTTTCTTTTCTAAAAAGCAAAACACTACAAAAGATGGGAAGGAGTGGAATCTAACTGGGTTGAGGGCAACAATAATATTTAGCTCAGCTTAATACACTGCTGTCTAGTCACAATGAAAGAGATAGATGCCTATTTCCAGACAGCCAGAAGGCCTCACCAAAACCCACTGCTGTTGATTCTGACTCATAGGGACCCTCTAGAACAGAGTGGTACTGCCCTGTAGGGTTACCAAGGCTGTATAAAGACTTACAGCCATATCCTTTTCCCATGGAGTAGCTAGTAGGTTCAAATGGCTGACCTTCTGGTTAGTAGCCGAGCACTTTAACCACTGCACCACCAGAGCTCCTAGCCAGGAGGCAAAGGAACAAAAATGCAAAAAACATGTGTGCTACCCTTCACTCTAAATCTATACCTAAGACAATGACCATTTACTGAGCACATAATTATTTTAATAATCTACTGAACTACGTATCGAACTCCTACTAAGTTTCAGGCACTATGTGTTACTGGCTGCGGATGGTGAATGGAACACAGATGATCCACACCCCTGAGAGGTTTAAGGTGTACCCACCATTCCAGGAGCCCACCCACCAATAGGAGACAACTCTCCTCTCCACTACTTCTTATTACCCTTGACTCTTCACATTGCCAATCTTACCCAAGCAAATTACTGGTAACGTGAAGCAAGTAGAAGCAGTAGCACATCACTTTCTTTTATGTGATACAAGCAGTAGGGCTAAAGGAGTACAGTAACTAAGCTGAGAGGTTAGAGACCATCTGGTTCATTCCACTCACACCAGTAAGGACTAGAGAGAGGCAGCAACTTATCCAGGGTCACACAGCAAGAGTCATACAGAAAAGTCTGGAAGCTATCTCTTCATACATAATTATGACCATAATTATGATGCAATTAATCTCAGTATCTCCACTAAGAATTACCTCAAGGATTTGCAAAGCAGAATGCAGCCATGATGTTCAACTCTAGTGACTGTGGTCACAATTAGCATGGATGGGAGACTAACTCATGACCTCACCATGAAAGACCACTAAACCACCATCCCTTAGGCAATGCACTCGCTTGTCCAAAGTGTACACTGATGACAATAGTACCCTAGTATCAGAATTTCTTTCCAATCCTCCTGGATAGAGAAGAGAGTAATAGTCAGAAGTTAGAGGGAAGTACGGATGATAAAAAAAAGTAAAAAAGATTTTTTTTAAAGTTACCTGTATTAATGACTTTAGGAATAGGATCAATTTCCTCATCTACAACAAAAGGTTCTGGCCTGGGGAAGACTTGCACATCAGCAGTTAGGTGGCCACACTTGAGAACAGCATGGAAAGGTGTATATGCCAGATCTATCAGTTTTCTAGAATATGAGATTAAGTGTTACAGGAAGAGAATAATATAATACATATAAAAGTAATTTTTTTTCAGATACAAAGTTTGTTATCCCTTCAAGCTGACTGCAAAATGAAGATCTGATCATTTGTAGAATACAACAAAACCTGTCATTTTTGGTGAGCAAATTTCAATTCTGAAAAGCCCAAAAGCCAGTTCATCTTTAAAATTGTTCCATCTGTGTGAAGAAGTCAATAAACTAAAGACATCCCGGATTTAGTCATGCTTAATGTAAAAGGGAATGAACTTTAAAAAATCACTACTACCAATCATTTTATCTGAAAAATGTGCAGCATGGGGAAAATGAAATGACACAATTAGGAATAGTGAAATAAATATTCTTGCTGGCTGGCTGTCAAAGTATAATTTGATACTGGATTGTAAAGAAGGCAAAAAGCTCTAAGCACCTACTCACCCAAACATAGACTGTACATTTTTCAAGCACAGGGGGCCGTCAATAGTAAAAATCTGTCCTTCACCATTGTTTAAATCTATGAGACGTTCAAGGCAATCCAAGGAATCGGTGCTCTGAAGCTATGAAGCAAAACAGATGACCCCTCTAAAGTGGCACAAAATGGCAGATTATTATCGGCCCACCAAGGTCACACCCATCATAATCACATACACAATAAATAAGACTTTTTTTTTAATACAGCCAATGTGAGAAGGAAAATAACTATAATAATTTTGATTCAAGGTGATCAGAGAGGAATGTTATATAAAATGATACCATAAGCTGTTTTGCAAAGAGTCTCAGAGGTGACACAGCTGATATTTACTCAGTATCTTCCCTCCAAAGTTTTTCTAACATCTTTTGATAAGAACTACAGTATCTACATTTTATAGATGGCAAAACTAAGATAAAGAAAGGTTAAATGATGCCCAAATAAATGGGAAAACTAGGAAGTAAAGTGTTTAATAAAGCAGACATCAGGGTGATGTTATTTTACCAAAAAAATCAAAGCCCTCTTCTATCAGCATTTCTGGAGAAATAAAGGTAGGAATTCCAAAGTGAAGGAGATATTTACACCAAAAAGAATGCCTCTGCCCTGCATTATGTAGAGCTTCTGTGAGAATCAGTATGGATAACAACTCCAGCTATGCAACTCCAGAAGGGACAACACTCTGAAATCTCAAGGGGCATTTGAAACCCAGAATCTTTTCAAATATAGATAGCGACCAGCCTATATTGCTTTGCAACGGAGTTCATTGCAGTATATAATATTAATGGCATATACTAATAAATAAATTGAACCCTATTTACTAAGTTAAACTAAAAAGAACTTAGTAAAAGGCATTACCTCTTCCAAATTTGCCATGCACATGATGTACAGCTTAGACGGGAAAGGGAAGGGGAGTGGAAACCTGTTGCTCTCACTTCGCTGGTTGTGAGTAGCTAGGGAATGCCTCAGTGACCCTCTACCAATGCCAAGACAACCATCCGTCACCAGGACAACCTGTTTGCAAGAAGAGATTTGTACATTAAATAAGTCTACTGAAAGCAGTCCTATTTAGCAATGTTTTCATTTCTCCCTAATTGCTTTATATCAAGAGACCTACTTCTACAGGAATGAAATACTGTTAAAAGCAATGACATGAATAAGTCTAAAAAACATTTTTTCAAGTGAATGATGTCAAATACAAAAGAGTATACACTGTATGACTCTATTTATAAGAAGTTCTAGAATAGGTAAAACAAAGTCATGTGAAGATAAATCACAAGGGGAGTAATAGGGACAGGGCTTTATTCTCTACAAAGGGGCATGAAGAAATTTTGTGGGTAATGGAAGTGTTTTATATCCTAATTGGTAGTAGTTACATGTGGTTGTTTGGTACCATCAGGTTGACTCTGACTCATGGTGACCTCATGTGTGCTGGGCTCCATAGGGTTTTCAAGATTGTGACATTCTGGAAGCAGATCACCAGGCCTATCTTCCAAGGCACTTCTGCATAGGTCTGAATCACCAACCTTTTAGCTATCAATCAAATGCTTAACTGTTTTGCTACCCAGGAACTCCTAGTACAGTCATGGGTCATTTAATGTCCATGATAGGTTCTGTGAAATAGGATGTTATGTGATTTGGATGTTATGCAAACATGCTTAAGTCGTGAGCAATAATAGCATTCACAGATTTTTCACCCTCATCCTGTTTAATAACCTTTAATTTCATTTCCAAACTGATACTTCTCCTTTGCTTCTTGCTGTTGCTATCACTAGCTCTGCTGCAATTAGGAGCCGTGATGCACTTCACGGTAATATTTTTGAAAGCAAATTAAACAGAGAGATAATGCTACAACACTCAACAAATGTGTGACACATGAGATTGGATGCTGCTGCCTGTGGGTTGAAGCATATATTGTTACATGACAAACTTTTTAGTCATAATAAACATTTTATTTGTAAATAGGGAAAGTTCACATTAAAATAATGATAGAAAGTACAGAACATACATAAGCCAGTAACATAGGCATTTATTATGAGTATCTCTGGTAGTGTAGTGCCTAAGGCACTTGACTGCTAACCAGAAGGCTGGCGGTTCAAACCCACCAGCCACTCCTCGGAAGGAAAGTTGGGCAATCTACTTCTGTATTGATACTGCCTCGGAAACCCAAGGAGAGGTTGCTATGAGTTGGGTCCAACTTGATGGCACATAACAACAACAACATCAAGACATATGTATTATAGATTATATATATACTGGACCATTATACACGCCTGGCAGCACAATTGCTTTGTATACAAGAGACACGAGATACATGTGTTGCATGTGGGAAGCTGTAGCATTCTCTATGTCCAGTTATAGCCACTATGTCCCATGCTCTGACTAGGATTTCTGAATTCTGTTATAGCCTTATGGAAACACAGATGTATGTGTGGTCAGACATTGCCCAAACAGTGCATGACTGTAGTTATATAAATCCACTGCCATCAAGTCGATTCTGATTCATGGCGACTCCCATTGGGTTTCTGAGGCAATTAATCTTGCCCAGTCTTGCTTCCGTGGAAGGGCTGGTGGGTTTGAACCATCAATCTTCTGGTTAGCAGTCAGATCCTTAGGCACAGTGCTATCAGAGCTCCTTGTAGTTATACAGATGAATGTAGTTGTCAAAACTCTGAATTGTGTACTTAAGATCTGTGTATTTTATTGTATCATATATAATTAAATCTGAAAAAAAGAATGAAACCTACTGTCTTGGTTATCTAGTGCTGCTATCACAGAAATACCACAACTGAGTAAGTTATTTTCTTACAGTTCAGGAGGCTAACAATCCAAATTCAGGGTGCTGACTTTAGAAGGCTTTCTCTTTCTGTCTGCTCAGGGGGAACATTCTTTCTTCTCAGTGTTCCTTGAAGATCTCCACATACCATCTTTCTTTCCCCAATTCCTGCTTGCTTGCTTCTGTGCCTAATCTGCTCCTTTTATATCTCAAAAGTGATTGGCTTAAAACACATTCTATGCTTACATGGCCTCATCAACATAACAAAGAAAATCCTATTCCCAGATGGAATTATATCCATATTTAAAATCCCTTCCCGATTCTTGTAGTGACTCTATAAGACAGCAGAATTGCCCCATAGGGTTTCCAAGGTTGTAATCATGAAGGTAACTGACTGCCACATGTTCCTCCCACAGAGCGGCTGGTGGGTTCAAACTACCCACCTTTCAATTAGCAGCTGAGTGCTTAACCACTACACTACCAGGGCTCCTTTCCACATGATAGGGGTTAGGAGTCACAACACATATTTTAGGACACAATTAAATCCATATTATCTACCTCTTAATACTTAAAAAAACAAAAAAAGGACAAAAGCAATCATAACCAGAGGACTTCTGGTAAGATGGAGGAATAAGCAGACAATCGACACAGATCCTCTTCAACAAACAAAAGAAAAACCAATTGACATAGATACAGAAGATAATCCTGGAGCCCTGAGCTTTGAAAGGAACTATACAGACGTGGATCAGGCACCAACTAGTGGAAAAACCTGAACAAAAATAATGAGTACAGAGACGGTCAGAGCTGTGCATTGTCAGCTCCTCTGACAGGACCAACAGCCTGAATATTTCCATGTGGTGTTGGGACCTAAGAATTGACCTAAAGATCAGCCCTAGTCACCAAAGGCTGCAGGGATGACTGCGCTGGTGACCTATGACTAGGAAGGGAAACAGCAAGGAGGGAAACAACCTGAGCTGTTGACTTTCTGCTGTCTGGAGGGCGCAGCCATTTTGATTGTTTACACAAGGCAGCCATTTTGGATATTTAAAGTGACTGAGGGCACAGCCATTTTGAATCTTTCCAATGGCAACCATTTTGGATTTTAAAGTGTTATCATTCTCATTCAGATTCCAGGGACCTAAGAATAGGCTCTGTTTACGTAAATAACATACAAACAAAACAAAACAACGAAAATCGTGGGCAAGTCACTCCAACATACAATCATCAATTAAATATAAACACAAAAACGTCACAATACCTCAGAGACAATATAGCATCACAGTGCACACAAAGAAGCAAGATAAAGCAGGAGAAGCAAAGGACCAGGATACAGACCCAAAACACATCCCTGAGGAAGACGCAGCATTGGAACTCCCTGATAAGGAATTCAAAAGAATTATATTTAGGTATCTTCAGTGAATTGACAGACAGATCAAGGAAAACACAGACAAAACCCTAGAACAACTTCAAAAGACAATACAAGAACAAAATGACAAAATAAATAAAAAATTAGAAATGATACAAAGAAAAGATACATAGAAATCCAGAAGATTAATACTAAATTTTCAGAAATACACAAGACATTTGAATGAAGAAAGAAGTAGAACTGAATCAATGGAAGGCAGAATTAGGGAGATTAAAGGCAAATACCTGAACACCTCTTTGGAAAGGGATCAATCAGAAAAAAGATCAAAACAAAATGAAGAAAGCCTAAGGTTCGTGCGGGGTACCATCAAAAGGAAAAACCTACGTGTCATCGGAATACCAGAACAGGAAGGGACAAACAGAGAAAACTGTTGAAGATTTGTTGGAAGAGAATTTTCCTAGTATGATGAAAGATGAGAATATATCCATTCAGGAAGTCCAAAGAACCCCAAACAGGATAGACCCCCCAAAAGAAAAATCACTAAGACATATCATCATCAAACTCACCAAAACCAAAGACAAAGAAAGAATCATAAGAGCAGCATGGGAAAGACTAAAAGTTACCTACAAGGGGCAACCAATAAGACTAAGCTCAGATTTCTTGAAAAAACTATGCAGGTGAGAAGACAATGGGCTGGTATATATAAAACCCTGAAAGAGAAAAATTTCCAACCAAGAATTATGTACCCAGCAAAACTGTCCCTCAAATATGATGGTGAAATTAGGACATTTCCAGATAAGCAAAAATTGTTAAAACCAGACCAACCTTACAAGAGATGCCAAAGGGAGCCCTTTGGACAGAAAAGCAACAACAGCCAACAATAACTGACCATTAACACACATGATGATATAACCCAGAAAACAATCCAGCTATGAAAGTATCCAAAGTAAAGATTGTAAACAGGGAACCAGAGACATCAATTGACAAAGGAGGACAACTACAAACCCAAAAGAGGGAAAAAACTGTGTCATTACAGAACTTCTAGATGGTAGGGAAGTCAAGACAACTACAAGATAGAATGGACTATTCTAAACTTGGGAAGAAAACTATAAATCACAGGGTAACCTCAAAGAAAAATGATAAACCTTCACATCAAAAAAGAGGAGCAGCATAACTATTCAGCAAATACTAAAACAATAGCAATGAAGGAAGTGATAACACGATTCATAAAACAAGCTCAGCATAGAAAATTACATGGAACAAAGAAATCAACACCACAAGAAAGCACATAACAAAAATGACAGCAACCAATTCGTATTTGCTGATAATTACATATCTGGCAAAGAACTTATCTCTAAAATTTATAGCAGAATAGATGACCAAACCACGGTACATATACACAAAATGGAATGCTATGCAGCACTAAAGATTAATGTAGAGCCTGCAAAACACAGCATAATATGGATGAAGTTGGAGGACATTATGCTGAGTGAAATAAGTCAATCACAGAAGGACAAATATAGTATCAATTCATTGTTGCAGAGGGTCAAGGAAAGGTTTATATATGGAGGGAAACTTTCTTTGTTGGTTGCCGGGATGGGAGGAGAGGGAAGGGAACACTGCAAAAAAAATGCATTGACCCCTGTCACTTTAGTTCTGTGTATTTCACTGTGCATAAATTATATTTCAATAAAATGCATTAAAATAACAGCAACAAAAAAGAATCATAACCAATACTTAACCATATTAAAACAAGATCTCTCATATAAGGAATGGGCCTAAGGCATCTATGTAAAAAATGGCACAAAGACTCATTTCATGTATGTCCATATGATGTACAAGCACAGGAGCCAAAACCTTGACCCTCAAATTTTCAAAAGATAACTCTAGTCCTGGTCAACTAAAATGATCACTACTTTAAAAAGATGTTCATAAATGCATTTTAGCCAGAAGTATACAAGACCTTTGAAATGCATTCTCAATCAACCTGTAATCTGAAAACACCAATAATATACTATAACAGATGACAGCTACAAAATCATTTTCCCTTTCCTCACTGCTTCAGAGCAATCCTGTTGGAGTGGACTACCCAAGCATCCCAGGGGAGGATTATTTTCATTCTCCCCAACCTAACTCACTAACTTGATAATAACAGGTCATTAAGGCAGTATTAAGTAGCTATACCATGTGAAATGTCAAGACTGGCACTTCTAAAGCTCAAGAATGCTTACTAGAGGCCCCCTGGAGTGATGAGTTTTTGAAGAGATAGTGAGTTGACTGTAAGGCAAATCCCTCTTCCAGTGCCAACGATTACTATACGATGGTTTACTTCTGGCACTAGCTTTCCAGCTGCTATGTGATAATGAAATATTACATGTTGTATCAAAGTAAGACAGACATTACTCAGATACTGAAGGCATAGTCCACTGGTCTAATTTCTTGGTTAAAAATCTCAAACAAAAACCAATCTCCTGGATAGCAACTGACTTAAAAAACAGAAATTACTAATAACTACCACTTGGCACAGTGTTTTGGGTGTGGTTTACCTTTAAATCCACCAAGTAAAGCCTAAGTGGGTTGCCTGGCCCTTGTTCTCAGGCCACCATACATCTCAAATTCAGATTCTTCCTTTCTTCAAAGTAAGAAAAATATCAGAAGGCAGACATCGGCATGGTGCACAAGGTCTGGCTCTTACATATTTCTCTCATTCCTTTTCTAAAGCTGTCACAGGAGTAGCAAATGAAATGAGTTCAGAACATATTAAAAATAAAACTTCATTTATTAGTACAGGTAGTCCCCAACATATGACAGGGTTCTATTCTGACAACTCTGTCATTAAGTAGGTTCTAATGTTTCACTATTATTGCCCTTTATTATCAGTATCTTTATCTTTGAATATTTGTGAGCATCAATAAATTACATGCTATAAAACTGTAGGTAGTACATATTACTTACTTAATGATACGATTTACCAAAAATAACTAGAAAATAAAAAACTAGATGGTCGTAAGTCCTGTTCGTTGTAACTTGAATACGTCCAGATGTGGATTACCTATATATTAGATATTCTGTATGCATGGAATGACCATAAAAATGATGTTTATGAAGTGAAATGCCAAATTTTTTTATTTCTGAAAATAAACTGACCTATAAGGTATTTACTGGCTTCTTTAGAAGTGTTTGTAAAACTGATTTAACCTTTCAGTGATAGCTGAGGATCCTTATGAACCTAAGAGTTTATATTTTATAAAACAGGGTGGGTTTTGCAGTAATAAAAATCAACTTAAAACAAAAATGGGTTTATTGAGATATAGTTTACATACAGTAAAATTCATCCTTTTTAGTGCACAGTTCTATGAGTTCTGACAATGCATTCAGTCATGTAACCAATCTTATAATTGAGATACAGAATAGTTCTTTCACCTCCGAAATTTCCTCGAGTCAACCTCTATATTCCCCTCACCCTGAGGAAACCACAATCTTATTTTTATTTTAACAATAAACTGTGGAATCCTGCATTAGCTTCTATAATAAAAACTCATACACCAGGGGCTAGTCCACTATCTATTTTTAAAAATAGAGTTTTCTTAGAGAATAAACCCAAACCCACTGCCATTGAGTCGATTCTGACTGATTCCTATTGGGTTTCTGAGGTGGTAAATCTTTACAGATATAGATTGCCCCGTCTTCCTTCCAGAGTGGGTTTGAACCCACCAACCTTTTGGTTAGCAATCAAATGCCTTAGGCACTGAGCCGCTGAGCTCCTTTCTTACAGAACAGCCATGCCCATTTGTTTAAGTACTATGTTAACCAGAAGGCTGGCAGTTAAAACCCACCAGCCACTCCTTGGGAGGAAGACTGGGCAATCTACTTCCATAGAGATACTGCCTTGGAAACCCAAGGAGGGGTCACTATGAGTTGAAATCGACTCGACGACAGTGAGTGAGAGTGATGGCTGCTTTAATACTGCAACAGCAGAGATGAGTGGTTGCCACACACCCCTGAAAAGTCTAAAATATTATCTGGCCTCTTATAGAAAAGGTCTGCTAATTACTATTATAGACTAATAGGCTTTCCTCTTAGCAATTTTTGCTTCCTCCTTCAAGATATGCTACCACTCTTAAAATGTCTGTTTATAGCAAACCGCCAATTCTCTTTCTTCTGCTATTATTCAGCTCTGATTTGACTTTAAGCAAAACCAAGCTTGTTAAATCATTAACCTTAAATATTGATTAGATAATACAATGAGTTGTGGACTACGGGACCTACTGTGGTCCCCAAGGAAAGATTTTATGAAATCCCTATTCCTTACTGTTTAGGCAATTCAGATAGTTGAGACAGTTAAAAGTTTGCTCAATAGACCCTACATTAAGATAATGAAGATAAACTAATATATTGTGCTAATGTTTACTATTCTATCACTCAAAATTATAATCACCCTGTCCAGGGAGTATAATTCTCAAATTCCACTGTGAGTCCTTTGTGCTTTATACAAACACAGTAAGTCAATTTACTAGGATTATGCTTTCCTTAAGGCATAATGTTGCTGCTTTCCGAGCATGTTAGTGTTGATTTAGAACCTTCTTTTAAAAAGATACCATGAGTGTATAACATAGTTTGTGGAAATTACAACACATGCTGTGTCAGAGCCTGAAGAAAATCGAAGAATCTCTGGGGTTAATGTTTTTAACTTAGGGCAATGAAAAATAATTGATCATTACCTGACAAGGAATTGCACCACCCCATTCTTGCTGAACGATATTGCAAACACCAACTAATGCAGACTCCAAGCAGGTTTTGTCATAATCATCCATATTGCTTAGTGCTTCCTGATTGAATAAAAGATAAAAGTGCTTGTTATTCTTTACTCTTTTGTTATATTAAAAAAAACAACATAAACTGTTCCAAGCAAGATGTTTCTGAGAGCCTTAGGCAGAGGTTCTTAAAGAAAAACAGTGCAACGGACTTCTCTCCACTCCAAAGGATAATTCAAAGAGCTTTCCTTTCTCCTGTCCTCTTATCAGATGAGGGTAAACAGTCTGCCAAGTCATCTTTGTAAGAAGATCTTGAAGGAAATTATTAAAACAAAGAACTTTTAAACATATCACAAAATTTACTAAGTACTAACTATATCCTGGGGAGCTCTGGTGGCATAGTGCCTAAGCCATCTGACTACTAACCAGAAGGCTGGTGGATTTCCACCAGCCATTCCTCGGAAGGAAGGCTAAACAATTTACTTCTGTTGAGATACCTCAGAAGCCCAAGGAGGGCTCGCTATGAGTTGGACCCGACTCGATGGCAGTAAGCTTGGTTTTTGGTTTTGAACTATATCCTGCTCTGGTAGCATAGTGCCTAAGCCATTTGACTGCTAACCAGAAGGCTGGCGATTCAAAACCACCAGCCACTCCTTGGGAGGAAGACTGGGCAATCTACTTCCATAGAAACAACTTGATGGCAGTGAGTTTTTTTTTTTTTTTGGTAACTATATCATAAGGAGTGCTGGTGTCTTAGTGGGAAAGGCATTTGGCTGCTAATCTGAATGTCAGTGGTTCAAATCTACCAGCTGTCTGTGGGAGGAAGATGAGGCAATCTACTTTTGTAAAGATTTATAGCCTCGGAGCTATGAGCTATTAGCCAGAATCAACTCAATGGCAGTAGGTTTGGTTTTTTGGTTTAACTATATCTTAAACATCATTCTAGGAACTTAATATGCATTTAATCACTAAAGCATCCCTATATCATAAGGATTATTAACCTTATTTTTAATGAGAAAGCTAAGGTACAAAGAAATTAGGTATCTTGTTCCAGTTCTCTGGCTAGAGGTGGCAGAGCCTAGATTTGAACTTCCGTGGTCTGACTCAGGCCCCTCCCTAGTCTTAACCTTTACTCCCCACTATTAATACAGCAATTCTCTAAATTTCAGAACTGTTGAATGTCAGATATCCTTAGATTATTTACTCACTTAATGAGAAATCCACTATAATTTTAAAAAGTTTTAGCGTCACTTGAAAAGATGTGAGATGATAAAATGATTTAACAAAAGTTTATTACACACACACACACACACACACACAATCAAATTACATTGACCCTGGATTTCTAAACTGCCAAATAATCAGTTTACTTCCACAAACATTTATTGACTGCTCACTATGGGCAAGACACAGTGTTCACGACTGTTGGAGACATGAATGATTTAGTGATGCTGTCAGAAAGCAAATTCTCTGGCATATCACTGACAGCACATTTGGAAAATAACATCTTCCAATCAAGGTTTGAAAATTGTAATTTCTTGGCTTCTGCAATTGAAGGCTATTTGTTGAAGAGAAGATATCATTTTAAATTACTCTAGAATAAAGGTTTTTGGGAGGAAGGGCTTTTTTAAAAATTCTTCAAGTAGGAAAATTAGCGGTTCTGCAGAATCAAAGGCCTGGTGATCTGCTTCCATAAAGATCACGGCCAAGAAAACCCTATGAGGTGGTCCTACCCTGTGCCACACATAGGATTTCCATGAGTTGGAGCTTACTCGCTGGCTGCTAACAGTAACAAAAGAAAAAAGGATTGACCCTGAAGACTCTGAACTTTAGGGACTGGGGCACTGCATCACAGAAAATCCCAGAAAACCAAGAGAAGAAATGAAGGCAACAACTCACAGCTCTAACTCATAGCCCTATGAAAGAAAGGCTTAATTAAGATCCACTGGTTTTATAGCTACACTCTGCTATTAATTACACATAGCTCAAATATTCCAAGTTCCAAATATTTAGTGCAATATGGTGACATTGTTCTCTTTCCTATAAATTAAGACACTGTGCATATCTTTTAGTACCTGTAGAGTGTTATAGTCTCTTGTGAAGGGGACCATCAGCTCCCAGAGTGATGAGAAAACCACCAGGGCTGTAAATTCAAGCTTGTAATTTGTGGCCATGTGCTCAAACAGCATCGTCAAACCATGGGCCGCTAGGTGCTTGCGCTGATATTCCTCAGATCCCTCAACAGATACAGGTCGGGTCATGGAAAGCGATACATCCATTACCACCACTGTCGGCATAATGAAAATGATGCCAAGGTTTCCAATCACAGTGTAGACAGGCAGTTATAAATATAGAGATGCTGTAGAAAATAAATAAAATTAGTCTTACACATCATGAAGAGAAAAAAAGTATTTCTTCCACCATAATTTTAACGAAATTCCAAGGAATGAATGGGGCAAACCCACAGAGAATTCAGTGGAAAGGAAGCCGGCAGCAGAGTTCACTGGGAGATCCACTCTTAGAATCATTCACAATTAAGTGGCCATAAGTCAAAGACCATATGAAGTGTTTCTATTTTTTTAAAAAAAGAAAAATGCATTAAATTCAGGTAGCCTTTGATTTTCATACGCAACTTTTATGCAAATTAACATAATAAACATTCCTATATAGACCTTTTCAACACTTAATTTGCTGAAGAACATTTCTAGTGACATATAGTGGTGCTATTTGACAATCAACTTTTAGACAACTGTCTTAATACTTAATACAGCTGTATCTGTACAAGTGTCTAATTACTTTGTTGCTTTGTGCCCTTTCTTTTATTAAAATGAATGCAAAACACATTAAAAAAAAGATGAAAGTGCTAGTAAAGTGATAATCCAAATTAGACAAAGCTGGAAATCATTAAGCATGAAAAGAGCAATGAACTCTTAGCTTTGGTAACATATTTATTTTACATAAGCTGGTCAACAGTACTTTAACTGAAAAAAAAAAAAAAAAGAGCAAAATTAAAAACTACATATGAAAGGTGGAATTATCTCATGAGATTGTGTCTAAAAGTAAAAAATGTAGAAATGAAGGAAACAGTTTTTAAAGACTGATGAGAATTTTGGACTGAGGATTGAAAATGTGGATTGAAATGGAAAATTATGGGTTGAGAATGAGCAGGAAGAAAACATTTCTCTGCTCAAAAATAAAGAGAATAGTTCACAGATACACAGACCTGCTCAAGGGGATATAGCTTGCTATTCTATTCCACAAACTAGTCAACTGACACAATGAGCTATCATATAGCCATTTAAAATGACACATACATAGCTATAAAAAAATACTTACATAAGGTAACATAAACTGAGAAAAGCTGGTCACAGGATTTTATGTATACACAGATTGCTGTTGTTGTTAGGTACTGATGATTTGGTTCTGACCCACAGCAACCCCATGTACAAGAGAACAAAACACTTCCTGGTCCTGCACCATCTTCACAACCACTGCCACGCCTGAGCCCACTGTTGCAACCACTGTGTCATTCCATGTCATTAAGGGTCTTCCCCTTTTTTGCTGACCCTCTACTTTACCAAGCATGATGATCTTTCTCCAAGGACTGGTCCCTTCTGACAACATGATCAAATTATGTGAGACAATGTCTGGCTATTTTTGCTTCTAAGAAGCATTCTGGCTGTACTTCCTCCAAAACAGATTTGTTCTTCTAGCAGTCCACGGAAGAGCTCTGGTAGCATAGTGCCTAAGGCACTTGACTGCTAACCAGAAGGCTGGCGGTTCAAACCCACCAGCCACTCCTCGGAAGGAAGATGGGGCAATCTACTTCCATAGTGATACTGCCTTGGAAACCCAAGGAGGGTTCGCTATGAGTTGGGGCCAATTCGATAGCACACAACAACAGCAGTCCACGGTACATTCAATATTCTTTGTCAACACCACAATTCAAATGTGTCAATTCTTTTGCGGTTTTCCTTATTCACTGTCCAATTCTCACATGCATATGAGGCTATTGAAAATACCATGGCTGGGTCAGGAGCACCTTAATCTTCAAAGTGACATCTTTGCTCTTTAACATAAAGTGTTAAATCTTTTGCAGCAGATTTGTCTAGTGCAATACACTGTTTGACTTCCTGAGTGCTGCTTTCCAGGGCACTGATTGTAGATCCAAGTAAAAAGAAATCCTTGACAACTTCAATCTTTACTCCATTTATCATGATGTTGCTTATTGGTCAAGTTGTATTTCTGGTTTCTCTATGTTGTGGGGTAATCCATACTGAAACCTGTAGCCCTTGATCTTTATCAGTAAGTGCCTCAAGTCCTCTTCACTTTAGCAAGCAAAGTTATATCACCTGCATATCACACATTGTTATTGAGCTTTCCTCTAATTCTGATTTGTGTTCTTCTTCATATAGTCCAGCTTCCCAGGTTAATTTGCTCAGCATACAGACTGAGTAAATATGGTGAAAGGATACAACCCTGACACACACCTTTCCTGATTTTAAATCATGCAATATCCCCTGGTTCTGTTCAAATGATTACGACTTCATAAAAATCATATATACAATATTTGTTGTTGTTGTTATGTGATGTGGAGTTGGACTCGACTCACAGCGACCCCTTCTTGGGTTTTCCGAGGCAGTATCACTACGGAAGTAGACTGCCCCATCTTCCTTCTGAGGAGTGGCTGGTGGGCTTGAACCACCAGCCTTCTGGTTAGCAGTCAAGTGCCTCAGCCACTATGCTACCAGAGCTCCTTATATACAATATACATATATACAATGTATGTATATACAATCAGGAAACCCTCTAGGTAGGTATCAACAGTTTAGAAATTTAATGTTATTAATTTCTTTTTTTGGCATTCACTTCAAAACACTTAATCATGGCCAGACTTCTTATTTTAGTACATGGTTCAACTATAAATATTGATATTCTGAAATTTCATTTGTAAGTGGTGTACTGGGAACTCACAACATACTGTTTCATGGAAATAATGCTATAAATGGGGGTTAGAGTTTCAGGTCAAGTAGAAAAAGCCTTGTTCACCACATGATGGCCTGAGACACATTTCAAATAAATATTAAACAGGAGATATGAAACACTTTTGAAGATTCTTTAGAATTCCAAAGTGTTCGGGAATTTAGATATAAAATAAAAAATAAGTATTCTTCTTCTCTGCCTTATTAAAGTGTGTGTTACACATAATTTACCTTCTTTGTGATGATTTGGCATCCCCACTGGCCAGCACTTTGCTGCCCTGATTTTTTACATTGCTTCCCCAAGTACATGTTGCAGAATAATGTTCTGGACAGACGCTACAAGAAACATAAGTTCTAAAACCTTGGAAATTCCACAGCAAAGAATCCAGTGTAATTTGTTAACTCCATGTTTCCCATTTAACCTTTCTCTACATAATTCCTGTTAAGATCCCACGGAGCAAGTATTACACAGAATATACATTGAAACACTGCTTATATTCGATGGAGTGTTGAATATCGTTCTATTTTAGTGCCTCCTTTTTTTAAAAAAATTTTATTGTGATTTGGGTGAAAGTTTACAGAGCACATGCACTTTCTATACAGCAGCTCACATACACTTTCTATACAGCAGCTCACATACACTTTCTATGCAACAGCTCTCCTCCCACTTCCTCCCCATAGTTACCTCTTCCCTGTGTCCTTCCCTCCCATGCACTCCTGCCCTCTGAGCTGTCTCCCTGTGCATACACAGCCCTTCTATTCTCCCATGGTTGATCTCTCCAAGGAGTGTATCTGTTGTTGTTGTTGTTGTTATGTGCCGTCGAGTCGGCCCCGACTCATAGCGACCCCTCCTTGGGTTTCCGAGGCAGTATCACTACGGAAGTAGGATTGCCCAACCTTCCTTCCGAGGAGTGGCTGGTGGGTTTGAACCGCCAGCTGTCTGGTTAGCAGGCAAGTGTCTTAGCCACTATGCTACCAGAGCTCCCAGGAGTGTTATCTACCTAATGTAAATGTTCAGTTCATATGCCTGTCTTTTGTTTGGCTGGAAGCTACAGGAGTGGGTTCAATTCCAGATCTAAACGGTAACTAGGGGCCATAGTCTCAGTGGTTCCATCTGGCTCTATCAGACCAGCAAATCTGTTTTTTTTTTTTTAATGATTTTGAATTTTGTTCCATATTGTTCTCCCACTCAATCCAGGATCTCCTACAGAGAACCCCCAACATAGTGTATCCTTTTTAAAATTAATTTTTAGACCATCAGCTTTTTAGATCATTACTTTCTCAGTACAAAGGTGTAATCATCTTCTCCCTTTCTAATTTGCATCTCCTCAGCTGCTACAGGTTGGAAAGACAGATAATAAAGTTTGTTAAAATTGCATCCAAAGTAAAAGTTAATAGGGTCTAAGTGAGAGCTTGTGAGTTTCTTCTACGGTAAAATGCACGAGTTTCGGTGAGTGAACTCAGCACTATTTTGTTTATTCAATCTTTTATTTCCTTTCTGAACTTCAGCTACATTGTTCAAAAATAGGTCCTATTCAATATTGGTTCAGTTCCATTATTTGTGAAACCATATGCTCACTAAGAGCTGGGACCATGTTGTATTTTGCCTACCAATGTCTCCTTAGAACCTATCACAGTAACAGACATACATAGTAGGTACTCAACAAATACTTGATAATGGTAAGTGAACTACACCTACATTTTACCAGATATAACATTAACTTTTTGGCAAATTATGAATATTAACTCTGGACACCAGAAATATATTTAATCTTCTCTTCATTCAAGCAGAGATACCAATACTCCATTGAATATAAGGCAGTGTTTCCATGTATATATATTCTATGCATAATGACCCTATAGGTCAGAGTAGAATTGCCCCCAAGGCTGTGATATTTATGGAAGCAGACTGCAGAGCAGCTAGTGGGTTCAAACTGCCAGTCTTCTGGTTGGCAGCCAAGCACTTTAAATACTGTGCCACCAGGGTTTCTTCCATAAAGATTATAGCCTAGAAAACCCTATAAAATCAAAACCAAACTCAATGCTGAGTCGATTTTGACTCATAGCGACCCCCCGTTGGGTTCCCAAGGCTGTAAATCTTTACGGAAACCAACTTCCTCATCTTCATGGAGCAGCTGGTGGGTTTGAACCACCAACCTTTTGGTTAACAGCCAAATGTCTTAACTACTATACCACCAGACCTCCTTAGAAAACCCTACAGGGAAGTTCTCTTCTGTCACAGTTATTACAAGTCAAAATCTACTTGATGGCACCTAACAAGTATGCCTTTAGGTCCCTAGCAGCACGGTTTACACTGGACTGCTCACCTAAAGATTGGCAGTTTGAACCCACCCAGTGGGGAATGCAGGAGAAAAGGCCTGGTAATCTGCTTCTGCTAAGATTACAGCCAAGAAAACTCTATGAAGAAGTTTTACTCTAACACATGGAGTCATCATGAATAACTATCAACTCTATTGCAACCAACAGCAACAACTATGCTTTTGTCCAGGAATAGTTTATTCAGCTTCACAGTAGTCCTAGCCTTTGTTTTTGAAAGCTGGGAATCCTGGGGAGCACTACTCTCACCTCTAAAGAGAATGGGAAACAAGATACATAGACTTAGAGCAAGTATAAGAAAAGACCTTCTAAGTCCCAGTAAGATGGTAGAATAAGCAGATAGACTGCACAGACCCTCTTTAACAAAGAAAAGGGAACCAATTAACACAGATACAGAAGATAATCCTGGAGCCCTGAGCTTTGAAGGGATGGATACAGAAGTGGACTAAACTCCAAGTAGTAGAACAACTTGCATGAAAACACCAAAAGAGGAGACATATGGAGCAGTGGTCCTGATGGCACCAAGAGCCTGGATTTGCCAAGTGGTGTTAGGATATCAGAATTAAGCTAAAATCAGCCCTGCTAGCCAGGGGCTGCATGGAGGGCTACACTGGTGGCTGGTGAATAAAAGGAGAAGCAGCGAAGAGGAAGGTGGGCTGAGCTGTGGACTTTTGCCTGTCTGGAGGGCACAGCCATTATGAATGTTTACAAGTGGTTCGACCATTTTAGATCTTTAAAGCGACAGCATTTTCCCAGATTCCAGGGACTTGAGGATAGGCTCCACTTGCCAGGAACCAGAAGGACATTCCAGATACCAATGACTGGAAAGGTGCGATATTCCCCTTGTTACTCTTATACACCATACCCTCTTGTGAACAGAGGTGCAGTTATCCCACACTCCCACCCACCTTCTGGGCCGGCAGGAATTCCATCCCAGTATGTGTGCTTGGACAGCGCCTGGGTGCCCTGGCCAGCCCAGATTTTTTTTTCTTTGTTTTTGTCTGTTTAAAAATTATTATTATTATTTTCCTTTTTATTACTAGTCTTTATCTTCCCTTCCCAGGTTCTATTTTCAGCTTTTTCTCTCTTCCCTGTTCTTGGTTCCCATTTTTTTCTTTCTCATGGTTAACCTCATTCCTTGTTTTTCTTTTTGTGTTTTTTACATTTTCTCTTAATTATTCTCCTACTCTACCTTTTTTCTCTTATTGTCCTCTCCCCAGACAGTGTGGTTGTTTTTTTTTTTAGTTTTTCTTTTTTTGATTATTGTTCCTGTGTGTTTACACAGTGTGTAACTTGCCTTTACTTTTTTCGATGGTTGTCTGATTATTGTTTTTGTCTAACTGAGTGGGAGACAGTAACAGTACACAACTACACCTGCACCTCCTGCAGCTCCACTTACAGAGTCAGAGCCACCACTTCCTTCTGGACCAACTGGCCAATGATCAACGACCACCAAGAAGAGCCTGACTCACTCTTAACTGCTCTTTACAAACAGTTAACAGAGATCTAAATACAACAACGTCACAATGTCTCGGAGACAACAGACCATCACAGTCCACACAAAGAAGCAAGATAAAGTAGTAGAAACAAGGGAGCAGGATACAGACCCAGAACACATCCCTGATCCCTGAGGAAGAAGGAGCATTGGAACTCCCTGATAAGGAATTCAGAAGAATGGTATTTAGGTATCTTCAAAAGATTGAGAGACAGATCAAGGAAAACACTAACAAAATTAAGGAAAAAACACTCAAAACCCTAGAACAATTTTGAAAGACAATAAAAGAACAAAATGACAAAATAAATGAAAAATTAGAAATGATACAAAATCTACAGATAGAAATCCAGAAGATTAATACTAAATTTTCAGAAATAGATAACACATGGAAAGGGCAAAAGAGAAGAACTGAATCAATGGAAGACAGAATTCATAAGATTGAAGACAAATACCTGAACACTTCTTTGGAAAGGGATGAGAAAAAAAGATCAAAACAAAATGAAGAAAGCCTAAAGTTCATGTGGGATACCATCAAAAGGAATAACCTACATGTAACCGGAATTCCAGAACAGAAAGAGACAAATAAAATCACAGAGAAAACTGTCAAAGATTTGTTGGAAGAAAACTTCCCTGATATGATGAAGGATGAGAATATATCCATTCAAGAATCCCAATGAACCCCAAACAGGTTAGACCCCAAAACAAAATCACCAAGACATATCATCATCAAACTCAGCAAAACCAAAGAGAAAGAAAGAATCCTGAAAGCAGCACAGGAAAAACAAAGTTACTTACAAAAGACAACCAATAAGAACAAGGTCTGATTTCTCAGCAGAAACCATGCAAATGAGAAGGCAGTGGGATTGTATATATAAAACCCTGAAAGAGAAAAATTTCCAACCAAGAATTATATACCTGGCAAAACTGTCCCTCAAATATGATGGTAAAATTAGGAGATTTCCAGATAAGCAGAAACTAAGGGAATTTGTTAAAACAAGATCAACCTTACAAGAGATACTAAGGGAGTCCTTTGAACAGAGGACCAATAATAGCAAACACCAACCAACCATTAATACACATGCTGACATAACCCAGAAACCAACACAGCTGTGGACATATCCAAAGTAATATAAACTTAAAAGATTGTAAACAGGGAACCAGGGACATCAATTGGCAAATGAGAACAACTACAAATCAAAAAGAGGGGAAAAACAGTGTAGTTACAGAACTTCTAAATGGCGAGAAAGTCAAGAGAACTGCAAGATAGAATGGACTGTTCTAAACTTGGGGAGAAAAGTATAAATCACAGGGTAACCTCAAAGGAAAATGATAAACCTTTACATCACAATAAAAAAGAGGACAAGCACAAATATTTAGCAAATACTAAAACAATAGCAACAAAAAAAATGATAGCACAATTCATAAACATAATGAGCCCAGCACAAAAAATTATATGGAACAAAGAAACCAGGAACACCGTGAAAAAACACATAACAAAATGCCAGCAACCAATCCATACTTGTCAATAATTACACTGAATGACAATGGATTAAATGCACTACTCGAGACAGAGAGTTGCAGACTTGATAAGAAAACATAACACATCAATATGCTGTCTACAAGAGACACATCTTAGAGACAAAGACAAAAATAGACTAAAAATCAAAGGTTGGGAAAAGATGTATCAAGTAAATGGCAACCAAAAAAGAGCAGGAGTGGCAATATTAATTTCTGGTCAAATTGACTTTAAGACAAAAATCACCATATGAGATAAGAAAAGACATTATATAATGATTAAAGAATCAACTGAACAAGAAGATGTAACCATAATAAATATCTATGGTCCCAATGAAAGAGCCCCAAAATACATAAATCAGACTTTAAAAGAATTGAAAAGGCAGATGACTCCACAGTCATACTGGGAGACTTTAATACATCACTTTCAATGAAAGATAGAACAACTGTAAAGAAACTCAACAAAGATGCAAAAGAGCTAAACAACACAATCTACCAACTTGATCATATAGACATCTAAAGAGCACTTCTTTAGGTCATAAAGCAAGCCTTAATAAATTTAAAAACATTTAAATACCTCAAAGCATCTTCTCAGATCACAGTGCTATCAAATGAGAAATAAACAATAAAGATCAATGGATAAAGAGCAAACATATGGAAACTGAACCCTCCTTAAGAAAGACTAGGTAAGATAAGAAATAAAAAGTGAAATTAAAAAATTCCTTGACTCAAATGAGAATGAAAACACAACATACCAAAAATCTTTGGGACACATAAAAACAGTGATCAGAGGTAAATTTATAGCAAAGAAGAAAGACCCAAAATCAACACTTTAAGCCAACATCTCCAACAATTAGAAAAAGAATAGCAAGAAAAGCCTACAATCACCAGAAGAAAGGAAATAATAAATATTCGAGCAGATATCAATGAAACAGAAAATAAAAAGACAATAGAAAAAAATAACAAGACTAGAAGTTGGTTTTTTGACACACCACTGGCAAATTTAACAAAGGAAAAGAGGGAGAGAATACAAATAACACAAATAAGAAATGAAATGGGCGACATCACAACAGGACCAACTGAAATAAAAAGGATAATATCAGGATACTATGAATAACTGTACTCCAACAAATTTGAAATCTAGAAGAAATGGACAGATTTCTAGAAACACAACACTTACCTAAACTAACACAGACTGATGTGGAACTTATCCATAACAAAAGAAGAAATTGAACAGGTCATCAAAAAATTACCAACAAAAAAAATTCCTGGCCCAAACAGTTTCACTGGAAAATTCTACCAAACATTCAGAGAAGAACTGACACCAATCCTACTCTAACTAATCCAAAATATAGAAAATGATGGAATCCTCCCTAATTCATTTTATGAAGTAAGCATAACCTTGATACCAAAGCCAGGCAAAGACATCACTCAAAAAGAAAACTACAGACCAATATCTCTCATGAATATAGATGCAAAAATCTCCAATAAAATCCTAGCTAATAGACTCTAACAATATAGTGAGAAAATAATTCATTATGACCAAGTGGGGTTCGTATCAGGTATGCAAGGATGGTTCAAAATAGAAAAACAACGTCATCCACCACATAAATAAAACAAAGGAAAATAACCACATGATCATATCAATCAATGCAGAAAAGGCATTTGATTAAACACCAACACCCATTCCTGATCAAAACTCTCAGCAAAATAGTAATACAAGGGACATTCCTCAACATAATAAAGGGCATCTATGCAAAACCAACAGCCAACATTATTCTCAATGGAGAGAGACTGAAACTGTTCCCACTGAGACAGGAACCAGACAAGGATGCCCTCTATAAGCACTTCTAGTCAACACTGTACTGGAAGTCCCAGCCAGGGCCATAAGGCAAGAAAGGGAAATCAAAGGCATCCAGATTGGTAAGGAAGAAGTCAAACTATCCCTATTTGCTGATCCTATTCCTAGAAAAATCAAGAGATTCAGTCAAAAATCTACTGGAACCAAGTGAGAGATTTAGCATTGTGGCAGGATACAAGATCAACATCCAAAAATCAGCTGGATTTCTCTACACCAGCAAAGAGATTGCTGAAAAAGAAATAAAGAAATCAGTATCATTTACAATAGCTACCAAAAAAATAAAATACTTGGGAATAAATCTTATCAGGGACACAAAAGATCTGTACAAAGAAAACTATAAAAAAACTACTTCAAGAAACCATAAGAGATCTACATAAATGGAAGAACATACCATGTTTGTGGATAGGAAGATTGAACATTGTGAAAATGTCAATTTTACCTAAAGAAATCTACACATTCCATGCAATCTCAATCCAGATCCCATCAACATTTTTTAAGGATATGGAAAAACCAATCACTAACTTCATATGGAAAGGAAAGAGACTCCGGATAAGCAAAGCACTATTGAAGAACAACAAAGTAGGAGGTCTCCGCTGCCGGATCTCAAAACCTACTACATAGCCACAGTAGTTGTTTTGGCTACCGAGTGCCGCTCTGACAAGAATATACCACAAATGGATAGCTTGAAGAAACAGGAGTTTATTGTCTTATAGTTTGGGGGCTTCAAGTTCAAAGTGTCAGGCTCTAGGGTCTGGGTGAAAGCCCCTCAACCTTGGGCTTCAGCTCTACCTCCTGCTCTCAGCCCACTGGAGCTAGAAGTTTTTCTTCACTCAGACAGCTGCTGGTTGCTGGGACTGACAAGCCCAAGGTCAACTAGTAATAAGACATAGTCCCAATGTTACCAAATTACATGGCAGGCAGCTGAACAACAACATGGCTACATGTAGGGTTCAAGTGTGCCATAAGCTAGAAACCATTCCCAAAGCTGCGTCTTATATATGGGAAGCTGACCATATACCCAAAGCAGCTACTCAGCTGCTTGTAGTAGATCCCACCATGGAGTTGACAGCCAGTCTCATAATGGGAAATAACTACCTCCAGCTGCCCAGCCACTCAGCCAGGCCCATCTAAGATAACAAATAACATATAACTACCACTGTAGTCAAAACTGCCTGGTATTGGTATAATGACAGACAAATAGGCCAATGGAATAGAATTGAGAACCCAGAAATAGATCCATCGACCTATGGTCTGCTGATCTTTGACAAAGGGCTGAAATCATTAAATAGGGAAGAGAATGTCTGTTTAATAAATGGTGCTGGCAAAACTGGATATCCATTTGCAGAAAAATG
>NW_006921602.1:10532750-10539209 GCF_000298275.1 Orycteropus afer afer | reverse complement strand
CACTGCTGGTGGGACTGTAAAATGATACAACCACTGTGGAAAGCAGTATGGCAATTCCTTAAAAAGTTGGAATTAGAAATACCATTTGACCCAGCAAGTCCATTACTAGGTATATATCCTAAAGAAGTGAGAGCCAGGACAAGAACAGACATATGCACACCCATCTTCATCACAACACTATTTACAATAGCCAAAAGATGGAAACAATCTAGGTACAAACACACAATGGAATACTATGCAACCCTAAATAACGTAGAATCTGCAAAACACCGCATAATGTGGATGAACTTGGAGGACTTTATGCTGAGTGAAATGAGTCAATCACAGAAGGACAAATATTGTATTAGTCTGTTATTATAAAAAGTCAAGGAAAGGTTTATATATGGAAGGAAGTTTTCTTTATTGGCTACCAGGGGTGGGAGGGGATGGGAGGACCACTGTTAGATAGGTAGAGATAAGTATTGATTGGTGAAGAGAAGGGCAATGTACCAAATATGAGTGATCAACATGGTGACACTGAGGAAGAAGAAGACACAGAGAGGTGCATGAGAGGTACAGACAACAAAGATGAACCCTTTTGCACATACAGTACTGCGTTGTCAGTGAAGGCAAACATAGATATATGGGTGGATAGATGAGTGGACAGGCTGAACTATTAGGTATGTCTATGCAGAGGGAGTGTGCTGAAGACCACGTATAGGGTTGGCAGACAATGTTTCTACAAGTGTATTGGTATGTTTTGTAAGAATTCCCAGGTATATAGTAGAGCTGACAAGGGGCAAGGTTGTAATCACTTCTTGGCCACAGCCAGCTATCCAGAGAAAGCGAGTACTTGGACCTGTGGGATCAGGACCATAGTCACAGGGGACATCAGGATCAACTGGCATAACACACTACACAAAACATTGTTCTACATCCTTTTTTTGGCAAGTAGCAACTGGGATCTTAAAAGCTTGCAAGCAGCCATCTAGATGCAACGATGGGTCGCTCCTGGTCCAGAGCAAAGAAGAATGAAGAAAACCAAAGATTCACGGAAACAATTAGTCCAAGTGACTAGTACACCATGCGACCCTCAGCATATACCATCATGAGACCAGAAGAACTAAATGGTGCCTGGCTACCACTGTCAACCACTTGGAGCTATGCAGGAGATCCTGGATAGAGTGGGAGGATAATGTGGAACAAAACTAAAAATCATTAAATAATAATAATAATAAAAAAGAGACCAAATTTGCTGGTCTGATAGAGCCTGATGGAACCACTGAGACTATGGTCCCTATCTGCCCTTCAGGTCTGGAATTGAACCCACTCCTGTGGCTTCCAGCCACATGAGCTAAACATTTACATTAAGTAGCTCCACTCCTTGAAGACAACAATCACCGGCGAATAGAAAGGCTGTGTATGCTCAGGGGGCAGGAGTGCATGGAGGGATGGACACAGGGAAGACAACCATGGGAAGGAAGTGGGAGGGGAGCTGTTCCATTGTGGGAAATTGTAGACAACATCATGAGACAAAGTGTTATGTGAGCGGCTGTATGGAAAGTGAATTTGCTCTATAAACTTTCACCCAAATGGAGCTCTGGTAGCATAGTGGCTAAGGTACTTGACTGCTAACCAGAAGGCTGGCGGTTCAAACCCACCAGCCACTTCTTGGAAGGAAGGTTGGGCAATCCTACTTCTGTAGTGATACTGCCTCGGAAACCCAAGGAGGGGTCGCTATGAGTCAGGGCTGACTCGACGGCACATAACAACAACAAATCACAATTAAAAAAAAAAAAAAGAAAGAAAGAAAAACAAAGACCTTCTAGTCCATGGAATTTGCTAACAGTGAAATGGGTAGCATAGGTAGCAGTCTCGCCTTCTCTGAAGGCACTTATGAAATTGGGCTATTTCTACTGACACTGCATTTGTGTCCACCCCCAAAAGCATCTCATTCAGTGGTACAGACCATAGGACATCAATTTAGTACTCAGGATGTAAGAACAAAAATAAAAGAGCTCTGCATGTTCTTGAAGAATGATTCACTCAAGCACTAGGCCTGATAAATAATTCCCCACCACCTAAGTCTGGCAATTTTCTAAGAATACAAAGTATCTCTCACTTCGGTTGATTCTGACCCGAAGTCTCTCTACCTCCTTCTTTTTTCCTTATAAAATGCTTACATACAATGCTTCAGATAACCAGAGGTCTTTTTTCTCAACAGTCTATTCCTGAGGATGGACCCTGGCCAGATGATGTAGCCTTAAATGCCTCGTCTCCATCAGCTACACATTTATAACTCTTCCCTGAAGGCAGTTTCGCTCTCAAAGTGTGACTCCGCTTGAGTAGTTAGAGGCCTGCCCATTCATGTTTGGGTCCCCACTTAGCCTAACAGCTGCCCTGATGGGTCCTTCTCAAGTTCTCATATACAACTTTATCTCTAATCGGCCGGCATGGAAATACAGAATCAATTTTGCCTTTGGATTGCATCTGGGGATTTATTTTTATCTTAAAATCAGTCCCCAAATTTGAGATCTGGACTTCTCTCACGGTAACAGAGGGTAGAGAGGGCCTGGGCAGGAGGCTGAAATCCTGTTGACTCAGAGCTAGTGACCCCGAACCAAAGCATGGGGAGGCCGGGAGTAGGCCCCGGAACTGGCGTCTCAGTGACGGTGCGGGGCGGTCTCCAGGGCAGCAGGAAGCCTGGACGCTGGTCCCATGCTGTTCCCTACCCCGACCCGTTACCCCTCATTCTCAACAAGTAGCAAAAGCCAGCCCCGAACCCAGACTTCCCCCACTCACACGCTCCCATCGCCAGCCACAGTCCGTCGATAAAATCCTTCCGCCCGCGCGCCACACCCGGAACTAAAGGGCCGCGCAACCAAAGGGAATGCTGCGGCGCCAGGACAGCGCGCGGGGCCGGGGCGGGGCTTTAAGGGCTAACTGGAGCGGAGCGATGGCTCAGCAGGGACGCTAGGAGGCGCGTCCTTCACGGCTCTACTTTCCACAGTGGTCAGTTGGCTAAAGGCCCTCTCCTCGCCCTCAGGTCCCTAACCTCGCTGAGCTCTGGCTGTGTGTGTCCCTTCCTTTCCTCCCAGCACTGCTTTCTATTCCTCACCCCATCCCTATTTGCAGCTAGCTTCTTGCCGCTTCCCCTTATTGACCTGTGAGGTACACCTGGCCTAGTAACCCTGTGACCTCTTCATTCTTCTGTTCCTTCTGTCACGTGGGCACGGTGGGAGCGAAGCGTCTATGTAACACTCGCCGGTATTTGCCTCTTTTGCTCGTCACTTTTCAGATCTCCCACTCCTGTCCTCTGAACTAGACTCTTTTTTTATTATTTTATGTTTTTCTTTTTGATGGGGAAGAAATTAAAACTTTAGGAGAGGAGCAACCGTTTTCTGGTCTCCCAGCTCATTTAATAGTTACTTTAAAAATGAATGTATTTGCCAACCCTTCCTGCTGTTTGGGAAACATTAAGTTACTTTGAGAGCCTCTAACAAGTTTCCACCTCTGAGGCCCTTGGCCAACATCTATTTCTTTTCCTTCAAATTATACTCGAGGGTAAAAGATGGGGAAAAAAAATGAATCTAAGTCAGTTTTGTTTTGTTTTGTTTCTTTGTATTTAATACTCAATCTTGACTGAATGATACTGGTAACATTTCTAGTGCTTTTAGAAGAAGGAGCTCTAGTGGTGCAGTCTCTAAACCATCTGCTAACCGGAAGGTTGGTGGTTTAAACCTACCAGCTGCTCTGTAGAAGGAAGATGAGGCAATCTACTTACATAAATGTTTACCGCCTTGGAAACCCAATGGGGGTCGCTATGAGTTGGAATCGACTCCATGGCAGTGTGTATGGTTTGGTTAGGAGTGCTTTCAAACCCATTATTAATAATCTTCCTGACACATGTAAGGGTTTGAGAAAACTGGATATTTGATTTAAGTTACAGCCTGAAACGGAAAGATCCATATTTTAAAAAGAATATTATTTTCAGCTTATAGGTTTCTTTTTCATGCAAGAATGTAGTCTGCCCCACTATTTTCAAGTCATTTTTTCTTTTTAATACAGGTTTCTTGATAAAGTAGGGAGCTCTGGTGGCATAGTGCCTAAGGCACCAGAGCCACTCATGAAGAGCCACTCAGCCACTGCCCAGAAGTAAGCTGAGCAATCTACTTCAGTAGTGATACCTCAGAAACCCAAGGAGGGTTCGCTATGGGTCGGTTCCGACTCCACGGCAGTGGTTGTGTTGCGTTTTGATAGAGTATTGTGGTTTTCTTAATTTTTGTGACTTACTCTTTTCATTTGTCAGTAATGTTATTTCTTGGTATCTTTTTTTTTCTCTCTTTTTAAAAAATTGTGATTTGGGTGAAAGTTTACAGAGGAAATTCACTTTCCACACAACAGCTCACATAACACTTTGTCTCATGACATTGACTACAATGTACCACAATGCAACAGCTCCCCTTCTTCTTCCTCCCCATAGTTACTTCTTCCCTGGGTCCTTCCCTCCATGCAACTCCTGCCCCTGGAGCTGTCTTCCTGTGCATACACAGCCCTTCTATTCTGCCATGATTGTTCTCTCCAAGGAGTGGATCTACCTCAGGTAAATGTTCAGCTCATATGGCTGTCTTTTGTTCAGCTGGAAGCCACAGAAGTGGGTTCAATTCCAGACCTGAAGGGCAGCTAGAGCCCATAGTCTCAGGGGCTCCACCAGGCTCTATCAGACCAGCTGGACTACTCTTTCAAAACTTTCTTTCCTGGCTGAAGAGTGCTCACAGTAAGAATTCAGTATATTTCTTTTTAGCTGACCTGAGCCCAACTTACAGGTCAAGACTGTGTACCTCTTGGTTTCCTCAGCCCAGATGCTCATTTCATCCTCTACCCTCTAACCCCTTCTTTGAGGGAGCAGGGGAAAGGTTCAATTAGTTCCTCCTACTCCGACCAACGTGCCTTGCTGAGGGATTTGCACTCAAGCTTTCCTATGAGGTAGCATGGCCCCTGTCTGTCTCACCTCTGGCCACCTTGAAGCCTGTGCCTCAGTGAGGTCCTTGGGGAGGGAAGAGATGACTTTCTTACCAGTGCCAACTGGCAATAGGCCTGAATGGATGCCAGCAGACCTGTGGGTAGTTAAGGTTCAAAGAACAATGTTGTACAACATAGGTTACAAATGGGAACAGAAAGGTCTTTTTAGAAGGCTTTAGGCATTTGACACTTTTTCTTTTAGCTGGTGGGATGTCCCTGGGGTAGGACAAGATGCTTTGAACTGAACAACTTGGTCTGTCTGACTTTTCACAGCTTGTTCTGTGGGAGAGTGTGGGTTCGAGTTGCTTGTAGTTCTTTCCTATCTCCTCTTTTTATCACAGGCAGCATAGAGAGACATGTCAGTCCTTGGGAATATTCCCACCAACATGAGAGCCAGAAGACTGTGGATATCTCTATTTACTTCAGAACTTCTTTTTCCAACTTGGCTTGTATCACTATCCAAAGACCTTGTTATGGTTGACCATAGGGCAGTAGGTAAGTGAGGCTGCATCCTAACTTCTCAATCATAATTTTTATTCTTTTCTTAGTGAGAGCGATGTGACCAAGAATGTATGGCCCAGGGAGTTGTCTAGCTATCCCAAATATATTAACTCAGCCATAGGGTTACTGTTCTCCTAGCAGTTCTACCCCACTTCCATGGTCTGATTTGTTATTTTACACAGTCCTAAAGCTTAAGTTCAGATCTATCTTAATGACCTATTTCTCTGAATAATAGTTTTTCAGGAAGTTTGGGAAGCAAAAATTGTCAATTTTATAAAACTAACCATGTTGTTGTTGTTGTTATGTGCCATGGAGTCGGCCCTGACTCATAGCGACCCCTCCTTGGGCTTCCGAGGCAGTATCACTACAGAAGTAGATTGCCCAAGCTTCCTTCCGAGGAGTGGCCGGTGGGTTTGAACCACCAGCCTTCTGGTTAGCAGTCAGGTGCCTTAGGCACTGTGATAGTTGGGGCTGTGTGTCAACTTGGCTGGACCCCAGTTCTGTGTGGTTGTTCCCATGATGGGATCAGATGACTGTGTTCTGAGTGGCCAGTCTGCCCAAAGGGAGTTTCCCTAGGGGTGTGGCCTGCTTGCAATGATATCCAAGGACAACCTGGAAGAGCCGCATTCCTTAAGGGATTGGAACCCTGGTGTGCGAACTACAGACTTCCTTGACTGAGCGGCCCACCGCTCGGCCTGGAGATCTCGGATTCGTCTTTTGTTGGAGTCAACAACCAGTATACTGCATGCCAACTTGAATCTCTCGGCTCCTCTGTGCTTGTGGAAGCCAAGGTGGCTGCAAGCCCCATCTCCTCCAGAGACGGACTTTTCAGCTTGGACTTGTCGGCTTCTATACGCTTGTGAGCCATTTTCCTAAGATAAATTTTTCTCTCTCTCTCTCTCTCTCAATATAAATAAATAAATAAATAAATATATATATATATATATATATATATAT
>NW_006921602.1:10471518-10532507 GCF_000298275.1 Orycteropus afer afer | reverse complement strand
ATCTAACACAGGCACTATGCTACCAGAGCTCCTAAAACTAACCATAAAAGGTAGAAATGTCAAGAGAACTGTGTCATTCAGAGCAACCGGTTAAGTTTTTTTTTTTCTTTCTCTCCCTCTGTGGAATCCAATTAAAAACCTCTGAAACTATTGCCCTGAAATAATCTTTAAACATTAAACAAAAAATATCACCTGAGTCTTCTTAAAAGCAAACAATAGCGAGCCCTCCTTGGGTTTCTGGGGTGGTATCTCTACAGAAGTAGATTGCCCAACCTTCCTTCTGAGGAGTGACTGGTGGGTATGAACCGCCAGCCTTCTGGTTAGCAGTCAAATGCCTTAGGCACTATGCCACTAGAGCTCCCATAGTTGAACTTAACTAGTAAAAAATATCTGCCTTGAGCATTATGCTTTTTGACTGCTAACTAGAAGATTGGTGATTCAAACCCACCAGCCATTCTGTGGAAGGAAGACTGGGCAATTACTTCTGTAAAAGATTTACTACCTCGGCCCTCGAGACCAGAAGAACTAGATGGTGCCCAGCTACCAATGCCAACCACTCAGGAAAAGATCAAATCTGGAGATCCTGGATAGAGTGGGAGGAAAAACGTGGAACAAAATCCAAAAACTCAATAATGACCAGAATTACCAGTCAGAGGAAGTCTGATGAGGCCCCCAATACTATAGCCCTGGGATACATTCTGCGCCTGGAATAAAACTCATCCCCAGAGGTGGACTCTCAGCGCAATAGTTAACAAAATGTGCATGCAGACCACTAAACCCAGGGACGTACCCACATATTCTATGGTAATACATCCCTTAGAGCAATGGACCATGGGGCACCAGAGGACCAACATTCAGGTTGAGGAAATGCTGGACAAACAGGAGTGTATAAATATGAGGGGCACAGGGGAAGGGTTACAGGGTAGGGAGGGGAGGAGACTGGGTTTGGATTGTTGTTGTTGTTGTTGTTATGTGCCGTCGAGTCGGCCCCGACTCATAGCGACCCCTCCTTGGGTTTCCGAGGCAGCATCACTACGGAAGTAGGATTGCCCAACCTTCCTTCCGAGGAGTGGCTGGTGGGTTTGAACCGCCAGCCTTCTGGTTAGCAGTCAAGTGCTTTAGACACTATGGATTAGACACGCTAAATGGGGAGTGAAACTAAATGTACATATTAACATTGAATGTAAAACAAGCTTTTAAAATAAATAATAAAAAAAGATTTACCACCTCGGAAACCCAGTGGGGGTCATTATGAGTTGGAATCGACTCAATGGCAGTGAGTTTGGTTTTTATTTTTTTAAAATACAGGATCAGATTGAAAACAGCAACTCAAAAGATTACATAGGTACCTGAGGGGGCAGTGAGTGAGTTGATGTCAATGAGGGGGGAACAACTCAGAAAAGGAGGATGAGAATGGTTGTACAATTGGAAGAATGTAATCAATGTCACTAAATAGTACATGTAGCAACTTGAATTGTTGTGTATTTTATTGTGTATATTCTTACCAACAAAATAAATAAAATTTGGAAACAAACAAACAACCCCCCCAAAACAACCATAAAGTTGTTCAGTGAATACAAAATCAGAGAATATCAAGGGTTAGAAGGTCTTACAGGAGATTTCTTTCAAGCTATAGTTGGCTGATGAGTTTCTCTTTTCCACTCAAAAGATCCTCGTCATTTGCACATTTCCATACACACATTAGAGGAGAGCAGTACATGTCTTCCAGTGCATAATCTCCATCTTATTTTTTTCTTGCTTTGAAAGAGTGGAGTGCTCTCCCAGAGGCTTTGAAACACAGAGTGGCTTGGTACCCATACAGACAGAGTAAAGTTAGTAGCAGCGGAAATTCCAAGTTGCTCACCAGGAGCCAGGTTCTGGGGCTCAAAGGGAGGTGCAACTATCCAAATCTCTTAGGACACTTGTTGAAAGTACAGATTCCAGGCTCTGCCAACTGAATTGAAATTTCAGGGGTTGGTACCTGCAAAATCTTTGTTGTTATGGTCCCAAGATGACTTTTCATCTAGAGATGAGAGATTAGGATTAAGTGAGTGAGGGCAGGGGAAGAGAGAGGAGAAATCCCTTTTGTTCTTACCCTCTTCTCATTCTCCATCTTTCTTCCTGTCTCACCCACTCCCAAAGCATACTTTCAAGCTCTAAGCTATTCCCTTTTCCCATCCTTGTGATCATTCAACCATTTCATCAAAGTGGAAGTCCAAAGAAATTATAGATCTGACCCTTCTATCTTTCAAAAAATTTTTTTATTATTATAGAAATTTTCAAACTAGCAAAGATGGAGGGAGTAGCATAAGAAATCCCCAGGCACCCTTCATGGTACAGTGTCAGTTGTCAGCTCAATCCCAAATCTTGTTTTATTTGTACCCCTAACCACTTCTCCCACAACATATTTTGATGCAGATTCCAGACAGCATTTTATCCATAAATATTTCAGTATGTATCTCTAAAAAAGGACTTTTTAAAAACTCCAAGTACAAAACCATTATCAAATTTAAAATAATCAGCAATAAATCCTTAGTATCATCAAATACCCAGCCAGCATTTTAATATTCATTTGTCTCATAAATATCATAAAGTTTACCCTTTGACACTTTGGTTCCCTGAATCAGGATTCAGATAAAGTATGTATACTGCAATCTATTGATATATCTTTTAAGACTCTTTTGAATTATAGGCTTCTGCCTCCATCTCTTTTTTTCCCTTGCAATATATTTGTTGAAGAAATTGTGGCCCTTCTCTTTTAATTGTTTTCAATCCTCGTTCAGTCTTTTCTACAGCAGATGAGAAAATCACAAAGTTTCTCACTACTCTAAAACTATTGGAAAGCTCACAGAATAATGGCTTTTATACAATTCTAATTAACTTTGCTTCTGCTCTATAAATAGGAATGAGCCTTGTCTACCACCTATTGCCAGTGCCTGGCATGCAACACTGGATATGCATTTGTGGAAAGAAGATAAGAGGGAAAGAAGAGATTTTTAGCAAAAAAATCAAAGGGGAAAGCAGAAAAATTTTGGAAGATACTGCATTTGTCTAAGTAAGTAGGACTGAACTTCTTCATGTGGAACACTCTCTCCTTTGAAGTGGTATAAATTATAAATTTTGAAGACCCCTTGTGATCTAGGGCCCCACATACTAACCAGGTTCACCCCTTACCCTCTCATTTCATTATAACTAACATCTTAATACTTTGGTAGCATCTTTTAATGAAACAGCAGATAAAAACAAAACTATTTTTTTTAATTATAAAAGTAATTAATATATATGAATTTAGAGTTTCAAAATTGTGTATAAAGTGAAAAATAACTGTTTCCCTTCCTATAAGTGACCACATACAACTCCCTGCCTCAAGTATGTTTCTAGCCACTGGCTTTGAGAGATGAAGAACTGGAAATGTTTTTGATTGGTTGGTTTTCTTCATTCTGTATCCAAAATAATAACAAAAGTACAGCCATTCTTATATATTCTTACATATTATTTGCAAAATTTTCTCTACATATGTGTATATATATTTGTATAATAATGCTATATATTCTGTTCTGCAGACTCAAAGCGACCCTTCCTTGGGTTTCCAAGGCAGTATCACTACGGAAGTAGATTGCCCCATCTTCCTTCCTGGCTGGTTTGAACCGCCAGCCTTTTGGTTAGCAGTCAAGTGCCTTAGGCACTATGCTACCTAAGCTCCCCCTATTTAGTTAAACAATAATAATAAAAGCAAGATGTGTATGTGTGTGTGTGTGTGTGTGTGTATGGTTCCAGCCACTAGCTAGGAGAGATGGAAGTATTGTGGAATGGTTTGGGATTTATTACATGCATTCCCACCAGTGACAACTCTATGGCCACTTTTTTTTTTTTTTTTAATCCTATAAGCAGTGGTCTTAACTGTGATATTGTACAACATTTCATAGATCAGAATGCTTTTCCACACATTCTCTCACTGTAACTCTTATAGCAACCTCAAGAGGAAGCTCATCCTTCTTGGTTTTATAGATGAGGAAGCTGAGGATGAGACACCTTAGGAAACTTTCTCTAAGTCACACTTGTTACTTTATTAGAAGTTGCAAAGTAGTACCTGTAGGTCAAATTCAGCCCCCAGACTCATTTTGTTTGGCCTTTAATACAGTGAAACCTGTGAGAGCCAGAACTCAATGGGACTGCCTTGTTTTTCTAGTCTCTCAAGTTTTCCACCTCTGACGGGTGCAGTCTTAGCACTTTTCTATTGCTCCTTTTAGTGGAAAATGCTTGAGTTTTCCTTCTCTGACAGGTTTCTGCCTTACACACATCCAAGGTTTTGCAGGTTTTACTGTATTTTAAAGTTGATATACACTGGAATGCCTATTGGTGGGTCATTCATTCTTTGTCTAGACACAGCTCTCATCACTCCCCACTGAGTTTGAATACAGCCGATTTAACTTGTTTTTATCTACCCAGGCTCTGAAAATATTTAGATTTACAATCCCTGCCAAATTGTGTCCACTCTCCACTGTGCAATCATAGAATTGTGTCAATTCGTGATGTAGGCCCAGAAATAAACCAGCCTCAGCCATGAGCCCTCCACATCAGGTGAGAAGTCTCATTCCCACTTCCTCCTGTTCCAATAGAATGGCAGGAAAGGCATTGTGCTGTGGAAAGAAAGGAAGAGTCTACTTGCTGTCATGCTCAGCCTCTAAGTCCTGCTTGCCTTTTTAGCTGCAGCTGTTATTTGTGTAAGGAGCTCTGGTGATGTAATGCCTAAGGCATTTGACTGCTAACTAGAAGGTTGGTGGTTTAAACCCACAGGCCACTCTGCAGAAGGAAGACTGGGCAATCTACTTCTGTAAAGATTTACCACCTCAGAAACCCAAAGTGGGTCACTATGAGTCGGAATTGACTTGATGGCAGTGAGTTTTTTTTTTTTTTTATCTGTGAGGGTCACAGCCAGGTATGTCCACTTGTCCTCCCACTCTGTTCCAGGGGAGAGTGTAAAATGAGGTAACCTTGTAGAGCAAAGCAGATGAGCTTCTCCTTCTCGGTGGTGCTGGTCTTTCACCAGCTGTTCTCTGAAGGGCCATGAGCCTCTGGGAGGGGCTGTTCCCCACCATGCCCACGTGTGGTCCAGATGCCCCATGTCTGAGTGTCTCCTCTTCTGGCATGTACTTATTCAGTCAGTCCACAAAGATTTATTGAGTGCCAGGCACTATTCTGGACTCTGGGGACTAAGTGATAAGTAAGACAGGAAAGGTCCCTGTCCTTTTGCAGCTCACCTACTGGTACAGGAAGCAGACATTAATCAGGTGATCACACAAATATACAATGTTGTTATTAGTTGCTGTTGCATGGATTCCAACTCATGGCAACACCATGTGTGCGGAGTAGAACTGATCCATTGGGTTTTCAAGGCTGTGACCTTTCAGAAGCAGGTCATAGCCCTGTTTTCTGAAGTGCCAAAGGGTGTGTTCAAACCACCAACCCTTCGACTAGAAGTCGAGTGCTTAACTGTTTTCACCATCCAGGGATTCCAAATAAACAGTAGAGTGTGATAACAATGGAATGCTTGGGGAACTTTGACCCTCTAACACAGTCTCTAAAAACAGAATAATGTAACAATAACAATAGTGCCAGGCACTGTTAGTATGTTTTACATATGAAGTTGTTTAATCCTCAACACAACCCTATGAGGTAGTTAGTGTCATTATCATCCTCATTTTATAGATGAGAAAATCAAGCTAAATGACTTGCCCAAACTCATTTAGCTAGTAAAAGTGGTGCTAACTGCTGATGCTTCATCCCTTGAGTGAGCAGAAAACTTTTCCATGGCTTGTTGAATTCTCACATATGCCACAACGTCCATGAGTTCAAGACAGAAGGCACTGGATTCACTTATAGTAGGCGGAATTTAGGTTAGACACTAGCAAGAACTCCTCAACAACAGTTATGATAGTAATGAATCTGTTTTCTAGAAATTCACTTTTCCCCTTATTTTTCTATATTGCACTTACCACTTTGTAACAACAGAGAAATTATTCTGGGGTGGGGTGGGGTGGGAATCTCACTCATAATTCCACCTCATGAAGTGTGTTATTTCTTTCCATCTTTTTCTGGGTCAGATTAAAACTGTTAGACAATTGGCACGAGAAGGGGAGGAAACAGCTCTTGTTCTGCCTGCAGCAGTGTAAAGACAAGGAGGTAGTAAATAGCAGAGGCCAGTCCCCCACCCCAGAATTCCCACATCCAAAGTGACTTTAGAACACCTGAGGTAAAGATAGCTCTTCCTCAGAGTGGCGGCTTCCCTATGCATTTCAGCAAAGGGAGCTTCTTAGTGTTCCAGGTCTCTCAAGGGGAGGCTGTGGAAAAATTACCTGCTGTTTCAGATGAAAATGGGGGCAGTGGTGTTTCAGAGGTAGAATTCTCCCTTTCTGTGCAGGAGATGGATTTGATTCCCAGCCAATGAACCTCATGGACAGCCACCACCCATCTGTCAGTAGAGGCTTGCATGTTGCTATGATACTACACAGGTTTCTGCAGAGCATCTAGACTAACTAGGAAGAAAGGCCTGGCAATCTAATTTAAAAAATCAGCCAATGAAAGTCCTATGGATAATAATGATCCAATCCACAACCGATCATGGGGATGGCACAGGACTAGGCAGAGTTTCATTCTGTTGTGCATGGGGTTGCCATGAGTTGGCGGCTAACTTGATAGCAGCTCACAACAAGAACAACATTGCAGATGAAAAGAACACCATGCCATCTATGTACCTTGGGAGATATAGGAGGAAGGGGACAACCAGTAACTACCAGTCATTGATTGAAATGTCTTCCAGGTCAAAGCATAGAGTCAGGAGCACATCCCCCTACTCCACCCCACTTGCACTTCAATTGGCTTCAAGTCAAAGGCTGCAGGAGTGAGAGGCTCAGAGGTCCACTTTCTTGCGTATCTTGGGACGTCCCAGCCACACTGGGGAGATCCAACATTGTTGCCCTCTTCTCCAACTATTTCCTTTAGGTCTAATTATCAAAATATTAATGAGAAAAATACCTTAAAGTTTGCAAAGTACTTTTCACCACATTCCCTCCTCTTTTGATTCTCACAGCCACTCTACAAATAGATAAGACAGGTATTATTATTATTATTATTATTTAAATTTTTATTGTGATTTGGATAAAAGTTTATAGAGCAAATTCATTTTCCACACAGCAGCTCACATATATTTTGTCTCATGACATTGACTACAATTTCCCACAGTGGAACAGCTCCCCTCCCACTTCCTCCCCATTGTCACCTCTTCCCTGTGTCCTTCCCTCCCATGCACTGCTGCTGCCCTAGCTGTCTCTCTGTGCATACACAGCCTTTCTATTCTTCCATGATTGTTCTCTACAAGGAGTGTATGTACCTAATGTAAATATTCAGCTCATATGCTTGTCTTTTGTTTGGCTGAAAGCCACAGGAGTGGGTTCAATTCCAGACCTGAAGGGCAGCCAGAGGCCATAGTCTCAGGGGTCCCATCAGGTTCTATCAGACCAGCAAACCAGGTCCTTTTTCTTTTTTTTTTAAATGATTTTGAATTTTGTACCATATTGTTGCCCACTCTATCCAGGATCTCCTACAGAGAGGCCTGTCTAAGTGGTTGGCAGTGGTAGCTGGGCACCATCTAGTTCTTCTGGTCTTATAGTCATATAGGCAGAGAATCACATGGTGTACCAGTCACTTGGACTAATTGTTTCCATGCATCTTTGGTTTTCTTCATTATTCTTTGCCCTGGATGAGGAAAGCCCCATTGTTGCATATAGATGGCCACTTGCAAGCTTTCAATATCCCAGTCACTACTGGCCAAAGTAGGATGTGGGACAATGTTTTTGTGTAGTACGTTATGCCAGTTGAGCTTGATGTCCCCTGTGACTATGATCCCAAGCCGATAGGTCTAACTACTCACTCCCTCTGTGTAGCTGGCTGTGGCCAAGAAGTGACTACAACCTTGCCCCTTGTCAGAATTCTTACAGAACATACCAATACACTTGTAGAAACATTGTCTGCCAACCCTATACATGGCCTTGGGCACACTCCGCCCTGCATAGACATACCTAATAGTTCAGCCTGTCTACCCATATATCCACCCATATATACATGTTTGCCTTCACTGACAACACAGTACTGTATGTGCAAAAGGGTTCATCTTTTTTTTGTCTGTAGCTCCCTTGCACCTCTCTATGTCTTCCTCTTCCTCATTGCCACCATAAGACAAGTATTATTATCCCACATGTACATTCAGATTACATTTAGAATCACACAGTTAGTAAGTTGCCAGTGGATCTTAGATGCTAACCGTGGCTTTCTGATCTCTTAAACCTCAGGCATTTTCTCTCTCCCTTGGAGAACCTTCTGAATTATTCCAAGTATTTCTGCCTCCTAAGCAGGGAAGAAAGGAGCGCTGGTTGTACCATGCCTATGGCATTTGACTGCTAACCAGAAGGTTAGTGGTTCAAACCCCCCAGCCACTTCACAGAAGGAAGACAGGGCAATCTACTTCTGTAAAGATTTTCTACCTTGGAAACCCAATGGGGATCACTATGAGACGGAATCAACTTGATGGCAGTGAGTTTGAACAGGGAAAAAGAGCTTAATGGTGCAGTGGTTGAAGGGTTGGCTGCTAACTAAAAGGTTGGTAGTTCGAACCTACCAGTGGTTCTGTAGGAGAAAGATGTGGCAGTCTGCTTCTGGAAAGATTCCAGCCTTGGAAACTGTATGGGACTGTTCTACTCTGACCTATATGATCATTATGAGTCAGAATTGGAATTGACTTGATGGCAATGAATTTAATTAGGGAAACCCAGGATCACCTACCATTCCCCTAGTTTAGAAACAAACTTGAGAAGTTCACTTAGCTTCGGGGGCCCACAGAGAGCCCCCATCTGTGTCCCTGGTGCAGGAGCACCCCTCGGGTTCTGTCAGAGGCACTGGCACCCAGAACCTGTACAATGCCCTGATAAGCTTCTTAAGGGAGGCGGGTATTAGCCGGGATTGGATATTTTTCCACTGATAATGCCCTTCATACCTGACCTCGCCGTGAATAGGATTCCATAGGGGAACCGAGGGGAGGAAAATGGGGTGTTCCCTGCTGGCCAGCTTCAGACCCACTCTTTGAGACTCTTGATTCTGATGAGTTTCCAGAACTGAGAAGACCCCCCAGATGTCGAGGTTTGAAGGTAAATGGTGTGATTAGGAAGGAGGGATAAGCTGGGGTGCCAGCTCAGCTCTGTTGCGTAATGTGGGGATACCAGGCAGAGAGGGACCCTCTGACGTTTCTTTAAGAGAAAGAAACTTGTCACAAAGCGCTTCTTCATTCATGGCAGTGGGCAAGGTGGCTGTAGGGAGTTGGTAGAAAGAAAATAATAGGAATCAAGGAAGGAAGGAAGTTCGCTTTTCCTGACTTCTTCTGCTGGCCTTTTTTGCTTTTTACAGCAATTATATTTGCTTCTCTAATTAGTGTTGTTGCTGGAAAGACTGGGACTCACTGGCTGTGTGATGTTGAACAAGTCACTTCTCTCTGGATCTCAGTTTTCATCATGTTTCAAATGAGGAGTTGTACAAGACAGTGTCTATAATTCTTTCTACCTTTAACACTAAGATTCTATGAGTTATTTGGCTTATTTCTAACATATTATTATCATTTGTAAAACTAAGTCTTTCTGGTTATGGTTTTGTAAGTCTGTGGACATTGATTAGAGTGTGTCAAATATTCAGTTGGCCTGGGTCTCATGTCCTTTATTACAAAATGAGTTTTTTTTTTTTTTTTCTGAGATCCCTTTCTGTTTTTCCCTCTTGCATCCTAATCATTAGCACTTGAATCTGTATGTGTAATGCTTTGTGTAATCAATATATATGTTATTATGTCCATTTCACAGATGAAGCACCCTGGCTCCACCTGTCCAGGGTGGCACAGCTGGTAAGAGCAGAGCTGGGAATCCAGGCCTTGACTCTACACTGCACATTCCTCCTACCACACCACACTATCTGGGAAACTCCATGACCATGACATTAACTTTCAAGTTTTGTCTTTGGTTGATATAAAAAAAAAAAAAACAACTCTTCTGTAGAGTCGATTGTGACTCATAGTGACTCCTCTTTGGGTTTCTAAGGTGGTAGATTGCCAAGTCTTTCTCTGAGGAGTGGCTGGTGGGTTTGAACCACCAGCCTTCTGGTTAGTAGTCAAGTGCCTTAGGCACTATGCCACCAGAGTTCCTCTGGTTGATATAGTGGAATCCTTTTATGTTAGTCATAAAAAAATATACGGAGCCTTGATTTTCTTGGCAGTGCCTTCCATTTTTGGTCTAAACTTAAAATCATGCCTCCCTCCTTCCTGCCTTTGATGAAGTGAGATCTGTGGTCTGGGGCACCAAACACAGAAGACTGAGCTCTCAGCAACTCAGACTTGGAGCCTGAATAGTGCTGATAGACCTTTTGCAGGAAGAACCAATGGAATCCATAGGGCACACAAGGCCCAGCTCAGGAACTTGGGCTACTAGTGCCCACATAGGGTGCATAGCACCAAGAACCCTCTGGTACTCTTTTCACCAAGAACAGGTATTACAGGGAGTGGGATAATTCTGTTCCAACAGAAACAACTGCCCTCCATCATTAAAGCCTTCTTTATGACGCTTTTATGTCCCTGGAGGCTTCTCACCTTACTTTTTAATTTTTGCAGATGGTGCTGTGGTGGGGTCCCAGCTTTCCACTGAGGGGCAAATAACTCCTTTTTTTTTTTTTTCTTTTTTTAAGGTTTGTGGCCACCACCTGGCTGGGTTTCATGGTACAATCTTCCCTAGTTACCAACCTGCAGTCCAGAGCAGCCCCCATCTTTCCAAGGACAGAATGAGAAGCCTTTTGTAGCCAGACACAATTGGCCACCATGGGGAAATTGATCAGACTGGGGGTACAGGAGAGGCGGTTACTCAGGCCAAAGAGGCTTCACTGGAGTCGCCTCCTCTTTCTACTGGCAATGTTGGTTATTAGTTCCACCTACCAGCACCTTAGAAGCTCCTGGGGTCTCCCCCCACTGTGGGAAGCAGTCTCTTCCCAACACCTCGTAAAACTGGCCAGCCAAGACCTCTCCAGTGATGAGATGGTGATGGAGAGCAGTGACCCTCTCGAAGCTAGCTCTAAAATGGAGAGCGAGATGCAGGCTTCTCAAGCTACAGTGGAAAGGGATGAAGCAACATTTGGCATAACCATGGAGGACACCCCCAGTTCACCCAGAAGAACAGCCAACATCATTCCAACAATACCCGCTAATAACTACAGCCCAACAGCAACAGGCACCAAAAGTGTGAAAGAAAACACTCCAACAACACCCAACAGAGTATGGAATCATCACACCCTAACTTCAAGCAGACAAACAGTAAAGAATTATACCCCAGTAACACCCAGGGGAGAAATGAAGAGCTACTACCCAAGTCAAGTCAGGAAAAAGGTGAAGAAACAGACCTCATCCCCACCTGGTAGAACAGTAGATAATTATGCTTCATCTATACTCATGACAATGAAAACAAGCTATGTGATCACTCCCAGAACAACAGTGAAAGACAGTGAAACTATGGCAACCTACAAAATAACTGGGACCAAAACCCCCAAGAGAATAGTAGAGGAAAATACCCCAACTACTCCCAAAGGGATAGCTGACAGCACCCCACTTTTCTTGACAAATGAAGTAGAAATGAACATCTTGACTTCTCCAAGGAGTATAGTGGAAAAGAACACCCTGACTACCCTCAGAAGAGTGGAAAGTGACAGCCCAACCAAACCCTGGAGGCTAGTGGGAAAGAACAACCTAACAACTCCCCAGAGAGCAGTCCTGGAGCACACCCCAGCCATCTCTGAGGGACAAGTGACAGTAAGCACCAGGCCAGTCAGCAGCCCAGCAGAAACCAAAGCCTCCACTGCCTCTTGGAGTGTTAGGAATTCTTCACCCAGAACCAGTGTACCAACCATCAGAACAGCTTCAGCCACCTTCCAGGGGCTGCTGAAGAAACCTTCCTTAGCACCCAGAACCTCAGTAACCCCTAGGCCCAGGGCAAACCCGACCATCCAGGTCCATCACTGTGTGGTTGTGGAGCCAGTGCCAGCAGTGCCCACCACCCCCTCCTCTGGCCTGAAGACAGAGGAGCCTAGTCCCAGCCCCTCAGTGCTGCCCTCCAGCTGGCCAGACCTCCACCCCAAAGGAGAGTACCCTCCGGACCTGTTTAGTGTACAGCAGCGTCGGCAGGGCTGGGTGGTCTTACACATCTTCGGCATGATGTACGTGTTTGTGGCCTTGGCCATCGTGTGTGATGAGTACTTTGTCCCAGCCCTGGGTGTCATCACAGACAAGCTGCAGATCTCAGAGGATGTGGCAGGTGCCACATTCATGGCTGCTGGGGGCTCTGCCCCTGAGCTCTTCACCTCCCTCATTGGTGTATTCATCTCCCACAGCAATGTGGGCATCGGCACCATCGTGGGCTCTGCTGTGTTCAACATCCTCTTTGTCATTGGCACCTGTGCCCTCTTCTCCCGGGAGATCCTCAATCTCACCTGGTGGCCCTTGTTCCGTGACGTCTCCTTCTACATCCTTGACCTGATGATGCTCATCCTCTTCTTCCTAGACAGCCTCATTGCCTGGTGGGAGAGCCTGCTGCTGCTGCTGGCCTATGCCCTCTATGTGTTCACCATGAAATGGAACAAGCAGCTTGAGCTGTGGGTAAAGGAGCAGCTTAGCCGGAGGCCCATAGTAAAGGTTATGGCACTAGGGGACCTCAGCAAGGTAAGGACGGGCTGGTCAGACTTCTCTACCCCTTTTGGGTGAACAGGGTAGGAAGAGGCAGCCAGGGCTGAAGAGTAGAAAATTCTGGGTCAGACCTCAAGAGCTAGGTGCTTCTGGTTCCTTTGTTATTCATTCAATATTTACAGAATGCCTGCTCTCTGCCAGGCACTATGTTGGGGTCTCGCAAGCATGACCTTCGTTCAACTCCAAATCACCCAATAAAATGGTTATTATTAAGATCTTCCATTTGTGAGGGAGGAAACTGAAGCCGGAAGAAGTTAAACCATTTGTTCAAGGTCACACAGCAAATAGGTGATGGAGCCAGAGTTTGAACCCAGGTTTGTTTGACTGGATCTTTGGAAATGACATTTCAGCTGGGCTTTGGCAAATATCCAAGGAAATACCAGGCAGGGGAAAAAATGCTAATCTCGTCCATGTGCATGGTGTTTAGGGTTTATCTAGCACCCTCACTTTCACTTAATCCCGTTTGTTCACATTCCAAGCTGAGTGGCTTGAATTGGGTCTAAGAAGAAAGGGATTTTTTTTTTTTTTTTTAAATGTTGGAGAAGATAGGATGTCCACTCCTCCACTGACAAGCATGCCCTCAGTGCAGAGCCATTTCTCTGAGCTGACTGGTGACCAGATACCAGCCCACAAGTTTCTTCCGGTGAATTCCTCTGTCCCCCTCCCCTCTCCAGGTACCTTCCTGCTAAATTCATTGGGTGATTCAATTACCTGGAAGATGAGATTAAGTAATCTCTGGTAAATTCATCCCAAAGTTTCTTATCCCTTGAGACTCCAAAGCGAGGGTAACCTAGGGAACATAGACCCCATTTCTCTCCTGCTCCAAGAGGGCAAATTTTGGGGAAGGGTTGGCTCAAAACTTGCCCGTTTCCAGTCTCAGAGAAGCCACTGGTGTGAGCAGAATTTTGCGTGCAAAGAGTGGAAGGTCTTAGCTACTTAATCCAGGGCAGTTTTGATGAGTGGGCAGGATGGAGACCGAACTCAGCAACATGTATGGGAGGAATGTGATACAAGGGAGAGGAAATGTATGTCCTTTTTTGTTTTTAAACTGAGAGTAAGAAAACCTGGGTTCTGATCTCATTCTGCCTCTAATTAGCTCTGTGACCTTGGACGGGTTCCTTCTCTGGGAGAAATGATATGAGTCCAACTAATTACTGACAATTACTGAAAAATCGTGCTCAGTTCTAACATTCTATGATAATGTTACGTGTCCAAGTGAGTTCAACTCTGGTGGAACCCAGCAAAATTTATCTAATATGGTCAACAGAGCTCTAGTTTCCCCATTTGCAGATGACTCAGAAAGGAGAAATATCCTATTCTGAGTCAGAATAAGATAGGATGCCAGCCTGTGGGTGACAGAACTGGAATGGGCACTCAGCCTTCTAACTCCCCATTCAGTGCTATTGCCCACCAGACCACTGGTCCTCTAACCCACAAGCTTAGAAAAGGAGACTCAGAGCACTACATAATTTCATATGAGGAAACAGGAGCCTCCCTCTTGAAATTGTGAGGGCAGCTTTGAGAAAAGGCAGCTATGGACTCTTGACTTTGTCCTCTGAGAATCACATCCAATTCCTTGATGTGCATCAGGCCAGCATTTTTTTTCAAAATGCTTCTGACTTACCTCCTCCTTCATAGCCATTCCAGTGTTACTTAAATACTACGAATTATGAATTTTCAATTTTGTCAGTTAAATCATCAAAATAAAACTTGCCAAGTAAAATCATGATTTCAAAAGAGAATTTGTAGCATACTTAAGAGGTTCCTGAAGGGCTTTATAAGGAGGTCTGGTGGTGCAGTGATTAAGGGCTGGACGGTTTGAACCCACCAGCCATCACATGGTAGAAAGATGAGGCAGTTTGCTCCCATAAAGATTACAGTCTAGGGGACCCTATGGGTCCTACAGATAAGAATGCTGTTCTTACCTATTTGCTGAAACAGTGAGTAAGACTTGATTGACAACATTATTATTATTATTATTATTACTTTTATTGTGGTGAAGACATACACAACAAAACATTCACCAACATAACAACTTCCATGTTCACAGCTCAGGGACATTAATGACATTTTTCATGTTGTGTCACCATTATTGCTATCCTTTTCCAAAACATTCTACCACCATTAGCATAAACTCAATGCCCTGCAAACAAAAGCTTCCCCTTTCCTCCTCCCTCCTACCCCTGGTAACCACTTTGGTATGTATATGTCTCTGTGTGTGTGTGTATATATATATATATATATATATGTATGTATGTATAGGAGCTCTGGTAGCATAGTGGCTAAAGCACTTGACTGCTAACCAGAAGGCTGGCGGTTCAAACCCACCAGCCACTCCTCGGAAGGAAGGTTGGGCAATCCTACTTCCGTAGTGATACTGCCTCGGAAACCCAAGGAGGGGTCGCTATGAGTCGGGGCCGACTTGACGGCACATAACAACAACATATATGTGTGTGTGTGTGTGTATAATTATTTTTTATTTTCCTTTCAACCTGTCTTGGAATTTTCCCTCTCCTCCCATCCCTGGTAACCAACAAAGAAATTTTCCTTCCAAATATAAGCCTTTCCTTGACTTTTTGCAATAGTGGATTAATACAATATTTATCCTTCTGTGATTGATTTATAACATAAGCATAATGTTCTCCATGTTCATCCATGTTATGCAGTGTTTTGCAGATTCTACATTATTACTTAGGGCTGTGCATGTACCACAGTTTGGTCATCCATTCCTTGGTTGATGGGCACTTAGGTTGTTTCCATCTCTTTGACAGCATTATTTTTAAAAAAGCAGATTGAATTACTGGCTATGCTTGAAAGTAAATCTACATTTATTTGAAATTAAGACCAAACTACTAACAACTGCCTTCTGAAAATTAATCCAAAATAGTCAAGAGTTACAATCAAACCCAAATCCACTGCCATCAAGTCAATTCCAACTTAGAGCAACCCTATAGGAAAGAGTAGAACTACTCTATAAGGTTTCTAAGGTTGTAAATCTTTATGGTAACAGATTGCCTCATCTTTCTCTCCCAGAGTGGCTGGTGGATTGAACCACTGACCTTTTGGTTAGTAGCTGAATGCTTAAATCACTACACCACCAGAGCTCCTTCAAGAACTATAAAAAACAAAGCCAAACTCACTGCTATTGAGTCAATTTCTACTCATGACCCCCACTGGGTTTCCGAGGAGATAAATCTTTATGGAAGTAGATTGCCCTGAAATAGTTTTAAAAACATATGGATTGGGGGTTTTATTTTCTTATAGCAGGAGAAGGAGGGAAGTGCCTTTGCTTGTATCTTTGAGTCTTTCTTTTGCTGGCTAAGACCTATGATCTGGTTAGAGGGAGATAAATTATCAGAACTTCACTGACAAACAAGGACAAGCAATACTGAATTCATGAACAAACTCTGAAGATCAAATCTTTGATGTAGTAAAGTGTGTTGGTATTAGTTTTTGTGATTTCATGTTATAGTCTGTACCTATCCCTGTAAACTGTTTTACTTTAACTATGACAATGAACCTGCCTTGCTCAGAATATTCATTCTGGTATGAATGGGGCACATTTACTGGTTAATACCTCTCCCTGCCTAATGGGCCTCTTTTTAAAGCATCACCTAGGGAAGGCAGGAACCTAGGTAAACTGAGATTATTCACACAGGCATGGTTCCAAAGGTGAGAAAGTCAAAAGAGAAATGATTTAAGGCCAGACCAACTCATTGGGAGCCAAGGAGCAGGACTAGGGAGGTGAGGTCAGAGACACAGCTGCTCAGGAAGTCTATGTAGGGAAAGAGAAGTATAGGCAGTGTGAGCCAGCTTCTTCTTGGAGATAAATAGGAACAGCAAAGACACCTGGACCTCCCTCTTCCTGCATGGCCAAACAGGTGAGGTATGGAGGATGTGGCCACAATGTCAGGTGCATCATTGCCACTAAATAGGGAAACATTTTCTAGGGTCTTTCCTCTAGCAGGAGCTAAGTAAGTACAGGTATACATCACGTAGGAGCTCTGGTAGCATAGTGCCTAAGGCCCTTGACTGCTAACCAGAAGGCTGGCAGTTCAAACCCACCAGCTACTCCTTAGAAAGAAGGTTGGGCATTCTACTTCCATAGTAATACAGCCTCAGAAACCCAAGGAGGGATTGCTATGGGTCAGGTCTGACTTGATGGCATGTAACAACAACAACAACATACATCACTGAACTAGGGCAATGCCTGACCACATATATATCATCATTGGTTCCGTAAGGTTTTTTTTTTTTTTTTTTAAAGGGAAAGCAGCTCTCCTTTTATTTATTACTTCCCCCTAAATGGTTTTAAAGACTTCAAACCCAGGCTCTTGTAGCACTGGATCACGGTTGAGATATAGGGAGGTGGAGCAGAGGAGAGGGCTCTGGGCTTTGTCTGGTGGGCAGGCGGTGGGAGGTGGGGTGGGATGGGGCTGTGGAGCCCGCTGACCCTGCTGCTCAAGCAGGGAGAACAGCAGGTGGGGCTGGGTGCACTCTGCTCCCTCCCCACCCGCTTCCTCTAGCTCTGGATGCCCATTCCTCTGGTCTCTGTCAGCGGCTCCAGTAGCAGCAGCAGGGATGAGGACAGCCAGAAGTGGGCTGCTATAAAGTTTGAACATTGTGTTTGCACAATGTCAAAGTCATATAACATCCCATTTCACAGAACATATCTTGGACATTGAGTGACACATAGCTATATTTGGCTTGGTTTCCTCAGGGAACTCTAACAATTCAGGGACTGTAGTTTAAACAAAGAAAGGAGTGAGGGAGAGAATCAGTATTTATGAAAGGTCTATTCCATACATACATTATCTCAACAGCTTCTCATAAACACCCTGTGAGGAATAGATTGTTATCCCTATTTTGCAGATGAGGAAACTGAGGCTTAGATAAGGTAATTACCTCAGCCAAAGTTACACAGCTAGTAGGAGGTCTTTATCACTGGTTTATGAATCAGTGTGTCTGGGTGTTAACTCAGGCTTCATTGCTAATTATCCCCAGTACCCTGGGCTATTCGACAAACCCTTATGATTAAGAATGTAAGTGAAAAGCAGTGTGGGAAATAACAAGATTGCATCCCTTCCAGCAGAAGAGACAAACATAGACAAAACAGAACTGTAATTAAGGGGACACTGTGCAAAGTGCTACAAAGTCACTTTGCTTCTGAGCCAGGCCTTAGATTACTCATATATGAAATGAATGGGGTGAACTAGTGCAGGCTTTATTTGTAAATGGCCAGAAAGTAAATATTTTAGCCTTTGCAAGCTGTATGGTCTCCATCACAACTCTGCTACTGTAACATGAAAGCAGCCAGACAATAAATAAATGGACAACAATGGCTACGTGGTATTTTACAGAGAGCAACAGAACTTGAAGGTGTTCTGTCTGAACAAGTTGGAGACAAAAAACAGCAGAGAATTTATTCACTGACTGTTCACCCAACTTTTATCTGTGCAGTTTCTGAGCTTTTTTCCTGACTATCTAAAACCAGGATAAAGGTTTTTGGGGAGTGATTCTAGCCAGAATTTATTAAAGAGTATTTCCAGAAAAAAATAAATGATATAGTATTGACCATAGGATACAGTAATTAATTATATTACAGTCTCTTTTGACACTGGCTAAAAAAATAAAAAATAAAAATAAATCAAAGCTAAAAATATTTCAGACCACATTGTGAAATTTACACACACTGGTGTAAGGATGATTTTTATGACCTTAATAAGGAAATGTTTGATGTTTCTATAGTTATCAATACAGGCTAACAGCTCTCTTCCGAAATCTTACCCCTGGTTTCGAAGCACTCAAGTTATTTATTCTGGCCAAAAAATAACAAATATCTGACCTGCCTTGATCACAGAATCATAAAAAGCAAACAAATAGCAAAACTGAGGCACTAGCCTGACTGAAGACTTATTTGTATTTGAAGGACCACAAACTCTTCTTTACAGAGAGAGTTTAAGACAAATTGAGAGGTTACAGGATTGGACAGGAAGGACCAGTCCTCACCATAAGCCACATGATTGGTGACAGCTTCCTCTCATTGTCAGGAAAAGATAGTGAATACGATTCTCAATTTTAAGGTTTCTTTTCCTCCTATAATTTTCTTAAGCTTTCAGTGCCCAACTTCTAGTGGGTGGTAGCAGATGACAAAATGAACACATAGGAAACAAACAAATATTAGCAGAAAAACTCAAACATCTGATCATGCTTAGTCCAATAGCTTGTTCTTTCCACAGATATGTGTTTGCTTGTAGTTGAGATTTTACAGTGCATTCATACAACACAGAACTATCTTTTCCTAGTGCATAAGATGGAATAGAAGCTCTGGTAGCATAGTGGCTACAGCACTTGACTGCTAAACAGAAGGCTGGCGGTTCAAACCCACCAGCCACTCCTCGGAAGGAAGATGGGGCAATCTACTTCCGTAGTGATACTGCGTCGGCAACCCATGGAGTCCGACTCGATGGCACATAACAACAACAACAACAGTGAGGAGATTAAGGAGCTCTGGTGGTGTAGTGGATAATGCATTTGGGTGCTAATCAGAAGGTCAGGGGTTCAAACCAGCTGCTCTGCAGAAGGAAGATGGGGCAATCTACTTCTGTAAAGATTTACAGCCTTGGAAACCCTATGGGGATCGTTCTGAGTCAGAGTTGAATTGATGGCAGTGAGTTTGTTTGAGTGAAGAGATTTGGTTGCTATGCAGTGCATACATTGTCCTTCTTTTCTAAGAGGGAGATTAAGTTTCTAGCAGGTCTTCCACCTGTAGCTTTTCCCTTTCCGGTTATCATTCTGGTTCACCCACATTTAAAAAATTCAGGTCCATTCCAGTGTTGCTTCATCAGCCATGATTGAACTGGGCTAAACTGGTTTGAAGCTCTGGTCTTGGCCCTCCAGGTGAGGGATGGTGGTGTGGTGGGGAAAGAGATGTGTACATATTTGAAAGAGCTTTTGAAGACGGAACCAATTGTACTTGGTGATGAAGGTGAATGTAGAGTGGGAGAATGCGGAAGTTAAGGATGCTGCTAAGGTGTTTTGCTTGAGCAGCAGCATGGATATGGTTCAGGAACAGAGAAGGGGATATAGCAAGTCCAGCTTGATTCTGGGTTGGGGTGATAGGGGAGGCAATGGGAAGGTGAGAACAATTACTGGGGATAGCCATTAGTGACCTACTGACTGGAGAAAGAACTAGAAGTCACTTTGGAATATCTACTCATTCAGCTTACTTTTACTGAGCACCTTACGTGTATAAGACAGGGGAATAAAGATGATTATATCAGAACTTCATTGCATGACAAAAAAAAAATATGTGACATCTAGCTGGGTAGATGATTTGCCTATGTGAAAGGTTAAATAATGGTATTTATAAAAGAAAAACAACAAAGACAATGCAAATGGTATTACAAGTCAGGAAACATCAACTGGTAAACAAGTGGTCCAGATGGTAAACACTGTGGGCCTGATTGTTCATGTTGGATTTTCTGGGGCTGTTCAATTTCCCACTGCAAGGTCCTATAGGCTTCCTCAGGACACTAGCACTTCTCTGATGACACAACCTAGATTTTGACATCACAGTATGTTCTCACTGTTATTATGTAGTTCTCAGGAGAGAGGTAAAGCAGTGAGCTGGAATGGAGGTGGAGGTGGGTGTAGAAAGGGCTACTGGAGAAACCTTTATGTAAGAATTCACCCTTGAGTTTCCTGGCAGATGGGTAAGATTTGAGTAGGTAGGAATGGAGAAGGCATTTTAGGCAAGGGAAAAGACATGAGCAAGGATGCTGGAGTTGGAATAGATTAATTGTATTAGCGTTGATTCTCTCAGTCATTCAACAGATATTTATTGAACCCTTGCTAGGTGCTGGGCAGTATTCTCATTTTGGGCACATAGTGAATAAAACAGACACTCCGCCTTCAAGGCGCTAGTAGGGCAATCAATTTATTTGTATGTTTATTAACATAAAATAAATGGAGGAAAGTGCTATGCAGGAAAAGAACCAAAACCAAACTCACTGCTGTTGAGTCAGATCCAACTCATAGCAACCCCTCCTTGGGTTTCCAAGGCAGTATCACTATGGAAGTAGATTGCCTAGTCTTCCTTCTGCGGAGTGGCAGGAGTCTATAAAAGAGTAGTATACGGGCACCTTAGCTTCTGAGAGGAAGTGACATCTCACTGGAGATCTGAAGCATGAGGAGCGAGGGAGCAATTCTGTGATGAGGGTTTTGCAGCGAGTAAAGGGCATGAAACATTGGAGGGACTGAAGGACAGTTGGCGTTACAAGACAATAGGGAGTGAACACATTTAACTGGAAATACTGTGTGTGGGCTGGAGCCAGACTGGAAGGCCAGGCCAAGGGGGATGGTTGGACATATTAAAACATTTTCTGAGACCAGGTTATCTCCAGGAGTGTTTCTGTGTTCCAATCTGAGGGCTTCCCTAGAAAGAGAGGAAGGTAGGGAGAAAGAGTGAGGATCTCTCCCAGACATCTCGTGACTCCTGTCCCTGTTTGCAGCCGGGTGATGGGGCCGTTGCAGTGGATGAGCCACAGGATAAGAAGAAGCTGAAGGTGGGTGCCATGTGGAGTCTGCCCAGTGGGGACACTGCAGGATCTCAGCTGACAGCCACAGACGCAGGGCACTGCAGTCCTGATGCTGGAGGTCCTAGGCTATGATCCAGCTCCCGGGAGTGCTGCCAGGGTGAGCTGGGAAGGAGGGACTCCTTTACCAGAAGGACTCTCACCTCCGGGTAAGGAAGTACTAGTTTGGGAGCCAGGTCTGAAATATCATGGTTCTCCCACTAACTTGCTGTATGACCTCGGCAGGTCTGTGCTTCTCTGTACCTCAAATTCTGCATCTGTAAAATGACTGTTCTCGATGAACTCTCAAGTCCTGCTTAGTCAGGAATCCTGTGCTTGTAGAATCTAAAAGTTGGAGCTGGAATGGCCCAGAACTAAGAGGGAAAAAAAGGAGAGGCACAGGACAGGGATCTGAGGTTTCTGAAAAGCTGTTTCTTGGCTGTTGTATCTGGGCATCTGGGAAGAATTACTGGGACATTTGAGAGGAGAGGCTGGGACTTCTCTCTCTGGCCTGAAACCTCCCCCATCCAAAGTAAATCTCTAGGCCTGCTGTGAAGCACTGTGTTACTACGTCCACTAGATGGCAGAAGAGTTCAGACTGAAAGGGATGGAGGGTTGGGGGGGAGGGATAAAGAAATGGAGAGATGGAAAGACTGAGTGAGAGAGAGAGAGAAAGAGAGAGAGAGAGAGTGGTATGGACTGAGTAAGCATTTGTCTTAGGATGTTCCATTGTATGTCATATTTCTATGTGTGTCACTATGGTTGAGTATGTCACTACAGTATATTTGTGTCTGAAGTACAGATGGTGTGTTTGTGTGTGTGTGTGTCTATGAAGGTTTCTAAGCACTTGGGTAGAAAAAAACTAGACTAGGAATCAGAAGCCCTGGATGCTTGTTTTGTCTCTTTCATTTACTGCCCACATGACTTTGGATAAGCCTCTGGGCCTCTTTGGGTTTTTGTTTCTTTTGCTATAAAATGGGGGTCATAGCCTTGTGTATCTTGTGGGGGTGGGTGGTGAGAAAATGTGATAGTACTCTTCATTAACTGTAAGGGGCTGTGCCCGTGTGCCATGGACTCTTCCCCTTGGGTCTGTGTGGTTTCTGCATGCGTGTGTCTTTATGGGTAGGTGTGTATAAACCCTTGGTAATGTAGTATCTTTAATACATATTGTCTGCTTTGGGTTGAGACCTTGGGGAATTATTCAGTATATAGAATTAGCCAGTCATGGAAGAGCAGAAATGAGGCTGAGAAAGAAAGCCATGTAAGTCTTCTGGTTTGAGGTCAAGGAAGAAGGGGAGGCCAGGATAGGGCTTCTGTGCCTTCTCCCTGTTCTGTGCATCTCTACGATGGGATGGAGGCATGTTAGTGATGCTTGTGTGTGGGCTTCTCCCCCGGGCTGGGCAGCGGCCCACTGAGGCCTGTGCGGCTCTCCCCTTGCTCAGCTCCCGTCTGTGCTGACCCGAGGGAGCAGCTCGGCCTCGCTGCACAACAGCACCATCCGCAGCACCATCTACCAGCTCATGCTCCACAGCCTGGATCCTCTGGGGGAAGGTAAGCAAGGCCTGCTCAGACCTGTGGGATCTGCCCTGCCTACTCCTTTCCTCCAACTGTATGCAGATCTGAGAGGCAGTGGGTGGGCAAAGGTGGAAGTGGGAAGACAGAGTTAGAGGAAAAGTGGGTGATGAAAATCAGACAGTCTGGAAAATAGGGTAGAGACTAAGACAGACAGGGGACTCACTAAGAGAGGTCCATAAGTAGGCAGGACTAAGGACCATGGTGGTATCCACATCCCACTCCCTCCCCACATCAGTGTCCCTCCCTGTAAGATGAAGGGGTTCACCTAGCCATTAGTGAGGCCATGAGTGCCACATGCCCTAAACTGGTCTATGTTGGAGCTACCCTTAGTAATTTCCTTGCAAAGCCCAATGTCCACGTGCGGGCCCGGTGCCTGACAGAGAGTTTCCAGACAGGGTCTCTTCTGGGGACACCTCCTGTAGGGCCACACAGTCCAGAGCCCTAAGTAACACTGCACTTTGCCCTATATTCAGCTCTGGAGTCTGAGGAAGCCTATTATCCCCTCCCCCAGCCAAGAATCCCAAAGGCTATCCTGAGATTTATAAGAACTTCTGAATGTGGTGGTGGTGGTGGGTGTCCAATGTCCCATGGGGGCTTATGTCCCACTTTGACAAATGATGGTAGCTAAGAGTCCCACCATCTACCTTACCAAGTCCTGCCTTCTGTGTCCCTTTTCCAAAGAGCTGGCCCTATGCAGTGCAGTGAAGTATTTAACATGGTCCTTCTAGCCATTCATAGTCTCAGGACTCCCATAAAATGATTGGGTGGGATTATGCAAATAAGGTACTGTGGCCCATGAAGGTGGTTGGACAGCTTGCTAGTAATGCAAATAAGGTGCATGGCATCCTTGTGGGGGTGGGACCATGTAAATAAGGTATATGGAACCCTAGTGAGGGGATTGGTCAGTTTTGCCATCCCTCTAGGCTTAAAATGAGCCATTCTAGAGGTGGAAAGTAGGGGAATCTCACTGGCACCGAGAGAGAAGAACCAGAAGTGGAGTGTATCCTTTGGACCCTGGGTCCTCGTCCTGAGAACTACGAAGACACAGAGAGAGAGCTATAACACCAGAGGTGGCGCAAGATGGTGAGAAGCAGCAACAAATAGTGGCAGCAGAACTAGGAGACAAGCATGAGATGTGATGGGCTTCCTGACCCATATAGCAAGGGGGCTACAGTGGATGGGCTCACCCAAAAAGTGAGAAAGCTGAGTGCATTGGGACAAGAGGCTTCCTGGTAGAGTGGGGTGCCTCCAGGCACTTATTGGTAGATCTAGGTTTGCCAACCCACAGAATGAAAGAGCTCAGTGCCTCCAGGCTGAGGCTTACTGATGGAGTAGGGTGCCTCTGAGCACTTACTGGTGAAGTTTTATAACACTTGCCAGTGCAGGGCAGAGGCCAAGAGGCAGAGAGGGCCAGAGAGAGGCATGCCTGTGGGCACCACTGAGAAGAAGCTGATCTAATCGAAGAACCATATCCTGAGTCATTCCGGATCCTAAAGAGTAACCTATTACTTCCCTAATAAATCCCATCATCATGAATATATGAGTTCTGTGTGGCTATTGCAATGAATTGTCGAACCCAGTAAAGAAGTAAAGAGTGATGTGTGAGGGACAATTGGTGTCAGAATTGGTAAAAAGGTTGGGGGGTGGAGGTATGTCTGACCTCTGCCTCATAGGAATCAGCCTTGGACTGATGATCTTGATTCTGTCTCTTCCCCTTCATACAGTCAGAGGAAGGCAGCTACCCCCCTGCTGCTGTTCATTTTACACTGAATGTTTAAATCAAATACATCACACTGTGAAAAGCAGAGTTAAATCAAGGTGATCAAACCTTCCTTAGACATTCCTCAAGGTGAACTTCAGCAGACATTGTGAGAGAGGTCACCCTAAATGTCAGTGCTAAAAGAATATTACCCCTTGGTTTTCAGGAACTGAGTCTCCAACACCCAGTGGTTAATGAGAGCCTGGGCCCAGTGAAGGAAGCTGTGTCACTTGGTTATACTTGATCACTCCTGAGGAGTCACTGATTTTAGCAATGTCCTGAAGATAAAGACCTTCTTTTGTATGGGGAGCAGGGCCCTCTGCCTGGGGCACTTCCAGCTGCCAGCTGGCCTACTTGTGCTAACAGGATTATGTGATGTCCAGGCCAAGCCGAGGTCAGAGGAGATTGATACTAAGGAGATGATCCAGCTGCAGTGAGAACTGCCTGGGGAGGCCATGTGAGGATAAGCACTGGGGGAGCCTACAGCAGTCATCCCAGGAAGTCAAGCGAGTTTGGGACATGGTGTGTGGCAGGGCATGGAAAGGACCTCACTGTGAATGCTATGCTGCTGTGCTCTGGGATGCAGTCTTATGTGGAGACCATGACCCTGATTCTACACCCTGAGACTCCATCAAACAGGGGCTGGGACCACAACAGGTTGTGATGAGGATACTGGTTCCCAAGATTTTACAGATACATGTTTCCATTTCCATATGTTGTTGCTATTGTTAGGTGACGTCAAGTTGGCTCCAACTCATAGCGACCCTATGTATAACAGAATGAAACACTGCTCAGTCCTATGCAAGCCTCACAATCCTTGTTATACCTGAGCCCATTGTGGCAGCCACTGTGTCAATCCATCTCATTGAGGGCCTTTCCCTTTTTTGCTGAGCCTCCACTTTACCAAGCATGATATCCTTCTCCAGGGAATGGTCCCTTCTGACAACATGAGCAAAGTAGGTGAGACAAAATTTGTCCATTCTTGCTTCCAAGGAGCATTCCAGCTGCACTTCTTCCAGGACAGATTTGTTAGTTCTTCTGGCAATCCATGAGACTTTCAGTATTCTTTGTAAACACCACAACTCAAATCCATCAACTTTTCTTTAGTCTTCCTTATTTATTGTCCAGCTTTCACATGCGTATGAGGTGACTGAAAATACCATGGCTTGGGTTATGCACACCTTAGTCTTCAAAGAGACATCTTTGCTCCTCAGCACTTTAATGAAGTCTTTTGCAGCAGATTTGCCCAGTGCAATACATCATCTGATTTCCTGACTACTGCTTCCATTGGTGTTGATTGTGGAACCAAAACTCCAAATCAAACTCATTGCCATCGAGTCAGTCCCGACTCATAGTGACCCCTCCTTGGGTTTCTGAGGTGGTATCTCTACAGAAGTAGATTGCCCAATCTTCCTTCTGAGGAGTGGCTGGTAGTGGCAGGTAGTTTTGAACTGCTAGCCTTCTGGCTAAGTCAAATGCTTTAGGCAGATTGTGGAACCAAGTAAATATGAAATCATTGACAACTTCAATCTTTTCTCCATTTATTGTGATGCTGCTTATTTATCCAGTTGTGAGGCTTTTCATTTTCTTTTTGTTGAGATATAATCCATACTGCACACTTTAGTCTTTAGTCTTCATCAGTAAATGTTTCATTTTCACTGTCAGTAAGCAAGGTTGTGTCATCCGCATATCACAGGTTGTTAATGAGTCTTCCTCCAATCCTGATGCGTGTTCTTCTTCATATAGTCCAGCTTCCCGGATTATTTTCTTGGCATACAGATTTAATAAATATGGTGAAAGGATTCAACCCTGATGCACTCTCTTCTTGAATTTAAACCATGCAATGTTCCCTTGTTCTGTGTGAACGACAGCCTCCTGGTCTATGTACAGTTTCCTCGTGAGCCCAATCAAGTGTTCTGGAATTCCCATTCTTCTCAATGTTATCCATAATTTTTTATGAGCCACATGTTTCCAAATAGTAGGCCAGATGTTTCCACCCTTTCCAAGTATTCTGATTCTTTCCAAAGAGCTGGCCATTGGAAGAGAATTCCCTGTAAATTCAAGATCTTCTTCAAGATCTTATGCCCCTTCTGATGATCTCACTGGGCTCGTACATGTGTATATGCATGCATATGTGCATGTGTATGTGAGAGAGAGTCGGAGAAAAGACAGACTGACTCAGCAGCTGACCTGCTTTCCTTAGTGGAAAGTGAGAAGTCAGGGTGTGTGATGAAGGGTGAGAGGGAAAGAGGGCGCTTGGTTTTCCTTCTCAGCCCCTCCAGCCAAGAGTCACAGATATTCTCAGCTCTAGGAACAGAACCAAGGAAGCCCTCCTTTAATATATAGCTACACATCGCTTAATAGAAGACTGCAGAACTTAGTTTATGCTGAGGGGTGCTGGAGTTGTCTGCATGAAGGAGGCAGTGGAGTGTTGGCTTCCTGACACCTCAGTTCCGATAAGGACCTCCTGACAGTTCATTCTGATGAGTATCTCTTGGGCAGGCCACCAGGACACTTTGTGGGATCACATATATCATAGTGGTCGCTCTGCAGGGTGGAGCCCATTTCCAGAGGCAGCGGTAGCTGCAGCAGCTCAGAGTTTAGGAGACAGGTTCAGAGGAGGAAATTCCGGGGCTGATGTTTTCTGCCAACCCCGGGCCCAGGCAGTGGCTTTGATCTACCCAGTTTCCCAGATTATACCTCCTTTGTTTCTGTGTCTGCATTACAGGCTATATGATCTTCAGGTTGTCTTCTAACTCAGCCCTTGGGAATGTTGGGCCTGCTTTCTGCAGAGTTGCTTCCTGGGCAGGACAGCTGCTCTCAGCTACCATTGTCAGTTTATCATTACTGTCCTTGTTGTTATAGCTAACACTTATATAGCCCTTTCTAGGTGCCAAGTACTGTTTTAAGTATGTTCGTGTATAAATTCATTTACTTCTTTCAACAACTCTGTAAGGTTTTATAGATGAAGACTCTGAGGTACAGAGAAGTAAAGCAATCACACACTTTTGGTCCACAGCTAGCAAGTGGCAGAACTAGGATTCAAGCCCAGGCCACCCTGGCTCCAAAATTTGTTGCTAAAGTAACAATATGGGTGAGGCTGGCACTTGCAGCAATAAAGCATTTTTGTTTATTTTGTCTCATGGACATTCACATCAGTGCTCTGCATATGCCATGGTGTGGTCTTTTAGCCTTTAAGACACTTGATGCTTAGAGAGGGTACACAGGCTTCCTAAAGTTACCTGTTACCCAGTGCTCACAGGGCAGAGTCAAACAGATATCTAGAATAGATCCCACGGAACAACTTTGCCCCATCAATTGTGCCATTAACAACCCCCCCCCACGCCCACCAGCTGCACAGCTGTGAGGATGATCATCATGCCCCTGGACCTCAGTCTCTGACCTGCTATCCTTTCCTACCTTGACATGACACATGTAAAGCACTTTGCATGTTGCCAGGCACATAGTCATACTGAAGAGTTGCCTTCCCATTTTTCTTGCTTGGAAACCAGGGTGGCACCATTCTGTGCACACTACTGTATGGGCCTCCAGCAAAACAGGAGGAGGCCCTGCTTGGGCTGCAGGTGTCTGGGCCAAAAAGGGTATGGCAGGAGATGGTTGATCAGTTATTTCCCTTTTCCATTGGAGAGAGAAGGTTCATGAGCATGGTTACCAGCAGTCCCCTGGGAGCTGTAGCAAAGCTTCTAGTGGATTCATAGAGTCTAAACTACAAAGTACATTGCAGATAATCTAGTCCAGGGGTGGCATGTATATATATCCCTGCCATTATTTACCCACTCACTACTCATCACAGATATCACTGGTCAATCATGGTACTAAGCCTAAGTCAGGATCTTTCTCAAGTCAGTAGCCATCACTTGAGCTGATATAGGAAATAAATCCTAGTTGTTGATCCTGAGTCCAACCATTTCACCAGATAAGAAACAGCCCTACAGAGGGAAAGTGGCTTGCCCAAGGTCACAGCCAGTTAGTGGACAGTAATTAAGATGAGTCCGGGAATTAAGCACCATCAACAGGCCTAGTAGGACCAGAATCCAGGCATCCCAGCTCCAAGGCCAGGTTCTTCCCATCTACCAGCTGCTCTGACTGCTTAGCTGACCATCTTAACATGAAAAGGCATGGTAGGGACAATATTGTGGTCCCAGATAAGATGTGTTTCCTTTCTCATTCGCAGCCCGACCCTCTAAGGACAAGGAGGAGGAGAGCTTGAATCAGGAGGCTAGAGCCAAGCCCCAGGCCAAAGCAGAAAGCAAAGCAGAAGGTGAGAGGATGGCCAGACCAGTGGGTTTTCTTCTGCCACCATCCCCCTCCCGGGTCAGTAGTGAGCCTGGCCTGGAAACAGCAGCCCATTCAGGTCAGGACTGAGGCACGCTTCTGCCTGTGCCAGGCAGACACAGTCACGGTCCTGATGCTGCCTTGTACTCCACAGCCCTCCCACCTCCTCCCCCCAGGGTATCCCTGTCTGACATGACTGCTGGCCTGAGCACCATTCCCTGTGCACCTTCCTCACATGGGGTAGGCAAGGGAAGACCATAGGTTGTTGAACTCCCATGACTTTTTTTCTTTTTTGCTAAATCTCACCCCAAATGAGGCTCTACTGGGGATGGGTACATCCTTTCTCCTTCCTGTCACTACCACACAAGGATAGTACTGCTAGTGATGATCTGAGACAAGCAACTCCAGTCAGGGAAGGCAGCAGGGGTCTGGTGACACAGCAGTCCAGCAACTCTGTGTAGTAGCAGGGATGGAGGAGTGGGAGAGCTACTTCCATATGGGCTTTGCACAGTGCACCACACCTGCCTGATCTACCCAGCAACCCCTAGAGGGAGGTAGAGCAGCAGTCACTGTTTTCCCGTCTTACAGACAAGGAAACCGAGGCTCTGAGGATCAAGCAACTTGCCCAAAGCCAAACATGAAGTGAGAGAGTGAGAACCTAAATCAAGCTGTCTAAACGTTCCAAGTGTCCTTTTCCCACAGGCTTGATCCAAGGCTTCATATCTACTGCTTTTGAAGTCAGCAGGATTCTTTCCATGAGATTGCTAAGGGAAAAGTGAGACACTGAGGGCTGGGAGCCTTTCTCTCTCTCTGCTGTAGTTGCCCACACAGTTCACAGAATCCTTGACCACAGTGGCCAGGATGGAAATGTCTGTGAATGCAGGGGTGGCAAGGATGGCCACTTACTCCCATCTCAGTGGACAGGGCAAACAGCAACTCACATTGTATCATTTTACTTTTCCCATGAGCAAGAAATCCCCAAACAAATCTACTGAGATCCTAATGACACAAGTCCAATAGCCCTATAGCTAGTCACACTAGTGCCCCTGCCAGTCACTAAGATCCTAGTACTCTCTACTGACCTATCCCATGTTTATCCTTTAAAGAGGAGGAATCAGCTGAGCTCCCTGTGGTCACGGCCACACCAGCCCCTGCTGGAGACGTCAAGGGAGATCAGGAGGAAGAGCCTGACAGCCAGGTAGGCACCCAGCCTGGCTGCCCTCTGCACAAATGGAGGAATTTGAGAGTCTCAGGGAAGGACTTGCTGTCTCCAAATACTTCCTCCTTCAAGGTCTGAAATCCTATTTGAGATTCATTACTCTGGAGAAAGCATTACCCTTTCTCTGAAGATGAGTTAAAAAGTACAAATATAAGCTAATTCACCATGACACCTAGGAAGAATGAGTGAGTTACTGTAAGAGAATGTGTTGTAAAAAATGTGCTCTAAAAACGTAAGGAAAAATTGTTAGTGGGTCTGCAAGCTCCTAGCGGACAGCAAGTCAGGTAGCTTGAAATACAGGTGGGAAAGGAGCTGGATAAAGACCTTGTAATCTTCCAAGGCTCCTTAATGGCTGTTGTACCTGGTCCAAGCTCCTAGGTTTGATGCACAGACCTTTTGAGACCTGACACTGACCTGTCTTTACAGGCCCACGATCTATTCTTCCACGATGCTCCAGTCAAGCTAGGTTTCTTGTCTCCTTGCTTTTCTATCTCCATGACTTGGCTCACATAGTTGCCTCCCCCTAAGATGCCTTTTTCTCCTTCAATTTCATAGATCCTAATCGCCACCCCTCAAGGCCCAGTGTAAATGCCTCTTTTGCCATGAAGCCATCCCTGATCCCCATCCAAATGTCTATGGTATTTCAAACCTCTTTCAGGGTCCTTACCACTGCCTTCCTTGTATTCAATGTGAGTTTCTCTTACTTCTCCTAGGGAGCTCTGGTGGCATAGTGGTTAAGTGCTTGGCTGCTAACCAGTGGGTTGGTGGTTTGAACTCATCAGCTGCTCCATGGGAGAAAGATGTGGCAATCTGTTTCCATAAAGACTGTAGCCTTGGAAACCCTATGGGGCAGTTCTATTCTGTTCTTTAGGGTTGCTAGGAGTTGGAGTGGACTCAATGGCACATAGTAACAACTTAGTTCCCATACTCATACTAGGTGGTGAGGGTCCTGAAAGCAGGATCCAAGTCATCTCGGTCTGCCCTACAGAGAGAAACACACGACTGGCACATGGTTGTGCTCAATAAGGGCTGAAGTGACTGACAGTATATAAGCCTTCAGTTTGAAAGTTCCACCCCATGGATTTTGTTTGTTTATCCTATTTGACACTCAGAAGCTCTCACTTATATTTCATCCTTGATCCAGCAACTTTGGGTTCAGTGTCTAAGACATCATCATGCTATCATGAGTGTGAGTTACCACCTGGAATCCCAGGGCAGAAAGGGAAGCTTGGTTTAATGGGGAGCTCTGGTGGTGTAGTGCCTAAAGCATCTGACTACTAACCAGAAGGCTGGCAGTTCAAACGCACCAGCAACTCCTTGCAAGGAAGACTGGGCAATCTACTTCCATAACAATACTGTCTCAGAAACCCCAGGAGGGGTCGCTATGAATCGGATTCAACTTGGTAGCAGTGGTTTTGTTTTTTTTGGACCTATGCCTGAAAAGGTATCTGTGACCCTCATGTTGTACCCTCCGTGTCCCGTTCTCCCTCACATCCCTTTCTCTGTCTGTAGAGACTCTATGCTTCAGCCTCTCTGGGCAGCCTGGCTCCATTTGTTTCCTTATTAGCACACATAACCCTAAATCACCACCCCAGTCCTCCAGTCCACACAGGGATCAACCGGTGACTGGATCCCAGACTCAAAACAGACACTCTATTCAACCCAGGTCATGGCCAACATGGGCCCAATCAGCTGTGGCAAGAAGAGATGGAATACCTTGACTCCAAAATAGAAGGAGAGAGATGACCGTTGAGGTGGGAGGGCAGGGGGTATTTTCAGATAAGAGTGTGCAGGCTGGATAAATACTTTTATGCCTATCAGTTTAAATGACTTGTCATTTCCTCCAGGAAGCTTTCTCTTCCTAAAGGGCAGAGGAGGGCAGGAATAAATTCAGACTAAAATCTTCTGTTTCCCTTCTCATTCCTGATTGAAACCACATGCTTCACTTAATATTTGGCTTCTTCATCAGGGGGTCTCAACCCTGGTTTCATATTAGAATAATTTGGAATTTGGAGAAGCTTTAAAAAATACCCAATATTTACCACAATAAAACAGAAGAAAAAAGTGCCCAGGCCCCACTCTTAAGCAATCTAATCAGAATATCTGGGTGGGAACTTGGACATCAATGCTTTTAAGAGTACACAGGTGATTTTAATATGCAGCAGGGTTGAGAATCACTGAACATCCATGTGTGGGGGCCTTGTCTATATCATGAAATTTGTTTCAGAGGACAAAGTCACTGCATGAGCACCAAGCTCAGGTCATTTGCTGAAGGGATTGAACCAGCACATTGTTATAGGTTAGTTGGGTGCCTAATCTGAGGAACCTCAGAATCAATGGCTTTTAGAATGTATGGAATCAGCCAATGGTTCCCAAACAGTGGTCTGCAGACAGATGTATTAGGAACACTGTGAACATGTTAAAATATAGACTCCTAGCTTCTAATCCCAGAAATTTGAATTCAGTGAGCCAGTTGGAGCCAGGAAATGTATTCCTAATAAGCTTCCCAGGTTACCAGTTTTGAGAATCAAAGATCTCATTCAGTCCTAGCACTTGCAAAATAAGGTAGCTTAGTGGTTAAGAGGCTGAAAATTGGACCATCAATGTTCAAATCCCAACTTCATCACCTACAAATTGTGTAGGTGGGGGCAAGTTATTTAATTTATCTGTACCCTAGTTTCTGCATCTATAAGATGGGTATAATTCTATCTGTATCATGAGTTAATTAACACATAGAACTTGGTAAGCACTCACTATTATTACTGAACCATTTTATGGTGCTTGGAGCATAAAATGGGAGCTCTGGTGGCATAATGCCTAAGGCATTTGACTACTAACCGGAAGGCTGGCAGTTCAAACCCACTAGCTCCTTGGAAGGAAGACTGGGCGTTATTCCTCAGAGGGAATAATGACAAGTATTGAGGAGGGAATTTTGTCTACAGAAGTAGAGATACTGCCTGGGAAACCTAAAAAGGGGTTGCTATGAGTTGGAACCGCTTCCATGGCAGTGAGTTTTGTTTTGTTTTTTACATATAAAATCCCTCAATAAACAGGTATTATCATAATCATTATTTCATTTATATAAGGTAGTTCATATAAGAAAACAATTTTAAGAGTTTTAGTAGTTTAGAAATCTAATGCAACCACCAAAAGATAACTTGCAACACATTAGGCAACATTACTGGAAGCACATTATCTAAGACAAGGGAGGTGACAGTCCTTTTTCACACTGTGCAGGTGTTCTGTGTTTGGTTCTGGAACTCCCCTCATGGGATATTAGCTAATTAGGATGAGTTCACCAAGATGGTGAAGAGGCTGTAGGACATGACATGGGCAATGATAGAAAGACCTGGGACTATTTCACTAATGGAGGAGAACTATGTCATGGAAGAGTGATTAAACATGTTCTATGTGCCTCCAAAGAGTAAACCTATACACAGGGCTTCAAACTAGGTCTTCTCAATTCATTCATGGCCAACAAAGTGAAACTAGAATGGACCCAAATTTGTAAACTGTGGGTGTACTGAAACAATAACTGGAATGGGGAAAATTACAGGCCAACCCCTGCTAGAAACTTAATCTCCGTCTCAGAAAACAAGAGCAGTTTGTGTAACAAAATCTCTCGGCCAGCAAAGTCTAAAACAATAGTGCTCAAAGATGGTGGAAACTGCGTTGCTTTCAATGTGTGCCACTCTCCACTGCTGCCAATAGTCCAATTTCCATTAGGCTCCTGAAGAGGCTAACTATGCCTGAATTTCCCATTCCAGACTTCAACCCATAATTTCTTGTGTTCCAGTTATTGTTCTACTTCATCCAAATTTAAAAAATTTGAGTCTGTTTCAGTTTTGCTTCGTCGGCTATGCCTACACTGGTTTGAACAACTTGAAGCCCTATCTATACCCAAGGGATAGAAACTTGATGTAAGACTTCAAACCAATCAGAGCTGTCAAAGATGATAGAAGCTGCGTAGATGGACCATTTCCCAGAAATGATCAAATAAGGACTGGACAACCACTGGGTAGGAGTATCAAGGAGGGAATTTTGCTGAATGATTGCCCTAGTCTTCCCCTCATACTTGGATTTTCGGATACATTCCAACAACAACAACAAAAGTGGGAAAGAATATGGGAGGGAAAACAAACAGAACATTTACCACACAAATTAATCTGTTGGCTTTGGTTTGCAGGAAGGAGATGTGGCTGAAGCCAAGAGCACAGGTAAAATGACAGGTGGAGAGGTTGAAGCTCCTGGTAAAGGGGAAAATGGAGAGCAAAGTGGAGGTGAAGCTCAACTTGAAGGTGAAGGTGAAGGTGAAGGTGAAGCAGAAAGAAAAGAAGTTGAATGTGAAGATGGAGGTGAAAGCCAAGCAGAAGAAAAAAGAGACAATGTAAGTGAAGGTGAAGGTGAAGGTGAAGGTGAAATCCAGGCAGGAGGAGAAGGTGAAAGGAAAGGTGATGAAGGGGAAGCTGAAGCTGGAAATCAAGATGATGAGAAAGGTGCAGATGGTGAAGAGGGAGGTGATGGAGGTGACAGTGATGATGGTGAGGAGGAGGAAGAGGAAGAAGATGAAGAAGAGGAGGAAGAGAGTGAAGAGGGGGAGGCAAACGAGGAGCCTCTGTCCCTGGAGTGGCCTGAGACCAGGCAGAAGCAGGCCATTTACCTCTTCCTGCTGCCCATCGTGTTCCCACTGTGGCTGACAGTGCCCGACGTCCGGAGGTTGGTGAGTGTGCCCAGCTGCACCGAGCCTGTCCGCTCCAGGGAAGGCTGGTGGGGCCTGTAGACACCCCGGGCGCATACTCAAATGGGAGTGGGCAGGGCAAACCAGCTTGGCAGGACTCACCACGTAGAGGATACTGGGATGGAACTGCAGCTCTGAAGATGACTGCCTGCCTAAGAGGACATACCCCTGGGCTTAGGAGGCCCTGGACCTCAAGCGTGCCTTATTTTCACCACTGTAAACAGTGTGAGCTTAGTCCCTATTTCAGTTTCTTGATTTTACTATGGGAATGATGCCTATTTCACAGGGATATTTTGAAAACCCAAAGTTCTAACTGCTTTTTCTACCCAACATTCCTATCTGTATGGCAAGATCTAATCCACTTCACAGAGGGGCAGTCCATGTCCTGCTTCTGGGTCTGGAGAGGGGCCTGTGAGGTTGCAGAAAACCAACCAAATACTGAAACCTATCTGGTTCTAGAGCAGCAAATAGTTTTCTTCACTTTGCCTTTTTCTAACCCACCCTGCTGTCTGGACGGCCCCTATAGGCCCCAGTCCCCATCCTTTCTCATTCATCTCAAGGTCCTCACTGGAGACAAGATAGAGCCCTCAGCTCAGATGTCTCCAGGTCTTCTCCATCACCCCTCCATCAGACCTCATCACTGATTGAGCAGCTTCCTTCGAAGGGCCAACGAATTGTCATTGCAACTTACTTCTCTTCCTTTTCAAATTTTAAACAGGAGTCTAGGAAGTTTTTTGTTCTCACTTTCCTGGGATCCATCATGTGGATAGCTATGTTCTCATACCTCATGGTGTGGTGGGCTCACCAGGTGAGTAATACATTCTGCATTAGCACATCCCCCCCACCCTGAAGAATCTCCAGAACCCAGGGAATGGGAAAGTCCAAGTGAAATTTGTAGCTCTACATTGTAAAGGCTCAAAAGTTGACTTTTTATTCTAATTAATGTGGTACTTACCAAGTGTGGCTTTTCTGCCTTGTATTCACACTGAGGCATGACAGAGAAAGCCCTTCACAACCCAGTCTTAGCTGACCATTTCTGGCCTTAAACCCTGCTTCCTCTGTCATCTATCCCCCACCCCTTCTACCTGGTGAAATCCTAAACACTCTTCAAGAGTCAGCTCACACTGCCTCCTCTGTGACACTCCCTCCCCTCAACTTCCCTGCAGACTTACTCAGTCTACTTCTGAGCACCCATGGCCTTTCTCTTGTACCTGGAGCATGAGTTTAGCACAGAGCTGTAATTGCTGTTTAAAAGTTTTCTTCCTAAGTTTCGGGTAGGGATGTGCTATACTGCTCATTCATCCATCTCTATCCTTAGTTCCTGGCACATAGCAGGTGCCCATGTTTCTGGAAATGAAAATGCTAACATAAAGAGAACTTTGGAGGGGAGGTTCTTCTGGGAAGGTGATGAGGTAGTTGGAATGACAGTGAGAAGAAGGGTAAATGTGATGTCACAGATGGGCTTTTAGTTCAATTTAGAGAAGCAGCCTTGAGCAAGAGCCCCATTCACTCTCTCTGTGGCCCATCTCCTGCTGGTAGTTCCACCCATTGCTCTCTCTTTCTTCCTCAGGCTGAGGAAGTATACTGAGCTCCTTGGAAGGGGCTGTGTCTGCACAAAGTACCATGTGGCTGGTCCTTTGATGAGCCACAGGTTTTTGAACTGTTATTGCCATGGTTTGTCATTATTGTTGCTGTTTACCAGGTTGGTGAAACAATAGGGATTTCTGAAGAGATTATGGGTTTGACAATCCTAGCAGCAGGCACGTCAATTCCTGACCTCATCACCAGTGTGATTGTCGCTCGGAAAGGCCTGGGAGACATGGCCGTGTCAAGCTCTGTGGGCAGTAACATATTTGATATCACTGTGGGGTGAGTGCCATTGTTACTTTCTGAGACATATTTATAAGGACTAGAAACTGTGGGTTGGTTCTGTTCACCAGTTTTCTGCTTCATTCATTATGCAGGGCATAAAAGCATTTACTTTCCACAAGGCAACAAAGTATCCTCCCTTCATTCATCACTGGCCAGATGGGATAACAGAACTAAAATGCCGCCTGAAATGTAACTGACTGGAATTTACAGATGAATTGAAAATGAAGTCCATTAAATTCCATTACCAAATAGTCAAAAGCCCTGCTCACTGACCTCCAGGGCTGAGCCTGAAAGCAGTAGTGACTCAATCTCACTTCCTCATAATTCTGCTCCTCTGTATTTTGGCTCTTGCCAGCTCTGAGGCTCTTAAAAGCATCTTGCATAAACAAGCAAATGCCCTGTTTTCCCTTGCCTCCTCCTCCTACCTTGTCAGAGCAGAGCACCTGGGCCATTTTCATTTTCCCAGTTGTGTTCTGGATTTGGGTGGTGGCTTGGTTCCTTTCATTTGAATCTGTGTATGTGTGTATGGGGGGAGGAGGGAGTAGTAAGATGTGGTTGGGAGGAGTGGAAAGGGCATAGGAGAGGGAACCTGGATCAGAAAAGAATTTAAAGAGACATTATCCTGAGCCAAGTCTTACTGTAAACATCTGGATCAGTCAGGTAGAAGTCATATAGTATGCAGACGAGAGAGTTCAGACCCAGATAACTTCATTTTTAAGCTAGGCTCTCCCAGTTATCAGCTGTGAGTCCTTAGCAAGTAATTTAATTTCCCTAAACTTCAGTTTTCTCGTCTGTGAAACGGAGCTTATCTACTTCATAGGTTTCTATTTCTGCTGGTCTACTTCATAGGCTTTGTGGGTATGTGTGAAAATAAAGTGTTTTACCATTTTAAGTCTATGGGTTATACACATTATGAATATTCACATTGTCTCTTCAATCTTGCAGCTTGCCTGTTCCTTGGTTGCTTTTCTCTCTTGTCAATGGATTACTGCCTGTTCCAGTCAGCAGCAATGGCTTGTTTTGTGCAATTGTTTTGCTATTTCTCATGCTCCTATTTGTGATCTCTTCAATTGCATTATGCAAATGGAGAATGAACAAGATCCTGGGCTTTACAATGTTTCTCCTTTACTTTGTATTCCTGATAATGAGTGTGATGTTAGAAGATCGAATTATATCCTGTCCTGTATCTGTCTGAGTCAGAGTAACTGTTATTCACAATGGACATAGATCAGAAGACCGTGCCAGAAGTTACTGTACTTCTTGTTACATTAATGAAAGAACATAATTCAGGAGAGAGGCCCAGAGCCTCTGATGTGAATGTGATCTGGGACTGAACTTTCTCCTTGGAAACACCTAGCAGCTCAATGTGGATTAAAGACCTCACCTCCGGAGAGGTGGGGTTCCTACCCAACTGATGCAGACATCCATTATATGGAGGCCAGTAGAGGGATCCCTGCAGACAAAGAAGGGTTTTCTGTATGATAATTGGGGGTGAGGGCTGGGACAGGCACAGCAACAATAAGACAAGCTCCCTTTCTCCCAGTCCCTCGATCACTCCTGAAGAGCCGCTGATCCAAAAGATGCGGACACAGTCTACATCTCACCCTCCTGGTCCCTGCCCCAAGCATATGTTGCAACTTACTATTTTCTCTTTTTCTGTTCAAAATGAGAGGTTCTATCTGGTTTGTAGTCATTACAGGTTGTCAGTTATTGGTGAATTTAAGAAGGTAAGGCTATAGGAAAAAAAATGAAGTATAACAGAATCAATTATTCTTCCACATTCTTGTCCAGTAAAATGTGTACCAATAATTTCTAGCTTAAGAAGATATTAGCTCTTATTGTTGCATATTTGAAATATGACATTAAAATAGGAAGAAGCCTGAGAAATGGACATGTATTTGTTCATTTGCCCTTGAATTGGAAGAAGTAGAGAGGAAAGGAAAACTACTTGAGGGGCAATTAAAAAACATCTACTTATTAGAAAATCCAAGTTAATATTGTCTCCATCAAGTGGTGACCTTGAGGGATTAGACATTCTAACAAAGCTGTCCTGGCCCTGACACTCCAGCATGTTTTCACCCAGCAGTGACAGTTCTTCCCACTAGTGAGTGATAAGGGAAGTAATTTTAAAGAGTCCAAAACCAGTAGAGCTCAATCAGGTTGATATGTAGAAGATCTAGTGGGGCAATGCAATTTTAATGTTGACCTAGATAAAATTACAAAGCAAGGAGACTGATTTCCTTGTGTGGCTTGCAAGTGGACCTTAAGGCAATTACAAAGGAGAAAATCCAAAAATACCTAATACAGTGACAACATGGTGAGGAAAGTTTATTATGACCTTGCAATGTAGTTCGTATGAAGGACACGTGTACTTGTAAAAACTGTGTGGTTATATAAGCATTTTATGTGGAATTTCATACTAAATACCACTGCTTGCTGCTTCTAATAGAATCATATTAGGGGACTCACTAGAAATGAAGCAGACACACAAGTTATGTCACTGGGGTAGAGCCAAAGGAGCCCAGGTAACTGGAGATTGTGATGGGAACTGTGGCTTTAATGCAAATATGAGAAATGATTCACTGAAGATGAGAAGACAGTAAGGCAGATGTAACGTTGAAAAAAAATAAAGTATTTCAGTGTTGAAGGGCTAAGGTGTTGGAAGAGCTTTGGCCCCAGTGGGAACACAGTGAGGCTTTCAAGACATAATCTGTCTTTTAAGATCATCTGGCTAATTTAATTAAGGGCCTCACTACCCAGGATTCTCCTATTCTTTGGAAATAATTTTTGTTACATTTCAATAAATTCTCAGTCCCCATGGTATTTTACTAACATGGATGAACTCATCCCAGTTGTTAGGTTTTTCCTGGTCAGAACACTCAAGAAAAAGCTGATGAAGAATATGGAATCATGTTCCAATTCCATATTGATAAATTAATTATCCTCATTCCTGATGTTGCTGCACTGTCAAGTTCCCATATGCCATCACCTAAGAACAGGAGAGAACAATGCCAGTGGAAGGGAGATCCTAATACCTAAAACTCTAGCCAGCAACAGGTGTCTGCAGCCAATTCCAGCTTGTCTTGGTAATGTCCTGCTTCCCTTATAACCCAGGATTTGACCAAATGAGTGAGGGGTGATGGACAGTGAAATGTTCTCTAAGAATAAAGTGCTGAAATTCATTTAATGATTAAAGCCAGTTCTAATGATCTAACATCCTTTTCTCTGTCGAATTTCTTGCATTTTTCTTTGCCTAGAAAGGAAGTTCTGATCTCTTTATACTATTACAGAAAGGGACAAGGAGACAAAATAAAAGTTGGGTCTTGATGAATGAGTAGGAATTCACTGGGAAAGAAAGAGATGATTTCAGGGAAATGGAAACTTACATAACTTCTAAGAGATCAATTTATTATGTTTGGAATTTATATTTTTGGCATACACTTACAAATCTACTATAACTTATTAAAATCATGCTGTTTTAGAGATAAAGTATCATCTTAAAATGTCAAGATAATATTGAGATGGGCTTCTCATTTGATAAGCAAAATGATCTTTATAGTTACCAGGTACAAATTCTAGGCCCAGAAAGTTTGAACTGTACTACGTGGGCATCTAAATTGGAAGACAGCAGCTGCTTGGATAACTTCTCCTTTATCCCCCTAGAGTTACATTTCCTTGGTGGCTCTGGTAATAGGTTTGGCCCAGATTTCTAAAAAATGTGAAACTCCTAATTTAAAGGGTTAAGAATCTATATAGTACTAGAAGAAAGGATAAATTCAAAAATTCTGAAAATTGGCTATGTTTAAATGGTAACTATATATTTTGCCCATTATATTACATTTTCATCAAGAGATCTGAAAATGGTTTATCAAATTACAGGCTTAGTCTTTGACACTGCCTTTATCAGACTCATCTACTATTTAAAGACTGAGTACCAAAGGGGGCAGAAATTGGAATTTAATGTTTAGGGCACAGCCTGGAGGATACTGGAACTGGTAGCCTGATGTACTCAGGATTACCTTTGGTTCTGAACTCTTTTTTTATGGGAGGGTCCCTCTGAAGGTACAACATGCAATGTGTGCAGGGACAGATAGCCATGAAAGGTACAGAGAGAGCTCAGGAGCATGGCTGTCCATCTGTGGGGCATCACTAGAACCTGGTCTAAGCCTACCTACCAAAGGCACACTTCTGGTATTCAGGCAAAACCTGGAGAATTTCACTGACAGATTATTCCATCAGTTGCTCCAGTGGTTTTATCACAGTGCTACAACTGAAAAGAAAACCTTTAAATACAAAAGGAGGGAGCCACACGTGCTCAGACTTTTTGAATGGGAGATAAAAATTCCTATATTAATCTGTGTACTGCTAATTTTATACACATAAGTAATTAAGTCAGCAAATGTGCTTACTTTGAGGCCAGAGAAAGAGCACAGTATGATGGGATGATAAGGAGATACCATGTACTGAGGATGTCAAGGTAAACTGGTATGCAGCTGCTAGGCTAAAGAGAAGTTCAATTTTGAAATAAAGCTTACCCTGTATCTAACAGGAAGCAGCACAACATGCTAACTGTAGCACAAAGGCCAACGGCCCTTTCAGAAAGACAGCTTGCTCTTCTCTTTCCTGGTCTAAGAGAAAGAGCGAGCCTAGTAACAGCTTTCAAGTTCTAGTGGAGAAAAAAAAATAAAGCTGGAGTATTGCGCATTACCAAACAGGTATTTCCATGCCATATACTTACGAACTATTTAGAAACACAACATAACTCCTATAAATAGCAGGCAAACATTTGGTAATCACACTAACATATCATTTCCCTGTATTAAAAAATAGGAACACATACTAGAAAACCTTGTAAGAAAATAAGATGGTGGTGTTTAGAGTTTTAAGAAGCACTGATGGCACAGTAGTTAAGTGCTTAGCTGCAAACCAAAAGCTGGTGGTTAGAGCCCACCAAGCTGATTTATGGCAGAAAGATGTGGCAATCTGCTTCCATAAATATTACAGTCTTGGAAAACATATGGGGATAGTTCTACTCTGCCCTTTAAGGTCACTGAATCAGAACTGACTCCATGGGAATGGGTTTTGGGTTTGATGTAGAGTTTTAAGGCAAGTAAAATCCTCCCAAAAACTAGGGAGGGGAAAAAAGATAAAAATCAGAAGATGAAGAGCTACAAGACTATCTGGCAATGGGAAGAAGAGTTGACTATTTGAAATATGATACAGAATATAAGGGAGTATGACATTCAAAACAAAGCAGAGGAAGTAGTAAACAAACTGTACCAGCACACAGCATGGTTTATTTTCAACAATTTAAACATATAAACAAAACTAAGAGTAAGAAAATAAGAGAGAGTAAAAGAGCATTTCTCTCCAACACGATTGGCCATGATTCTCCAAAATGTACTGTCAACAGAGAAAATGGAAGAAAAGTTTGTATAGAGTTATTTTAAAGGATGATCCATATTTTCTTCTGAGCAGGTTTTACCATTTTCTATTCATGTTTTAAGTTTTATTTTTAAATATTATGCAAATAATATTCCCTGGGGATCAAATGTAGGGAGAACAAAACCTCATCCAAAAGGAGAAACACAATTTGGGGGGAAGGGAAATTACATTCACTTTCCAAATGCATTTGAACCATAAAGAATGGGTTTTAACTCACTCTTTTTTGGCCAGATATTTCAAATCAATAATCTATGATTCTTATAGAGTACTCATAGTAAAGAAAAGATAAACAATAGTGAAAATTGCTCTCAGGGTAATAAAAAAAGAAAGGTAATATAACCCCTGAACCCTGTTAGGAAGGCTGTTTACCGCCAATGCCAAAAGCTTCACCTATCAAATGTTTCTCTCATTTGACAACTTTCAAATGATTTTGAGAACATAAGCCTCAATTAGAATGTGAAGCCTGGATGTGAATTGTAAGGAAGGGTAAAATTGGGGTGGTATTTACAAAGGGGAGGCAGATACATGTGCATAGCACCAGATTTTTCAAGTAAACAAGTTCAGCCACAAACTAACTGAGCTGACAGTTTTATATTTTTAAACTTTCTCCATTATTTCCCAGCATAGAAAGCTGTGAGATGTTTTAGCTTGGTGCTATTCACTAATGGTGCGAGCTCTACAGGTGGCTTTTCTGCATGTGAACTGATTCTAGTCTCTGAGACATCCCCAGTCCAAGTGGCGTGGAGTCTGCTGGCTTTACACACCTAATTTGGGATCATCCTTTTTTTTCTTTCAAACTGGCTAGAGAATTCCTTTATTAGTGCAATGTGTGCAAATGTACACATACACATACTGAAAATCTGTAATTCTAACAGCCAAAGGATACATTTCCTCTATCAGAAATTATCCAAAGAAAGTGACATTAGAAATAATGGGACTAAAATATATTTTTAGTCTTTTTAAATACTACTGATATTTAAACATTCAATTTATTGTCTGATTTCTGGCTACTTCTGGATTTTAGATTCCACAAACTTCAGATTCTGAAGGCCTGTTGAAAAAGCCAAATTCCTCAATATGGGAAATTCTACCTGGCTATACTTTTAGAGAACACTATATTTCTACCTTTGAAAAAATATTTTGAATATTTATATATAGTATTAACAGAATACCATAGTAGGTCATAATCCAGATAAATATTCTGTAGTATAACTTACATTAGACTTAATATTTTAGATACGAAAATAAGGGTAAATTTTAGGATAAGCTCAATTGTCTGACATATTTCCTAATGTAAATTCTCATGTAGAATACTTTGTAAACTATTTTCCATGTATACTGTATGTATATATTAGCAATAAAGAAACATTTTGAATCATGGTTTGTTGAACCTGAGTTTTCAAATGCAGACCTGGAACCTCTCCGGCTTTCCTTGCATGAGGAACAATGAGTTAGTCTGGGCAGTGCTCACTACCCTGTACATTACTCACTGCAGTCACAGACTATGATACTAACATGCAATCCTAGGACAACACTGACATTAGCACTGACATTTTTGGATCATTCTTCCAAATTAAAAAAAAATTTATATATATATATTTATATAGATAGATGACATACATATATATACAGAGTTCTGCAGCCAGACCAGGTACTTCAAATAGCAGCAGACAAGGAAAATAAGTACTTAATTTTACATTTGCTATATTAAGTTTAAAAATTAAAAAAATATGAACTTACTATAAACAATTTAAAATATATATAATACAACTTTATGGTTAAAACATTTGAATAGCTATGAAAACAGGGAATACTTTGATCTTACGTTTCTGTTTAGGTTCCATACATGATTTTTCAATCTGTCTCTTCCAAGAGAAACCATAAAATAGTTATTTTATGGCAACTAATTTTGTTTAGGGATTTCTTCATAACAAAAATAATTATTTATTACAGAGGAGTTAAAGGGGGAAAACAAAAGAAATAGGAAACAAAGTGGCTCTCTCCTCAATTATTTCTAATCTCTTCTTAAAACATTCTGTACATATACAAAGCTAATCTGCACCTTCTGAACCATTTACAAATGTATTTTCAAAAATCGAAGCAAAAAATTTTAGAATCTAAAAGTTATTTTATACACTAACTATATAATACATATTGAACATACACACACCCACACACACATCTTAAAGATAAGGTTCTCCAAAGGTTTTTCGACATTCCATCACCCCAGTACTTGGTGGTCTATCACAGTTGTGTGTACTCTTGACTTGACTAGGTGTGAGTCGATCATATGCCATCTTGTATTCTTTATCAAAGGCATCTGCAAAAATTCATGAAGAAGTAAAGATATGAGGAAATTCCCATCTTATATTGGCAATAAAATTTCTAAAGTATTACCGAATCATGAAATTAGAGGCCAAGAAAGAATCACTAGGTCATTTCTGTCATCCAAAGACCACAGAAGTTCAGAGCTGGAAGAAGAACCTTTGAGTTTACAAAATTTTAGAGCTAGATTGTACAGACCAGTGAAACTTAATAGTTTAAAAATGTCAACTGTTAGTATTACCAAGTAAAGCTATTACAAATCACCAAATATGACACATGCTGTTTTTTGTACTTTGCTTTTAATATGCCATCAATAATAAAAGAAGTAAGAATAAATAATGGCATTTTCCACCAAGATCAACGAAAATGTTTTTATTCCTTTTTATGGCTGACTACTATTCAATTGTATAGGTATATCACATTTTGTTTATCCATTTATCTGTTCATAGATATTTGAGTTGTTTCTATTTTTTACTGCTTATGAATTATGCTGCTATGAACATTCATGCACAAGTTTTTATATGAATATGTTTTCAATTCTCTTGGGTATATACCTAAGATTGGAATTATTGGGTCATACAGTAACTATGTTTAACATTTTGAAGAACTATCAAACTGCTTTCCACAGAGGCTGCACCATTTTTATTCCCATCAGTAATATATGAGGGTTCCAATTTCCCCACAGCTTTGCTAACACTTGTTATTTTCCTTCTTTGTTTTTTTTCATGGCCATCCTAGTGGATATCAGGATATCATTGTCATTTTGAGTTGCATTTTCCTAGTGACTACTCATCATGAGCATCTTTTCATATGCTTACTGGCCATTTGTATATATTCTCTGCAGAAATGTCCATTCAAATACTTTGCCCATTTTTAAATGGGATTATTTGTTTTCATTGTTGAATTGTAAGAGTTCTTAAAATATATTCTGGATACTAAATCTTTACTAGATATGTGATTTGTAAATATCTTCTTTCATTCTGTGGGTTTCTTTTCATGTTCCTGATGATGTCTTCTGACACACACACCAGTTTTTGATTTTGATACCAAAAACCAAACCGAACTCATTGCTGTCGAGTCGGATCCAACTCATAGCGACCCTTCCTTGGGTTTCTGAGGCAGTATCACTAAGGAAGTAGATTGTCCTTTCTTCCGAGGAGTGGCTGGTGGGTTTGAACCACCAGCCTTCTGGTTAGCAGTCAAGTACCTTAGGCACTGCACCACCAGAGCTCCTATTCCCTTGTAATCCTGTTTATTTCTTTTAAGGTCAGTAGTAATGTTCCTTCTTGCAATTCTGACTTTAATCATTTGAATCTTCTCTCTTCTTGGTCTGTCCAGCTAAAGGTTTATCAATTTTGTTGATCTTTTCAATGAACCAACTTTTCTTTTTAAAATTTTTATTGTGATTTTTGTGAAAGTTAATAGAGCATATTCATTTTCCAGACAGCAGTTCATACACATTTTGTTTCGTGACAGTGACTGTAATTCTCCACAGTGTAACAGCTCTCTTCCCACTTCCTCCCTGTAGTTGCCTCTTCCCTGTGTTCTTCCCTCCCATGCACTCCAACCCCCCAAAGTATCTCCCTGTGTAAAGACTGTCCTTCTGTTCTTCCATGATTGACTGACTGCTCCAAGGACTGTATCCATCTGATATAAATGTTGCTCCTTATGCCTATCTATTTTGGCTAGAACCCACAGGAGTGAGTTCAGTTCCAGAGCTGAAGGGTAAGTAGGGGCCATAGTCTCAGGGGTCTCACCAGGCTCTATCAGACCAGTAAACCTGGTCCTTTTTTTTTTTTAAATAATGATTTTGGGTTTTGTTCCACATTGTTCTCCCACTCTAGTCAGGATCTCCTGCATTGATCCCCCTCTAAGTGGCTGACAGTGGTAGCTGGGTGCCATCTAGTAAGCTGAGGATCACATGGTCTACTAGTCCCTTGGACTAATTGTTTCCACATGTCTTTGCTTTTCTTCATTCCTCTTTGCTCTGTATGAGGAGAAAATCATTGTTGCCTCTAGATGGCCGCTTGCAAGTTTTTAAGATTCTAGTCACTACTTACCAAAGTAGGACGTAGAACAATGTTTTTCTGTAGTATGTTATACCAATTGAGGCTGATGTCCCTTGCAACCATGTCAATGGACCAATTTTCATTTGGTTTTCTCTGTTCTATAATTCACATTTATTTCTGCTCTGATCTTTATTTCCTTCCTTCTGCTTGCTTTGGGTTTGCTTCTTTTCCTTAGTTTCTTAAGGGGGAAGGTTAGGTTATAGATTTGAGGTCTTTCTTTTTTAATTTACTTATTGACAGCTATACAGTTCCCTCTGAGCTCTGCTTTCATTGCATCCTGTAAGTTTTGGTATGTTGTTATTTCTGTTTTCAATCATCTCAAAGTATTTCCTAATTCCCTTGAGACTTCTTTGCCCCAATGGTTATTTAGGAGTATGTTGTTTAATTTCCACATATTTGTGAATTTCCCAAATTTCCTTATATTATTGACTTCTAATTTCATTCCACTGTGGTTGGAGAACATATTTTGTATGCTTTCAAATCTCTTAAGTTTATTGAGACATCTTTTTTAGGACCTAACATATGGTCTATCCTGGAGAATGTTCTATATGCACTGAAGAAGAATGTGTCATCTGCTGATGCTGGAGTGTTCTGTAGATGGCTGTTAGCTCTAGTTGGTTTACAGTGTTGTTCAAGTCTTTATTTTCTTTCTGATTTTCTCTTGTTGGTTCTAGCCATTACTGAAAGGAAGGTACTGAAATATCTAGCTATTATTGCTGAATTGTCTCATTCTCCCTCCAATTCTGTCAGTTTTTATTTCATGTGTTTTGGGACTCTATTCTTAGGTGTTTAGCTGTTTATAACTGTTATATCCTCTTGATATACTGACACTTTTATCATTATGATATGTCCTTCTTTGATATTTGTATAGCTGTTCCAGCTCTCTTTTGGTTACTATTTGCATGGTGTATGTACTGTCTTTTTGTTATCAACCTATTTGTGTCTGCGGTATAGTAAATTAATTCCTTCATTATTGCTTTCTTTTTAATGAAAAGGCCAGCTCACCAGATTTATACAATATGCTTTTACATATAAAATTATAGGCTAAACACCAATAGCTATCTTTCCTTTAGCCTTATCTATCAAATAGTCCTTAATTCTAAATGTCTTACTTTTCCATGGCAACTTTCTCCAAATTTTCCTAATTTTATTTCAACTAGTTGATCACCACCTTAATGTGACTTCTGAGTGCAGTGTTCTTGGATTCCATTTCTCTGGGTCATACTTTTTTTTTTTTTTTTTATATAAAGGTGATGAACAAGAATCTCTGTCTAGCTTGGATTTATAGCTAAATCTTTTAAGGTCATTTTAACCCACAGCTCTCAAGTTGATTCCAAGTCACAGCAACCCTACAGGGCAGAGTACAACTGTCCCACTGTGTTTCCAAGGTTGTACATCTTTATGGAAGCAGACTGCCTTAACTTATTTCCATGGAGTGGGTTCGAACTGCTTATCTTTTGGTTAGCAGCTGAATGCTTTGGCCACTGCCCTGCCAGATCTCCATAATGTGGAGCTAATTTCCCACTCTCTTATATGCACAGATTTTCTCCTTCTAAAGAAATAAGTGACTTTATCCTTTAAATGTTTGTTTTATTTAAAATACCATACATATCTAGTAATTCCTTTCTCTAAGCTGCTTGCCATTTCACTCATAAATACCCTTGCTACAAGGCTGACAATTCCTAGTGGCACAAGTCATCTCTGGTCAGATGGTATCTTGAGATATCTAGTAAGGGGTAGTTGCTCTTAGATCTCTCCCTTACTCACTAGTCTCCCAAACCCCAGTGAATTTGTTGGGAACCCATTAACACAAGGAGAGCCCTTGCTCTCTATTCATGCTCCATCTGGTCTGACTAAGCAACCTGTAATACTACATATGATCATTATATAACATCATCCTTTTTACTTTGATGCCAATAATAAATGGCTGTGGCAAATGTCACAGCACTTTGAAAGCCACTCAAAGGGTTAATGAAAAAGAATTAGATTTGTTTTTTGTTAAGACAAAGTACAACCACCTAATAGCATATGGCCTTTTACATATTCTCTCATAAACTGGCAAATTAGCTCAAATAGGGCACTCAAGTCAAATACCATTCAAGTCAGATGAATTACAAGTATTAATTATTATCAGCCTATTCACAATATTATTAATTCTCAAACACAGTGTCAAAACTCTGCTCTAAAATCAAGCCTACCATCAATTTTCTTTTCTTTTTTTTTTTTTAGGGGGTATTTCTGTCCTTTCTTAGGACTTGGAAGTGAAAGTTTAAAGGCAGCCAAGCATAATAGGGAGAAGATGATGATTAACCAAAATGTTTGGCACCTCCTAAAATATTTAGATACTTAAATTCTTTCTGAAAGAAGCTTAAGGCCATTGTTGTTTTTGTTGTTATATGCCGTTGATTCGGACCCGATTCATAGCGACCCCTCCTTGGGTTTCCGAGGCAGTATCACTACGGAAGTAGATTGCCCAACCTTCCTTCCGAGGGGTGGCTGGTGGGTTTGAACCACCAGCCTTCTGGTTAGCAATCAAGTGCCTTAGGCATTATGCTACCATTAGTAGATATAATATTATGGTTAAAAATACAGGATCAGAAATTAAAACTGCTTGGTTTAAATAAGGAGCTCTGGTAGTGCAGTGCCTAAGCCATTTGACAGCTAACCAGAAGGCTGGAGGTTCAAACCTGCCAGCAGCTCCGCGGGAGGAAGAGAGGACAATCTACTTCCTTAAGGATTTACTGCCTTGATAGGGGTCACTATGAGTAGGAATCAACTCGATGGCAGTGAGTTTGTTTGTTTATTTTTGGTTTAAACATGGCTCTATTACTTACTGTAAAACCTGAGATTAAGTTACTTAAGCTTTCAGATCCTCAGTCTCCTAAACAATATGTGGATTATAATAGTATTTATCTCAGTGGGCTTTTGTTGGGGGGAAATTATATAATACATGGAAAACATCTGTTACAGTGTGAGGTACACAGTAACCCCTCAAAAATGTTAGCTTTTATTGTTTGTCAGCATTATTCATTATTACTTCCTGTTAGTTGCCAACAAGTTGACTCCGATTCATGGTGACCTTATGTGTAACAGAATGAAACGCTGCCTGGTCGTGTGCCATCTTCATGATCACTGGTATGCTTGAGTCTAGTTTTATAGCCTCTGTGTCAGTCCCTCTCATTGAGAGTTTCCTTTGTTTTTACTGGCCCTCTACTTTACTAAACATGATATCCTTTTTCTAGCAATTGATCTTCCCTGACATGTCCAAAGTAACCAAGTCAAAGTCTCACCATCTTCATTTTTTAAGGAACATTCTGGTTGTTTATCTTCTAAGATTGATCTGTTCGTTCTTTTGGAAGTCCACAGTACATTCAATATTCTTTGCCAACACCACAATTTGAATGCATTGATTCTCTGGCTTCCTTTTTCATTATACAACTTTTGTGTGCATATGAGGAAACTGAATTATTATTACTATCGTGACCAAAGTATCAAAGTACCTTTTACATTAGATGAAAAGGATCAAAGCAACAATTCTTCTTTTAATAGGGTATTAATATACTAATAAAGACTGGTAGCATAGTGGCTAAGACACTTGCCTGCTAACCAGACGGCTGGCGGTTCAAACCCACCAGCCACTCCTCGGAAGGAAGGTTGGGCAATCCTACTTCCGTAGTGATACTGCCTCGGAAACCCAAGGAGGGGTCGCTATGAGTCGGGGCCGACTCAATGGCACATAACAACAACAACAACAACAAAGACTACCAATATAAAAACACTTTAAAAACAATACTACAATATATAAATATTAAATATATAAAATACTGAATTACCTATATCAATGTTTTCTCTTCCCAATGCCACAAGTGACAGAAATAGTATTTCTCTGTACAAACTCCTATGAGGAGAAGGGAAGTGAGGGACATATTAGTATTCATATAGTCAATAAATATTCTACAAAATCTGTTATGGTAATGTAAGCAGGAACTATTCTAATAAATTACTAAACAAACAGTATGAATCAGCGTAGAGGAACAATATATTCACTTAAGATAATGACTTACCGCTGTCTTTTAAAATGTGGACACTTACTCAGTGTCTCTAAAATCTGACTCATTGGTCCATAGACATCATTCATTTTAATGCTTTTTACCATACTTTTTAATAGTTCCTGGTTAAATGAGTTATCACCTTTTTGCAATAAATGGACCATTGGATACTTTTGGGCTGCAAAAGAACAGAAGTTCAAATGAAGGAAAAATGTTCTGTGTAGAAAGGAGAAAGAAAATGAGTAATTACAGCTATTAAGGAAATTACAAAGCATCAAAAATAAATGAAGGATAACAAAGAAAGAAAGGAATAGAAATCTAAGAATGAAAAAGCAAAAAGGGAAAAAAAAATAAGACAACTAATGACAAAAACAAGCTTAAAGCTTTTTGTGGCCTTAAGTAGATAATAACAAAATATTGTTCCCCTTAATATACCCCTGAAGGAGATTCTAAATCAGCAGCCTGGAATGGAAACAAACAAAAAAAAAAACATAAAAAGAAAAAGAGGAAGTTGGGACAAGCAATGTGCTGAAACTCTACAAAATAGAACCCCTCCAGCACATACACAGCACGCCTCCAAAAAGAAGCCTTGACCTCCACAGAAGTAGCACTAAAAACATCAAACTTAACACTCACTCTCAAACAAAAGAGTACGATTTTGACCTGTAAGACAAAAAGTAGTAGTAAAATACAAGTCAGTTATACATTAGTTTAGGCTATTTAAAGCAGACAGAGCTTATAAGCAGATAGAGCTCATATAATCCAAGTCAGTATGCCATGATGGCACTTACTGTGGGCATTCCAGAGGATATACAAAGGTTGTCCTGGATCTTGATGTAATTTCATATTGTCCCATAACATTTGAATTAAAACATATTTACTATCTTCAGACATACAGTGGCGGGGAATCTGTGTTGTAGAAGCAAACATTCATTAATGATCCTTGCATGATATTTTTTGTAAATACTGTAAAGATCTTTACAAAATACTTTTTTAGGATGTATGTGTGGCAAGAGAGAAAAGAGAACATAAAATGACTGATTTGCATGCATTTTATACCTCCCGAGAGAAGATGTGCTCAACTGAGAAGCTAACGACCTCTAAGGTAGCATCAGCATAAGATTTAACAAGTTACCAAGATCAGTGAGAATGGATACCATGAAGGGAAACCTTGCCCTGCTCACGTCATGATGGTCCACAGAAAGATGAATCCAGGAGTCCCATTCTGTATTAGCCCAAGACATCCTAGCCCAGATGACCCTGACTGAGTTAACCTTTTGATCACTTATTTATTGTGTACTAAAAATCCAAAGTGCTTGAACAATCATTGACATGAAGTATAAGAAGGTAGAAGGCAAAGTCCCTAAAACACAGAGACTTTGCAACACAGTGGTGGTGACAGTACATGAAAAACTAACAATATTTTTATAGAACAATATATCAAAAACACAAATTAACACGTAACAAACTGCCTAAATGTTAAGCAAATTCAGAGCAAAGGAATGGAGAATAGTGGTACATAATTGCGATATGAATTACAGACATCTCTTTAAAAAACATTAGGTTTGTTTTTAAAGGAGGTATGAAACATGAGTGTTAGAGACCAGGCAAAGTTTGAATACGTATGTTTGTTTCAAAGTGAGACTAACTCATAAGCCCTTCTTAAAAGATTCATTATCAGTTTATTCTTCAACCTATAAAAAATTCAAACTCAATTTTAGAGTTTCTAAATTTTACAAGAAGGCTAAAAAGATGACTTTGCCTTACTGGTAGATTGTAAGATGAAAAAAATTATTGTGAATGTAGTTAAAGTAATTCTACTGATTTAATTATTCAGATAGTTATTAAAACTACTTAACATGAAATTAAATGATTAGGCATATGCAAGCATTACAATGGTGAAAGTAATACTGTTTTTACATTAATATTTACGCTCATACCTTTGAATACTTGTTACAATGCTCAGAAGAAAGAATTAATCCAGGTAAGTTACTGGGCAAGTCTAGACGTCTAAAATACCACACCAGGTTCCAAAAAACAATTGGATGATGGTCCACAAAGTCTGCCACTGTTATTGCATGATCGCCTTCATTTTCCAATAAGCTTTCAAGTTCCTTCCATACCACTAAAGGACTAAGATACGGAACAGTGATAGGTTCTGGACTTGGGAGGTGCCATTCTAATCCTAAAGAATCCTGTTGAATAAATAAAAACCATAAATAGCAAATGTGAGAATAATGATACTAAAGCATTTTTGTAAAGTCCTGTCAATGATTTCCATATAAGTAGAAAGGTACTATAATTTTATCATGACATTAGAGATTCTTCTTGATAATAGTAAAATTGAAGCTAATAAGGCTATTGAGGATAAGGGGAATAAACTTCAAGTGTCAAAATTAAACAAACAACTCAACATACTGTAGCTCCTTGTAAAGTAGCTGGCAGGCTGCCTGTTGGAATGAGCTTCTGTCCTCCAGTTTCTTCCTTATCCAAGGGACCATAAGTACTAATACTCCTGACCATTGGGAATACTGGACATTTTGACATAGTTGCTTTTGATCTGTCAGCAGGGATCTGAATACTTCGGGCACATGAATTTTCCTGTGGTATGGATATGCTTGGGCAATGGAAAAAAGAAAAAACTGTATCAGTGTTTAGACTTACTTTACTTCATCCAGAAGAACCTTATTTTTCTCTTCAGAATAAGGGCTGGATATAGCAAAGTAAATCAAAGGAAAAATGCTACTTAGGCTTTAGCTGGGAAAGAAGATACATTTTTAAGTAGTCTAGGCATGTTAAATGTCCTTTTTATCCAGTGAATTCATAAATATTCAAGATTCAGTTCATTTACTCAAAATACTTAGTGGATAACTTTTATACAGTAGGAGGTACATTAGCCCATGGGGATACAAAGCAGAAAAAATAAGTACCTATTCCTTCAGGATGTTACAGGCTACCGTGAGAAACAGTCAAGGAAAGAGCTACAACAGAGCTATGATGAAAGAACACACACTCACAGATTTCTGGACTTGCTACCTAAGATCAGGATCAAACAGGTGAATCTGCTGGTACTATGCAGGCATCTTCTTTTGCACATGCAGCTACTGATATGTCTTTACCCACTTAGCTATATATGGCCTACTTGGCACTCTGACAAAATGGAGTTGATTTCTGCATTTGTTTTAAGCACATATTTACTCATACTAGGCTTACTGTATAAACCTTAACCCTTCATGACTATTTTCTGCTTTGAATTTTTTTGTTGATGTTTTCCAGTAATGGAAGTCATGCTAAAATGAATGAAAAAAATTTTTTTGAAGTAATGTGGATTCTGATTCAATTACATATGTCCCAAGTGTACTCTAGAGGTAGGATTGGTAGGATAATGCCCATTTCTTCAGATTCACGTAGTTATACAAGTCCCTGCACATATAACTGGGATAACAAATTCCCAAGAAACCTGAGAAGCTGAACATCTTGGGTGGGTGATATGTCCCACAGGTCACGAGATGGTTAAGCTTCCCTAGTGGCTCTGTGGTTACACTGGTTAAAATGGTCTAAACCAAAAAACCAAACTCATTGCCGTCGAATCTAGCTGGATCCAACTCATAGCGAACCCTCCTTGGGTTTCTGAGGTGGTACCGCTATGGAAGTAGATTGCCCAACCTTCCTTCTGGGGAGTGGCTAGTAGGTTTGAACTGCCAGTCTTCTGGTTAGCAGTCAGATGCTTTAGGCACTATGCCACCAGAGCTAACCAAAAGCAGTTGAAATCCAACAGCTGCTCTGCGAGAGAAAGAAGTAGCAGTCTGCTTCCATAAAGAAGCAGATTTGGAAACTCTGTGGGGCAGTTAACTGTCTTACAGGGTCACTATGAATTGGAATCAACTGGATGGCATGGCTTTGGGTTGTTTGGTATAAGCCGTAGTTTAATTTGATATTTTCCGTAACAGCTCCAAATGTATTCTTAGATTATTAAATATTGCTAAGTATAAAATAAAATATTCCAAAGTATTAATTCCTGAAGAGATTGAAATAAGGAGAAGATGGTCATTACAGACTTCAAGTGTTCTACAGAATATTTACCTTTAAAATAGTAACAAACATTATCATATATATCTATATCTATCTATCTATCTATATCTAGATAGATAGATAGATTATATATAGATATACATAGTACAGCTTAAGCTGTAGGGATTCATAAATCATAAAATATAACTTTAAATTTAAATATTTATGTTATTAAACAATTTTAATGTTGTTTTAGTTAAGAGTAAGATTTTAAGGTTATGAATCTGTTGTTTCGAAAATCAAACCTCAAAGTTAGCTTTTTTTTTCTTCTGTTATTGTTAAAACAGATAATGCCACATATTTTTAATTACCTATTTAGAGCAAAGTTCCCTTGGACAGAGGTAACAGATGTGTTAAGACCAGAAGCTGATGCTGAGATGCAAGACTGCTTTGTCTGACTTGAAAAGGAAGATGGAAAATGCAAATTTTCTGTAGATGGGCTTGACTTCAAAAAGTACCTATAATGTAAATCAAAGCAGTCTTTTTTTAGAAAAGAGATATTCTAGGAAACATGACCCATAAACATGAAGAAAAAGAAAGCATAAATTGTTACCTTCCAGGTCGTCTTAAATCTCTTATTTCAATATTCAGAAAGGGTAAGAAAAGATTGCCACAAAATGGACATGTAGTATTGAGATTTGAATCATCTGCGGTCCAGCCAGCCATGATTTCCTCATCATGGACGAGACAATCACAAGTTCGACACCGAGAGCAACTTGAGATGAGAACCTATGGGAGAAAATAGCACTTTATAAGCAAGTGGTTAATGCATAGTATGAATTAAAAACCCTTTCAATTCATAAATTGATTGAAAAACTAACAAATGGATTACTTTCACCACATTATATAATACACTTATCTCTTACTATTTCAGCTTAATCTATTCCAAAACTCTTGCCTGGAAGGGAAACTTTCATTTAAATGAGTACTTTTTCCCACTGTAAGTTATGAAAAAATAAGCTAATGGCTGGCATTAATTTGTTAATACACAAAACAGGTAATTGTAATTACCTATCATTGCTATTCAAAGTGTGGTCACTTGACCAGTGCTGGCCTACAAACCGTTTCTTACAGGTTTATGAAGAGATAAGTAAAGAGCAATCAATCATATGAGATCAAAAGGGCAGCATTTGCCCAGGAAGAATGCTCAGAAGGCAGGAAGGGATAGGAAAGCAGGACAACTGGGAACAGGAAGCACAGGGAGGAAGCTGGAAGAGTGCTATTATATCGTGGGGGCTGCAATCAGTGTCTTGAAATAAAATGTGTGTGAACTGCTGAATGGAAAACCAATTTGCTCTGTAAACTTTCACCCAAACCACAATGGAAAGTTTTGTGTATATATATATAAACTTGAAAGGATGATTTTAAAACAGTTGAAATGATTTGATATTGCTGCAATATCTAAATATGTGACTAATGTATTTTTTTTTTTTTTACAAGAATATCAACCATGACAGAGTGGCAATTAAAAAGAAAAAGAAAAAAAAAAACAAAAAAAAAACCCAACAAAACCCTAGTCTGTCACTATGGGCAGTTTAAGATGCACTGCTGTAGGTAACTATAAACACTGTCATTACATTAATAAAATATATAAATTCCTGAAGTCACCAGGAACTTTGTAAAGTGCAGCATCAATATCCATGTATTTTCTAGCTCTATGAAAATTTATTTATTTTTTTTTTTACAGATTTATCCAAATTAGCATGAAATAGCATAACGTTCACAAATACACTTGGAAGCATTTTTTTTTTTAACAGAAAAAGCAGGTAAACTTTTTAAAGTGTAAGAATATAATTTTTTAATTGTTAGAGCATAAGATACAGGAGCATACGCAGCACAGATTTATATCAAACAGAGACAAAGAATGAAAAATGTGACAGAAGTAGTTAACTTCTTCCCAAACCAAAACCATTCCCTGCACCTCACCAAGAAAATTTGCTTGCATAGCAGAATTAGTTTTAAGTGTGTAAGATGTAAAACAAAAATTCGAATAAAGCATATATATATATATATACCAAGGGATAAATATAAACACTGAACATGAAAATGAGTTTCTATGTTGACAAAGTCTCAAAGTAAGCATAGAATTGTTCCAGTTTAGGTAAAGGAGTATGTCTTTAATAATCTGAAATACTGGCTATCTAAAAACTGGATTTTAAGTTTATTTAGATTTTATATACAGTCTGAGATTTTCAGACACTCCAAATTACACAGTGAATAAAGCAACATCAGTTTAAGAAGAGTTGCTATAGATACAATTTAACCTTTATTACAGTCTGCTATCATCAATATTTAAGGAATATACATTTTATAAAGCAGTATATAAAGATGCTCTTTTGAGTAAAACTATACCTCCATTGCATAGTTCTGGAAGATATTTGTGTTACTCGTGTTGCAGGAAGATGCTACTTCTGATTTCCCAGGTAAGGCAAACTTTGATAGGGATCCTGTTTATTATTTAAAAAAACAAAGAGCAAAACCACTATAATTAATGAGAAAGGATATAAGAATACTTCATTTTCATAAATATGCTGATGAAAATATCAACTTGTTTTATTCAAAATATTAAAGGTTCTTTAAGATAAACATAAATAATGAAAACATGTTTTTCAACGCATGCATTGTTGCTTTGAATACAAACCTAAGAAACGTGCTCTAGTTGCACTGTTCTCCACTGCTAGGCATGTTCACTGGATATTACAAACTTATTAACCACATTCTATGTATACGAGAGCCCTGGTGATGCAGTGGTTGAGTGCTTAGCTGCTAAGCAGTCAAGAGCTCAACCACTGAGCCATCAAAGCTCCTTAATGGGACATTAACCAAACTCACTGCCATTGAGTCGATTCTGACTCATGGAGACCTGCTTTGGGTTTCCAATGCGGTAAATCTTTACAGAAGTAGATTGCCCAGTCTTCCTTCTGTGGAGTGGCTGGTGGGTTTGAACTGCCAACCTTCTGGTTAGCAGCCGAATGCCTTACACACTACGCCACCAGAGCATTAGTATTTATTAAAACAATATAAAAGTCAAGGAGTTCTGTGGTCAAATCAATTGTTGACAGTGGTTAGGAAAACATATTAAACAACATCCCTTGGATGCAAGCAGCATAATCCAGACTAATGACTAATTGCTTCAACAAGTAACAAATTAAAAAAGAAAGGATAACCCCAGAACTACCACTGATCCTAGTTCCTCCACATGGAAATGCTTTAGAGAGGCAAAAACAAAGCAAGTTGAAGCCTAATACCAGCCCTTAAGATGCTCAGAGCAGGTAGTAACTGCAGTTCATCCCTTGATGCTACCCCAATAACTGTCTATAACCCCTTTCTCCTGAAGCTAGTTCAAAATTGGTTTCTATTACTAAAACAGCCTTAACTAATATAATCATTTATGTAGGCAGTCTACTTTTTTTGTCTAATTAATCTATAACACAAGAATGAATATTCATTTTAATAAATATGAATCAGCTTCTGAGTTTAGCTTTATTTGATTAGAACAATAAACTGTTCTTGTATGCTTTTTAAAAAAAAAAAAGAGGGAGAGAATTAATCACCTGATTTCTTCAACAGCAAAGAGAAAAGAAGAAAGAGGAAAGGGGAACAAAATTAAAGGTGACTTTTGTTGATACTAAACATTATCAACCAAATACAATATGGACTTTGTTTGGATCACAATTTGAACAAACCACCTGTGCAAAGACATTTATGAGACCACTGTGAAAACAGATAAGTATTTGATAACACATCATACAATGAATATTATATTTTTAAAAGTATGTTAATGGTATTATTATGTTTTCAAAAAGTGAAACCTTCACAAAAGATACATACTTTTGTGTATGTATACATACTTTTGTGTATAAGTCCATAAAATGTTTAAAAAAATAATTAAACTAAACTATGGTGTTATAAGTTAAGATGATATTTACCTGTAAAGGGACTAGATGTGGGCATGAAGAGGGTTCTGGATCTGTTAATGCTTTGTTTCTGGATCTGAGTGCTGGTTACTCAAGCGTGCTCAATTTGCAAAACTCGTTTACATTACACAAAAGTGTACACATTCTATTTTAACTAAAACTTTAGAAATACATAAATGAGCATACATTATATATACAAAAGATTGAATAAAAAGAGATATTGTCTGGGATTTACTTTAAAATAATCTAATGGGGAAGAAAAAAGTGTTGGCAGCTGAGAAGAGAGGGGAAACAAGATAGAAAAAACAAGAACAGCTGTTTGTTGATAACTTGAAGCTGGGTGAAGGATACATAGAAATACTATTCTTTCTACTTTTTAGTATGTTTGAAAATTTGCACAATGAAAGCTTTTTAAAGGCAAAATATGTAAAAGAAAAAAAATATGTATTGAATACATTCTTCACACCATATACAAGGATAAATTTCAAATGGATCAAATATCTAAGTCAGGGGTCAAACTTAGTTACCAGACTGTTTTTTATGGCAATGAGGTAAGAATGATTTTTATATTAAATTAAAAAAAAAATAGGTGACAGAAATGTAGGTGGTCCATTATGCCTAAAATATTTATTTGCAAAGAATTCTCTAATGTGAAAAGCTGTAAAACTGAGGGGAATGGGGGAAGAGGAAGGACTAGCAATGAAAAGGTATGCAAAGGGCAGTTCACAGAAAAAGAAATGCAAACGGTCCTTAAACATATTAAAAAAGTATTCTAACTTATTTATAAAAGAAATAAAAACTAAACTAAAATACATTTCTCCTATATCAGACTTGTAAAAATCCATAAGTTTGTCAACATATTTTGTTGACAAGGCTGTGAGGTAACAGGGACTTTCAAATACTACCAGTGGGAATGCACAACACAATGTTGTTGTTAGGTGCCACTGAGTCACCTCCGACTCATAGGGACCACCCTACGCACAGCAAAACAAAACAACGCCTGGTCCTGCGCCAGCTCTGTGATCCTTGCTCTACTTGAGCCCACTGCGGCAGCCACTGTGTCAATCCATCTTGTTGGGGGCCTTCCCCTCTTTCGTCGACTCTCCACCTTACCAAGCATGACATCCTTCTCCAGGGAATGATCCCTTCTGACAACATGACCAAAATAGATGAGATGAAGTCTGGCCATTCTCGCTTCCTAGGAACATTCTGGCTGCACTTCCTCCAGGACAGATTTTTTAGTTCTTTAAGCAGTCCATGGTACTTTCAGCATTCTTCACCAGCACCACAACTCAAAAGCATCTTCTTCAGTCTTCCTTGGTCATTGTTCAGCTCTCACAGGCATATGAGACGAATGAAAATATCATGGCTTGTGTCAGGTGAACCTTAATCCTGAAGGAAACATCTTTGCTTCTCAGATCCTTTGCAGTCGACTTGCCCAGTGCTATATGTTGTCTGATGTCCTGACTGCTGCTTCCGTTGGCGTCAATTGTAGAACGAAGCAATGTGAAGTCTTTGACAATTTCAATCTTTTCTCCATTTACTGTGATGCTGTTTATAGGTCCAGTTGTGATTATTTCTGTTTTCCTTATATTGAGATGTAATCCATACTGCAGACTGTATTCTTCAATCTTCATCAGTAAGTGCTTTAAGTCATACTCACCTTCAGTAAGCAAAATTGTATCATCAGCATATCGCAGGTTGTTAATGATTCTTCCACCAATCTTGATGCCACGTTCTTCTTCATATAGTCCAGCTTCTCAGATTATTTGCTCAGCATATAGATAGAATAGGGAGGGGGCTCTGGTGGTGTAGTGCTTAAGGCATCTGACTGCTAATCAGAAGGCTAGTGGTCAAACCCACCATCCACTCCTCAGAAGGAAGAGTGAGCAATCTACTTCCATAGAGATACTGCCTTCGAAACCCAAGGAGGGATTGCTATGAGTTGGGACCTACTCGACGGTAGTGAGTTTAAGTATGGTGAAAGGATACAACCCTGACACACTCTCTTCTTGATTTTAAACCATGCAGTGTCCCCTTGTTCTGTTCACTTGTCTAGGTTCCTCATGAGTACAATTAAGTGTTCTGGAATTCCCATTCTTCTCAATATTATCCACAGTTGTTATGATCCACACAATCAAATGCTTTTGCACAGTCAATAAAACACAGGTAAACATCTTTCTGGTATTCTTTGCTTTGAGCCAAGATCCATCTGACATCAGCAATGATATCCCTTGTTCCATGTCCTCTTCTGAATCCAGCTT
>NW_006921602.1:10461888-10469968 GCF_000298275.1 Orycteropus afer afer | reverse complement strand
AGGAAGGTTGGGCAATCCTACTTCTGTAGTGATACTGCCTCGGAAACCCAAGGAGGGGTCGCTATGAGTCGGGGCAGACTCGACGGCACATAACAACAACAACAACAACAATACCTAGGATATCAATCTTTACGTTCCCTTTCATTTTTGACAACTTCCAATTTTCCTAGATTCATACTTTGTATATTCCATGTTCCGATTATTAATGGATGTTTGCAGTTGTTTCTCCTCAATTTGAGTTGTGTCACATCAGCAAACGGAGGTCCCAAAAGCTTCACTTTACCCGTATCAGTAAGGTTGGTCCTACTCAGATGATGTAGCTCTTTCCCAGTCATATTTTGAGAGCCTTCTGACCTAAGGGGCTGGTCCTCCTGCACTGTATTAGACAATGTTTCTGGGCTATTCATAAAATTGCCCAGTAATGTATTAGACAATGTTTCTCTGCTATTCATAAGGTTTTCCCTGGACTCTTCCTTCTTCCTAGTCTGTCTCAGTCTGTAAGCTGTGTTGAAACCTGTGTACCAAGTGCAACCCTGCTGGTGTTTGAAACACCAGTGGCACAGCCTCAAGCCTCACAGCAACACACAAGCCACCACAGTACAACAAACTGACAGACAAGTCTGTCTCCCTTAGCTGTTCGAACCTCTCTGCCCTCCCCTTGCCTGGATCCCTGCCACTGCTTGCTCTATCTCTTCCTCATGGCTTGGCTTTCCTTTCCCCACTTTCCTGCTTCTTGGGGGTAGGGCCTTGGTCCCTCCCCTTACCTAGATCTCTGCCACTTCTCGCTCTGTCTCATCTCCCTGGCTTGGCTTTCCTTCCCTTCACTTTCCTGCCTCTTGGGGGTGGGGCCTGGGTCCCTCCCCTTACCTGGATTCCTGCCGCTGCCTGCTCTGTCTCGCCCCCGTGGCTTGTGAATTGTAGTATTATTTATAATAGCTAAAGAATGGGCACTCAATATCCACCAACAGGGAAGTGGTTAAAATAAACCATGCTCAATAACAACAACAAAAGATCACAGCCAAGAAAGTCCTATGGACGGTACTACTCTGTCATAATGGGGTCACTAAAAGTTTAAAACTGACTTGATAGCAACTGACAATAAACTTCATAGAAGAGAGGATCTCATGTTTTTGGAAATACGTGAGCAAGAACATAAAATGGCAGCTAAAAGTTAGTTTTTATTTGTTTTATTTTAGTAATTAATAGTTTATTTTCATTTTTGGTTTGTAGTAACTGTGATATTTCCCAAGGTAATCCAAGTATAATTATGAAATGCCATTTTATTCATGAATTTATTTTTTTAATAAAGATATAATTTCTGAAAAACATTATACATGCACACAATGATGGACTACATAGTTATAAAAATGAATACAGGACATTCCTATATGATGACAAGGAATGACCTGAATGACACAGATATACTGCTAAGTAAAAAACTCAAGGGCCAAAACAGTATTTACAGTTATGTTACCTTTTGAGTAAGAAGGCAGGGAGGTAATAAACATACATACAGACACATGTATGCACATACTACATATACATGAACATTTGCCTATATTTTTAAAAAGCAAAAAGGGAAAGATAAACCAAAAGCAAATAAAAGTGGTTGTCTCTAGACACAGGGAATAAACAGGGTGAAGGTTAGGAGATGGGGATGGAAGCTAGATGTGGTTTTATTGTTTTGATTTTGGAGCTATGCACATATTTTACATAACTAAAAAACAAAAGGTGAAAGTACTATAAATCAATTAAAACTACAAATGAAATGTAGTATGAAGTATGATAGAACTGTTTTGAACAAACCTTCCAAGGAGGCAGAACTTTCCAGGCTTGTTCGGCTGAGATCGATTCCCTTAGTCCCTGAAGTGGCACTGCTCTCTTGAGAGGAAGCAGCTCCTTCCAACTCATGGCATATATCTTCGTCTGTTAAAGAGGTAGATTCAGAATCCTGGGCTCCCACTGAAGAAAGACTGGTACGATCAGAACTTTGATCCTAAGAACATAATTATAAGCTTAATTTCCTTCATATTTAAAGTTATTTAAAAACTCATTTTTAAAGCAGAGGAAATGGTCTTTAAAGCTTGTTAAGTGGCAATCTAAAATGCAACTAAGGGTCTCTCCCCATCCAGAGTAAAGAAAAGAAAATCAAAGACTGAAGGAAACAATTAGTCCAAAGGGCTAATGGACCACACAACCTACAGCCTCTCGTACCCTGAGAGCAGATGGTGCCCATTTAAACACTAGCAAACGCTTTTAACAGGACCACAGGTGGTCCAGGACAGAGTGGGAGAAAAATGTATAACAAAATTCAAAATTATAAAAATGACCAGACTTACTTATCTGATAAAAGACTGGTGGAACTCTCAAGACTACTGCCCTTAAACACCCTTCAAACCAGAAACTGAACCCACCCCTGGGGATCACCTTTTCAAACAACAGACAGGAACTTATGCCTCGGAATAATTAGCCATAGGAGATCAAAAGGGCAGCATTTGCCCCAAAACAAAGCTCAGAAGACAGGAAGGGCAGGAAAGAAGGATGAATGGAAACTGAACATAGGGAGGAAGTGGGAAGAGTATTGTTTTATTGAGGGTTATTGCAACTAATGTCATAAAACACAATCTGTATAAATTGTTGAATGGGAAACTAATTGGCTCTGTAAACTTTCATCCATACCACAATAAGAAAAGATATATTAATAAAGCAGATGAAACACTTATCATTTAACTATCTGATCAGTCAATATCAGAGCTTCTAAAGGCAAAAAGAACCAATTTTACAAGGGCATACTAATTTGGACAAACATGTTCTGGAGAAGAGAAATTCTAAGGAAAGTATTTTTCAGTTCCAGCAAAGTTTATAGTAAGGTAGTAAAGTAATCTTGCTGAATTTAAGTCTTCATTTATTATTAATTTTCTTCCTTATAAAGCTCAGGATGACACCATTAGAGTTATATCTTTTCCATAATAATCCAGGTTTCAAAGATATGCAATTCTAGTTTTCAGTTTTGGGAATACCAAACTCTAAGTTATTTTTTTTCTGATTATACCAATAATACATGGGAAAACTTAACCCACTGCCATCAAGTCATATCTGACTCACAGTGACCCCTCCTTGGGTTTCTGAGGCGATATCATTATGAAGTACATTGCCCAACCTTTCTTCTGAGGAGTGGCTGGTGGGTTTGAACCGCCAGCCTTCTGGTTAGCAGTCAAATGCCTTAAGTACTAACACTAACACTGAGGAGGTAGATTTTTGTATGAAGAAAAAATAAATTAAATACCTGCAATTCCACTGCCTGGATAACACAATTTTTTTTCCAGTCATGTGTATGTACATGTATTATTGTTGTTATTGTTAATCACATGTTTATGGAGCATATAGAGCTTTAACATTTTTATGTAGTCAAATCTTTTAACCCTTAATGGGTTGTGAGTTTTTGTATGTTGCTTAGGAAATCTTTCTCTACTCCAAAATAATAAAAATATCTTCTTTTTCTTTTAATATTTTATAATTTTGCATTTATGTAGCTAATCTATATAGGGCTTATTTATTGTTTGTCCAGCATAGCGAAAGAATTGGATTTTTTTTTTTTTTCCAAATGGATAGCTAATTTTTTCAACACATTTTCTTGTTTCTCACTGACTTAAAATGCTATATTTTTATATACCAAGTTTCTATATACATATTCAGTTTTATTTCTGGACTTCTATTCTATATATTCATTATCTTCTTTTGCACTAATTAGCCTACTGCTTTAATTTAATTATCGTTTTAGCATTTGCTTTGAGATTTTGGAGGACAATCCCTCATTTTTCTCTTTAAAAATATTTTTGGTTATTCCTATACAACTTCTGTTCTTGGAGATTATCTTTACAAGTAATTCTTTTATCCCCTTTTCTCTTCTTCTAGAACACAATTACATGAATGTTATTAGATATTTTCTCTGAATCTCACATTATCTTTTTATTTTCCTCTACTCTCGAGGCTTCAGTTTGGATATTTTCTATTGACTTTCCATCCAGTTTAGTAGTCTTTCTTTTGCTATGCTTTATCTACTGTGAAATCCAATGACCATATTCCTAATCTCACATCTTTTTCAGTTTTAGAAAATCCACTGCTATCAAGTCCATTTCAACTCAGTGATCCTACAAGACAGAGCAGAATTGCTTCATAGGGTTTACAAGGCTTTAAATCTTCATGGAAGCACACTGCCTCCTCTCTCCTGTGGAGTGGCTGGTGGGTCCACACTGCTGACCTTTTGGTTAGTAGCTCAATGCATATAGGGTCACTATGAGTTAGAAGTGGCTCAGCGGGAGTGGGTTTGTGTTTATTTTTCAGTTTTAGAATTTTCATTTGATTCCTTCTTAGATTCTAATTTCCTGGTAAAATTTTCCATCTTTGCAGATATCTTCCAAATCTCTTCCTCTAAGAGATTTTCTGGCATAGATTTATTTCAAAGTTCTTTGCTAATTCAAATATCTGATTCATCTAAGGGTCTGTTTCTATCATCTGTTTTCCTTTTGTTTTGTTTTTATAGTCTAAGTCTTGGCATAGTTATTTTATTTCTTTTTATTGTGGTGAAAATGTACACACCAAGAAATTCACTAACGTAACTTCCACATTTATAGCTCAGGGACATTGATGACATTTTTCATGTTGTGCCACCATTATTGCTATCCTTTCCCAAGATATTCCACCACCATTAGCATACACTCAATGCCCTAAAAACAAAAGCTTCCTCTTTCCCCCTCCCTCCTACCCCTGGAAACCACTAATAATCTTTGGTTTCTCTCTCTCTATATAGATATATTTTTAACTTATCCAGCAATTTTCCCACACCTCCTGGTAACCAACAAAGTAAGTTTCCTTCCATATATAAACCCTTCCTTGACTTTTTACAATAGTGAACTAATAACAGTATTTGTCCTTTTGTGATTGACTTATTTCACTCAGCATAGTATCTTCCAAGTTCATCCACCCCAAGCAGTATCCGGCAGATTCTATATTACTCTTTAGTGTTGCATAGTACGCCATTGTGTGTATATGCCACAGTTTGGTTATCCATTCTCTGTTGATAGGCACTTAGGTTGTTTCCATCTCTTTGCTATTTTGAATAGTGCTGTGATGAACATGGGTGTGTATATATCTATTTTTGTCCTGGCTCTCACTTCTTTAGGATACACACCTAGTAATGGAACTGCTAGATCAAATGCTATTTCTATTTCCAACTTTTTAAGGAATCATTATACTGATTTCCTCAGTGGTTTATCATTTTAAGTCCAATCAGCAATGTCTGAAAGTCCCAATCTCTCCACATCTTCATCAGCATTTGTTATTTTGTCTTGTTGAATTTTGCTATTAGTGCTGGGGTGAGATGGTTATCTCATTGTTGTTTTGATTTGCATCTCGCTAACAGCTAATGACTGCAAACATTTATTCGTGTGTTTTTTGGCTGCCTGAATATCTTCTTTGGTAAAGTGTCTGTTTATGTCTTCTTTAGCACAGTTATTTTAGATTGAATGACAAAAATTGTGTATTAAAAAATTAAAGAGACTTCAGATGATGTTTTATACCCCCAGAAAGGGTTCACTCTTTCCTCTGGTAGATTAGAAGCTGATTATTTTAATCTAATCACAGATCAAGGTTAGTCAAGCCTAGATTACAGTTTTGTTAAGGCTTGGTCTACCTCTATGCTCCCGAGACATAGCTCTGTAGGACTTCCAAAAGCGGGTGTGTGATATGTTCACCAAAGTTCCTCTTCCTGGCAGCTCATGAACTCTAGCCTTTATGTTCCCAGCAGCATGAAACCACTCTACTTTTTGTTTACTTTTTTAGACTCCTGTATTATGCAGCATCAGTATTTGGAAAATATCTCAAAGGGAAAATTTTCTGTCTATTTGAAGCTCCAAGTGTCTCCAATTTTGTTTCTCCAGCTCCACAAGATCCTAAAAGCTTTGCTGGTTTTCCCCTGTCCCTCCTCTAACACTCCTCTGAGAAGGCAAAGTCTGCCCTGTGCTCAGAATAAGCACATGCCCTCATGAAAAAGCGGTTGTAGAATTTAAGCTTACCTCTGCAATTCTCTCCTCTTGAGAATCTTGCTCCTCGACTTTCTAATTATTTTAGCAGTTCTCTGATGACTTTAAACAGATACTCTGAATATTTCATGTAGTTTAACACAAGCTACTCAAATCATAACTAGGAGAAATCCTATGTCTGGCTGATAATTTTTGAGAGTGTGCTGGATACTGTATATGAAACAAAAAATCTGAATCTTACAAGGAAATATTGAAGTTTAGTAAGTACTTTCATTTGATACTAATTCTTACTCCAGTTATAAATCATTTCCTTTCAAAACTAAACTATAAACATAGCCTTAAGCTAGTGACATTACAAACCTTACAAATCCTAAGAGTCTTGTTTTATATAGCTGTGTTTAAGGAGCATGGTTAAAACTGACATCTTGCAAGTAAGCAGCTTCTTTTTTGGGTGGTAGGGGAAGTGGAGGGGACTTGAAAGGAAAAACAGTAGTAGCAAATACCAACAAAACTTACCTTAGATGATGTGGTATACATGGTGAATCTTGAATACCATTTGCTTGCTTTCTCGGCAACTCCTTTCCCAGCAGTGAACATACTATTCCTTAGACTATCCAGTTTAGGTACTAGTAGTGTATCTAAATTAAATGAAGGAGATGAATGGGTTAATGTATCTTGGGACTCTTCCCTAAATGGGCAAGTAGGTGAGAAGGCTGGAGAAGACCAGAGTCTATCCCTTGGTCTGTCATCATTTTTTGTATAACTTTTAGATTTGGTAAGTCTCGCTGGTCTTGGAGAATTAGGAGGGAGACTAGATCTTCTGCATGCCTTCACCAATGTTGGACTTTTCTTACTAGTCAATTTATCATCACATGTCCGTTGTAAATCAATACTTGGTGTACGACTTGTCAAAGGACTGCTCATGTTATTCATATACATCACAATTTCTTCAGCTAAATCACGCCTAGTAGATGGTGTTGAAATGCTTTTGCTATCATCTTCATCCTCTTCCTCTTCTTCTTTTTGTTGCTGTTTAGTCTCAGCAACCAAAAGAGATAGGGGATCAAATCCTGTTGCAACATCAGTTTTCTCAAAAGGTTTTACTGAAAAGCTGCTATTCAGACGCTGAATCCTCTTGGGATTTTGTGTAGCAATGTATCTTGCTTTTGATCTATCTGTTTCATTGTCTAAGTCTTCTAAGTCAAAAATAACAGGAGATTCCACTTTATCTGCCAAACAGTTAGAACCGTCAAAAGGTGTATCATCATCACTAGATTCCTTTTCTAGACTCTCTCTTTTTGATCGTAAAGGTGGCTTTCCAATATCAAGAGTATTTGGTCTTGTGTTTTTTGAGACAACATTTGAAAGAATTTTTGCATCAGCTCCTAATTTTTCAACTATATCTCCAGGGTTTGCTTCCTGGTTAATTCTGTTGAGCATAAGTCCCATTAGTACTCCTCCACTAAGATTACGGTTTCTACCTCCCCAGGCTATTTGTTGCTGCAAATTAGGTTCATTATCACTTTTATGTCTTTTCCTGAAGCATCTACTCTGAATGTTTCCTGTTTCATTTGTATCCTCAAAAGATGATATTAATAGCAGCTCAGGTCTGCTTTCTGAAAAAGAAAAAAAGTGTTTTTGGTCATGAAAAATGTGGAAATGTAAGTTATTTTAAGCATTTAATATACCAGTAATGAAAATGATAATGGTAAGCACTCATTGAGAGCTATTTACAGATACTATAGTAGGCACTTTACTTACATTATCTACTGTAAAGGTTCCAATATCCTTACGGTTTCAGAAAAACTGACACTCAGATTAATCTTACCCCAAATTACCCGTCCTTAAGTGGTAGAACTGGGATTCAAATCCAGGTGTGACTGACTATAAAGGGTATCCTTCTAGACACTATGATATACTGCTTTTTTAAAACATAAACTAAGATTATGATTTACTTTGGCTATATTTAATAAGGGAGCTCTGGTGGCCTACTGCCTAAGGCATTTGACTGCTAACCAGAAGGCTGGTGGTTCAAACCC
>NW_006921602.1:10455616-10461788 GCF_000298275.1 Orycteropus afer afer | reverse complement strand
GCTGATATGGCATTTGACTGCTAACCAGAAGGCTGGTGGTTCAAACCCACCAGCCACTCCTCAGAAGGAAGATTGGGCAATCTACTTCCATAGAGATACCGCCTCGGAAACCCAACGAGGGGTCACTATAAAATAAGGAGCCCTGGTGGTGCAGTGGTTGAGTGCTTGGCTGTTAACCAAAAGGTCAAAGGTTTGAAACTACCAGCAACTCTGCAGGAGAAAGATGTGGCAGTTGCTTCTATAAAGTTTGCTGCCTTGGAAATCCTATGGGGCAGTTCTCTTTTGCCTTACTGGGTCTCTATGAGTTGGAATCAATTCAGTGGCAATGGGGTTGGTTCTGGTATATTTAATAATAAAAAAATTTATATTAATTGCACTAAATTGACTAACAACAGTTATACAACTGTGGTTGTTTTAGATGATCTTGAGATTTTGAGTCCTCTACCTGTTAAAATGTGAAAACCCCCATATACCCAATCAAACATTATCCAAAAATAAAAATTATTTTTTTAAAAAACTCCAAAGCCCTATGACTAGAGGTGGCTGGATAATTTCACCTTTGTCTACTATATTGATTGCAAGTGTATACCAGTCAAATGTTGAATGTTAATTTCTATTCAGAAACACTGTTCACTGCTTTCTACCCAATTACTTAGATAACAATGCCAAAAGCAGAAATTTAGATTTCTGATGATTTTTTTTAATCCTTAATATGTGGGAGTCTTCTAAAGCATTAGTCTAGGTATCATTATCAACTATTCCTACATGCTTTATTCAGCAAAATTAGTTCTCTACAATGAGGCAACTACTGAAAATGTGCTTTATTCTTTCCATGTGATGCATGCAGGTGGCAAGAAAAGCAATAAACTTGCAATCAATGTTAAACAAAGGTTGCTAGAGAAAGGTTACTAGAGAAAGAGGCCATAGAAGACCCTACAAACTAATACTGCTTAAGAAGCATCAACAAGGAAAACATAGTAGAGAGCCAAATTATTTTATATTAGCTCATGGTTGAAGATATACAAAACCAAGATAACAAGAATATACTTTCTTCTGATACTCTGGCAAACTTTCTGCTTGACAGGTTAAGTATTAACAAAGACTAGAAGGAATCTTAACACCCAAAGATAACACTCTGGAATTGCATTCAAATAGATGTGCCAGGGTTCCTTTGCAGTCAGTACTATGCTATGGCCTGAAGACAAATGTAACTGGTTTTCAGATTATTTCAGGGGTTGGGAAAACTGTCCTGAAGCCAAATTTTGCCTGGTGCTGGTTTCTGTACAGATTCTAATGAATTTTACATTTTTATTAAAGAGTTGTAAAAATCATGCACCTGTACTCACATGTAAACACATACACAAAGAATATGTGAAGAGTCTGTATGTGGCCTGCAAAGCCTAAATTATTTACTATTTTGCTTTTACAAAAAAATTTTGCCGATCCTTAGACATATCAAGTTTATATACATGCTAAATTCCACAAGACTATGCAGAAAATTGTTTCTGACCTTAGCTAAATGAGCTGTTCTATGCTAATAGCCAACAAAGAAAATCAAATTATGATGGTCAGTATTTTTATAGTCATTATCTCATCATGCCAGATTATGTCAGAAACAAAGTTTAAGATCTCAAAGGTGAGGTGATTCTCGAAAACTAATTAAAGGGCAATTTAACCCTAACTTGGCCCAGTCCTTTAGCAATTTTATTAATACAAAAATGAAAAATGATCTGAAGCTTAGCCAAGGATGCAGGCTGCCAAAAGAAAATTTAAACAAGAAATAAAATCTAAGATACTTTAGGGCAAAATAAATACAACAATGTTCTCTTTTCTTGACTTTCACATGACAGCACCTAACTGCTTTCTTCTAAGCCTGTTATTGCTTTTCCTCTTTTTGGTGAGTATTGCTTCTCATACCAGGCTATCAAATATTTACCCAAAACAAAATCCACTGCCATTGAGTTGATTCTGACTTACAGTGACCTCCACTGGGTTTCCAAGGCTGTAAATCTTTATGGAAGTAGATTGCCTCATTTTCCTCCCATGAAGCAGCTGATAGGTTTGAACCACTGACCTTCTGGTTAGCAGCCAAATGCCTTACCCACTACACTACCAGAGCTCCTTTTATCAAATGTTAGAGTTCCTTAAAATTTGGTCGTAGGCTCCTATTACTCCACACAGACACTGAATATATAAATGGACAACAACATTCTGACCCATAGCTTCTGTATAAGCAGTCCAGAAAGCCAAACTACAACCTCTGTAGAAACCAGCCTGGATGACCAACTTTGCAGTAATTGGCCCAGAATGGTCAGGATTTGATCAGACTGCCAGATTCTCTATTACTGAAATTTTTTTATCATGGTAGAATATGTATAACAACCCACTTTCCATTCCAAGCATTTTTATGTGTACAATTCAATAGCATTAATTACATTAACAATACTTTGCAAGAAAAATTCCTAAACTTTTTCATAGCCTTTAACAAAAACTCTAAATGCCTTAAGCAATACCTGCCCTGGAAAACACAAATAACCTTTGGTCTTTATACATAATTTGCCTATTCTGGATATTTTATGTAAGTGAGATCATATTTATATTTGTCCTTTTGGATCCTGGATAGAGTGGGAGAACAATGTGGAACAAAACTCAAAATCATATTTAAAAAAAAAAAAGGGATCAGGTTTGTTGGTCTGATGGAGCCTGATGGAACCACTGAGATTATGGACCCTAGCTGCCCTTCTGGTCTGGAATTGAACCCACTCCTGTGGTTTCCAGCCAAACAAAAGACAGTCATATGAGCTGAACATTTACATTAGGTAGATATACTCCTTGGAGAGAACAGTCATGGGAGAACAGAAAGGCTGTGTATGCACAGGGGGCAGGAGTTCAAGGAGGGAAGGACACAGGGAAGAGGAACCTATGGGGAGGAAGTGGGAGGGGAGTTGTCGCACTGTGGTAACTGTAGCCAATGTCATGAGACAAAGTGTATGTGAGCTGCTGTATGGAAAGTGAATTTGCTCTATAAACTTTCACCCAAATCACAATAAAAAAAAATTGTCCTTTTGTGTTTGACTTACTTCACTCAGCATTATGTGTTTAATATTTATCCATGTCACAGCATGTATTAAAGTTCGCTTCTCTTTATAACTGAATAATCCACTGTATGTTGTTGTTGAGCACTACTGAGTCGACTTCAACTCACAGTAATTCCAGGGGTCATTAGGGATTTTTGTGTTTAATTTTTTGATAAACCACCTTACTGTTTTCCAGTGTGTGCACCATTTTATCTCACCAGCAATGGATCAGGGTTCCAATTTCTCCACATTGTCTCCAATACTTTTTATCTTTAGTTTTTCTGATAATAACCATCCTAGTGGAAGTAAGGGAGCTCTGGTAGCATAATGGCTAAGACACTTGCCTGCTAACCAGACGGCTGGCGGTTCAAACCCACCAGCCACTCCTCGGAAGGAAGGTTGGGCAATTCTACTTCCGTAGTGATACTGCCTCGGAAACCCAAGGAGGGGTCGCTATGAGTCGGGTTTGACTCAACGGCACATAACAACAACAACAGTGGAAGTAAAGTAGTATCTCAATGTTCTCTCTGCATTTCTCTAATGACTAATGATGTTGAGTATCTTTTAATGTGCTTATTTAGCCATTTGTAATTTTCTAGCTTCCCTATTTTTTTACTACCTTTTCTCAACTCAGGACCAACCAGAAAAAGCCAAACATGCTCCCAAACTATCACTAATGCTCAGTTTCTAGTTAGTCTGCTGTCAGCTTCCCTATGCCTACAACCTCCAATTAGAGGATAGCTAAAACCTCCCTCTCACTGCATTCTGCTTGAAAGATTTCACATGACTTGTAGTCAGATTAATGGGAAGAAATAAATTGATGACACTCAGTGAGGAGTTTAACATAATAAAGTGTGAGGTTTATATTATTACAATTTAGGGTACATTTAAAGTAAAGGTTTCTGTGCATGCTTTTTGTTTGTTTTACTCCTCATAATTAACTCATGTTTTTTAAATTTCTAGGAACTATTATTAAACTTACATTTTTGTGTTCTTTACTGATTATTTTAATAATGAAGTCACTGAAGTGTGTAAGCATTCATGTTGGTTAGTATCAAAATGGGCAGACACCGGTTACATATTTCTAGTACTGATTTATAAGGGCAATGGTGGTTCAGTGGTGGGATCCTTGCCTTTCATGCAGGAGACCTAGGATCAATTCTGTGCCAATGCACCTCATGCACTGCCACCACTTGTCAATGGAGGGTTATATGTCACTATAATGCTAAACAGGTTTCAGTAGAACTTCCAGACTAGGAAGAAAGGCCTGGTGATCTACTTCCAAAAATCAGACAATAAAAGCTTCATGGATCTGCAACCTATCAGGCAGTGTTCCATTCTATTGTGCATGAGGTTGCCATGAGTGAGGGACTGACTCAACTGCAGCTAACAACAACAAACACTGTTCAGGTTGCTGCACAATCATTATATTTAAATGCCTCATGATATCATAATTAACTTTGCACCTACCCCTTAGATAACTATACCACGAATACAGCCACACTCCCTTTAATAATTATAATAAATGGATGTGAGATAATACAAAGAGAATATGGCTATATAAATATTAAGTGAGACTGTGTGTGTGTCTAATGATTTGTATGATTTATGAAATGGGCAAGATTTTAGGTTTTGGGGAGAGTATGAAAAATCTATTCTATCTATTCACTTCTAGAATCCTGTGATATAAGTATAGAAGTTAATAAACCTATTTCCAAGACAAGCAATAATAATTATATATAGCTAGTGATTTCAACAAGATGGACTGCCACGGTGGCTGCAACGATGGGCTCAAGCATAACGAGGATTGTGAGAATGGCACAGGACAGGGCAGTGTTTCATTCTATTGTACACAGGGTTGCTATGAGTTGGAATTGACTGAATGCCACCTAACAACAACGACAACAACAAAAGTGGGTTTTAACATTCTGGGATTAGCAAAACCAAACAAAGGTTGAATAAATCGGTTTTGTGAGGGTTGGTTCTCCTTTAAGAGGTCAGGAAGTCCATCTTGGGAGGAGGAGTTAAACTACCAGGGCTCTGCCCTAGTGGCTGGCTTGTAGTTGGTGAAGAGGAATGCTTTTGAATCCATTTGCATAGCATCACTCATAAGACTTTCAGATTTGTATAAGCTTCTCTATTAAAGAGAATAGAATTTATGATCTTTAATAGAGAAGCTTATACAAATCTGAAAGAGCCAGGCCTTTTCCATGTGGGTAAGAGCAGCAATGAGAGAGGCACAAGAACAGGGGAGGTTCATGCAGCACAAGTGACAGAAGTGATGGGGTTGGGAGAACTTAACAGACATAGAGGAGAGAACATGGGTAAACTAAGGACTCTCTTAGGAAAAAGGGTCCATGAGAGTCCTGATGTTTTCACTGACAGTTATTTGGAGTCAAAAGAGTATTGAAATTATTGTCCTTATATATCTTTCTCTCAAGGAGACTTGGTAGCCAGTGGTTAAGTGGTTGGTTGTTAATCAAAAGGTCAGGGGTTCAAACCCACTCTGCAGGAAAAAGATGGGGCAACTGCTTCTGTAAAAATTACAGCCTTGGAACCCTGGGGAGCTCAGTTCTACTTTGTAACACATGGGATTGCCATAGTTGGAAATGACTTGACAGCAATGGGTTTGGGTTTGGTTTTTAGTTTGGTTTGTTTTTATCTTTGTCTCTCATGGTTTCTGCTTCCCTTTTCCTTATCAACATGTATGTTCTGGATGCTATAGCTTGGGAAATCAATGGTTAAAATTGTTATTATTGACATTCTCACATTTTTTCAGACAATATTTCAGAATTCCCCACTGTACAATTTGTCAGTTTCAATACTAGTGCATTTTCCCTGCTACTGAAGTTGATACCAATCCTCATTTTTACAACACTAAACAGTACTACTCAAAATGTATTCCATGGACCAGCTTCCATTCTGGGAACTATTTGTTACAGGTCCACAATGAGCTAAGGGGCTTGACTAGAACATAACTCAATTATGTCCCTAAACATAATGTTTAGTCCAGTTGACATTCTTTTCACATATTATTTTTTCTTATCTGTGTGTGTGTGTGTGTGTATGTATATATATATATATATATATATATA
>NW_006921602.1:10447446-10455516 GCF_000298275.1 Orycteropus afer afer | reverse complement strand
TTTACAGCACAAATTCATTTTCCATACAACAGTTCATATACATTTTGTTTCCTGACATTGACTGCAGTCCCTATAATGTAAAACTCTTTTCCCACTTCCTCCCTGTGGTTATTTTTTCCCTATCATCCTCTTTCCTATGCATTCCTGCCCTCTGAGCTATCTCTGTGTGCTTCTACTACTGCCCTTCTGATCTCCAGTAGTTGAATGTTCTAAGGAGTACACCCACTTGGTATAAATGTTCACCTGTCTATTGTCTGGCTGGAAGCCACAGAAGTGAATTCAATTCTAGGCCAGAAGGGTGACTCAGACCCATAGTCTCAGGGGTTTCATAGTCTATCATACCAGTAAGCTTGGTCTTTTTTACTCACCTTAAAATTTTCTTATTGAAGGAAGTAGTACATTGATTTATATGCTGGTATAAGGTCTTTATCTTGCTGCAGTCTAGAACTCTGAATAGCACTGCTCACGACAAAAGGACCCTGGTGGCGCAATGGTTAAGTGCTAGTCTGCTAACTGAGGATCAGCAGTTTGAATTCACCAGTTACTCCATGGGAGAAAGATGTGGCAATCTGCTTCCATAAAGAAACCCTATGAGGGCAGTTCTACTCTGTCCTATAGGGTCCCTATGAGTAAGAATCACTACAATGGCAATTATCACCTATATGCAAATGATCTGAACTTTCTACTTCTAGCTAAGACCTTCCCTCTAGAACTATAGACTATAGACTATGTATCCCAGCCATTGGTATCTCTTTGGAAGTCTTAACGTATCTCAAGCTTAGTATGTTCAAAATCAAACTCACGAACCCCTTTTCCCCAAACCAGTATTCTAAGACCTAGTTCTCTTTCAATATTTTCTAGCATTGTATGGTACCACCATTCATGCATCAAGCAAGTAATAAACTGAGAGTCATTCTTCATTCCCTCCTTTTTTGTCATCTCTCACATCTAATTAAAATCTGTTGATTTTAATTCCTATCTGAAATTCATCACTTTTACTGATCCCTACCACTACCTAGGAGACCCTAGGTGGTGCAAATGATTAACACTCTTAGCTGCTAACTGAAATAAACCTGAAAAATGCTTTGAGTCCTAGCATGCAATGGTACATAATGAAAGAAAAACCTATTTTACAGTAAGTATTCCTAAAAATCCCATAGATCATCTTTGGCAGTAGTGATTAACCCACAGCAGTTAACAGATGGGAAAATTTTCAAGTCAAAAATATCAGGGATAAACTAACAACTCTAATTCACACTGAAGAAATCTATTGTGGGCTTTTAAAAAATTGATTCGGTAAGCACAGAGGGCAATCAAAAAGCCAAATGATCAGTCAGATGCTGATTATTCTCCCAAAATGTCAGGATTAAGAAATTCTTTACAATCACACTTAAATATAAAATCAATAAAAGCATATCTTGAAAAAGGGCACACTTGATACATTGCTGGTGGGGCTGTAAAATGATACAATCACTGTGGAAAGCAGTATGGTGATTCCTTAAAAAGTTGGAATTAGAAATACCATTTGACCCAGGCATTCCATTACTAGGTATATATATCTTAAAGAATGAGAGCCAGGACAAGAACAAATATACTCACACCCATGTTCATTGCAGCACTATTTACAATAGAAAAATGATGGAAACAACCTAGGTGCCCATCAATAGAAGAATGGATAAGCAAACTATGGTACATACATACAATGGAATACTATGCAACCCTAAAGAATAATGCAGAATCTGCAAAACACTGCAAAATGTGGATGAACTTGCAGGACATTATGCTGAGTGAAATAAGTCAATCACAGGAGGACAAATATTGTATTAGTCCCTTATCGTAAAAAGTCAAGGAAAGGTTTATACATGGAAGGAAATTTTCTTTGTTGGTTACCAGGGATGGGAGGGGAGCAGAGGGAACGCTAGATAGGTAGAGACAAGTACTGATTTCAGTGAAGAGAAGGGCAATGTACCAAATATAGAGTGATCAACATGGTGGCACTGAGGAAGAGAAAGACATAGAGAGGTACATGGGAGGTACGGACAACAAAGATGAACCCGTTTGCATACAGAGTACTGCATTGTCAGTGAAGGCGAAAACTGATATATGGGTGGACAGATGGGTGGACAGGCTGAACTATTAAGTATGTCTATGCAGTGGGGAGTGTGACCATGACCATGTATAGGGTTGGCAGACAATGCTTCTACAAGTGTATTTGTATGTTCTATAAGAATTCTCAGGTATATAACAGAGCTGACAAGGGACAAGGTTGTTGTCACTTCTTGGCCAAAGCCAGCTACCCAGAGGGAGCGAGTAGTTGGACCTGTGGGCTCAGGACCACAGTTGAGGGGACACTGAGCTCAACTGGCTTAACATACTACAGAAAAACATTGTTTCACATCCTACTTTGGTGAGTAGTGACTGGGATCTTAAAAGCTTGCAAGCGGCCATCTAGATGCAATGGTGGGCCTCTCCTCATCCAGAGCAAAGAAAAATGAAGAAAACCAAAGACACATGGAAACAATTACTCCAAGCGTCTGGTACATCATGCGATCCTCAGCCTATATGACTATGAGACCAGAAGAACTAGATGGTTCCTGGCTACCACCGTCAACCACTTGGAAGAGGATCTATGTAGGAGATCCTGGATAGAGTGGGAGAACCACGTGGAACAAAATTCATAATCATTAAAAAAATAAAGGGACCAGGTTTGCTGGTCTGATAGAGCCTGACGGAACCACTGAGACTATGGCCTCTCACTGCCCTTCAGGTCTGGAATTGAACCCACTCCTGTGGCTTCCAGACAAACAAAAGACAGGCATATGAGCTGAACATTTACATTAGGTAGATACACTTCTTGGAGAGAACAATCACGGGAGAGTACAAGGGTTGTGTATGCACAGGGAGACAACTTGGGGGCAGGAATGCATGGAGGGAAGGACACAGGGAAGAGGTAACTATGGGGAGGAAGAGGGAGGGGAGCTTTAGCATTGTGGGGAATTGCAGTCAATGTCATGAGACAAAGTGTATGTGAGCTGCTGTATGGAAAGTGAATTTGCTCTGTAAATTTTCACCCAGATCACTCACACACACACACACACACACACACAGAGGCAAGCTTGAACAGACAGTAATTGAAAGAACAATAAAACAAATATCACCAAAGGCCAAGTTATGAAGGGTTATAATTAGACAATGGTTACCCACTGCTATCGAGTCATATCTGACTCATGGCGACCCCTCCTTGGGCCTCCGTGGCGGTATCACTACGGAAATAGATTGCCCAACCTTCCTTCTGAGGAGTGGCTGGTCGGTTTGAACCACCAGCCTTCTGGTTAGCAGTCAGATGCCTTAGGCACTATGCTACCAGAGCTCCTAGGCAATGGTTAAGAAAGACTAAATGGTTGTAAAGCAATCCCATAATTAAAATGAAAAAAAGTTAATGTTTTAAGTTATAATAATTACCTAAAAAAGAAATGAGAAGTTAGAATTATAAGTCATCTAATTTTTTAAAATTACAGCAGGGGTCCACAAACTTTTTCTGTGAAGGGCCATATAGTAAATAGTTTAGGCTTTGCAGGCCATATGGTCTCTGTCACAGTTACTCAACTCTGCCACTGCAGTGCAGAGGCATAGTTAATATGGAAATGAATGAGTGTGGCTATGTTCCAATAAAACTTATGAACACTGAAATTTGAATTTCATGTAATTTTTGTGTGCCACAAAACAGAATTTTTTTTTTCCAATTTAAAGACGTAAAAACATTCTTAGCTCATGGATCTTTACAAAAACAGGCTGCAGGTGCAATTTGGCCTATGGGCCATAGTTTGCAGACCCTTGATTAGAGTCAAATTATTGTAGAAAAATAAATAATATTGTTATAAGAAGACATTGACAGATAAAGATAATTCAGCTTTCACAGAACACATTCTTCAATATTTTTAGACTACAATATGACACAAATTGAGCTAACATACTATTAACAAAAGAAACTCTCAGTGTATGTCCATTTAATCTCTCAAAAATGATCCGGTGAAATATCTGTGGGCAAGCATGGATCCTAACTTTTCCATTAACAAGTTGATAACTTATATGACCTTACCATAATCATTTTATGCCTTAGTTATCTTCATCATTAAAACAGTTAATATCACCCTCACTAATCTCAGCATTATAGTATTAATAAATATGAAATAATATTTACAAAACACTTTGGGCAAAAATATTGGTTACTGTTATCTAAACGATCTGAAGGACTATATTTTTGTCTCTGGGAAAATAAGAACAACATGAACACTAAGGAACCATATCCTTCATTTAAAAAATTGTCTAGCTGCATGCTACTCTCAAATTGATCAACTCTCCTCCCCCTACTTACCCCTTCCAAGAAGTCCCAACAGTTTGGATAGTTTTGATAACACAACTGAAAAGACAGAATGTAGGTTGTATGTTTGTCTCTGTATTTGTTAAAATAAAAGCTGGAATAAAGTAGGTTATAAAATATAGAATTCAAGCCACTAAGCTATACCATAAGAGGCTGCACAAATATATTTAAGAAAAAAAAAAAAAAAGCCTACAGAATTAAGACTTAAAAAAAATTCACTAGAAATACAGATACGACTTATGCATAAAAAGATGTTTAACTATTCAACTTACCTGTGCTTTCTCCTGATATTTTATCAACACTGTTGTTACTTGTACCACTGAGGCGAACTATACTGGAAGAACTTTGATAATTGAGCTTAGGAAGGCAATCAGCACTTCCTTTTGCACTCTCACTCTCTGACACTGTTAAGATTAAAGTGGAAATGTTAAGAAAGTGAAATGTCAATACATTGTAGGAGACAAAAAGAAAAGCAATTTTTAATTATAAATATTTCTGCATGGAAATAAGTGATCAAAAATATTAAACATCTCTGTATCTCTTTGTTAACCATAAATAAGTGATTTAATTTATTTGAGTCCTCAAGGTATGGATCAAATTATTAAGTCCTGGTCATGTATATGGTCCAGGACATTCAGAAACTATGCTTATAATTCTAAATAGTTATTAAAGTTGGCCCCAAAAATCAACACTCATTTCTATTAATTAACTTATACAAATTAAATTTTTCTACTTTGCTTGTGAAACAGAAGTTTTGGAGGGAGGGGAAGGAGAGAACCTGAGTCACATTACATTAACAAACTCACTAATTAAAAATATTATTAAATCTCAGAAAAGAGCCACTGTTTCAAGAAATACATAGCATTTCCCCTAACAGTATTTGATTTGAAAAGTGTTTTGCCACTGAGATTATACACTGAAGCATGCATATGTTAAAACAGTAGGTGGTAGAGAGAGGTCTTGTAATTGGAGGAAATAAAGGGTTATAGTGAGAAAGTGGGGAAAAAAAGCTAGTACTTTTATACTAAAGTCACTTGTATTTTTTACAAATATAAGTTCATAGTTTTATACAATATCAGCAATACCCACAGGAACTAGAATCACTCCCTTTCTTATCTTCCTTTTCTTCCTGAATGTCCTCAGTAGATGTATTTCCTCTTCTAACTTCATCCTTAGATAATGAATTATATCCAAGATCAGACTGGCCACCTGGGAAAAAAAAAGAAACAAAACCCTATGCTGTTTATCATAGGTTTCTTTGGTGAGAGCAACTGTAATTAGGAGCAACATGTTACTGTTTGCATTTACTCATCGAAATTTTTCTGAATAACTCCCAGTTGAAAGAATTTTGTTAGCCAATCTCCTATGTCTATTAATGGAAAAAAGAGATATTATTATTTTTGGCTTTATATTAGAGTCAAAAGTAACTATGTATGTTCACACTACCACGTGAGCACTAAAAAACAAACTAGACAATCTTTATACACGTCTATGTGCCTAAGGCATTTGACTGCTAACCAGAAGACTGGTGGTTCAAACCCACCAGCCATTCCTTGGAAGGAAAACTGGGCAATCTACTTCCATAGAGATACTGCCTCGGAAACCCAAGGAGGGGTCTATGAGTCGAACTGACTCAATGGCAGTGAGGTTTTTTTTTTTTTTTGGTATGCCCTTCCTGGGTGAAAGTCTGAGTTCCAACTAAGCTAAGCTATTAAAACAACAACAACAACAACAACAAAAAAACACTGCCATCAAGTTGATTCCAACTCACAGCAACCCACATTGGGTTTCTGAGGCAGTAAATCTTTACGGAAGTAGACTGCCCACTCTTGAGCTGCAGAGAATTCATAACAGAATATTCACACACAGATCAATTGCAGCTGAACATCTAAATGATTTTGCCAAAACAATCAGTTTGTTTAAATTGATAATTAACTTTTCTGAAAATTCAATTTTGTATTTGTTGTTGTTAGGTGCTGTCGAGTCAGCACCAACTCATAGTGACCCTCTGTGCAACACAACGCAACACTGCCTGGTCCTGTAGCATCCTCACAATCCTTGCTATGCATGAGCCCATTGTTGCAGCCACTGTGTCAGTCCATCTTGTTGAAGGTGTTTCTCTTTTTCTCTAACCCTCCACTTTACCAAGTATAACAATATCCTACTCCAGAGAATGGTCCCTTCTGACCACATGACCAAAATAGGTGAAATGAAATTTGGCCATTCTCACTTCCAAGGAACATTCTGGCTGCACTTCTTCCAGTACAGTTTTATTCATTCTTCTCTCAGTCCAAGGTATTTTCAGTATTCTTTGGCAATACCATAACTCAAACGCATCAATTTTTCCTTGTTTTTCCTTATTCACTGCCCAGCTCTCACATGCATATGAGGCAAGTGAAAGTCCCTGGCTTGGGTTAGGTGCCCCTTAGTCTTCAAAGAGATACCATTGCTCTTCAGCAATTTTTTTTTTTTTTTAAATTGTGATTTGTGTGAAAATTTATGGAGCAAATTCACTTTCTGTACAGCAGTTCACATACAATTTGTGTCATGACATTGACCACAATTTACCACAATGCAACAGCTCCCTTCCCACTTCCTCCCCATAGTTACCTCTTCCCTGTGTCCATCCCTCCATGCACTTGTCCCTTGAACTGTCTCCCTGTGGCCCTTCTTTCTCCCATGATTATTCTCTCCCAAGGAGTGTATCTACCTCAGGTAAATGTTCAACTCCTATGCCTGTCTTTTGTTTGGCTGCAAGCCACAGGTGTGAGTTCAATTCCAGACTTGAAGGATAGCTAGGAGCCACAGTCTCAGTGGTTCCACCAGGCTCTATCAAACCAGCAAACCTGGTCCTCCCGCTCCTTTATTTTTCCAAATGATTTTAAGTTTTGTTCCACATTGTTCTCCCTCTCTATCCAGGGTCTACACAGATCCCCCTCCGAGTGGTTGACAGTGGTAGCTGGGCACCATCTAGTTCTTCTGGTCTCATAGTCATATAGGCTGCACATTGCATGGTGTACCAGTTGCTAGGACTAATTGTTTTCATGAATCTTTGGTTTTCTTCATTCTTCTTTGCTCTGGATGAGGAGAGACCCATTGCTGCATGCAAGCTTTTAAGATCCCAGTCGCTACTCGCCAAAGTAGAAGGTGGAACAATGTTCTGTGTAGTATGTTATGGCAATTGAACTTGATGTTCATGGCAACTATGGTCCCGAGCACACTGGTTCAACTACTAGGTCCCTCTGGGTAGCTGTCTGTGACCAAGAAGTTATAAAACCTTGTCCCTTGTCAGAACTGCTATACACCTGGGAACTCTTACAGATCATACAAATACACTTATAGGACCATTGTCTGCCAACCCTATACATGGTCTTGGGTACACTCCCCATTTCATAGATATACCTAATAGTTCAGCCTAACCACCAATCTATCCACCTGTATACCCATGTTTGCCTTCACTGACAATGCAGTACTGTATGTACAAAAGGGTTCAATTATTTGTCCTTCTGTGATTGACTTATCTCACATAATGTCCTCCAAATTCATCCACGTTATGCGGTGTTTTGCAGACTCTACATTCTTCTTCTCTCTCTCTTTTTTTAAATTGTGATTTGGGTGAAGATTTACAGAGCAAATTCACTTTCCATACAGCAGTTCACATATACTTTGTCTCATGCCATTGACCACAG
>NW_006921602.1:10441069-10445123 GCF_000298275.1 Orycteropus afer afer | reverse complement strand
TCTGGTTAGCAGGCAAATGTCTTAGCCACTATGCTACCAGAGCTCCCATGCCATGTATTAGGGCCCCTAAATTTGCCCCCAGTTTTCCCTTGAGGAACTCTATAGCTTCAGGTTTCACATTTAAATCTTTGATCCATCTGGAGTTCGTTTTTGTGTATGGTGTGAGGTACAGATCTTGTTTCATTTTTCTGCAAACGGATATCCAGTTTTGCCAGCACCATTTAGTATAGACATTCTCTTCCCTATTTAACAGATTTCGGCCCTTTGTCAAAGCTGACCATAGGTCGATGGATCTATTTCTGGGTTCTCAATTCTATTCCATTCATCTATGTGTCTGTGTACCAATACCAGGCAGTTTTGACTACTATGGCTGTATAGTAGGTTTTGAGATCCAGTAGTGTGAGATCTCCTACTTTGTTCTTCTTTTTCAATAGTGCTTTGCTTATCTGAGGTCTCTTTCCTTTCCATATAAAGTTAGTGATTGGTTCTTCCATATCCTTAAAGAATGTTGATGGGATTTGGATTGGGATTGCATTGAACGTATAGATTGCTTTGGGTAGAACTGATATTTTCACAATGTTCAATCTTCCTAACCATGAGCGTGGGATGTTCTTCCACTTACGTAGATCTCTTATGGTTTCTTGAAGTAGTTTTTTATAGTTTTCTTTGTACAGGTAGTTTGTGTCTCTGTTAAGATTTATTCCCAAGTATTTAATTTTTTTGGTAGGTACTATAAATGGTATTGATTTCCTTATTTCCTTTTCAGCAATCTCTTTGTTAGTGTAGAGGAATCCAACTGATTTTTGGATGTTGATCTTGTATCCTGCCATGTTGCTAAATCTCTCAATTAGTTCCAGTAGATTTTTGACTGAGTCTCTTAGGTTTTCTAGGTACAGTATCATATCATCAGCAAACAGGAAGAGTTTGATTTCTTCCTTACTGATTTGGATGCCTTTGATTTCCCTTTCTTGCCTTATTGCCCTGGCTAGGACTTCCAGTACAATGTTGAATAGAAGTGGTGATAGAGCGCATCTTTGTTTGGTTCCTGTTCGCAAGAGGAATGGTTTCAGTCTCTCTCCATTGAGAATAATGTTGGCTGTTGGTTTTGCATAGATGCCCTTTACTATGTTGAGGAATGTCCCTTCTATTCCTATTTTGCTGAGAGTTTTGATCAGGAATGGGTGTTGGATTTTATCAAATGCCTTTTCTGCATCAATTGATATGATCATGTGGTTCTTCTCCTTTGTTTTATTTATGTGGTGGATGAAGTTGATTGTTTTTCTAATGTTGAACCATCCTTGCATACCTGATATGAACCCCACTTGGTCATAATGAATGATTTTCTTGATATGCTGTTGGAGTCTACTGGCTAGGATTTTGTTGAAGATTTTTGCATCTGTATTCATGAGGGATACTGGTCTGTAATTTGCCTTTTGAGTGATGTCTTTGCCTGGTTTTGGTATGAAGGTTATGCTTGCTTCATAAAATGAGTTAGGGAGGATTCTATCATTTTCTATGTTTTAGATTACTTTGAGTAGGTTTGGTGTCAATTCTTTTCTGAATGTTTGGCAGAATTCTCCAGTGAAAGCATCCGGGCCAGGACTTTTTCTTTTATTGGTAATTTTTTAATGACCTGTTCAATTTCTTCTTTTGCTATGGATCTGTTCAACTTTTCCACATCAGTCGGTGTTAGTTTAGGTAAGTGGTGTGTTTCTAGAAATCTGTCCATTTCTTCCAGATTTTCAAATTTTTGGAGTACAGTTCTTCATAGTATCCTGATATTATCCTTTTTATTTCAGTTCGTTCTGCTGTGATGTCATGTGTTTCATTTGTTATTCATATTATTTGTATTCTCTCCCTCTTTTCCTTTGTTAAATTTGCCAGTGTTCTGTCAATTTTATTAATCTTTTTAAAAAACCAATTTCTGGTCTTGTTGATTTTTTTTTTTATTTTGTCTTTATATTTTCTGTTTAATTGATTTCTGCTTGAATCTTGATTATTTCCTTTCTTTTGGTGACTCTAGGCTTTTCTTGCTGTTCTTTTTCTAATTGTTGGAGATGTGTTGATTTTGCCTCTTTCTTCTTTTTGATATGTGCATTTATTGCTCTAAATTGGCCTCTGATCACTGCTTTGGCTGTGGCCCAAAGATTTTGGTATGCTGTGTTTCCATTCTCGTTTGATTGAAGGAATTTTTGAATTTCAATTTTTATTTCTTCTTACCCAGCCTTTCTTAAGGAGGGTGTTGTTCAGTTTCCAAGTGTTTACTCTTTTTCTGTTCATCTTCCTACTGTTGATTTCTAATTTGACAGCATTTGATCTGAGAAGATGCTTTGCACTATTTCAATGGTATTGAATTTATTAAGGCTTGTTTTAAGGCCTAACATATGGTCTATCATGGAAGATGTTCCATGTGCACTGGAAAAGAATGTACATTGTGCTATTGTTGGGTGAAGTGCTCTGTTGATGTGTTAAGGCCACATTGGTGGATTGTATTGCTTAGCTATTCTGCATCTTTGTTGAATTTCTTTCCAGTTGTTCTATCTTTCATTAAAGTGGTGTATTAAAGTCTCCCACTATGACTGTGGAGTCATCTATTTGACTTTTCAACTCTGATTTATATATTTTGGGGCTCTTTCATTGGGTCCATAGATATTTATTATAGTTATATCTTCTTGTTCAACTGATCCTTTAATCATTATATAATGTTTTTCCTTGTCTTGTATGGTGGCTTTTGTCTTAAAGTCAATTTGATCAGAAATTAATATTGCAACTCCTGCTCTTTTACGGTTGCCATTTGCTTGATATATCTTTCTCCAACCTTTGATTTTTAGTCTATTTTTGTCTTTGTCTCTAAGGTGTGTCTCTTGTAGACAGCATATTGATGGGTTTTGTTTTCTTATTCAATCTGCAACTCTCCGTTCTCTTGAGTGGTGCATTTAATCCATTAACATCTGTGTAATTATCAAAAAGTATGAATTGATTGCTGTCATTTTGTTATGTGGTTTTTCATGGTGTCCCTGGTTTCTTTGCTCCATATTATTTTCTGTGCTGAGCTCATTACGTTTATGAATTGTGCTATCATTTCCTTTGTTGCTGCTTGTTTTAGTATTTGCTGAATATTTGTGCTTGTCCTCTTTTTTATTGTGATGTGAAGGTTTATCATTTTTCTTTGAGGTTACACTGTGATTTATAATTTTCTCCCTGAGTTTAGTACAGGGTATTCTATCTTGCAACCCTTTTGACTTCCTCAGCATTTAGAAGTTCTGTACAACTACACGTATTTTCCCTGTTTTGAATTTGTAGTTGTCCTCTTTTATAAATTAATGTCTCTGGTTCCCTGTTTATAATCTTGTAAGCTTATTTTCTTTGGATATGTCCATAGCTGTGGTTTCTGGGTCATGTCATCTTATGTATTAATGGTTGGCTGTTGTTTGCTATTTTTGGTTCTCTGTTCAAAGGATGTCCTTTAGTATCTCTTGTAAGGTTGGTCTGGTTTTAACAAATTCCCTTAATTTTGGCTTATTTGGAAATCTTCTAATTTCATCACCATATTTGAAGGACAACTTTGCTGGGTATATAATTCTTGCTTGTAAATTTCTCTCTTTCAGGTTTTAATATATAGCATCCCATTGGCTTCTTGCTTGCATGGTTTGTGCTGAGAAATCAGAGCTTATTCTTATTGGTAGTCCTTTGTAAGTAGCTTTTCATTTTTCCTATGCTGCTGTCAGAATTCTTTCTTTGTCTTTGGTTTTGATGAGTTTGATAATGATATGTGTGATAATTGGAGCTGTGTATCAACTTGGCTGGACCACAATTCTGTCTGGTTTAAGCAATTGTGATGTGAGTTGTTCCAAGGATGAGATCAGATGTATATATTTTGAGTACCAATCTATTGAAAGGGAGTTTCCCTAGGGATGTGGCCTGCTTCCAGCATATTTATGGAATCCTGGGAAAAGAGACACTCTTCTGTGAATCAGGATTCTGTTGTGCTGCCTACCACTGTCCATGAGCGAACAATCCACCATTCAGCCTGGAGATCCTGGATTCATCATTC
>NW_006921602.1:10436861-10438376 GCF_000298275.1 Orycteropus afer afer | reverse complement strand
ATGATGGTGAAATTAGGACATTTCCAGATAAGCAGAAATTAAGGGAATTTGTTAAAACCAGACCAACCTTACAAGAGATGCTAAAGGGAGCCCTTCAGACAGAGAAGCAACAACAGCCAACAACAACTGACCATTAACACACATGACAGCATAACCCATAAACTAACCCAGCTATGGAAGTATCCAAAGTAAAGAAGCCTACAAGATTATATACATGGAATCAGAGACATCAATTGACAAAGGAGGACAACTGCAAACCAAAAAGGGGGAAAAACTGTGTCATTACAGAACTTCTAGATGGTAGGGATGTCAAAACAACTACAAGATAGAACGGACTGTTCTAAACTTGGGAAGAAAACTATAAATCACAGGGTAACCACAAAGAAAAATGATAAACCTTCACATCAAAATCAAAAAGAGGACGAGCACAAATATTTAGCAAATAATAAAACAACAGCAACAAAGGAAGTGATGACCCGATTCATAAACAAAACGAGCTCAGCATAGAAAATTATATGGATCTAAGAAATTGACACCACGAAAAAGCACATACAAAAATGACAGCAACAAATTCATATTTGCCAATAATTACATATCTGGTGAGGGACTTATCTCTAAGATTTATAGAAAACTCCAATGCCTCAACACCAAAGGAATTAACAATCCAATTGAAAAATGGGCAGAAGACTTAAATAGACACTTCACCAAGGAGGATATTCAGGTGGCCAGCTAATACATGAAGAGATGCTCACAATCATTGGCCATCAGAGAGATGCAAATCAAAACAACAATGAGAAACCGTCTCACTCCAGCACTGATGGCAAAGTTTAACAAGACAGAAAATAACAAATGCTGGTGGGGATGTGGAGAGATTGGGACTCTCACACCGTGCTGGTGGAACTATGAAGTGATACAACCACTGTGGAAAGAAATATGGCGATTCCTTATTGTTGTTGTTATGTGCCATCTAGGTGGACCCGACTCACAGTGACCCCTCCTTGGGTTTCCGAGGCAGTATCACTATGGAAGTAGATTGCCCCATCTTCCTTCCCAGGAGTGGCTGGTGGGTTTGAATCGCCAGCCTTCTGATTAGCAGTCAAGTGCCTTAGGCACTACGCTACCAGAGCTCCCTGGTGATTCCTTTGAAAGCTGGAATTGGAGATACCATTTGACCCAGCAATACCATTACTAGGTATATATCCTAAAGAGGTGACAGGAACAGATATATGCATACTCACGTTCATGGCAGCACTATTTACAATAGCAAAAAGATGGAAACAACCTACATGCTCATCAGCAGAAGAGTGGATTACCAAACTATGGTACATACACACAATGCAATGCTATGCAGCACTAAAGAATAATGTGGAGTCTGCAAAACACCGCATAATATGGATGAACTTGGAGAACATTATGCTGAGTAAAATAAGTCAATCACAGAAGGACAAATATAGTATTAGTTCATTGTTGTGGAGGGTCAAGGAAAGGTTTATATATGGAGGGAAACTTTCGTTG
>NW_006921602.1:10429461-10436761 GCF_000298275.1 Orycteropus afer afer | reverse complement strand
TCTCACTTGCATGGTTTCTGCTGAGAAATCAGAGCTTATTCTTACTGGCTGTCCTTTGTAGGTAACTTTTTGTTTTTCCCATGCTGCTTTCAGGATTTTGTCTTTGTCTTTGGTTTTGATGAGTTTGATTCTGATGTGTCTTGGTGATTTTCTTTTGGGCTCTATCCTGTTTGGGGTTCGTTGGACTTCCTGAATGGATATATTTTCATCTTTCATCATATCAGGGAGGTTCTCCTCCAACAAATCTTGGACCATTTTCTCAATGGTTTTACTTTTCTTTTCCTGTTCTGGAATTCCAATGACATGTAGGTTATTCCTTTTGATGGTATCCCACATGAACCTTAGGCTTTCTTCATTTTGTTTTGATCTTTTTTCTGACTGATCCCTTTCCAAAGAAGTATTCAGGTATTTGTTTTCAATCTCATTAATTCTGTGTTCCATTGCATCAGCTCTACTCCTTTGCCCTTCCAATGTGTTATCTATTTCTGACAATTTAGTATTAATCTTCTGGAGTTCTATCTGTAGATTTAGAATCATTTCTAATTTTTAATTTATTTTGTCATTTTGTTCTTGTATTTTCTCCCAAAATTCTTCTAGGGTTTTGTCTGTGTTTTCCTTGGTCTGTCTCTCCTTTGAAGATACATGAATATAATTCTTTTGAATTCCTTATCATAGAGTTCCAATGCTGCTTCTTCCTCAGGGATGTGTTCCGGATCTGTATCCTGCTCTCGTTTCTACCACTTTATCTTGCTTCTTTGTGTGGACTGTGATGGTCTGTTGTCTCCGAGACATAGTGGCATTGTTGTATTTAGATCTCTGTTAACTGTTTATGAAGAACAACCAAGGGTGAGTCAGGCTCTTCTTGGTGGTTGTTCATAAATGACCCGTTGGTGGAGAAGGAAGCGGTGGCTCTCAGTAAGTGAAGCTGCAGGAAGTGTAGGTGTAGTTGTGTTGTATGGGGACTGTTGCTGTCTTCCACTCAGTTAGACAAAAATAACAACTGAACAGCCATCAAAAAAGTAAAAGCAATGAACAAAAAACACACCATGTAATCACATAGGAACAGTAACCAAAAGAGAAAAAAGGGGAAAACAAAACAAAACAAAAAAACCCTGCAATATCTAGGGAGAGGGCAATTAAAGAAAAAACACAGAGAAGGAGAATAATGAAGAAATAAATGGGAAAAACACAAAAAAGAAAAACAAGGAACAGGGTTAACCACAAGAAAGAAAAAAAATTGCAACCAGGAACAGGGAAAAGAAAAAAAGCTGAAAATTAGAACCTGAGAGGGGAAGAATAAAGAATAATAGTAAAAAGAACAAAAGTAGTAATAATAGTAGTAGTTTTAAAACAGAAACAAACAAACTAAAGAACAGAACACAGAAAAAAAACTGGAACAGGGTGGGGCAGGGCCCCCAGGCTCTGTCCGAGCACACAGATTGGGACAGAATTCCTACTGGCCCAGAAGGTGGGTGGGAGTGAGGGATGGCCACCCCTCCTTTCACCAAGAGGGTGTAGGATATAAGAGTAACAAGGGGAATGTCACACCTTTCCAGTCTTCAGCCTCCACAACATCCTCAGGATCACTGCCAGACCGCAGTTCCCTATGACTCCTTTTTTGATGTTTTCATGCAAATTCTTCTGCTAGTTGGGGTTTAGCCACTTCTATATCCTTCCCCTCAAGGCTCAGGGGTCCAGGATTATCTTCTGTATCTGTGTTATTTGGTTCCCCCTTTTTTTTGTTGAAGAGGGTCTGTGCAGTCTGTCTGCTTATTCTACCATCTTACTGGAACTCTGCTCTTTAAAGAGTTTTTTTTTTTTTGCAGCAGCAGATTTGCCAAGTGCAAAACGTCATTGTCTGATTTCTCGACTGCTGCTTCCATGGGTGTTGACTGCGGAACCAAGTAATATGAAATCTTTGATAACTTCAATCTTTCCTCGATTTATCGTGATGCTGCTTATTGGTCCAGTTGTGAGAACTTTTGTTTTCTTCATGTTGAGATGTAATCCATACAGAAAACTATAGTCTTTAATCTTCATCAATAAGTACTTCATCTTCACTTTCAGCAAGCAAAGTTGTGTCGTCTACATATTGCAGGTTGTTAGTGAGTCTTCCTCCAATCCTGATGCCATGCTCTTCTTCATATAGTCCAGCTTCTCAGATAATGTGCTCAGCATACAGACTGAATAAGTACGGTGAAAGGATAAAACCCTGATGCACTCCTTTCCTGATTTTAAATTGTGCAGTATCCCCCCATGTGAACAACAGCTTCCTGGTCTATGCACAGGCTCCTTATGAGCACAATGAAGTGCTCTGGAATTCACATTCTTTTCAATATTCGTTATGATGCACAAAATCAAATGCTTTTGCATAGTCAATTAAACACAAGTAAACATCTTTCTGGTATTCTTTGCTTTCAGCCAAGAAGGGAGCTCTTCCCCAATTATATTTTGAGTGCCTTCCAACCTGAGGGTCTCATCTTCCTGCACTAAATCAGACAATGTTTTAGGGCTATTCATAAAAGTTTCAAGTAATGTATCAAATAGTATTTCACTGCTATTCATAAGGTTTTCACTGGGTAATTCTTTAGGAAGTGGATGATCCCTTCCTTCTTTTGAATCTGTCTTAGTTTGGAAGCTCTGATGAAACTTGTCCACCATGGGTGATCCTGCTGGTATTTGAAATACTGGTGGCATAGCCTCAAGCCTCACAGCAACATTCAAGCCACCACAGTACAACAAACTGACAGATGAGTGGTGGGAAAATTCAATTTAATAATTATTTAATTGCACCTAAGTACAAATATATGTAAAAGAAAAAAAATCTGAAGTGTTAAAGTTACTGTAGAAAAGCAAAAGTTACATCAATATAGGACAACTTCAAACATAGTATTATAAAAGAGGTTCTCTACCATTTTCAGCAAATTGTTTTTACTAGATTAGCATCAAAAGGTAAAGTTTAGAATCCTAGTTCTCTATTCTAGGAGACATTTGATCTTAAGCAAGTAACTTAGTTTTTTTTTTGAGGGGGTGTCAAGCTCCCAGATTTGTAAAACACAAGGTTGTTATAGTATGAAAGACTATATAGGAAATGGAGCTTGTAAAAACACTTTAACTAGTAAAGAAAACTTACAAACTTGTAGAGAAGTTGTATTAAGTATCACTAGGATTTTGAGCTTGTATTTCATCTAATCAAACTTTTAGCTCCATTTCCAAGTAAGTAAAGATAGAAAAATTTGAAAAAATATTGAACTTCATGTTACTAGGTTCTACACTGTTTTAAGATAGACTTTTAATAACTATTTCTTCATTTTTTAAAGACATAATGCCTGAGGATGACATATAGTATAATTCCGATTGTTTAACTGTGATCAAGAAATAAAATGAGCCAAAGACCAACAACTATAGAAATTTCATTGCAACAAAATTATAGCTTATAATCATTACTTTAAAAAGTAAGCATCAAAGGAGAGAGGATGAAGTAATGATACCATTTGGAAAGACAGCCCTCATAATTTTTTACAACGCTTGAATTTTTAAATTTAAAGTATCTATTGGTTAAGAGTTAGTTCTTACAGTACGTTCAAAAGCCAAGTGTAATATTTTTAAATGTAATAATGAAAAGCATACATTCATGCAAATGTTTTTTTCTTCCCTTTTTTTGAACATTTTATTGTGGTTTGGGTGAAAGTTTACAAAGCACTTTAGTTTCCCATTCAATAATTTATACTCATTTTTTTGTGCAACATTAGTTGCAATCCCCTCAATATAACAGCACTTTACTCACTTCTTCCCTGGGTTCTCCATTTCCATTTGCCCATCTTTCCTGCCCCTTCTTGACTACTGTATTTTTTGGGGGGGCAAATACTGCCCTTTTGGTCTCACATGGTTGTTCTGAGGAGCATATTCTTTATGGGTGGTATTGCTGCTCACTTTATAGGCCTATTATTTGGCTGAAAGATGGTCTCCAGGAATGGGTTCAGTTCCAGGTTTGAAGGGTGTTTAAGGGCCATAGTCTCAGGGATTCCACCAGTCTTTATCAGACCGCTTATTTTTTTTTTTTTCATTTTGAATATTTTTCTACATTTTTCTCCCACTCTACTCAGGACTTTCTATTGTGAACCAAACAGAGTGGCAGGCAGTGGCAGCTGGGCGCTGTCTAGTTCTGTTCTCAGGCTAGTGGAGGCTTTGATCATGTAAGGCCATTAGTCCTCTGGACTGTTTCTTTGGGTCTTTGATTTTCTTCACTCTTCTTTTCATAAGGAAATTTTCATAAGGAAAACCTTATGAATAGCAGTGAAACACTGTCTGATATATTACTAGATATATATACCATAATACTTGTATCTTAGATGGCTGCTAACGAGCTTTTAAGACTCCTGTCTTTACTCACCAAAGTAAGATGCAGAACACATTCTTCATGGAGTACATTATGCCAACTGGCCTAGATGCTCCCCAAGACTATGGTCTGAAGCCCTCAAGCCCAGTGACTCAGTCCCTCAAGGTATTTTGGTTAAGATTAAGAAGCTCACGTAAGTTTGCCCCCTGTATGCTTTATTATGGGAGCTCTGGTAGCGTAGTGGCTAAGGCACTTGACTGCTAACCAGAAGGCTGGCGGTTCAAACCCACCAGCCACTCCCTGGAAGGAAGACAGGGCAATCTACTTCCATAGTGATACTGCCCTGGAAACCCAAGGAGGGGTCGCTATGGGTTGCGTCTGACTCAACGGCACATAACAACAACAACGCTTTATTATATATCTGGAAATATGTGCAGCACATACAAATACATATGTAGAAATATCCTCTGCCAAGCCTATATATACTTGTGGGTGTACCCAATACACCATTCTATACTTGTTCAGTTTATATATCTACCTATGTATCCACTTGTAAATTACTATTTGTTATTACTGTTATGGCAGGATTGTGTACTAACAATATTTACCATTGTTGTCTTTTACTCTTGCTTAGCTCCCAGTGTCTTCCTTTGTCTTAGTCATGCTGTGCTGACCTCCCCCTTACTATGTATTGCCTTTTCCCTTCATTTAAGTGGTGGCGTAGTGCATTTGACTGCTAACCAGTGGGTTGGCAGTTCAAACCCACCAACCACTCTGAGGAAGGAAGGAAGGGAGAATATACTTCTGTAAAGATTTACCACCTGGGAAACCCACTGTGGTTCACTATGAGTCAGAATCAACTCAATGGCAGTGGGTTTGGACTAATCTAGTTAGTGATTTTCCCTCCCACAAGTACATTATTTCTTAAATGTATCAGTTTTAATAATACTTGGGGAAAACTTATGTACATCTCTTGTATTTCAATAAAATTAAAGACATCTAATGTGCTAGAATGCTGTTTAAAAAATGTATTTTAAAAATGTTATTGTAACTTTTAATTTTAAAATAGTTTAATACTCAAATGAAGCTGCAAAAATAGTTACAGTACAGACAAATCCCATGTACCCATCACCTACCTTCTTCTAATGATATATAGCTATAGTACATTATTAAAATCAGGAAATTAACAATGGTTCAACAGTACAATACTATTAACTCAGTACAGAGATAAGTTTATTTAGTTTGTTTTCAATTCTAAAACATTCTCAGAACTACAAAGAAAAATTTATCCTAAGAAAATGGTATGGTAAAGAAGTAAGTGTGCTGCTTAAGAGTTAATCAGATAAGGGGACTTCCGGTAGATGGAGGAACAGGCAGACAAGTGACACAGACCCTCTTCAACAAAGAAAAGAAAAACCAATTGACAGAGATACAGAAGATAATCCTGGAGCCCTGAGCTTTGAAAGGGACTATACAGAAGTGGATTAGGCACCAACTAATGGAAAAACCTAAACAGTGAGTACAGAGATGGTCAGAGCTGCGGACTGTCACCTACTCTGACGGGAACAACAGCCTGAATATTTCCAAGTGGTGGTGGGACCTGAGAATTGGTCACCAAGGGCTGCAGAGATGACTGTGCTGGTGGCCTATGACTATGAAGGGAAATAGCAAGGATGGAGACAACCTGAGCTGCTGACTTTCTGCTGTCCGGAGGGCACAGCCATTTTGAATGTTTACAAGTGGTGGCCATTTTGGATATTTAAAGTGACTGAGGCACAATCATTTTGGATTTTAAAGTGACAGCATTTTCATTTGGATTCCAGGGACCTAAGAATAGGCTCTGTTTGCCAAGGTCGGCACGGACATACAAGAGGCTGACAACAGGAAAGGAGACAGGTGGTTAAGTGTATAAAAGTTGTCAACTAGTGAACAGAGGAGCACAGCACAGTACCCTGCTTACATAGATAACACAAACAAAACAAAGAAAACGAAAATCGTGGGCAAATCACTCCAACATACAATCACCAATTAAATATAAACACAAAAACATCACAATGCCTTGGAGACCACAGAGCATCACAGTCCATACAAAGAAACAAGACAAAGCAGGAGAAACAAGGGACCAGGATACAGACCCAAAACACATCCCTGAGGAAGATGCAGCAATGAAACTCCCTGATAAGGAATTCAAAAGAATTATATTTAGGTATCTTCAAAGGATTGAGAGACACATCAAGAAAAACACAGAGAAAACCCCAGAAGAATTTTGGAAGAAAATACAAGAACAAAATAACAAAATAAATAAAAAATTAGAAATGATTCACAATCTACACACAGAAATCCAGAAGATTAATACTAAATTATCAACAGATAACACACTGAAAGGGCAAAGGAGTAGAACTGATGCAATGGAAGACAGAATTAATAAGACTGAAGACAATTACCTGAATACTTCTTTGAAAAGGGATCAATCAGAAAAAAGATCAAAACAAAATGAAGAAAGCCTAAGGTTCGTGTGGGATACCATCAAAAGGAATAACCTACATGTCACTGGAATTCCAGAACAGGAAGAGACAAATAAAACCATAGAGAAAATTGTCCAAAATTTGTTGGAAGAGAACTTCCCTGATATGATGAAAGACGAGAATATATCCATTCAGGAAATCCAATGAACCCCAAACAGGATAGATCCCAAAACAAAATCACCAAGACACATCATCATCAAATTCACCAAAACCAAAGACAAAGAAATAATCACGAGAACAGCATGGGAAAAATGAAAAGGTATTTACAAGAGGCAACCAATAAGAATAAGCTTGGATTGCTCAGCAGAAACCATGCAGGCGAGAAGACAATGGGATAGTGTATATAAAACCCTGAAAAGAGAAAAATTTCCAACCAACAATTATGTACGCAGCAAAACAGTCCCTCAAATATGATGGTGAAATTAGGACATTTCCA
>NW_006921602.1:10414488-10427966 GCF_000298275.1 Orycteropus afer afer | reverse complement strand
AAAAAAAAAAAAAAAAATTCACTGACCCATGTCACTTTAGTTTTGTGTATTTCACTGTACATAAATTATATTTCAATAAAATGCATTAAAAAAGTTAATCAGGTAACAATGGACAAAATACGTGAATAAACTATTTTATAAGTGCTCCCTAAGTTTTCATTTCTATCAAATAATGAATAAAACTGCATATAGTTATTAAATTTAGTATCAAACTAAGAGCTTAACATATAAAATTAAAAATGAAAGTTCATTCAAATGTATCACTGAAAATGAAAAAACGTAAAAGACAGGATAGCAAATCTAGTTTTAAAACATGTACATAATAAATATATACATAAGCATGAACAAACCTGTACTGGATCTATCATCAGCAGCATATACTTTGATTAAACCTGTGCTAAAAGGTGCCTGTTCCACAGTGTGTGTCCCATGACCACTATCCATGCTGCCATGACTAACAGCATCCAGGTCACTGCCATCTGCTTAAAAACATAATTTAATAGCATTTTACTACTCAAGGAGATACCAAAAATATGCATTAAGTTTGTTGCTCAAACTAATAATCTGGTAATATAATAGCTAACATGAAAATTCCCACATATTTAGTAAATTAAAACCATAAAAAAGAAATCTTGTGAATTATTAACGGACACTAAAACAAGACCACTAAAAGTTGATAATTTAACAAGGAAAAAAAAGTAAACTTTTTTAAAATGAGAAGAGTATTGTAACAGAATTTACTTAATGTTAATGAAAACTAGAAAATATTTAATATTTTGAAACTATTAAAAATTTCTAAAAATACAAAGTCAATTAGTTTAAAAAACAGTAAAACACACATACATTTCTTAAAATACTTAATTACCTGAGAGAGTTGTTTGTGATAAGTGTGCATGCTTCTTTAAAGCTCTTTTGAACTGTGCTACTCCTAAAACAACATTTCTTACTTTTGTCCAAAGAAAATAACCACTATGACTTCTTGAAGGCCACGTGCTTTCCAATACAGCCTATCCATTCAGCAAAATAAAATGGTTAGTAAGATAATTTTTTATAAATGAACATACATTGGCTTCAGAATCAAAATGTAGAATACCAAAGACAAGTGTATAACACAAAATAGAAGACTTAATTTTATTTACAAAATTTATTTTAGATACTCTAAAATAAATGCCAAGTAACCTCATACTGATTATTTCTATCGTTAAATTAAGGTTGTATAATCACAAAGGTCCCCCAGTTTCTCCATTAAATCAAACTATTACCTTGTTATAATAACCATAAGTAATGGCATTGGGGTCAATACCAGCTTTCTGCATTTCAAAAAGCACTCGAACTGCAAGTACAGGCTGGTCATACTGTCCACAGAGCTGCATAAGGATACGGTAGCACACCTGAAACACAGTAAGTTAAAAAATGTACACAAACAGCGACAGATACCTATGTACATGAATCTAGAATAAAATAATGCATTTTAATGAATAATTGTTACCTCATCAGGTGGATCCATCTTTTTTGATTGCATTTTTTTCAGCACATCATACGCTGTTGTTAGAGCTCTTACTTTTGAATGACATACTTTCACATAAGCTGGGAGACAAATAAACCACAGTCCATAACAGTGACGTAGTAGACACCTAGACCACATTTGAGGAATGGAAGAATACCTCTTTGCAATTTTATGGGCTGATTTAATTTCCTAGAAAAAAATGTAAGGACCCCATTAATAAATTTACACACTTTGGTATTCTTTCTTAAATGAATGCTGAACAAGTATAAATCATAAGCTTTTATAATACTTCAATAACAAAATGTATCCATAGTTAATATATTTTCAAGCCTCTGCTTGAATTGTATTATATAATACATAAAGTTTTAAGACAAGAGAATTAGTTAGTTTCTTGAAATTAGATTACTCTATCATCACAGGGGTTTGGGGAGCACAACAATCTAGGAATAGTTGCATTTAAGAGTGGTAAATTACATTAAGGAAAGATAAGTGTCAAATTTACTTTTTGTCCTAATATTTGATCACATGAAAAATGAAAAATTTTCAAGGCACCTGTTTTGTTCTTCTGAACATGGGAGAAGGACTACTAGGACTACTTGATTTCAAGGGCAATTTGCTCTTTTGTGTTTGCAGAAATCCTTCAGGTCTCTCAAATAAATTGTTCCTAAGAACTGGAAATCCATTATAGCTGTTTAGGAAAAGAAAAAAAAAAAGTTCTTCAAACACATATAATACTACTTACAAACAGAAAAAAATATAACAATAACTTTTTAACTTAAAATTTATATTGACTATCTTTCTCTATTAGACTAGGATATATTCAACAACAGTCATGTTAATACTATGGATCTATGAGAGTGGGTCTAAGACTAGAGCAAGGTCTTCTGGGCATTCAAAAGTAGAAGCATTTACAGAGAAGGCATATTCAAAAGAATGAAGAAGCCCCTGAGCAACAAACTTAACCAACTTTACAATATTCTTAAAAGCATATAAATAGTTTTATTAACTAAAAAACTTAATAAAATAAACTATGGGAGTCTATAGCTATTATATATTATTGTATGCAGATTGAGCAGAATAAGAAAATATCAGTAATGACTGAATGCTAAGCAACAGCATAAAGAAGTCCAGGAAAACCATGTCCCTTTAAAAAAAAAAATTGTACATGTTGTCACAAAAGGCCATTTTTGTGTGTCTTATGAAAACTTGCTGCCTGATCATTTTATACAAGGTAAGTATGTAAGTCATCTCTTATTAAGAAGGTCCACTGTGCTCATTAATGGCATATAAACTCAGTTTTTCCAATGATGAGTATAATTACACCCAAGTTATATTGACAGTCTCAAGGGAAAAAAAAAGGCTAGATTCTTTAAAAAATGGAAACTTTGTATATTAAGTTATTTTCTTATTAAAGGACTAAAGCTAAAAATGAAATCTAAATTAAAAAGCTAAAACAAAACCATGAAAGAAAAACAAAACTCTATTATTGAAACATACCTAAAAGGAGACTTAGAAGTATAAAGTACAAAAGAGCATAAAGAAAAAAAATCTTGCTTAGAAAAAAAAAAAAAAAGATAGATAGATAGAAATTAGGCGAAATATTTTAAATATCTGGGATAAAGACAGGTTTTTAGAAAGTAATATGAGCAGCATAATCAGTGAGTAAAAAGTAAGGGCAGGAATCAAGTGACCAATTTTCAACATTCACAAACATGTTTAATACCACTTATGCATCTATAAAAGGGAGGATTTAATCCAAGTCATAAATGAGGATGTCCTGATAAGTCCTTTTTCAATGAAAATATCAAACTGTAACTAAACTGAAGTGATAGCTGTGAAACAGTTTTAGAATCTTTAAACTAAGAACATATTTCTGGAGAATAGAGAAATTAATAAAATCTAAAAGGAAATAACATTTCTAAGTAAAAATAAGTGTATATTAGAATCTAAATAATAAATTTACCACCGTCATTATCTCACTGTCATTATCTCAGAACTTTTTTTTCTTTCTCACAAGATCTGAAGGCAGGAATAATGTCTCATTCAAGTCTGTATGGTTTACCAAACACTTAGCACAGTGCTTGATCCAATTTCCTAAATTAACAATCATCAGTTCTGATAGTTCTGAATTTTCATGACTTGCAATAAAAACTCATGGAAAAATTAATAGCCTAAAAAATTTTATCATACAAATTAAGGTCACAATGAAATCCTTTTATAAACCAAAGTTACATTAATCAGTATGTGTGGGTGTGTGTTGTTTCTCCCTAAATTGTTCTATTTGGGAGGGCATGTCTAAGTGAATTTAATCAACATTTGTAAAGACAGATACTTATACAGATATACAGATATAGTTAGAGAGCTTCTAAAATATTTATAAATATTTAAAAGTTTATTAAAAAAACTATTTCTTTTTTTCCTGTTTATACCTCAAAACTTAATAATGGATGCAGGATAAGCTTGCTTACCACCTAAAAATTAGAATTCTGTAAAGTTTGGATTTTTGAAAATACCACAGTCCTTAGAAAGCTATGTCACAGATGATGGATTGCTTCTCTCTTTCAATCTCAAATATTCTGCTTCTTGAATACCTGAACTGTAAAGGGGGTTCTTCACCATTGGGTAGATGCGGTATCTCAGGTGGTGTTACAAAAACAGTATGTTCACTTTTGAAAGATTCATCCAGTTCTATAAGCCGTACTTCACCACTCTTGTCCATATCTACCTGAAAGAGTTTCAAAAACATACATTAAAAAAACACATTGGCTAAGCAAATGTTCATCCATAAGAGGATAGTTAAATAAACCATTTATACAACTGAATATTAAAGAGCTATCTTAAAAAAAAAAAAAGAGCATGTTCTCTATGTAACACTATAGAAAGACCTCCAAGAAAAAGTAAATAAAAATAGCAAAGTATACAACATTATATATTATATACTACCTATTCATAAGAAAGAAGGAAAAATAAGGACATACATTCATTTTTGTGTTAATTTACATAACAAAATACTAGAAGGATACTAAGAAAAGTAATTACTTATACAGAGAAGGAGGAAAGAAGAGGGTGGACAGACACAGGAGAAGACCCAAATGTTCCCTTGTATATCTTTTTATATTATTTTGCATTTTGAATTACGAAAGTGTATTATTCTAGAAAAATCAAAAAAATAAGCATACATTTGTATATGCACTGGGAATGGTGGACTCTATTTTTATTCTAGGAGCTCTGGTAGCATAGTGCCTAAGGTACTTGACTGCTAACCAGAAGGCTGGCGGTTCAAATCTACCAGCCACTCCTCGGAAGGAAGTTTGGGCAATCTACTTCCATAGTGACACTGCCTTGGCAACCCAAGGAGGGGTTGCTATGAGTTGGGTCCAACTTGATGGCACATAACAACAACAACAACATTTTTATTCTGATTTATTCTAAATATAACAAATATCCCTAAGTTCTCCAAAATATGAAGAAATACATTTGAAACTTTAGTCACATCAATATTGAAGAGCACTTCGTAAATACTATTTTTCCCTAGGCACTGTATAGCAAGATAATAGCCAGAAAAAACAAAAGGTTCATAGAGCCTAAACTGTCCCATAGGAGCACATAAAACAAAGAGCACAATATAGACAGTAGTAACAAAAACGGAACTCACACCTGTGACAAAATAAAATCCACGGAATTTTATTAATACTAGAAAGAGTTAATATCACATACCAGTCAGGAGTAGGTGAAGAAACAAGAATTACTAATTAGTTAAATCTTGAAGATAAGGATTTAGGAAACTCTCAAAATAATAATCAGGAATACTATTTACCAGAAGATTTATTATTAGTTCATAATCCCTTAGACACAATTTTAAAATCCATAAATCTCAAACAATTAGAAACCTCTCCATAATTCATGTGATAGCAAAACCTAAACTAAATGGACAGGAAGCTATATATGGTTTTTATTTACCCTACTTAGTGTGACCATTCAAGGCTCTCTGGTGGTGTAGTGCCTAAGCCATTTGACTGTTAATCAGAAGGGTGGCAGTTCAAAGCCACCAGCCACTCTGTGGAAGGAAGATGGGGCAATCTACTTCCATAAAGATTTACCACCTTGGAAACCCAGTGGGGGTCACTATGATTTGGAAATGACTCGGTGGCAGTGAATTTGGTTTGGTTTAAATGTGAGCAGTAATGTGTTTTGCTACAAAAATATCAACACGTTTGATTATGGGTAACTATACCAGACTCTACCCAGCCATTACATAATGTATAGTATAACTTCTATCTAAAAACCAAACCAAACTCACTGCCGTCGAGTCGACTCAGACTAATAGCAACCCCTCTTTGGGTTTCCGAGGTGGCGTCTCTACAGAAGTAAATTGCCCAGTCTTCTTTCCTAGGTGTAGCTGGCGGGTTTGAACCACCAGCCTTATGATTAGCAGTCAAATGCCTTAAGCCACCAGAACTCCCAACTTCTATCTAGAATTTTAAAATTCAGAATTCCACAAGAAATCCCTCCAAGAGGGATTTTTCCATATCTTACTGCATATATTAATTACTTAACATTATTATACATATAAACAAGTTTAAAAGATAGAAAAACACTACAACTTTAATAGGAAAGTAATATAATAATTATTGATTTTTCACATAATATACTTCTTATTCTTAAAATGCAGGGCAGAGTATACCAAAAAAGATAGGAATAAGTGTTTTAATTTTTCTAACTTAAAAAAACTTGTACATCCAAAGTCTTCTTATATAAATTAATTATAAATTCACAGCATTATATGCTATAATATCCAGAATAAAAGATAGTTTTTAATGGTATATCCATACAGTGAACAACACTGGAGGCTAGAAGGCAAGGCAACATGATTCAAAACTTTATACTCAACCAAATCAGCAATCAGTATGGAGGAGAATAAAGAAATTTCAGACAAGCAAAGTGTTAAAACGTATATCCTGTGTACCCTTTCTCATTAAGCATCTGGAAGATGTGCTGTACCATAACAAGAAAATAAACCAAGAAAGAAGCCAGCAAACAGCATCTGAGTCAGATAGAGGCCAATATAATCACCAACATGTTGGTGAAGGAAAACCTCAGGATAAGGGCCTACAATACAAGCACTGTACACTGTAACAAGAGAAGGGAAATCGAGGGCAAGAATTAAAAAAAAAAAAAAATCCAAATGGATAGATTACTTGATGTACTGGAAAAATTAAGAGATTTTTAATTCTTGTAGAAGTATTTAGAAATTAATTCATAATAGACACATAAATAAAAAAAATATATAGCAATTACTAACTTCAGGGAAAACAAAAATCCATACATGAAAGAAAATTTAATTACAGTCTATGATAAAGCCCAGCTGTGATTACATACAAGGTGATAATAATATTAACACTGAACAATTATTTGACCCAAACTTATGTTATAACTACATTGGGAGAATTGCAGGGAGAATAGTAGTGGTGCTGGTGGTAGATATGACATCAGTAGATAACATACAAAATAACAAATAGCAGTATAAATATATTATTTAGAGATCTTAAGGTAACTGACTGCAGACATAGCTGAAAGAGAAAGAGACTGCCTCTGAGAAATAAAAACAGGGGTGAGAAGGTATGGGACATGTCTTGTAAAATAAGCTAACTGTTAAAATTGTCATTTTTTAACTACGGTAAAAATGAAAATTTACTTTTAAAAGATTTTTATTATTAAAACAATATTAAAAATGTTTATAAGCTCTGGTTATGTTAAAAAAAATAGGAGACTATATTACAACTATGTAAATAAACATTGGAAGTAAATATGAAAAAGGGTATTAGGGGACTGGGACTGTAGAATTTTTTCATCCCTTTTATTTTCTAACTTCCTGTTACTTTAGTAATTTAATGAAAGTGCTAAAAATTTTAATTTTCACTAAAAACAGAGAAAGTCCAAGTCATTATTACCAAATGTAAAGGTATTTTTTAAAAAATAACAGGAAGATGCCAATAATAATTCAAAATCATAGCTATCCTATAGGATATGGATGGCATCCATGGGCAACCCAAGAACAAATGGGATACTCTATACCCACAAACATTTTTATGTAAATGAAATGGGTTAATATAATTACTAAGGGCAGCAATGATAACTAAATAAAAGAGATGGACATAATAAAGAGATTAAAACAAAACAAATCCAAAACAAAAATCAAATCCACTGCAACCAAGTTGATGTCCCATAAGGTCTCCAAGGTTTTAAATCTTTACGGAAGCAGACTGCCTAAAGTTACTCCTGTGGAGCAGCTGGTGGGTTCAAACTGCCAACTTTTTGGTCAGCAGCCAAATGCTTTAACTAGTATGCTACCATAGCTCCTGGGTTAGCTGGGAAGGAAGCTGGAAACCAACTCTGTCTCCATGATGGAACATTTTAAGAGGACTGCTTGTCTATGAGCACCTGACACTTTTTAAATTTTATGTATGTTTGTGTGTACAGCTGCTGCTGCTTTTTTTTCTTTTTCTTTAGCAACAACAAAACAGTTTCTTCCTCTCCAAATCTGTGCCTATTTTCCACTCACCAGTTACTTGATTCTCATAGAAAAAGTCTGGGTTCCAGGAAATTTGCTCTATGTCTCAGAATTGTAAAGTCTACTAAGATATTAAAATTTTGAACTGTGGATTTAGTACCTTGGGAAAAGATATCTCTCTTAATTTGTACAGTATACCAATAAAATCTCATTTCAACATTATAAAAATAGCCATGCAATGAAACCTACATTTATCAGTTGGACATTTCTGTCTTTTGAAAAGCACAGTGACATCTGTCTCTGTTGGGAAAAAAAGAAATCCAACACCCACTGCAGGATAAAATTAAAATAGTTTTCATATTCTCTTCACATTTTTTCACAATACATTAATATGCTCAGAAAACACTGCAAAGTGATGCTTGGTAGACTAAGAAAAATCTTACCAGAATATTTGCCACACAAAACTGCCCTTAGTTAAAGCCAACAACGTACAAGAACAGACTGTAAGGATTTAAAATATAATCATAAGAATAACAAAAACACATGGTTCTTAAATTAGTCATAAGTGAAACTCAAATAATTCTAACATATTGTTTCTCTTATTCCTATTCAGCATTACCCTTTTCAGCTTTTTAAAGTCAGTCAAATGTTTGTTTGGATATGCTAAGATCCAAAGAGGAATATGTCTGGGGAAATGCAAAACAGATTTTCAAATTCTCACGGACTCTGAACTTTCAGGAGTCATGGAGGGTTGTTGTTGTTGTTGCTGTTGTTATATGCTGTCTAGTCAGACTCGACCCAAAGCTACTCCTTCCTTGGGTTTCCAAGGCAGTATCACTATGGAAGTAGATTGCCCAACCTTCCTCCTGAGGAGTGGCTGGTAGGTTTGAACCACCAGCCTCCTGGCAAGCAGTAAGTGCCTTGGGCACTACGCTACCAGAGCTCCTATGGAGGGTGGATGAACCTCTACAACTATTGTCCTGAGATAATCTTTAAACTTAAATCAAAAATGTCCCTTGAAGTCTTCTTAAAATTGAACAAAAGTTTAGCTTAACTAGTAAAAAGGTCTGCCTTGAGCATTATACTCTTCTAGGAATTATCTACATAGGATCAAATTGACAACAATAGCTGGAAAGATTAGACAGGAACTTTAGGGGGTAGTGAGCTGATTAACAAATGAGGGAAGAACAACTCAGAAAAGAAGAGTGAGAACAGTCATACAACTTGAAGAATGTAATCAATGTCTCTAAATTGTACATATAGAAACTGTTGAACTGGTACATATTTTGCTGTGTATACATACTCCCAGCAACAAAATAATAAATAAAATTTAGAAGGAAAAAAAAGGAATATGTTTAATTTTTGTTCATTCTTCGTCATGGATTGCCTTAGGCAGATAACTCATATCTAGTATTTGTTTTTCTCCATAGTTGAACTGCCAGAGTTAGGAAGATTTGTTCAATTAAAAAATTACTTTTAATAGTCATTCAACTAAGGAAACCAAAATAAATAAACCCACTGCCATCAAGTCAATTCCAACTCACAGCAACCCCTAGTGGGTTTTTGTGATGGTTAAGGTTGTGTGTCAACTTGGCTGGGCCTGGTTGAGTGGCTGGGCAGCTGGATGTAGTATTCCCCATGGTAAGACTGGTAATCAATTCCATGATGGAATCTACTGTGAACAACTGAGTAGCTGCCTTAGGGATGTGGTCTGCTTCCTGTATACTAGGAGAAGCCTTGGGAATGGTCTCTAACTTTTTGGCACCCTGAATGTAGCACACTTTTCATTAGGTAGCCTGCCTGTGCTCTGCCGACCTTGGGACTTTCAATGGACTTGAATTAATGGCCTGCCATGTGGTTTGGTAACATCAGGACTGTGCCTTTTTACTTGTCAACCTTGGGTTTGTCAGCCTCAGCAGTCAGCAGCTGCCTGAATGAAGAAAGCCTCCAGCTTCAGTGGGCTGGAAGTCAGAGGCAGAGCTGAAGCCAAGGTCAAGGGGCTTTCACCTAGCCCCTAGAGCCTGGCACTTTGAACTTGGACTTCCAGCCTCCAAAACTGTAAGAGAATAAACTCCTGTTTGTTAAAGCCATTCCACTTGTGGTATTTCTGTTAGAGCGGCACAACATAACCAAAACAATTTTCAAGTCTGTAAATCTTTACAGAAGTAGATCGCCTCATCTTCCTCCTGCAGAGCAGCCAAATGCCTTATCCAATATGCCACAAGAGCACCACGTAAAAGTTTATTTTTAGAGCTCTATAGAAATTCACAAAACATTTCTAGATTAAAAGCAAACACTGATTTTCTGTGGTGAGCACATTTAAATCGTGGCATTAAAACATGAAAAATATCAACAGCACTGTATTTAGTATACTCAATCCCTACTTATCCACATGGTTAGTTTCAAAGACCAGGTCTTTATGTGAAAATGGAGCTTGAAGACATCAGATTACAAATTGGAGGATGACTGTATGATTATATAACTGCCAAATTTCATCTTCGCATAACTGCCAAACCATGAGAATCACAGTCCAGCCAAGCTGATACATGATATTAACTATCACAGCCAGCATTATTCTCACCTTGCACCTCAGCATTCCTTACTGCCAGACATATGCTGCTAATGTGCAAAATGGTAGGATAGTAGATTTTTTACTATTGTTGTAAATGCAAAATGTTGAATAACAAGATAGTTGGTAAGTGGGAGTAGGTATATTTCGGTGAGTTTTGTTTACTAACACTAGGGCTATAATTAACCTCTACTCCAATTATATATGAAGGTCATTTATTAAAGTATATTTTCTACCAGAGCTCCTTTAATAAAAGTACTCTGAATTATAATAAAGCAAATAACCAGTTGATGTGCAGTCAACTCTGACTCATGGTAACCCCATGAGTGTTAAGGTAGAAGGATTTTCCATAGGGTTTCCAATGGCTGATTTCTCAGAAGTAGATCAATAGGCTTTCTTCTGAGGGACCACTGGGTGGACTCGAACTGCTAACCTTTCAGTAGGCACCTGATAGTGTTAACCAATTGCACTACCCAGGGATTCCCAATAAAGCAAATATAAGTAACTTCATTTTAGTGAATTAATTTTGTTCTAATTTTCTGAGTAGTTACTAAAATCTTTAAATACAATGTTAAATACATAAAATACATATTTTTAAAGATAACATATAGATGATCTTTTGCTGGATCTAGAATTTGAATAGGTAAAATAGTCTATTTTAAGAAAATAGTCTACTTAGAAACAATGATTTTATGGTTGATGGAACTGTTTCTTGTTATTTTCAGAATTTCTGTTCTTTAAGCAATTATTCCAATCATGTCCTACACTGACTCCCATCAAGTGCATAGCTTTTCAGAAAATCTTACACAATATATTACTTACTGTGTCCTAAAATAGTGTCCTTAGGACATGATGCCCTAGGTATCTAGCAAAATGATGAATCTTGTATGCCTATTAATCATAGTTTTTAAACTGTATGATACTACAACATGAGTTCTTAAAAACAAGCTTGTGAAGAAGATACATAAAATGTATAAAAAATAAAAAAATAGAAATTTCTCTTGTCTGTACTATTAATTGAATTACTACAATGAATTCAGAGTTCCCAAGTAGATTAATAAATGTATTGGCTAAAGGATGTTATTAACAAAACCCTGGTCACTAATCTGAATCACTGACTGAATCCCTTATGATTCAGTTAACATACTTACCGTACAATATTGTAATCCTGCACTATTTGAATTACAGTCCTTCTATGGAAAAATGAAATGATGAATTTTAAGCAAGTAAATGCTCTCCTCCCTATTTAAAAGCATTTCAAGGATTAGGTTTGATGTTTCTGGGCACCTTAGCTTGTTAACTCCTGATGAGCAACAGAAACAGTACCTTTCTACATCAATCATTCCTCAAGTGTTCTCAATAAAAGGAAAAGCTAGATGCCTACACAAGGAACATGTTCCTGCTGTATAAGTCATTCAAAAGCTGGACATCTGTACAGGGAGAAAGCTAAGGAGGTAGGAAAGCACAGGCAAGAAGGACACAGGGAAAAGGTAACCACAGGAAGGAAGTAGGAAGAGAGCTATTACATTGTAGAGATTGTAATCAGTGTCACAAAGCAAAATGTGTATGAACTATTGAATGTAAAATGAACCTGTTTTGTAAAATTGCAACCAGATCACAACACAAAGTTAAATAAATAAATAACCTTACAATCGTAAATTGTATGACAGGCATACAATCATTGATACTCTCTCTCTATGCAGGTATATATATACATACATATATCTTCTTAAAAATCACATATTTACAGAAAAGTTTCAAATAGAGTAGAAATAATTTCTTCTCCCTCAATCTTTTGAGAGTAAGTTGCTGATGCCCCTTTACACCTGAATACTTGAGTGTACTTCCTATAAACAAGGATATTCTCCTACATAAGCACAATAAAACATGAAAATCCAGACATTAATACATTACTACTATTTAATCCTCAAACCATATTCAAGTTGTGTTTATTATCCTAATATTGTTATAGCAAAGCATCCAGTTATGAATCATGCATTGCATTTGGTTATCAAGTCTCTTAAGTTTCCTTCTCTCTAGAACAGCTTCTCAGTTTTCACCTTTATTTTCTTGACCTTGACACTTTTGCAGATTACATAACAGATATGTTGTAGAATATCACTTTATCTGGGCTTGTCTGATACTTCCTTCATATTAGGTACAGGCTATGCATCTCTGCCAAGAATATCACAAAATCGATGTTTTGTTCTCATTGCAGCGTATTAGGTGGCACATGATTAATGATGATGTTTACTTTGATGACTTGATTAAGATGATGTTTGCTAAGCTTTTCCACTACAAATTTATTCTTTCCTCCCTTGTAATTAATACATATTTTAGAGAGAGGTACATTGAAACTATGTAAGATCCTATTTTTTATCAGACTTTCAAATGATTATTAACTGGTGCACTTACGGTTTCCTGTTTTATTTAATCTGGTGTTCAGGCGTAAGTGTATGCATGTTAACATGCCTCCATTAGTCTTGGAATGAAGTGAATAAACATTTATCTTCTGGTTATCATATTATACAATTTTTGTTGTGACCTATCTCCGTTTCTTGAGAAACGTTTCAACATAAATACATAACGAGAATCTCATCTTGCACATTTCTTGCCCTAGAGCTGGAACCAACTATTTCCCCAAAGAACACTGGTTCCTTTTAGTTGAGAATGATATTTAGAAGCCACAGTCTGTAAATTCAATACACTTATTACTATTGGAGTGTAGCTGCTCCCAGGTCCTCTTTCCATACAGAATAGGAAATATTTATCTGTATACACATAGACACATACTTACATCTATATTTATTTCTCTATATATCTATAAGAGAGGTCTCCAACAGCAGGACAAACTTGTCTGTCGGTTTGTCCTACTGTGGTGACATGTAGAC
>NW_006921602.1:10402860-10411742 GCF_000298275.1 Orycteropus afer afer | reverse complement strand
GGGGGAGGCCTTCAACGAGATGGATTGATACGGTGGCTGCGATGATGGGCTCAAGTATAGCAGGGATTGTGGGGCTGGCGCGGGATCGGGCAGTGGTTCTTTCTGCTGTGCATGGGGTCACTATGAGTCGAAAATGACTCGACGGCACTTAACAACAACAACAATATCTATACATATTGAAAACCAGAAGTACCACACCAAACCTCCAAGTCCACTCTCGTACCACAGGGTTCATTCTCATTTTCTCTCCTTCTGTATTTGTAAATCCTTTCTCTGACAGTGAAGAGCCTTATTATTCTTAATATATTCACTTATCTGATCAATTCTTCATTATGTAACAATCTCCCATCTTTGCTACCATCCCCTCTTTCATACAGATGCCTGCTTCACCCTGACTGGGCATTGACAATGCCCTCCAGATTAACCTTCTGCCTCCACCATGCTGTCACTTTGTTAATTCAGCGTACGCTCTGACATTCTAGTTCCCACCCTCACCCTATGGGGATGCTCTCCTCACCTCGGTCAGACTCTGACACTGCATGCTATCCTCACCCCTGTGTGAACATTCCTCTCATCTTGCTTAGGCTCTGACACCCTGCAGCAGTCGGTCCCCCAGCATGGACATACTCTTTATCCTGCCTGTCCTTTTATTTCCCATGCCAGGCCACCCCTCTACATACGTACTCTCCTCACCTGGCTTGGTCTCTGATACCTCACTTTGGGCTGCTTCTCCTTCCTTACTCCACTAAACTTTTACATCTCTCTGGGCCACCACTCCCCAACTTCTTCTCTCTTCAGCATGGGTACTCACTTGGCTCTGCCCTACCTAATCACATTAAAACTGAAGGGGAAAAGATTTAATATGTGAATTTAAAACAAAAGAATTAATTAATTTAATTTATGCCACACACTTAAATTATAGAAATATTTAGCTAAAATATCTCTTATGTGATATAAGACAGCACTCTTATATGATAGTGCTATACCTACTATCAGCATATGACCATCCACTTCAAACAGAAAGGAAAAATTAAGGATGCTGAAGCTGGAGGTCCATAGGCTTGGAAAAAAACCCTAATGGTCTGTCTATAAATGGGCAAGTAAGGTTGGGGCTTGACTGCTAACACTCATGATTTAGTAAAACCGTGCAAGGTACTTGTAAGATATTGTGCTCTACAATTTCTAGCAGGCCACTAAAACGTTCATTACAAGGGGTCAATGGTAAAACTGAATTGATTTAGATTTTCATAAAAGCTGGTAAAAATTATAATGGAAAGTATAACTCATAACATTTACTGCAGTCACACAAAATGAGTTAGGGAACTGGAGACATACTTTTACTTACTTTATCTACACAATCATCAAAAAATGCCAGGCTTGCATCTTTATCACTGACAAAAGAACACTCCTCAATGAATCGAATAAACATTTGTGTTTTGGTCATCATGTTATAGAATTTTTGATGTGATCGATCCCGGCTTCTTAAGAAAGCTGTTCAATACAAATATATAATGTCAGAATACATAATATCATTTATAGAGTCATAGAATTTTTGAGCTAGAAGAAACTTGATTAACCATATCATCAAAACTTCCCACACCCCTGCCGTTTTGCAGAAAAAGAAACAAAGATCTCTGACAGGGGATATGACTTGGAAAGTTAGCAACAGAGAAGGAGCTTTAACCCAGAGTTCTCAAATCATCACCCAGAACTATCTCCATTGCTCCCATGCTACCTTGAAGATTACAGACAAACTAAGAAATTTGAAAGAAAGCATTTAGAAAATTGCTACACCCCCACCCAACACTTTTTGTGCTGTGTACACACATTTGCTCTGCCTCTCTCTATATATATTTACCTTTCTCAAAACAGTAGTAATATCTCCTCTAGTATTCATTATATTTGTGCCTTTCTTACTGAAAATAGAGTAAAAGTTTATTTCCTGGATTGCCCCCACACCTTGATCATTATACTCAAGTTACACTGCACAGGCCTTCTTTTGGGCCCATTAACTCAAGTTCTTTCCAATCTCAGGGAATTAGTATAAACTGTTCTTTCTGTCTAAAACACTTTCTTCACCTTTGCCTGACTAATCCTTCAGATCATGGCCCAGATGGTACTTCCTTGGAAAGGCCTTCTGTGAACACTCTTATTATTTTCTAATTGTTTATCCTCTATCAGTTCCACGAGGGAAATATCATGTATCTTTCGCATACTACTACACACCTAATGCCTAGCATTTGCAGGCACTCAAAAAATGCTTATTAAATGAATCACTCTTTCAAATGTTAAATATTACAAGAGTGCACAAACACTTTTTATGATACTAATTGCATCCCAGGGCTTCCCAACCTTTTTCACTTCATGGTTCTGACAGAAAATAATACTGATAAAGCATACTGAATAAAACAAATGAGGCTGCTCAAATCTGGATGTGACCATCCCAGGGGCTCTTCCAAATTTTCAACATTGTCTGGTTGCCCTGAAAACTGAGAGCATCATTATCTCAACTAATCTCAGCACACATCAGAGTGTAGGGATACATAGTCAGGAGGCTCTGTATTTTTCAAATACACAGTTTGTGATAGTTGGAGCTGTATGTCAACTTGTCTGGACCACAATTCTGTGTGGTTTAAGCAATTGTGATGTGGGTTGTTCCAATGATGGGATCAGATGTATATGTTTTGAGCAGCCAATCCACTGAAAGGGAGTTTCCCTAGGGGTGTGGCTTGCTTCCAATATATTTATGGACATCCTGGGAAAAGAAACACTCTTCTGTGGATCGGGATCCTGTTGTGCTGCTTACAACTGTCCGTGAGCGAACAATCCACCATTTGGCCTGGAGATCTTAGATTTGTCATTCGTTGGAGTCAACAGCTGGTATACTGCCTATCAACCTTGAGGTCATCAGCCCCTACGGCTGCATGAATTGGGAAAAGCCTCCAGCTTGACATTTTATCCAAGAACTTTGGACTTGCCAGCTTCCATAGATATGTGAGCCATTTTCCTAAGATAAATTTCTCTTTCTCTGTATGTATATATAAGCTTTACTGGTTTTGTTTCTCTAGAGAACCCAGCCTAACACATAGTTTGTTCAGTATATCTTGCTAATACAATGATATTAAATGTGTCTGAGAAAAAAAACAAATCCTATGGATTTGGATTATATTAGTATTTACATATACACAAAACAGTTATGTATTTTGATAAATGTAAGCTATTAATCCAGAGAATAATTGAATCATCATGAGATTAAACTCAACAACATGTATATGAAAGCTGTAAAACTATGTACTCACTCACCTTGTAAGGCAAAAAGAGATGATGCATCTGTGGCTGTCTCTGATGGGGCTTGTGTTATTGGCCTTAAGTATGATCTATAACCTTTTAAAATAGAGGCCATGAAACACAAGAATGCTTCTTGGATTTCTAAATCTATCATATGCAACCTCTTTCCTGAATTAACATCATAGTCATTCATTGCTAAGTCCATTAGTCCATCATCTCTTGGTCTCTGCTGCACTGTGAAGAAATACAGTTTTAGTGCTTCTCCAAACTGTGAAAACTAAGTTTTATGATGATATCAATATAATTGTTGTGTTCTCAAAAGGGTTTAAGCTACCTTAACTCTTCGTTTACATAACTTGATAATACGTAAACCGTACCAAAGCTTACCATATTATTCTTTAGACTCTGTAGAGTACATTTTATCCAAGTTAAATATAAAATTATCCTTGTTTATATAACTATCCTTAGAAAAAGTATTCAGGTTCTAAAATAACTATACACAAACTAATCATAAAGACCGTAACAACCATATCAACCGGACACAAGTTACATGGAATAATCCTTCTTCCTTCCTTCCTTTTTTTAAAAACTAAAAGTAATTACAGAACAGTACAATCAACTATATGAGACCAAAAGGGCAGCATTTGCCCAAAAACAAAGCTTAGAGGGCAGGAAGGGGCAGAAAAGAAGGACAAATTGAAAGGAGGAAGCCAGGGAGGAAGCAGGAAGAATGATGATTGGGAATTGCAACCAATATTACAGAATAAAATTTTCATAATTCAATGAAAAAAACAGGAAACCATGAGCCCATATGTATGTTAAATAAATAAATGAATAAATTGAAAGTCTGATGACAAATGGGATCTTACATAGTTTTCAAGTATGCCAACAAAATACCTAATGACAAATAAAAGAGTAACTTTACAGGACAGAAGCCTGACAGACACCATCTTAGTCAAGTGATCAAAGTGAATATCCTTAGTAATAAGAATAGGATAAATTTAAACAGTGTATCACCTGAGAAGGATACAATGAGAGGAACACACCATTTCTTCTTGTGATATTCTTGCCACAAATTCATGGCCTGTTTCTATCATGAGGAAACTCAGACAAACCCAAATTGTGGACCATTCCACAATGTTAAGGATAATCTTCAAATGTCAAAGGTCAAGAAAGTAAGGAAAAAACTGGGAAAATGTACTAGAGAGAAGACATGAAATAGAATACTTGATTTGGAAATAGATACTTTTGCTACACAGAACATTATAATAATAAATGGCAAAACTTGAATGTGGTCTAAATATCAGGATGGCAGTAATGCATCAATATTAATTTCCTAATTTTCCCAGTTTTATAGGAGATGCATGATGTAGGAGAATGTACTTCTTGGTAGAAAATATACTCTATTTGGGGGTTATGGGGCATTTACTCTCAAAGGGTCAAGAAAACATTTGTGAATGTTTCAAAACTTTAAAACTTTTTAAAATTTGAGGGGCAATTAATTCATCATAGAGATTTTTTTGGAGTTCTTGTTGCCTACAAAAATACAAAGCACTGGAAAGAATGTAAGCATCGGCACCAGAAGACCTAGGTCTTATTAATTCTAGCTTCATCTGTGTTAACTCTTAAGATCTTGACATGCTACTTCGCTTCCCTCAACCTAATTATCCTCAGAGTTGTAAAGAAATCTAAGAATGTATGTGAAAGAGCTCTGAAGCTACAAAGTATTATACAATCTTTAACCATTAGCATTATTCAAAAGTCACTGTAATTTTTAACTCTAAGATTCTGTCCTTGACTATAGAGCTAGGTAGGCTATTGCACTGATTTTAACAGTATTTAAACAATGCTGCAAAAGATGCTGGACTAATACATAAATGAGACCCCCATATGTTTCTATATTACTAATACCCATATTTTACACACAAAGTATTAAGTTATGGACTCTGAATGGGTCATTGTTATAATACCAAGATGACTAGATAAAGAAATGAAGGCTTAATTCTTCTTATCAGTAATTCTGGATCCATGTCAAGATATATTCTCATAAAAGCTTTTCTCTGAAATATTTCATATCCCTATCAATTTTCATGTTGATCAATTCCCTAATACTTTTGGCAAGTGTTTATTTTCAAATTATTTGAGGTCAGCACAGCCTTAAGATCCACTGAAAGTAAAAAGCATATGACCTAGCTCTCACCCTACTGAAATCATACACATTTTCTAATACAGTCTAAACCATCTGTTTTAAATTTCCAAAAACCAACTTTCTATTCTTTGTATGAAGAAAATCATTTTTCTGAGGCATTGCAATAATGCTAAAATTAAGGAGAGTAACTACTTAACATGCTTTTGAACTTTATTATTCTGAACAAGTTAGAATGGTTCTATGAAAATATGGTAGATGTAAAATATAAATTGTGTGAATTACCCATTAACTTCTAACAAATTTTGCTTTAATGCTCACGTACCTTTAAGATTGGAAAAATACTTTCCTTTAGATAAAATAAACATTATCTTTTTACAAGTAAGAGTAGCTGGAATCCCATTCTCAAATTAAATCACCTTCTTTAATTAAGCTCTCCACTTACATTTTGCCAACTGTTGGTGCAAATTATTCAGTGTGTTCATCAGATTTTTACATGGCTTCTTTGGAAGTATTTTCCAAGCTACATTTTTCTTGTCTCCAGTTCTGAGATTAAATGATAACAATAATGTATTTGTTAGCTCAACTTTTTTTGGGGAAAATTATATACCTGTTACATATAAGTAAGGAAAAAGAAAATGCATTGAACAAAAAATAAAACACACACAAAATAGTTTGGTTAGGAGGAGAAAAATACTACAGTGGTAAATTGCAATGTTGAATATTTAAAAATTAATTTATATGATGGCAGAACCTTGTATTAAATATAGCTCAAAAATTTATGATTGTGTTGGTACTGATAAATTCCACTTTCACTGGAATCAAGTTAATCCCCAAAAAGCTCAATGTGGTGATCATTACTCTTACACTCCATTTAAGAGTATTCAGACATCTAAATAGGAGAAAAATATTACTATAAGGACTTTTTCTCCTTATAGATTCAAGAATAAGGACTATAGAAAACTTCCTATCAACTTATTTTATTGAAATACTTTGGTATATTTAAATATTTAGTTCCTTGTTTCCTAAAAATATAAGTAAAAATTATTTTTGTTTCTTTTAGGGGGAAAAAATCTGTAATATGAAATTACTTGAATAAAGCACAACATTCCAAAGGAATTTTTATAACTATAAAAGATATTTGACTGAAAATGATATCTCTGTTTTGAAGATAGATTCCTATTACTGCCTTTATTACAACTGTTACTCTATATTTATGGGGTAGTATGGGAAGAAGAAAACAACACGGTGATAAAAAGTTTTTGGACTTAACTATAGCTTTGTTAGGAGCTCTGGTGGTGTAGTGCCTAAGGCTTTTGACTGCTAACAGAAGGCTGGTGGTTCAAACCCACAAGCCACTCCTCCAAAGGAAGGTTGAATAATCTACTAAATCTATATTCTTTCTGTTTCAAAGGAAATGAATACTCATTTTAGAAAACCTGAAAAAATACAGAGGAAGAAAAGAAAAATAAATCACTCATGTTCTGGTTAGCTGTCAAATGCCGTAGGCACTAGGTCACCAGAGCTCCCTCTAACCACTGTAGACAATGACTATCAGGTATATTTGTTTTCTAGCCTTTCCTCCATTATCGGGGTTTTTAATTTATTATTATCTTTTAATGATTTGATTCCTATTTCATACATCATTTTCACTACATTTTTCAATTAACATTAATATTTTCTTTACATTTTACAGTGAAAATTTTCTTTGGTATGTCCTTCAAAAACATGATTTTAAAAGGTGATACATTACTTCATGTAGTCTGTATAGCTGGTTATTTATTCATTTACCTTACTATGAAGATACTTATGTTGTTCTTTATTTTTTCAAACAGAAATATATAATTTTAAATAATAATTTCCTTCTTCCATGTAATTCTACTTATAGTTACTATTATGTCAAGTTCTTTGGCTTCATTTCTTTTCATTTCCAAAGTTACTTAACAAGTAACCTACAGACTAGAAATGGTTTATAAGTTTATAATTTTATAGGTTTATAATAATGCTTCATGGGTTTATAGTTGAAATAAAATGAATATTAACCAGCACATCTAAATTAATTGTTTCTTATAATTTTGGATGTTCTGTAAGATTATCTGAAAAAAATATGTATTAAGATTGAAACTTCTAAATGCTTTGGATAATTTCCACAAAAAGATATCAGATAGACCAAAGTTATATAATAGGACTTAGCATAGCACATATTTGTAATGGAACTTGCTGAACATTTTTTATGCTTCCTAAACTTCCCACAGAACAAAAAGGGCAAACCTTGTTTTAAAAATTAGACAAAGGAAAAGGAATAGATGGGAAAGCTTAATCTGACTAAAGACAACTATCTTGGAATCTACCCACTCTCTTTTTCCACAAATGAAAATAAAAACAAAGATAGGGCAGGATCAAATTGCAGATGTCCTGCTGTGAAGATTTTAATATATTTATACTGTGATTGAGAATATAGACTCCTGTGTTATAGTGATTACACAAAGTATAAATACTTTTTGCAGTATTTTCTTGATAAAATTTTGCAATACAGCACTCCCTTCACTCCCTTCTTGCCCTGTCATTCAATATGTACATGTTTGTCCTAGAGTAGAATATGAGCAACTTGAGAAAAGGGTGTATATTCCAGTTCCTAGCTAAAAAAAAGAAGAGCGCTCAAGATAAGTTTGTAGCATAAATGAATGAATAATACTTCAGTATCATCTGCTTACATATAACTATTATTTATTTACTTGTTTTTACCTCTTGTCTTTGATATCTTCAGTCTAAATGTGGGCTAGGTATGAGGTTTTTTTTTTTAATTGTGATTTGGGTGAAAGTTTACAGAGCAAATTCGCTTTCCATACAGCAGTTCATACGCATTGCCTCATGACCTTGACTACAATTTACCCCAATGCAACAGCTCCTCTACTACTTCCTCCCCATAGTTACCTCTTCCCTGTGTCCATCCCTCCATGCACTGCTGCCCCCTGAACTGTCTCCCTGTGCATAAACAGCCCCTCTTTCTCCCATGATTGTTCTCTCCAAGGAGTGTATCTACCTCAGGTACATGTTCAACTCATATGCCTGTCTTTTGTTTGGCTGGAAGCCACAGGTGTGGTTCAATTCCAGACCTGAAGGGCAGCTAGGGACCATAGTCTCAGTGGTTCCCCCAGGCTCTATGACCCCTTTTTTTTTTCCCAAATGGTTTTGAGTTTTGTTCCACATTGTTTTCCCTCTCTATTCAGGATCTCCTCCATAGATCCCCCTCTGAGTGGTTCACAGTGGTAGCAGGGTACCATCTAATTCTTCTGGCCTCATAGTCATATTGGCTGAGAATCGCATGGTGTAGGTACGAGAGTTTTATCTAGTACTGGAGTTTGGGTCTACCACAGTCTTGTGCATTTTTATTTATGCTACTTCCATTTATAAGACTGTTGTTGTTGTTGTTATGTGCCGTCGAGTC
>NW_006921602.1:10389440-10402760 GCF_000298275.1 Orycteropus afer afer | reverse complement strand
CAAGGAGTGGCTGGTGGGTTTGAACCGCCAGCCGTCTGGTTAGCAGGCAAGTGTCTTAGCCACTATGCTACCAGAGCTCCCATTTATAAGACTACTATTACATAAATATTCACCCAATAATTAATATCAGAAGTACTAGTTTTGTAGTCAGAAACTCCTGTTTCTTTCATTCTTTAACTCATTAGTGGTCAAAGCAGAAGGCTAAAATAGCACATAGGAAGAAAAAAAATAACAAATTGCGGGCAAGTACAAAAAGAGAAAAAATGCAATTAGTTACCATAATAAGCACAGTATATATTTACTACCCTGAATTTCATTTTTAAATTTAATTTCATTTTATGTTGCATGACATACTATGTCATGTAACGTAACAACTGCAAAGAAAAAGACATTACTTTAATATTTAAATAATTAAATGCTCCTGGTAAAGAATTAAATGTTCCTGGTAAAGAATCTTTGATACCAAGTACACAATATGTAAAATGACTTTTATATACAAAATACATTCTTGGTGAGATTTTCTATGAATAAAAGCTTTCTGACAGCATATATTATTTATAATAAAAATTGATTTTTTTGCTAAACTTTTCTACTGGTTTAGGCACTTCAGGTTTTGACATATGATAAACTGAGAATTAATCTAAGATTTTAGAATTAAATAAAAGGCTCTAAAATGAATAACACTTGTTAAAAAAAATGGAGACAAATCTATTCACATCTATGTAAGTTAAGTTATAGAAGCAATATTAGCTTTTGGGCTTTACTAATAAACTAAATTGCAGTTATTATAAGTATGTCCTGTGCAAATATAAAATAATTGTACCATTTTCTTCTTTCTTGAATAACTTACGTAAAATTAAACTGAAAATAAGGGTACGTTTCAAAAAAAACACAAGAGAAACATTGAATTATATATAAAGTAAAATATAGGTCCAATAACCACAACTTAAATATTACTCTGATAGAGAGAGAGGAAACTTATACAATTCTTATATTACTAGAGTATAAAGGTGATGAAACTTATACATTATTAAACTCTTAACATTATTACATTAATTTCCCTATGAAATATTAGTATTAATACACAAATAGTATTACACAGGACTAGAAATATGGTTGAAGAATTAATCAAGGAATAGTATTTTAAATTTAATTTGTGATTTTCCCCATATGCATCTGACTATAGAGAAACAGACATTTTCTATTTTTATTCTCAATTTTCCTTCTGCTAAATTTCTAAGTAGGATTATAATATTTCTTCAATACTTAAAGATCTCAAGATTAAAGTATATTTTCTTCCCAATAAAACCTTCTCTAATACCTTAAACCTACACCATTTAAGCACAGTAAAAGTTGATTCAAAGATGGTAATAACCATAAATGCAAAGAAAATAGTCTCTTGCAAAAAAATTCTAATGAACATTCATAAAATATCTAATAACATACATATACCATAAGGTTATATATTATTAGGTATGGAATCATTAAAATGTACTTACTGAGAAATGGTGTTGGTATCTAGGTCAACACAACTAACATCTGGTGGAGGATCATAGAGATCAAAGTATCTTGAATCAATCCCTACTATGAATGGACATGGTGCACTCAAGACATCTGCTAAAGCCAGTGGGCAGAGAGGAACATACGGGCATGGCCAGTGGAAAGGGAAAATCATCTTCAATAAACAAAGGATAGGAGAATATTTAGGTTTTTGATACTGAACTATAAATTATAAGCACACAAAAAAATGATCTTTTAAGTACTTATACTTAAAGCCTAGTACTTGATAACAAATTAAATAATTATAATTAGAGTTAATAGTCAGGAAATTAAAATTGTTTCCACAATATAAAAATTCATTACTGCCTGAATTTTAGATAAGCATTAAAATAATATTAAATTATATGAATAATTTACATTTAAAACTGGATTGATTGCCAATAAGAAACTGTGATACTCACAGACACTAATGCTTCTGTCACACTAGTAAGCACAGAAGGCCGTAAGGAATGAATGAGAATTTTATGTTCTGTCACAGCAAATACCAATAACGTCACAGCATTTTCAGGGCCTAAATTCTGTAGTAGTGTTGAAAACTTGCCACCACTGCCAATTCAAACAAATATATTTATTGAATATTTTAAAAAGAAAGATTCTAATATCTTATTTTCTAAAATAATGAAAAAAGCAAAGGATTAGGGTATAATTTGTATTATATATTCAATTTTAAATATGACTGCTTCTCTTATGTAAGAAAAGCATTGCACTGCAAACATACTATGAAAACAATGTAATTTTGTGACCTTTCAAAATCATTTGATTCCTCTGCATCATATTCTACATGGAAAATGAAAAGTAATCTGCCTCATTTTATGTAAAATAATCTGCAATGCAGATAATGCTCAGATAAAGAATTCAGTCCATGAAAGGTATGCTTTGGTTGAATGGTGAAGATAAATACTTTAATGAAAACTTTTTTTAACATGGCTCAACTTCCACTGTAATTATCAGAAAAGCAACATGACTTACAGGCTCACCTCCTTTAAGGAAAATATACATATTAAAATTTGGATTTATGAATAGATCTATTATATTACCATCGTAATGACAATGCAGGTATCTTCTGCTTTTTGAAAGTTTGCTTTATACCACTTCACTTTCACGAAAGACCTACATTAGTACCTGTGGTAGTTAAATTTGTATGTCAATTTGGCTGGGCCTGGTTGAGTGGCGGGGCAGCTGGTGGTAGTTATTCCCCATGATGAGACTGGCAATCAACTCCATGGTGGGATCTACCACAAGCAGCTGAGCAGCTGCCTTTGGGATGTGGTCTGCTTCCTGTATATAAGGAGAAGCCTTGGGGATAGTCTCTAGCCTATGGCATGGTTGGACCCTGCATGTAGCCATGTTGTTGTTCAGCAGCCTGCCATGCTGTGCTGACCTTGGGACTTAAAATGGACTTAAATTAATGGCCTGCTATGTGGTTTGGTAACATCGGGACTGTGCCTTTTTACTTGTCGACCCTGAGCTTCTCAGCCTCAGCAGCCAGCAGTTCTCTGGAACACCTCCTTGTTCCAGTGGGCTGGGAGCAGGAGGCAGAGCTGGACCCCAAGGTTGAGGGGCTTTTGCCCAGCCCCTGGAACCTGGCACTTTGAACTTGGACTTAAAGCCTCCAAACTGTAAGAGAATAAACTTCTGTTTGTTAAGGCCATCCCATCTGTGGTATATTCTTGTCAGAGTGGCAGTAGGTAACCAGAACAGTACCTGTTTTCACTAACTGAAAGAAATCTGAAGAGGACTGTCGTTTTTACAAAAAAAGGTGAAAAACAAAACTAGCTTTCAGTGTTAGTTTTACAGGGAGCTGTTAAAGAGGCAGCATGCACCACAAGCAGCAGAGTGGCACGGTCACGTTCCTTCCCTGGGAACTACACTGTACATGTATTATTTCTACTTTGTATAGGCTGTGTATTTATCATATTATTCCTGCTTTTACTATATGTTAGTGTTATTTTAGGTTTTATGTTTGAAAAAGTAAATAATTCAGCAACCCACTCACTGCCATTGAGTCGGATCTGACCTACAGCGACCTCTCTTTGGGTTTCTGAGGCGGTATCACTATGGAAATAGATTGTCCAGTCTTCCTTCCGAGGAGTGGCTGGTGGGTTTGAACCACCAGGCTTCTGGTTAGCAGTCAAATGCCTTAGGCACAATGCCATAATTCAGCAAGCCAACCAGTATTTTGTCTATATAAAGCTAAACAAGTGATTTTACTCATTTTTTTTAATAAAGCAAAATTAATGACAAAAATCCCTTTTGGAGAAATGAAACTTGTTCACGTTTTGAAGAAATGCTCATGATCATTATCCATTAGATAGATGCAAATCAAAACAAGAATGAGATATCATCTCACTCCAGCATTAACAGCAAAGTTAAAAAAAAAAACAAACAGAAAACAACAAACACTAGCAAGGTTGTAGAGAGACTGGAACTCTCATGCATTGCTGACTGGACAGTAAAATGGTATAACCACTGTGGAAAATGGTATGGGTGCTTCCTTATAAAGCTAGAAATAGAAATACCTTATGATCCAGCAATCCCACTAACAGGTATATATCCTACAGAAATAAGAGTCGTGACACAAATAGATATATGCACACCCATATTCATCGCTTAATTATTCATAATAGCAAAAAGATGGAAACAGATGAATGGATAAACTATAGTACATTCACATAATAGAATACTATACAACATTAGAGAATAATGATTAATCTGCAAAATACCTCATAACATGGATGATCCTAGAGGACATTATAATGAGTGAAATTAATCACAAAAGGACAAATATTGTATGAGACTACTGTAAAAAGTCAGGAAAAAGTTTACACATAGAAAGAATCATTCTTTGAAGGTTACTGGGGTGGGAGGGGAAGAGAGGAGAAATCACTAACTAGGGGCAGTTTCACATTGAGTGAAGGGAAAGGCAATATACAGTAAGGGGGAGGTCAGCACTAAATGGTCAAGACAAAGGAAGACACTGGGAGGAGCACAAGAGTTAAAGGCAACAAAAGTAAATATTATTACATACATAATCCTACAGTAACAGTAATAATAGTATTTACAAGTGGATATACAGACACTCAAGCTGTGCAGGTGTGGGAATGTGAATGGAACTATACTCACAAATATACAGAAGTTTGACAGAGGCTCTTTCTACATATGTATTTTATGTGCTGCAATGTCCATGAATACAGCAGAGCATACTGGGGTAAATGTTATGAAGACTTCTTAGTCAAAACCAAATACACTGCTGGCTGGACAATGAGGGGATGAGTCGCTGATGTTGGCAGCACAGGCCCATAGTCTTGGGGGACACCAAGGTTAATTGGCATACATAGTTCACAAAGACAATGTTCTACATCCTACTTTGGCAAGTAGCCACTGGGATCTTAAAAGCTTGTGAATGGCCATTTAAGGTGCAATTATTGGTCTCTCTCTGTCTGGAGCAAAGAAGAGTGAAGTAAATTAAAAATGCAAGGTAATAATTCACCCAAAAGACTAATGGATCACGTGAATCCCTACTTCCACGACCCTGAGAACAGGAGAACTAGATGGGGTCCAGCTACCCCTGCTGACTGCTCTGAAAGGGATCACAATAGGAGGTCCCACCAGAGTGGGAGAAAAATGTGGAACAAAACTCAAAACAATAAAAAGACCAGGCTTACTGGTCTGATAGAGACTGGTAGAACCCCTGAGAGTATGGCCCTTAGATACACTTCAAGCTGGGAACTGAATTCACCCCCATGGCTCAACTGTCAGCCAAACAATAATCAGGTCTATGAGGTGAACAATAATACTAGGAAGGTATGCACTCATTAGAATCACGAACCATACGAGTTCAAAAGGGAAGCATTTGCCCAGGGATAAAGCTAAAAAGGCAGGAAGGAATAGGAAAGAAGGACAAAAGGAAATGGTAAACACAAGGAGGAAGTAGGAAGAGTGCTGCTAAATGGTGGGGATTGCAATGAATGTCACAAAACAAAATGCATATGTATTTTCCAATGGAAAACCAATTCCAAACAATGAAATATTATTTGGTAATAAAAAGGAATAGAGTACTATAAAGTACTAATACATGCTATTGCATGGATGAGCCTTAGAAACATTGTGCTAACTGAAAGAAGCCAGACACTAAAGACCACGTATTGTGTGACTCCATTTACATGAAATGTCCAGAATAGGTAAATCTATAGAGACAAAAATTAGGTTAGTGGTTGCCTAGGGTCACTATGAGTTGGAATCAACTAGATTGCAGTGAGTTAAGGCTGGGGATTGGAGCAATCGGGAAGTTACTAGTAAAGGGTATGAGTTTCCTTTTGGGATGATTAAAATTTTCTAAAACTGATTATGGTAATAACTGCACAATTCTGAATATATTAAACACTACTGACTTGTATACTTTAAATGGATGAATTGTATGGCAGGTGAATTATCTCTCAATAAAACTATTATTACCACCACCATCATCCACCCCCCCAAAAATTAAAAAGCCTCTGGTAATATAAATAATATATATAGTCTCAGTCAGTACTTCTAGTTTATTTTGGGACCAAACAAAGGTTAAGAAAACACCGGTCACTCTGTACCAAGGCCTACTGATGAAATAACTTGCAATTCTTACAAAACTAACGTCAAAGATGGCAGCTGGTCTCCCTTAGGTATGTGCTGCATAATAATTACATTGTAAATGTTTGTCTGCTAGACAAATAACATAGCTAATTGAATTTCTATAAAAGATACCATAGGAAGAAAACATGTTTGATAATTTCTCTGAATTTTTAAGCTGATGACAAACCTTGTTCTAATTCTATGGTTTATCAATCATAATGTTTTTATTTTGGCTCACTTTTTAAGTTAATTGCATTTTGATGCTCTTCAGAAGATAAATGAAGCTAAAAATAATTGTTTTCATAATCCACATTTATAAACTTGGACCTGACTCACAGTGACCCTTCTCTTGGGTCTCCAAGGCGGTATCACTACAGAAGTAGATTGCCCAATCTTGCTTCTGAGGAGTGGCTGGTGGGTTTGAACCGCTAGCCTTCTGGTTAGCAGTCAAGTGCCTTAGGCATTACGCCACCAGAGCTCCTGTGAAGAGCAAGTTTTGATGATAATAAATGGATATACACAAAATGTCAAACACTACTATAAAAGTTTCTCTTTTCTCTTCAAATTGATAACCTAAATATCAAGTGAAAGGAATTTAGATATAAGAAAAACTTAAATGAGAAATATTTCCATCAACATTTGAAATTTAGCTAGGAAATAGAGAAAATATTTCAATGTTACTCTGGTCACACTAGATTTAGAGAAAATTAAATTAAATAGAAATGAAGTTTTTACTTGCCTTAGTGGGAGAGGTGAAGAAACAGGCTGACTGAGAATCAGATTATCATGTGGTGATAACTGAAAGATTCAAAATGAAGCATTTGAAAAATAAGGATGGAACTTTAAAATACCACTTTCTGATAAAAACATATAGACTAATGATGATGGCCACGAAGTTTCACTGCTTCCAATTACTGGTATAGGAACTGTTGGTATCACTTACTAAGATTCTAAAGAACACAGCCTTATCACCGTCATCTGCGAACCACTAATTTTTCCTACTCTGAATTCTATTTCTTTCTTTTGTTCCTCAACATTTCTCCAAATGTCATTAAAACAAACTTGCATCAAAAGACTACATTAATCATGCAATGCTATAAATCCAGGGTTGAAAAACCTATGGCCAAGGCTAGGTTAAATTTACAGGCCTCCTGTTTTTGTTTTACTGGAATACAGCAATGATCATTCATTCATGTATTTTTTATGGTTGCTTTGGGCTTTAACAGCAGAGTTGAGTAGTTTTGACAAAGATCATACAGCTTATAAAGCCTAAAATATTTACTATCTGATCCCTAACAAAAAAAAGTTTGCCAAGTCTGGCTCTGAAACAAATCCTCTGTGTGTATCCAAACTGAGTGAGCCTTATATATATATTCTGGTACTAAATACTTCTGATAAGATGAAAGTGATGATATGCAGACTGATTATAAAGCTCATCAAACTATATTTTTCCAGATATTTTATCTGAATTAATATAAAATGCAATTATTCTTATCTACATTTTCAAATTTATATATATTTCCACAAATATATAAATATCTATTTTCTGACTGATTTCTAGTGTTGACTGATAGCCCATTGTTGTTGTTGTTGTTAGGGCTGTGATAAATACAATAAAGCACACATAATGATAAAACATGAAAATGTTTCTTCATATAAATTCTTTAAAAAATGAGGATTAAAAAAACAGTCAACTTAAATTATCAACACAAACAAAAAAGAAATGTAAATGTAGATGAAGCACATTTAAGCAAGGAAAGAGATGGGGAAAATAATTTATGTTCATTTTAAAGTTCCCTTGTTACATAAAAGATAAGGGCATTCCTTCTTTCCTAAAATATATATAAATACATATTTATCTATTCTCCTACATTTGAATGAATGATTGCCCAAATCACAAACTTCCAAATACCTAGAACAAATTTAGGGAAAGAAATTCCTTTCTCTTAACTTTTCCTCTAAAGGAGAAATGTTAAGATGTCTGAAGGGAGTTAATACACATTAAGAGCCCAAACTCCAACATGAAATAGCATCTAGTTCTCTTCAGATTTCTTTTTCTTTTCTCTTTTTTCCCTCTCACTTAAAATTATTATTCTTATGCTACACTTTGACAGAGTTAATAATCATTCAACTGGGCCCTCATATCAAGAAAACCTTACCTGAACTAAAATCCGTGGTCTCTGAGGAGATGGAAAAGGAACTTTGTGCATAAAATGAGAAATATGCCTTAAAAACAAACAAACAAAAACCCAATTTATTCCAAAGTGATTACCATATGCTATAAAGGTCAGTATGTCATTACCAGACCTTGAGTCACAAGACTGTATATACCTATAATTTTGAAATTCCAGTACTATGAAATCAAGAGAACAAACAACAACCAAAAATCATTTGTCCTATTAAAACTGTTTATACCTAAATCCAGTAACTTTTCACATTAATAGCTGCTCACATATAATAATGTATCAAAGTCTATTTTATCAATTCGTCAAAAGCTATTTTAACCTTTACTTCTCCCTACGTAGATCATATTAGAGATAGGGACATTATTAAAACAGTTAATTTTAATATTTAAACTATATTTTTTTAGTTGACTGCTCATCTTTGGAAGTGAAACAAATCACTTAGAAAGCTCCAGAAAAAAAGTTAAATTAATTTTAAAAGATGAACAATATACTCCCTAACAAGGGGTAAACAATTCTATTATTGATTGTATAAGGTTTTTTTTTTTTTTCCCCCAGAAGAACATGAGTGAAAAGTCAGATTGATGGCTTTTGTTTTGAACATTACGGAACTGAACAAAGGGAACCACAGTGAATTTTTTTTTTTTTTTTCCAGAATCAGTTGTTTTATTTCTGCTTTATTGTTCTTTCAAACATTATTTCAAAATCATCTTGGTTTCACAAGTGAGATAATTTCAACTGTCTACAGAACACTAAGGAGCCCGGGTAGCACAGTGGTTAAATTGTTCTGCTACTAACTAAAAGGCCGGCAGTTCAAACCTACCAGGTGCTCTGTGGGAAAAAGATGTGGCATCTGCATCCGTAAAGGTTTACAGCCTTGGAAACCCTATAGGGCAGTTCTACTCTGTCCTATCAGGTCACTATGAATCAGAATCAACTCAATGGCAGTGAGTTTTGGTATAGAAAACAAAAAGAGAAACTTTATAAACATGCATTGACCACGATGTACACATAGTATACATGTTGTTGTGCTGTTATGTGCCATCGAGTCAGACCCGATTCACAGCAACCCCTCCTTGGGTTTCCGAGGCAGTATCACTACGGAAGTGGATTGCCCCATCTTCCTTCCGAGGAGAGGCTGGTGGGTTTGAACCACCAGCCTTGTTAGCAGTCAAGTGCCTTAGCCACTATGCTACCAGAGATCCCTTATACTATGTATAAAACACTGTGGGAGACGTAATAGGAAATGTAATAAGGCCTAAAGCTATCAGTCTCTACCATCAAGGTACTTACAATCTAAAATAAAGATAACGGGAATTGGTACCACAAGATATAACCCTGCCTAAATTATCTGAAGAATGAGTAGTTAGAATAAACCTATCGCCATTGAGTCAATTCTGACTCATAAATCAAAGTGTGATCCATAGACCCCTAAAGATCTCCAAGATCCACTTGGGGAGGAGATGTGAGGTCAAAACTATTTTAATAATAATATTAAGGTGTCTGCCTTTTGCACGCGACGGCAAATAACAAGAGCCTTTTGCACTGTGTTGACATAGGCACTCATGGTGCAAAAGCACTGTGAGTAAACTGCTAGCACCTGAGCGAGCATTAAGACAGAGGTAGCAAATTGTACTAATAGTCATTGTATTCTTTATTAATGCACACTCGCAGGAAAAAAATAATTTTATTAAAACTTGATCCTGCAGGTACACTTTTAAAAAATATTCTATGGACTAAGGGGAAAGTGTGTAAAATGCACTTCTGCTGGATGGAGAAATACAATGGTTGTCTGGAGGAAAAGCACTTCTTTGACTGTTTAGCTGCAAGTGAATCAATTGCTTTTTCTTCTTTTCTCTTTAAACAGAGTGGCATTTTCACTGACAAACTAAAGTTATCCAGTCGAGTATTTGGCAGATATTTTCTACATGAAAATGAATGAAGTGAGACTGCTGCCTTATGGAAAACAACTGATTTTCCTTAAAATTTGTTACCAGTAATTAGACTCAACCTTTAAACAAAAAACAGAATTTTGCCACCATGAGCCTGACAGTTTAATACTCAAAAACTTGTCTAGTGAGATAGTGACACTGAGAAATGTAATTTTTAAATATTGATAATGCAACTAACTTACATTAGGAAGGTCTGCTTAACTCAGTAAACCAATATTTTCCAAGTGACCAACATACAATGCTATAAAATCATACATAAGTAAAAGTTCCACCGAAGAACAAGATAGACCTACGGATTTTAATGTAACAAAGAAAGAAGTTCACTGCTAAAGTTTCAGATTCCACACTGCAAATAACCTGTTAAGAAACTACCACTTGTCGAATTTTGATGCAGCGTCCAAAAAATATCCACAATTTTCTGAAAAGGCTATTCAAATGCTCCACATTTTTCCACCTATTTATCTATGTGAGGCCAGATTCTGGTAAACTAAAACAACATATACCAACAGATTTAATGCAGAAGCATATATGTGAATCTAACTGTGTGCAATTAAGCCAGACATTAAAGAAACCAAAAAACCAAATCCACTGCCATCTAGTTGATTCCCATTCAGAGACCTTATAGGACAGAGCAGAACTGCCCCATAGGGTTTCCAAGGCTGTAAATCTTTATAGAAGCAGACTGCATCATCTTTCTCCCACCAAGTGGCTGATGGGTCCAAACCAACAACCTTTTGCTCAGCAGCCCAATGCTTTAACCACTGCACCACCACAGCTCCTTAGGCATTAAAGAGATATGCAAAAATGTAAAACAACACTACCCATCTGTTTTTTGTTTTGAAAAACAGCTATTTTTCAAAAAAAATGTATTTATGTTATCATGTAATGGATTTACCTTTTTAAATGAATAAACAAATATTTGAAAGTTTCTCAGTTTTAATTTCTATTACAGTAAATACTGATATAAATTCATAAGCAAAAGCTTTTTTGGGATCTTCATGTGTAAAGGAGTCCTGAGATCAAAAAATTTGAGAACTGTTAGGTTAGAATATTAAGAATAGAAAAGAAAAGGGCAAGGCAAAATTAGAGTGACACTGTACACTGAATACTCCTATGACAATTCTATCACTGCTCAACTGTCATTAGAATCAGAGACCTCTGCCTGAGAACACAAAAAAGCTAAAGTGATAGAGGGTATAAGCAATAATCAAATAGACAATTGAGATGTTTAGATCTCATTTGCATCAGATTTTACTGCATAAAACACCAATCAATTTTACTGATTAAAATTAAAAAAGAAAATATTCATCTAATTTTTCCTCTACATTCATGATCTATAGAGATAATAAAATATTTTGTAAAGTTTCATAATGAACCAAAATATATATAAAATAAGAATTACAAAATTAGTACACAAATTTCAGTATTTCTCTAGATTAGGATCTTTAAACCTGACAAGGAAAAGAAAAATGAAACATTTATTCCATTTTGTAAGATATAAAATTATTTAAAATAACATTACTATAAAAGTACAATGAAGAAACATCTAATAGAAATCATCAAACCCTTTTTAAAATAACTACTGAGAAATCCAATTTCCACATAAAATTTACTCAATTAACAGTAACAACACACCACATAATGAAAGATCTGCCAAATTTTGACCCAAGAAGACTTCTAACTTACTTCTCAATTGGTAGGACATGAGGTCCAGAGATGGAATACCGATACAGAAAAGTCAGAAACTTCTTGAATGCATCAAAAAAAGGCCAGTGAGAAAGAAGACAAATGCATTTATTAGTGTGAATTCTTTTGGAGCTATCAGATTTTCCATCTGCTGATGATGTTAATCCCAAAAGAAGTCTCTGCTTTTCTGTGAGATTCTCCTCAGAGTATGGTTCATAAAACTGAATAGCAGCACCATAGACCTGCAAAACAAGTAATATATTTAATAAAACACACATCAAATTATATCATAAGTTAAACATTTAATGGACACTTGTTATGAGCTAGGCAAAGTGCCAGATACTAGGAATGCAGTGGTGAACAGACATCATTCTTGCTTTCTTAAAGTATGAAAGAACTAAATAGTATTATCCTCAAGTCTTCTTATTGAGAAAAAAAAAAAAAGTGTTTAATTAAAGTTCATTGTTTAAGAGAGAGAGGAATTTTACCAATATTCTCTATAAGAAAATGATTGAAAATAATTGGTTGGTAGAAAATGGGTCAGAATTTTACATAAGAAAATATAAACTTCAACCTTGGGCAGTTCACTGAATTTCTCTGGACCTCAATTTCTCTGGTTGGACTAGATGATTTCCAAGGTCCCTTCCAACTCTAATAATGAATGATTCCAAATAGCATTACAGGCAGTCCCAGAATTACAAACAAATTCCATTCCTAAGTATGTCTTTAAGGTGAATTTGTATGTAAGTTGGGACAGCTAGGTATGGTTGGTTAGTCAAATGTTTGTCTTAGCCTACTGTGTACCTTTCCATGCATAAAAAATATTAAAAGAAAAACACGTCCAGACACACTAAAATGTCTTTAACATAATAATACGGTAATAAATAATAATATTTTGATGCATGTTGCAAGGTAGAACCTGTTTGGTACTAAGAACCTCAAATTTATTATGTACCTCAAATTTTCAATAGAATAGGTCTTATGGAGGTTGGGTTATAACTACAGTTTGTATAGAAGTCAGATGTTCATAACCAGGGAACTACCTCTATATATTTAATAATGTCTTTTGTACTACTTTAAAAGTTTCTTTATCACAGAAAATAAAACAGTCTTTCACCACATTCACCAAAAAAGGACCAAGCAGATGAGACAGAATTAAAATTCTCTTTTCCTTTGTCTTTTAACCAAGTGAAAGGAGTATGTATAATGGATTCAACCTAACTAGCTATTTTTTTTTTTTAATTTTATTTTGATTTGGGTGAAGATTTACAGAGTAAATTCACTTTTCACACAGCAGTTCACATATACTTTGTCTCATGTCATTGACCAAA
>NW_006921602.1:10384973-10389026 GCF_000298275.1 Orycteropus afer afer | reverse complement strand
GATGGTGTACCAGTCGCTAGGACTGATTGTTTCCATTAATTTTTGTTTGCTTCTTTCTTCTTGACGAGGAGAGACCCATTGTTGCATCTAGATGGCACCTTGCTCTAACTAGCTATTTTTTCTACTGTTCTTGCATTACACAAAACTTAAGAGTTGAGAATATATAAGAAACTTATAAATGCCATTTGTTAAAACACATAGTACCTTTTCAGCTGAAGCTCCAGTTAACACAAAGGTAGAAAATACAGGGAGAGAGTATTTGCTATTCAGTGGCCAACATTCAATAGTTGCACCCATTGGTAAACAAAAGAGGGGAACAGATTCTGATAGTGAGAATGATTCATAATCTTCTTGAGGATATCGACAAATTAAACCTATGAAAACAACAATAAATATTAGTCACTACTTCCTAAAGTAAGTTGTTTATAATTTGAATTATGAAAAAATATTTTATTATTTCACACATTTGGAAGGTCAAAACATTCACTGCATATGTTCATTAAATAAATCTGAATGCTTTGCAGGATTCATATACATTTCGATCCTCAAACATTGTAAGTGAATGATTAATATTTATCAAGCTTTATCCACCAAGCCTAGATAAGGCAAACAAAAAAAGATAATCCTAGAGAAACACACATACACACATACCCCTAAAAACTCAGTTTGTGGTCACATTAATTCAAAGTATATGAATAAACTATTTTTGAATTTTTCATCTCTCAATAACCTTCCCTCAAGGGATTTTACAAATAGAAATTACAAAGGAGTATAAATGTAATGTCTACCACAAATACAAGAAAATTACTCATAAAAACAAAAAATTCACATATTTACAATGTCTTCAGGATAGCATTAAGTCAAGCTCAGCTTCTAAACAGTCTCAGATTTTGTGAAGATGAGTTTCAAGTGGCCTACAATTTCATGTTAGGTAGACTGGAGTTGGAATCAACTCAAAGGCAACAGGTTTTTAGACTAGTGTAGAAAATGGTCCAGGCATCTTCTAACAAATATACCCTAAGTGCAGAGGCTTGTACTGGATTTTGTGAGAGCAGAAACAGAAAATACATTCCCTGACCTTGAAGTTCTGAAAGTCATGTAGAAGCTGTCACTAGACATGACCATAAAAACAAAAGGATAAACTGGGAATAAGACTAGTTGATTCTGCCCCTAATAACTATGACTTTGGACAAATTACATACCTATAATACTGTAGTTTCTCATCTATAAAGTGAAAAAGATGAACTAAATAAACTAAGGACCAAGGCAGCTCTAAAATTCTCTAATTATAGGCTATCAGTCAGCTGCTGTTGTTGTTAGACGACCGATGAGTTGACTCCGACTCATAGTGACCCTAAGTATAACAGAATGAAACACTGCCCAGTCCTGCGCCAACTTCACAATCCTTGCTATGCTTGAGCCCATCACTGCAGCCACTGTGTCTGTCCATCTCATTGAGGGCCTTCCCCTTCGTCACTGACCCTCCACTTCACCAAGCATGATACCTTCTCCAGGGAATGGCTCACAAAAATCTACGTTTAACTATCTACTACTCTCTAAGGTAACGAGGTCATAATAAAGTCATTAAGTACACAAAAAGTGATGAATTGTGGGTCCTAGAAAATCAAAAGCAGAAGAAAAAGAGTCCAGGACACTAATTTTTATTTATATTAATGGGGGAGGAACCATTCGGAAAAGGAGAGTGAAAATGATTGCACAACTCAAAGAATGTAATCAATGTCACTGAATTGTACATGTAGTAATTGTTGAATTGGTGCATATGTTCTGCTGTGTATATTCTCAACAACAAAATAAAATAAATTTTATTAAAAATATATGTATTTTTAAAGAGCTGAATCTGCACCTATACTCTTATAAATAAGATCAATGTGTTTTGTATTTTGAGGTCTCTAGATACTGAAACTTTCAACTATGCATTTTAAAGTCAAATTCATTTGTAATATGTCACTGTTGTAAAACAAAATTACATATGAACTATAGATATGACTGAATGTAATGTAAATATTATAGAAACATCACTTAAAAGAAAATAATTATCTTTTCCCTATACAATCCACTGATTGAAAAATTTAAAAGAGAATTGGCATCTATTTATAAGTTATTTATTTAAACTTAATGTTTAAACCCTTCTTTTAAAATTAATCTTTCAATGATTATTAAATAAATGCACATTTGAAGACAAAAAACTGAAAATCAAGAGACATGAATGGGTTTTAACATAAGTTCTGACACTAACATACCATAAAACAGGCTTTTTGCCCTCCTTTTACCTTATTGGGCTACATAATATATTTATATCTAAAGTATTTCATGAAAAATTATAACATACTTACCAGCTTTGTAAGATATAGTGTTAGTCTTTGCCACTGATTTTTTATAACATAAGTACACTGCTGATCCCCACTGAATTAAAAAAAAAAGAAAATACCATTTAATTTTAAAAGGCAGTAACTTGATAAAATAAAATCTCTTTGATCTCCCCAGTATATACTGTATTATCTAAAATACAGTACAGTAACAGATTCTGTTAGCTATTTTCAATTGATTATTTTGTTGGAGTCACAGCCTGCTTTTCTTTCAGAAGTAAAATTTACCATTACCCTTTCCCTTGCAACAGCAGTAACATGAGGAAAATTTGACCCTTTAAAACAAAATTAAGCAGTAACAGTTTAGGCTTTATCTTAAGTTTACTCTTTGGGCGGAAGTGACAAACTATGTGGTTATTTAATAAATAAATACTATCTAGATATTGCCAGATATTTCTGCAGCTCTTTATGACAAAATCCCTCAAAAGAGTTGTTGAAATCTGATGTATCCATTTCCTTATTTCCCTTTCTCTTTTGAATCCATTCTAAACAAGACGTTAGTCCCTATAGCTTCTTAAAAGAACTCAACAACTTTCATGATGCCAAATCTAGTAGTCATTTCCAAGAGTTCATCTTATTTAATCTCTCAGTAGATTTCAATTCCATTGGTCACTACCTTTGTGAAATATTTTCTTTACTTGCTTTTGAGGCATCATAATCTCCTGGTCCCTTACCACCCTAGCTGGTCACGCCTTCTCAGTCTCTTTTGTGGATCCTCCCCTTTTCCTTTTCATTAAATATGATCTCTTCTCTACTTTATCTAAATGATCTCATACATTTAGTCCCATCTGGTAGCATAGAGCCTAATGCACTTGACTGCTAACCAGAAGGCTGGTGGTTCAAACCCACCAGTCACTCCTTGGAAGGAAGGTTGGGAAATCTACTTCTGTAGTGATACTGCCTTGGAAACCCAAGGAGGGGTCGCTATGAGTCAGGTCCCACTCGACAGCACATCACAACAACAACTCATCAGAAAGTCTCAGATTTCTAGTACCAGCTCCAACTATACCCACTCTCTCCAACTCTAGACTCCTATGTCTAACAGCACCTCATACTTTATATGACTATAACAGAAGTCCTGTCTTTCTCCAACTTGCTCTTCTCATGTTTCCCATCTCAGAAAATGGCCCCACTATTTATTCACCCAAACCCTGGAGCCAATCTTGCCTTTACTCTTCTTCTCATACATCATATTCATCCCATCTACAAATTCTGTCAATGCTACCTTCTAAATTTACCTTAAATGTGATTACTCTGTACCACCTTAGTTACTACTACTCTTGACCAAGTAATCATCTTTTAAATTTTTACCACTGCTGTAGTCTCCTAAGCAGTATGTTAGCTCTTGTCTCTCAACAGTTTATTCTCCATAGGGAAAGTGAACCTTTTAGATGTAGACAAGATCATGCTATTTCTTAGTCAAAACTCTCAAATTGCTTCTTATTAGATTAAGAATAAAATCCAAAGTCCTTACTCTAACTACAGAACCCTATGGGATCAGATTCCTACAACCTGTGATGAGGTATCCTATCACTATCTCTTTCCTTCGCTCTAATCCAACAGTCAGCCAGGTGGGGGTGATACGAGAGGTCTCCAACAGCAGGACAAACTTGTCTGTCGGTTTGTCCTACTGTGGTGACATGTAGACGTGAGTTTTGAGGCTGAT
>NW_006921602.1:10368873-10381418 GCF_000298275.1 Orycteropus afer afer | reverse complement strand
ACTTCATCTCACCTACTTGATCACGTTGTCAGAAAGGACCATTCTGTGGAGAAGGATGTCATGCTTGGTAGGGTGGAGGGTCGACAAAAGAGGAAGAGGCCTTCAACGAGATGGATTGATACAGTGGCTGCAATGATGGGCTCAAGTATAGCAGGGATTGAGGGGCTGGCGCGGGATCAGGCAGTGTTTCGTTCTGCTGTGCATGGGGTCGCGATGAGTCGGAAACGACTCGACGGCACTTAACAACAACAACAACAATCCAACATCACTAGCCTTCCTACCTTTTCTCAAACTTACCAAACACCCATCTATGCAAGGACCTTCATACTTCCTGCTTCCTGTGCTCATCACTTCATTTTATTCAGTTCTTTACTCAAATATCACTTCCTCAGAGAGGCCTTAATAATCATCCTAACCAAAACAGCATCTTCTATCACTCAATATCTCTTTTATACTTCAGACAATTTGTTACTCTCCATCATTACGCTGTATGTGTTTGTCTTCCCACTTGAATGTAAGTTCAATGAGGGCAAGGACTCTGTCTTCTTCACCCCTGTACTCCCAGTGCCTGGTACACAGTTGTTGTTGTTGTTGTGAGGTGCCATTGCTTGGCTCTGACTCATAGCAACCCTATGCACAACAGAACAAAACACTGCCCACTCCTGCATATTCCTCACAATCCTTGCTATTTGTATATAGTAGTAGTTCAATAAGTATTGCTGAGTAAATAAGTAATTTGTTTAAAAGAAATTTTAAATAAAAGTAAGCCTTATGAATTAGACAATATTTACATAATTCATGTAAATGGAGATGAGAAACATCATTAATAATTAAAATATCAAAATATATACAATAAAAAACTTTTATTGTCACAATTTAATGTTATTTATATAATTCTACCAATACTACCCTGGATTGTAATAATCTCCCAAGTGGTCTCCTTCCTTCCACCTTTGCTTACCTCTACAGTCTACTATCAGGTAAAAGAGGAATCCTTTTAAAGCAGACACCAAGTCATGGCACTGTTCTGTTCAAAACTTCAGTCTTATTCAGAATAAAAACCAAAATAATTAAAATCAGCTAAAAGTTCTACATAATCTCCCTCCCTACTTCAATTTCTTTATTCTCCCTCTAATTTATACTCCTCTAAGACTTATCACTCTCCTTATTGTTCCCAAAACATGCTAGGAATGCTCCTTCTTCAAGGTCTCTTGCACAGACTGTTCCTTCTGTTTAGAACATTCTTCACCCATGATATCTGAATGGTCAATTCCTTTATTGCCTTCTCAATTCCCTTACTGACTGACCATCTAATTTAAAATTGCAACCCATTCACCAGTACTTCCAATTTCTCTTTATCCAATTCTGCTTTCTTTTGTACCATAGCATGGATCACTTTCTAATATGTTTTATAACTTATTCATTTAATATTTGTTATTTGGTGTTTATTTCTCCCACTGTGATAGAACGGAAGCTATACCTTCTATGTTATCACCAGCATCTAAAACTGCACTTAGGACATTGTAGGTGCTTAGTAAACTGTGTGCTAAATGAACAAATCTCAAGGCAAGGGGAATAAGACTGGTTGATTCTGCCAGAGGAAATGGCAGAGGAAATGGCCAATGTTAAGGCATTGATAAAAGAGTATGCTTATTACATCCAAAGAGCTAAAAGGAGGCACGTGAGCAGAAAAGAGAAAAGGATATAAGAGGCCCAGATCATGCAGGGTCTTTTAGGATATTTTAAATACTTTGGCTTTCTTTCAGAAAGTAACTGAAAGCCAATGGAGGGTTTTGAGCAGAAGAGTGGGATCGAACTTAAAGTTAAGGGTCACTCTGACAGCTACATTGAGAAATGAGGAGAGGAGACAAGTGAAGAAACAAGAAGACAAATTAAGAGACTTCTGAAGTAACCCAGGTTAAAAAAAAAAAAAAAAATGATGAAGGCTTGGGCCAGGGTGATAGCAGTAGGGGAAGAGGAAAAGAAGTTAGATTCTGTGTATATTCTTAAGATAAGACAACACATTTACTATTTGATTAGATATGAAGTATATAAGAGAGTTAAGATGACTCCAAGGTTTCAGGGGTGGGTAGTTGGAAGAATGAAGCTCAAATGAGATGAGGAAGAGTGGAGGTAAAGCAGGTTTGGGAGTAAAGATAAGGAGGTGAATGTTAAAACATATTAAGTTTGAAAAATCTATTAGAAGTTCAAGTGAAGAATCAAATGGAGCTAAGGTGAGAGGTCAGAAATGGATATGTAAACTTGAGAATCCTTGACTGTGGGTGGTGACAGAGATAGCAACATAGCAGAGTTCTTCTCCAAGTTTTAGCCCAAATGTTATTTTATCAGAGAGGTCTTTTTTCACCACCTTATATGCAATAACAAGTTCCCCTCGACCCTGCCCAGTCCTTCCTGCCTCTCCTACCTTATTTTCCTTTTTCCCTCCACAGCATTCAGTATCACCATTTTGGAACATTATATTCTTATTTATTTTCTGCCTCTTACCCTTAGATTTTAAATTTCATGGTGGTAGGGATTTTGCTTTGCTCACTGCTAAATCCATAGCACCCAAAACAGTATCTGGCATATAGAAAATGCTTAATAATACTTGTTAAATGAATTAATGTGAGAGGATGTGTTCATACATACATACATACATACATACATGAACAAGTACAAGAGAACTGCCTCATAGCACTGAGAATAAATATATATAGAAAATAACCACTGTAGCACCAGGGTTCCTTAAAACTTACTTTAAAAAATAGGTATTTTAAAATTATTACAGCTTTAGCTAAAGCCTCAGCTTCCATTCCTTTCCCTCCTCTTTTGCACTGAAGCTAGTGCATTTCATTACCATGCATTTTTTAAATTTCTATTACATGAATATATGTAACCGTGAACATACATAACTGTTTTGTGTGCTTTTAAAATTTGACACGGTGATATTCTGAATGTCCTTTTGTCGCTTGTTTTTTCACTCATCAGTATGCTTTTGAGAATTAATACAAACTGATACAATGTACTTAATTTCTTCACCTTAACTACTAGATAAAAAGACACTGCCATCCAGATACTAGATTAAAAAACAAGAAAATAACCATTTAAGACGGCCTTTTTTTTTTTTTTTCTAATATTTTATTGTGGTTTGGGTGAAAGGTTAAAGAGCACATTAGTTTCCCATTCCACAATTTATACATTTTGTTTTGTGACATTAGTTGCAGTACCCTCAACGTAACAGCACTCTTCCCACTTCCTCCCTGGGTTCCTCGTTTCCATTCACCCATTTTTCCTGAGTTCTGAACTTTGTTTTGGGGCAAATTCTTGCTTTTTGGTCTCATGTGGTTGATAGCTCTGAGAAGGGCATTCCTCACAGTGTTATTGTTCATTTTATAGGCCTATTGTTTGGTTATAGGAGCTCTGGTAGCATAGTGGCTAAAGCACTTGACTGCTAACCAGAAGGCTGGCAGTTCAAACCCACCAGCCACTCCTCGGAAGGAAGGTTGGGCAATCCTACTTCCGTAGTGATACTGCCTCGGAAACCCAAGGAGGTGTCGCTATGAGTCGGGGCCAACTCAATGGCACATAACAACAACAACAACATTGTTTGGCTAAAAGGCGATATCTGAGAGTAATTCTGTTCCAGGCTTGAAAGGTGTCTAAGGGCCATAGTCTCAGGGATTTTAAGAGGTTTTTATTCCTCAATGTTTCTTTAAAACACTTAGGAGAAGCTTAAACTCCACACAAAATGAGAATAAAAAGAACTCTTCTCAGACATTAAATATACAAAAAAAGTATGGTAGAGTTAACTACAAGAATAATTAATAATTGTTAATATTTATATGAGGAGCTCTGGTAGCATAGTGCCTAAGGCACTTGACTGCTAACCAGAAGGCTGGCGGTTTAAACCCACCAGCCACTCCTGGGAAGGAAGATGGGACAATCTACTTCTGTAGTGATACTGCCTCGGCAACCCAAGAAGGGATCGCTATAAGTCAGGTCCGACTCAATGGCACATAACAACAACAACAACAACAATACTTATATGGGGGCATCGGTGGTTCAGTCATGTCAACATTCCCAGGAACTGCTTAGGTAAGTATGTGTGCTATGTGGAGCCTGGCCAACCCAATTTCTGTATCTGTTCCAGTGGAGAGAGAACCACGTTCTTAACTGCAACACAAAACAAGTGCGTGCAGACCACCAGACCTGCTTAGCTGTGAGGAGTGACCTGCTGGCTACAGGGGTCCAATACCCACTACTGAAGCTGACCTTGCTCTGTCTCTTCTCTATGTAAGTAAAGGATTGTTCTCTCTAATGCCTGTGAGTGACTCATGCTTTTGTTGGTGATTCTATACCTTGGCTCAGTAAGACTTGTCCAGGACACATATCTGGGATTCAAACCCAGGCAGTTTAGAGCAGTCCATGCTCTTCACCACTAAGTTACAGTGCCTCTTTATTCTCTCTAATGGAGAATAAATGCTCTCTGACAATACTGTAACCAGTGTTTCAGGGTAAAGAAAAATAGAAACTTGTATCTCTGGGTTTAGTTTCAATGCCGTAAGTCTAGCAAGATTTACTGATGAGACCTAGCGATGGTTCTAACAACAATGTCAATTTACTTTGAATCCTATGATGCAGTGAATTACTTAATATAGTCCTTTACAACTCCCACCAAATGACTGGGTAGGACTATGCATATGAGGTGCTTGTGGCCCACCAACGGGATCTGACAGCTTGCTAATAACATAAATAAGGCACATGGCACCCTTGTGGGGTGGAACCACGCAAATAAGGTGTATGGAACCCAAACGAAGTACTGGGCACTTCTGCCATCCCATCAGTCTTAAAATGAGCCATCTCACAGGTGGAAAAGGGGGGACTGCATAACCACTAAGAAAGACAAGAAGGCTGGAGGTTCAAACTCACCAGCCACTCCTTGGAAGGAAGGTTGGGCAATCTATTTCTGTAGTGATACCACCTCGGAAACCCAAGGAGGGGTTGCTATGAGTCGGTTCCGACTTGAGGGCACATACAACAATAACAAGAAGAAAGAAGAGCCAGGAGTGTAGTACAATGAGAACCATCTAGACTGAGGCGATAGAGAGAAAAAGAGTTGTAACACCAGAGATGGTGAGAGACAGAGAGAAGTAATGGCAGAGAAATGGCAGCAGTAGAGGCAGGAGAACCAGGAGGCTGGCAGGAGACGGTACAGTGGGCTTCCTGGCCATTAGAGTGAGAAATCTGAGTGCCTTTGGAAAGGAGGCTTGCTGGAGGGGTGAGGTGACTCTGGGTACTCATTGGCAGAGCTAAAGAGCGTTGTAACATTTGCCTGAGTAGGGCAGAGGCAAGGGGCTGAGAAGTCAAGGACCAGAGAGAGGTGTGCCTGCGGGTGGCTGAAAACAAGTTGTCCTGACCGAAGGCTGTATCCTGAGTTACATCTGATCCTGAATTGTAACCTGTTATTTCCCTAATAAACCCCGTGATCGTAAGTATTGTCTACGAGTTCTGTGTGGCCAATGCAATGAATCACTGAACCCACCAGAGGAGTAGAGAGTGCTATAGGAGGGAGGGTTGGTGTCAGAATTGGTAAAATGGTTGGAGGGTGCAAGCATATCTAACCTCTTCCTCATAGGAATCACCATTGGGCTGTTGTTGATCTTGATTTTCCTTTTCTTTTGTGAAGTCAGAGGGGGTGAGATGCCTCAGCCATGCCATTTTTACAATCCAAAACCAACACATCCACAAAATATGGAAAATTCACAAATGGGAAAATACCAAGTTATCTACAAGCCTATATACTCTTAACAAAATACTCAACCAAAGCTGAAATGGTGTGCTGAGCTGAGCACAATATATCATTATTTTTCATATTTTAAAAGCGTTGTTTTAAAAATAATATATGTAACAAACACTGCATGCAGACCACAAAATCTAATTTATCATCTAACACTTCATAGAGAAACTTTGCCTGACCACTGAGTTAGGCATCTATAGCAATAATCCTATTAAGAGATGACTATGGCTGGGACCAGGATGGTGACAAGGTAAAAAGTGAGAAGTAGTTCAAATATAAGAAATATTTTGAAAACTCAGCAGTATTTTACAGAAGGATTGACAGACATACAAGAGAGAGTTTAAGGATTAAGCCAAGGTTGTTTAGGCTTTGTAACTAGAAGGGTGAGATTTCCATTTAGTAGACTAGGAGGGGGTAGCGGGTTTTAAAAAAAGACATCTAAAAGCTCCATTTTGGACATGATAAAATTGAAATGCCCAATTAGATATCCAAGAAGAGACAATGAAGGAGCAACTGCCTATATGAGAAGTCTAGGATAGACATATAAATTTAGGAGTCTTCCAACATATATCTGGTATTTAAATGATTAAATCACCAAGGGAATGGGTTTATACTGTGAGAAGAAATAGTCTGAAATCTAAACCTTAGGGGAACTCCATGGTGTAGAGGTTAGGTATACAAGAAAGGATCAGCAAAGGAGAACATGGAATGGCTGTTTCTTGTTTCAAGAAAGAAATGATCATCTATATCAAAATCTGCTGAAAAACTAGATTCAGAATTGATCATTAGATCCAACAAGAGCAATCTTGGTGGAACTATGGATACAAAAAGCTTGAATGAAAAGAGTCAAAGTGAAGAAGGGGACAGAATATAAACAACTCTTCTGGAGTTGTTATTAAGGAGAACATGAAATGGGGCAACACAGATGGAGGAGTATATGGGATCAAGAAGCTTTGTGAAGATGAGAAGTATCGCAATGGAGGAAATAATTTCATACAGAAGGAAAAGCAGACAATTAAAAAAGAAGTAGGGTGCATTGTTAAAGTCGTGTCCTCAAATAGGTAAGTGTGTAGTACAAGATCTTGTGCACAAGTAAAGAGGTTAGCCTTGACTAGTTTACTGCTTTTGCAGTCAGCAGAGAAAAAGTTTTTTAACTAAAAAAAAAGAAAGCTTTTTGCATAGCTCCTTTTGAAAGTACAGCCAAAGCACTTTACTAAAAATAAAATATTCAACATCTTTAAAAATATATTTTTCAATTTGGTAATTGTGCTATGCTGTTTTTCAAACAAAGACTGAGAAAAGTATGCTCTTTTCAACAGTGGCTAATTTTATCAGTGCAAAAGATTCACTTACCATACTGTTATTGAGATTCTTGTCAACCTTGCAGAATGTGTGTGGTGGACTTTCTCCTTTACTGGGTATAATAATACATATGTCTGTGACAGCCAGAGTATTCTGAGTCATGTTTTCAGAGGCTCTTCGGTAAGTGATATAAATTCTTTGTGATGAGGTACTGCCACTAATATTTGCAGGGCGTCCATACGGAGTAGTCTTAATAATTTCACAGCCCTGTTTCAATCTTTCTTTCCAGTCATATAAAACCCTAAAAAAGAAATTAAAATATATAAAAACACAGATATACAAAGAACCCTCAAATATGAAAGGTAATATTCTCAGACATGAGTTGATAGCAGTGTAATAAATATTTCATTCTTCTTAAAAGTTTTAATTGCATAGTGCTAAATAATATTAAAGGATAACTTTTCCTTACCAAAAAAAAGATAATGTAAGAACAAATTCAGATTAACGTTTGTGTTTGCTGATGTAAACCATTGAACGGTAACAATCAGATGCAAAGACATCTGCTTTAGTGCCCTATTTAATATAACTTTTTTTTTTTTTTTTTGGTTTCTAAAACCAAAAGGTTCCTTGCTCAGACAGTAGAGAAGCTGCTGCTTGGATGCTTTTACCTCCAATACTTCTCTCAACTTCACGAGATAGTTTTAAGACTTTCAAGAGAGAATATAACCTCAAATCTATTTTTAAATGAAGTCAGGGTGAAAGATATAGGCTTTTAATAAAGGGCAATCCAGGCAACCATTTCTTAAGTCTTCTTAATACTATACTTAAAGCACTTGTGGAGACCAAGAAAATGTCATGCTTAAACAATATTAGTTTGTTCCCTCAAAGAATTCACTCATTTGTACTTCAATGCTAAACGTAATACATTAGTCAAAGATTTTCTTAAAACCTCTGTTAAATCTGTTTTTGAATTTGCTATAAAAATTGTTATAATAGGTAATGTTTTCAACATCAAGCAGTATTTCCTTATATAAAATACCTTATATAAGTAAAACTTAGTGCTAGGAACTGGTCAAATTCTTTCCAATGTATTTTTTAAGTTCTCGTTTTGTCCTGGCTGTTAGCAAATTTTTAAAACCTTACAACATTGGATTTTGAAAATTTAGAGCTAAATTTGATGCTTAATCATTGTAAGTACGTTTATCCTAAAACCAGTTAAACCATTCTGACTCATGGCAACCTCATGTGTGTCAGAGTAGAAGTATGCTCCAGAGTTTTCAATGACTGATTTTCAGGAAGCCAATCATCAGGCCTTTCTTCCAAGATGCCTCTGGGTGGACCTAACCCTCTGATCTTTGGGTTAGCAGTTGAGGGCATTAACTGTACCAGACAGGGACTCCATGTTTTACCCTGATGTTAGCTTAATTGGTTTCTCCTCCTTTTGATCACATTTTTCTGTGTTTTCTTTTTTTAAAAAATCTTAAAAAAAGGGGGGGCACAATAACACAGGGAAGTTAGACACATCTGAATTCAAATTCCTGTGACCTTTTACTAGTTGTATTCCCTTAGGCAGTTACTTAGCCTCTCTGAATCTTATTACTTATTACTCAGCTGTAAAATTAAAAACAAAAACAAAAACCTCATAAAGTCTTGAGATGAGAATGTAAATAATATCTCCAAAATAAATAATGCCTAACAAGCATATGCTTAACTAAAAACAAAACAAAAATACAACACACAGAACAATAATGAAACACCATTTATCACTTCAAATCCTAAAGAGAGATAGGATATAAATAAACACATTCACTAGAGAACAGATCTGTTTTCTTTAATTGTGCTGGTATAGCTATAATTGTCTATTACTAATATTTGATTTTTACATTGCTGGTTACCTTTTCTTGTCTAATAAATTGCAAGCTTTTTAAAGGCAAGAATGATGTCACATCCTCCAAAATGACTAACATATGATAGAAGCTATAAACAAACCCATTGACATCAAGTCAATTCCGACTCATAGCAACCCTACATTAACAGAGTAGAACTGCCCCGTAAGGTTTCCATGGCAGCAAATCTTTATGGAAGTAGACTGCCTCATCTTCCTCCACAGAGCAGCTGGTAGGTTTGAACCAGTGGGATTCTGGTTAGCAGCCAAGTACCTGACCCACTGCACCACCAGAGCTCTTCTATCTTCCCTTAAGCATTAGAAAACATGACTATCCTCTTCCAGACTTAATATATTAGAAGTGGAACTTTTATAACTCCCTCTGATGACATCAGGAGTATCGATATCTTATTTTTAACCCAAACATTGTGAGTTAAGCCCATCACCTTTTGTAACACAGCAATGGAAAACAAAACTAATTTTCATTCCTTATGAACCCAGACAAGGTAAGAGTGCTGGGAACCTGTAGGACAAAGGGACGATGAAAGAGGACAGGAACAAAACATAAAATTCTGCATATAAACTTTACTTTTCTAAAGCTGCCAAACTTCTACTAATGAATAAATTGAACAATTAACTTCAAAATTAACATGGCATATTATTTGGATCAGTAACAATAAAATATTTTTTAAAAAATACTTACCCCAGATCTGTAAGTGGAGGCCTATCTCTTCCTCTTCTATAGCAAAGGTAAATCTGTGGCCCCACAAGACTTCCATTATTGAGATCAGCTGATAATCCAGTTGGCGTAACATCGATACAAATATAATCCCGTGGCACTTCCTCCCCAAGAGACTTAATAATAACTGAAACATCTGTGATAGGTTCTTTTGGTTTAGCTACTTTATGACAGGCATCATTAAAGTGAATTTCCTCTTCAAGAGGTTTTGAAACATCAGTTAATCCTGCTACAACAAAGTAGTCAGCAACACGAGGACCCTTGTCTTCAATCATCTTCCATTACAGAAGGTTTTATCTACAAGGAAAGTAAAACGCATATTCTACTATAATAAGCCAAATAAAGGTAAGTGGTTTGTGTGCAAATAAGAACAAGAAGTACAACAGCACTACTAATAAACACACGGCTTATCCATTTTACTTTCCTATTTAAAAAGTATGCTTTTTTTTTTAAATAGGACTATCTTTAGCACTGTTTTCTGATTATAAAAGTAATGCATGAAATTCTATTGCAGCAATATGGAAGCTTACCTAAATATACAACAAAAACCATCCTTTTAAATGCACAGATTAATTCGTAAAAACGGGAAATTCTCAGAGCCCAAAAACATTATGGAAACCAAAAGCCAGAATAGTGTGTAGAAACTGACTGAGGGGTGAGGGGTGGATTTTGCTGATATCCCCAGTAATCAAAGGGTTTACATTTGAAAAGGCATTACAGGGAGAAGAGACAATGCATCCTAAGATAGGAAACTGGAAATGAGCAACCTATATAAAGCCAAGAACCTCAAAGGGCTATTCCCCCAGTTAAGAGGTGGGTTTTAAAAACCCATTCACTGGCACAAAGAGATAATAAAAGAAAGTCTTCCTCAATATGCGCTCTGGGTTGGGGTGGGGGTCTCCTCAGAATTCATAACAATAGGCCTACTCACACCTGGACTTGGGGTTTAAATTTAAGCCATCTGTAAACCCTAAACGAGAAATTAACAGTAAAAGTGTTCCCAGGCTAGTGATACCCTGGGGAAGCATAAGCAGCTGTAGAGGTTACACCCTCAACCCAGGAAACAAGTTTTCTACAGATAAAGGCCAGCTGAAGATGGGCTCCTAGACCAAAATAACAAAAACATACAAGCAAAAATCCACCATGAAAGAGTCTCAGCAGAAAAAACAAAGAGAAGAATTTTAAATTATAAAAGTGGAGCAGAGATTGTAACAGTAATGCACATTTATATCAAATTCATAGAAAAAAAAACAAAATAGTCTATCACATATTCATGAAATTTAATAGCAAAATCTCCTTTAATTGCCTAGTATCACTTAAACCTTATTTTTTTTTTTTTTAAGTAGGAGAATACATTCCATAGTACTGTCATTACTTATACGTCACTTTACAGGAAAAAAGTTTAATCTAAAACAGCATTTCTCAACATGTGTTTAATGTTAGACTTGTTGTTAGGTGCCCCTGAGTCAGTTCTGCTTCATAGCCACCCTGTGTACTACAGAATGAAACAATGCCTAGTCTTGCGCCATCCTCACAATCATTACTATGTTTGAGCACACTGTTCCAACTACTACTGTGTCAATCCATCTCTTCAAGGGTCTTCCTCTTTTTTGCTGACTCTACTTTACCAAGCTTAATGTTCTTCTCCAGTGACTGGTCCTTCCTGATAATGTGTCCAAAGTATGTGAGATGAAGTCTTGCCATCTTCACTTCTAAGGAGCACTTCTAGCTGTACCTCTTCCAAGACAGATTTGTTCATTCTTCTGGCAGTCCATGGTATAGTCAGTATTATTTGTGAACCCTCTAATCCAAATGCATCAATTCTTCTTTGGTCTTCCTTATTCATTGTCCACCTTTCATATATGAAGCGGTTAAAAAGACCATGACTGGTGTCAGGTGCACCTTAGTCCCCAAAGTGACATTTCTGCTTTTTTAACACTTTAAAAAGGTTTTTTCTTTTTCTTCTTTTTTTTTTTTTTTTTACAGATTTGCCCAATGCAATACATCATTTGATTTCTTAACTGCTGCTTCCATGCGAAATGACTGCAGATCCAAGTAAAATGAAATCTTTGATAAACTTCCATCTTTTCTCCATTTACCAAGATGTTGCTTATTGGTTTCTGTTTTCTTTTATGTTGAGGTGTAACCCATAGTGAAAGTGGTAGCCTTTTGATTTTCATCAGTAAGTGCTTCAAGTACTCACCACTTTCAACAAGCAAGGTTGCCTTCTGCATATCTATCACAGGTTGTTAATAAGCTTTCCTCCACTCTTTATGCCATATTCTTCTTCATATAGTCCAGCTTCTCAGATATTTGCTCAGCATACAGAATGAATAAAGATGGTGAAAGGATACAACCCTGATGCACACCTTTCCTGATTTTAAACTACGTAATATTCCTTTGTTCTGTTTGAACAACTGCCTCTTGGTCTATGTACAGGCTCCTCTGGCTATAACTCTTCTAGATAAATTTATTTAAGTGGAATTACTGGGCCAGAAGTTAGATAAGCGACCTGTGTATATGTTTATGTGATTATAGGAGTGCATAGATTTTAAATAATAAACTCATGCTAGACAGAAGTCTTAAAAATATCTTTGATAGACACTTTATTATTAATGAAGAAATTAAAGCATCTTCTTTTTTCCTAGACTCTAACTTCATGTTATTTAGACTAAAACATACAGTCAATATTGCATAGAATACAGTTCTGTGTTCTGTTATGCAGAAAGTTAATATGACTATTATTCAAATTTATGCCCCAACCACCAAAGCCAAAGATGAGGAAATTGAAGATTTTTATCAACTTCTGCAGTCTGAAATTG
>NW_006921602.1:10358358-10367038 GCF_000298275.1 Orycteropus afer afer | reverse complement strand
AAAACAAAAATCCTCACAACTGGACCAATGAGCAGCATCACAATAAATGGGAGAGAAGATTGAGGTTGTCAAAGAATTCACGTTGCTTGGTTCTAAAATTGATGCCAATGGAAGCAGCAGTCAGGACATCAGATGACTTGTAGCACTGGAAAGGTCAACTGAGAAGGAACTGTGCTGAGGAGCAAGGATGTCTCCTTGAGGACTAAGGTGAGCCGTAGCACCTAACAACCTAACAGCAGCTAACAGCAGCTAACAACCACAACATACTAATAAGCAGATAAATAGGAGAAAATCATAAGAGAAGTTCCTTTTTAGTAGATCTTCCGGGTTCACAAAATTTAATAATTTGAACTCATAATTGTATACGGTGAATAACCACTAACAGAGAACAAGTTATTGCTCTTTATCAATAAATATTTTAAGAAGTACAATTTTTAAGTGGTGATAAAATCTTCCTACCATTATTGAAAGAAAGCATGTATCACTCCAGTTCCCTCGCCTTGTTTGTGCGCGCACGCACGCGTGTGTGTGTGTGTATGTTCCATATGTTCCAGTCATTCATTTTGGGCTGGGGATAATTAGGAGGGTAGGCAAAATATTTTAAGGCATAGATGACAAAGTATATAATACCAAGAACAAAGTTAGCAACATTACAGATAACTTCTTACAAGCCAGCTAGTGAGAGAGCCTGAGCAAGAACCTAAGTCCCTTAATTAGTAATCTTTACACTGAGGATGCTACCTGTAAGAAATGGTGTTGACTTGGAAGGGATGTACGAGATCCTGCATAGAGAGGGAGAACAATGTGGTACAAAACTCAAAATCATTTGGAGGCAAAAAAAAAAGAAGGTGGGGACCAGGGTTGCTGGTCCAATAGAGCCTGGTGTAACCACTGAGACTATGGCCCCTAGCTGCCCTTCAGGTCTGGAATTGAACCCACAACTGTGGTTTCCAGCCAAACAAAGTACAGGCATGTGAGTTAAACATTTACCTCAAGACACACCCTGGAGAGAACAATCATGGGAGAAGGAAGGGCTGCTTATGCACAGGGAGACAGCTCAGGGCGCAAAAGAGTATGGAGGGATGGACACTGGGAAGAGGTAACTATGGGGAGGAAGTGGGAGGGGAGCTGTTGCATTGTAAATGACATGAGACAAAGTATATGTGAACTGCTGTATGAAAAGTGAATTTACTCTGTAAATCTTCATCCAAATCAAAATAAAATAAAAAAAAAATGCATGTATCATTTATATAATAAAAGTAACACCTTTTTAAATAAAAAAAAAAAAAAGAAATGGTGTTGAATTTATGTTGACCCTGGGCACATCTTGAGACATTTTCTTTCAATAAGTTACTTTATTTGTGTCAATTGTTTCTTATAATAATTATATGGTGAATATACCTCCAAATTTTTGTTAAGAGTCTGGTAAATTAATGTTTCACTGTGTTAAATACAGAAAACAACTAATAGAAACAACTCAAAATGAGAATTAAAAACTACTTACACATTACTAAAGGTCTCTCTGAAAATGATGCCAGATCTCAACAAAAATTCTCAGAGTCTAAGAAATACAGTATTGAAGAGAATAGTAAGTGAGCTTCAATTGATTCCAATCAAGTATTCTCCTCTAAAATGCCTGTGGATACTAAAAGTTCTGTTGACAATAATTTTTAAACAAAATGATTATGTATATATATATTTTTTATTATTAAGAGCCAGTAAGTAATACTCAAGCACCAGCTCTTCTAAAACACATGTTTTAGTCAAGAATAGATATAGACATTAAAAAAAGAAAAAAAATAGCAGATAAAAAGGAAGGGACAGAAAAAAAAATAATAATAATAAGCAAGGACATAAATGAGTAAATTAGTACAGAAACAAGGAATGTGAGAAAGAAAAACATGTCTATTCCTGATATATTATATACATATATCATTCCTAGAGGAAAATTATCCACATTTAATAACAATTTAGACTAAAGTAACTTCCATACACATGTTTCAAAGAAATCTATACCCAAAAGTATTTTCCCTTTATTACAAACTATAAAAATTTATTAATTTAATATATATTTTTTACCACAAGAATATTAAATATACATGTATGTTTTTTATATATATAATTTAAATGGAATCAGTTATATCAAATCCTTAGCAACAAAACTAAGGAGCAAAGGTCTTTTGGATGAATGTAAGAAGCAATGTTTTATTATGAGGTTCAATATGTCATTATCTTATTTTCTTTTAACAGAGTAATTTAGTATGTTGTATTTATGAGTTATTTCAAACCCCAAATAAAAAGATGACAAAGTCTTAGAATACAGGCAGTCCAACTTTACTGAACCAACTGAATGTAGGTTAGCTTTACAATGTAGAACACAGACACAAAAGGAGTTTCAGTAAGAGTCAAAAGCTTTCGCAGCAAAACAAATGAAAGTGTGGAAATAAGCATATTAAGAAGAAGACACCTAAAGATAAGGATCACAGTGTTAAGTGATACGGAATATATCTACTAACGACACCACCACTCGTCTGTCAGTTTGTTGTACTGTGGTGGCTTACATGTTGTTTACATGCTGGAAGCTATGTCACTGGTACTTCAAATACCAGTAGGTTCACTCAAGAGAAGTTTCAGTGATGTTTAAAGACTAAGACTAGGAAAAAAGACATGGCCAGGTTCATTTCTGGGAGGGGAAAAAAGGAAAAAGTCTACTGAAAGCCATATGAATAGCAGGGAAACAGTGTCCGACATAGTGCTGGAAGATGAGCCCTCAGGTTGGAAGGCACTCAAAATATATAACTGGGGAAGATCTGCCTTCTCCAAGTGGAGTAGAACTTAATGATATAGATGAAGAAAAGCTTTTGGGACCTTTATTTGCTGATGTGGCAAGACTCGAAATAAGAAGAAACAGCTACAAACATTCATTAATAATCAGAATGTGGAACATATGAGATGTGAATCTAGGAAAACTGGAAGTTGTCAGAAATGAAATGGAACACATAAAGATCAATATCTTGGGCATTAGTGAGCTGCAACAGACTGATATAGGCCATTATAAACTGGACAATCATGTGGTTTACTATGGGAGCTCTGGTGGTGTAATGCCTAAGGCATTTGACTGCTAACCAAAAAGCTGGCAGTTCAAACCTACCAGCCACTCCTCAGAAGGAAGACTAGGCAATCTACTTCCATAGAGATACCACCTCAGAAACCCAAGAGGAGGTTACTATAAGTCAGAAAAACGACTTGATGGCAGTGAGTTTGGGTTTTGGTTTATGGTTACTATGCTGGAATGACAAATTAAAGAAGTATGGTGTTACATTCATCATCAAAAAGAACATGTCAAGATCTACACTAAAGTACAATGCTGTCAATAACAGGATAATATCCATACACCAACAAGGAAGACCAGTTAATACTACTATTATTCAAATTTACACACCAACCACTAAAGCTACAGATGAAGAAATTGAAGATTTTTACCAACTCCTGCAGTCTGAAATTGACCAAATATGTAATCAAGATATACTGATAATCATCAGTGACTGAAATCCAAAAGTTGGAAACAAAGAAGCATAAGTCATTGTAAAATATGACCTTGGTGACAGAAATGACACCAGAGAATTTTGCATGACCAACGACTTCACTGCAAACACCTTTTTTCAAACAACATAAAAACAACTATGGCCCTAGGCTGGGAGCTGCTTTTCACTTGGGGGTGGTGCTTTACTAAGGCCAGGGCCTGAGGTAGGTGGGCCTGGGGCTTGGAAGCTGCTTTTCACTAGGGGATGGCTCTATATGAAGGCTGGGGCCTGAGGTAGGCAGGCCAAGGGCTTGGAGGCTGCTTTTCACTAGGGGGTGGCTCTATATTAAGGTCAAGACCTGAGGTAGGTGGGCCCAGTGCTTGGAAGCTGCTTTTCACTTGGGGGTGGCTCTATATTAAGGCTGGGGCCTGAAAGACAGGCTAGGCCCTGGAGGCTGTTTTTCACTTGGAGATGGCTCTATATTAAGGCTGGGGCCTGGATGTGGCTCTATATTAAAGCTGGAGCCTGAGGTAGGTGGGCCAGGGCTCGGGGGCTGCTTTTTGCTTGTGGGCAGCTCTATTTTAAGGCTGTTGCCTGAGGTAGGCAGGTGCAGTGGGGTTAGGAACTTGTCTGTAAGTTTGTCATCCTGTTGTGCCTTGCAAATTGCTATGAGGTTGGAGACTATGTCACCATGTTGCAAAATGCCAGAAGGGTTACCCAGGGTAGGCAGGTTTCAGCAGACCTTCTGGGCTGAGACAGACTCGCAAGTAGAGGCCATTCACTTCTCAAACAATTGGCCAATTAAAACTTTATGAACAGCACTGAAACACTGTCTGATATATGATTGGAAAACTTTATGAATAGCCATGAAACACTGTCCAATATAGTGCCAAGAGATGAGCCCATCAGGTCAGAAGGCACTCAAAATTTGACTGGGGAAGAGCTGACTCCTCAAAGTAGAGATAATCTTACCGATATGGATAGAGTAAAGCTTTCCGGACCTCCATTGACTGCTGTGGCATGACTCAAAATGAGTAGAAACAGATGCAAACATCCATTAGGAACTGGAACATGTAATGTACGAAGTATGAATCTAGAAAAATTGGAAGTTGTAAAAATGAAATGGAATGCATAAAGATCGGTATCCTAGACATTAGTTAGCTGAAATGGACTAGTTTTGGCCATTTTCAATCAGACAACCATATGATCTACTATACTGGAAATGACAAAGAGGAATAGTGTAGCATTCATCATCACAAAAAGTGTTTCAAGATCTGTCCTGAAGTACAATTCTGTCAGTGATAGGATAATATCCATATGCCTACAAGGAAAAACAATTAACACCACTATTATTCAAATTTATGCACCAATCACCAAAACCAAAGATGAGGAAATTGAAGATTTTTATCAACTTCTGCAGTCTGAAATTGACGAAATGTGCAATCAAGATGTGCTAATTATCACTGGTGACTGGAATGCAAAAGTTTAAAACAAAGAAGAATCACCAGTAGTTGGAAAATTTGGCCTTGGAGACAGAAATAATGCCTGAGAACGCATGATAGAATTTTGCAAGACCAATGACTTATTCATTGCCTTTTTTCAACAACATAAGCAACAACTATACACATGGATTTCCCCAGATGGAATACACAGGAATCAGACTGACTACATCTGTGGCAAGAGGCGATAGAGAACTTCAGTATCTTCAGCCAAAACAAGGCCAGGAGCTGATTGTGGAACAGACCATCAATTGCTCATATGCACGTTCAAGTTGAAGTTGAAGGCAATTAAAACAAGTCCACGAGACCTCCTGAATTTAGAGACCATTTAAAAAATAGATTTGATGCACTGAACACCAATGACCAAAAACCAGAGGAATTGTGGGATGACATCAAGAACATCATCCATGAAGAAAGCAAGAGGTCATTAAAAAGACAAGAAAGGAAGAAAAGACCAAAATGGATGTCAGAAGAGATTCTGAAACTTGTCCTGGAAGGGAGAGTAGCTAAAGCGAATGGAAGAAATAACAAGATAAAAGAGCAGAACAGAAGATTTCAAAAAGCAGCACAGCAGACAAAGCCAATTACTATAATGAAATGTGCAAAGACCTGGGGTTAGAAAACCAAAAGGGGAGAACACGCTCAGCATTTCTCAAGCTGAAAGAACGGAGGAAAAAAATTAAGCCTCGAGTTGCAATATTGAAGATTATATGGGCAAAATATTGAATGATGCAGGAGGCATCAAAAGAAGATGGAAGGAATACACAGAGTCACTGTATAATAAAGAACTGGTCTATCTTCATTCATTTGAGGAGGTGCCATATTTTCAAGAATCAGTAGTAGAGCATTTAGGACTTCCAGTAAGATGGAGAAATACGCAGACAAGCAACACATACCCTCTTCAACAAAGAAAAGAAAAACCAATTGACAGAGATACAGAAGATAAGCTGTATCTGGAGCCCTGAGCTTTGAAAGGAACTATACAGAAGTGGATTAGGCACCAACTAGTGGAAAAACGAACAAAAACAGTGAATTCAGAGATAGTCAGAGCTGCGGACTGTCAGCTACTCTGACAGGACCAACAGCTTGAATATTTCCAAGTGGTGTTGGGACCTGAGAAGTGACCTAAAGATCAGCTCTGGTCACCAAGGGCTACAGGGACAACGCACTGGTGGCCTATAACTAGGAAGGGAAACAGCAAGGAGGGAGACAACCTAAGCTGTTGACTTTCTGCTGTCCAGAGGGCACAACCATTTTGATTGTTTACAAGTGGTGGCCATTTTAGATATTTAAAGTGACCGGAGGTGCAGCCATTTTGAATCTTTACAAGTGGCAACCAGTTTGGATTTTAAAGTAATAGCATCCTCATTCAGATTCCAGAGACCTAAGAATAGGCTCTGTTTGCCAAGGTCAGCAGGGACATATAAGAGGCTGACAACAGGAAAGGAGACAGGTGGTTAAGTGTGTAAGTGCTGTCAACTAGTGAATAGAGGAGCACAGCACAGTACCCTACTTGTGCAGATAACATACAAACAAAACACAGAAAACTAAAATTGTGGGCAAGTCACTCCAATGTAAAGTCACCAATTAAATATAAACATAAAAACATCACAATGTCTCAGAGATAAGAGAGCATCACAGTCCACACAAAGAAGCAAGATAAAGCAGGAGAAACAAGGTATCAGGATATAGACCTAAAATACATACCTGAGGGAGATGCAGCAATGGAACTCCCTGATAAGGAATTCAAAAGAATTATATTTAGATATCTTCAAAGGATTGAAAGACAGATCAAGGAAAACAGACAAAACCCTAGAAGAATTTCAGAAGAAAATATAAGAACAAAATGACAAGATAAACGAAAAATTAGAAATGATTCAAAGTCTACAGATAGAAATCCAGAAGAGTAATACTAAATTGTCAGAAATAGATAGCACATTGAAAGGGCAAAGGAGTAGAACTGATGCAATGGAAGACAGAATTAATGAGACTGAAGATAAATACCTACCTAAGCACTTCTTTAGAAAGGGATCAATCAGAAAAAAAAATCAAAACAAAATGAAGAAAGCCTAAGGTTCATGTTGGATACCATCAAAAGGAATAACCTACGTGTAATCAGAATTCCAGAACAGGAAGAGAAAAACAAAACCACTGAGAAAATTGTCGAAAATTTGTTGGAAGAGAACTTCCCTGATATGATGAAAGATGAGAGTACACCCATTCAGAAAGTCCAACGAACCTCAACTGGGTTAGACCCCAAAAGAAAATCACCAAGACATATCATCATCAAACTCACCAAAACCAAAGACAAAGAAATAATTACAAGAGCAGCATGGGAAAAACGAAAAGTTACCTACAAGGGGCAACCAATAAGACTAAAGTCGGATTTCAAGGCAGAAACCATGCAAGCAAGAAGGCAATGGGATGGTGTAAATAAAAGCCTGAAAGAGAAAAATTTCCAACCAAGAATTATGTACCCAGAAGAACTGTCCCACAAATATGATGGTGACATAAGGACATTTCCAGATAAGCAGAAATTAAGGGAATCTGTTAAAACCAGACCAACCTTACACGAGATGCTAAAGGGAGTCCTTTGGACAGAGAAGCAACAACAGCCAACACCTGACCATTAACACACATGATGCTACAACCCAGAAACCAACCCAGCTATGGAAGTATCCAAAGTAAATAAGCCTACAAGATTGTAAACAGGGAACCAGAGACATCAACTGACAAAGGAGGACAACTACAAACCAAAAAGAGGGAAAAAAATTGTGTAGGTTCAAAACTTCTGTAGGGAAGTCAAGACAACTACAAGATAAAATGGACTGTTCTAAACTTGGGAAGAAAACTATAAATCACAGGGTAACCTCAAAGAAAAATGATAAACCTTCACATCAAAGTAAAAAAAGAGGACCAGCACAAATATTTAGCAAATACTCAAACAATAGCAACAAAGGAAGTGATAACATGATTCATAAACAAAACAAGCTCAGCATAGAAAATTATATGGAACAAAGAAAATGACACCACAAAAAGCAGATAACAACAATGACAGCAAGAAATTCATATTTGCTGATAAGTACCTATCTGGCAAGGGACTTATCTCTGAGATTTATAGAAAAGTCCAATGCCTCAACACCAAAGGAATTAACAATCCAATTGAAAAATGGGCAGAAGACATGAATAGACACACTTCACCAAGGAGGATATTCAGGTGGCCAGCTAATATACATGAAGAGATGCTCAAAATCAACCATCAGAGAGATGCAAATCAAAACAACAATGAAATACCATCTCACCCCAGCACTAATAGCAAGGTTCAACAAGACAGAAAATAACAAATGCTAGCGGGGATGTGTAGGAGCTCTGGTAGCATAGTGCCTAAGGCACTTGACTGCTAACAAGAAGGCTGGTGGTTCAAACTCACTAGCCACTCCTCAGAAGGAAGGTTGGGCAATCTCCTTCTGCAGTGATTCCGCCTCGGAAACCCAAGGAGAGGTCGCTATGAGTCAGGTCTGACTCGATGGCACATAACAACAACACAACAGCGGGGATGTAGAGAGATTGGGACTCTCATGTACTGCTGGTGGGACTGTGAAGTGATACAACCACTGTGGAAAGCAATATGGTGATTCCTTAGAAAGCTGGAATTGG
>NW_006921602.1:10341160-10358005 GCF_000298275.1 Orycteropus afer afer | reverse complement strand
GCATTGACCCATGTCGCTTTAGTTTTATGTTATTTCACTGTACATATATTATATTTCAATAAAATGCATTAAAAAAAAAAAGAGAGAGAGAAGACGCAGAACCAATAGTATTGAAGGAAGAAGCTAAAGCTGCACTGAAGGAATTGGCGAAGAACAAGGCTACAGAAGATGTTTCAACAAACAGATGGCCTGCTGGAGGCACTCACTCAGTTATGCCAAGAGATCTGGAAGACAGGTACCTGGCCAACTGACTAGAAGAGATCCGTATTTGTACCCATTCCAAAGAAAGGTGATCCCACAGGATGTGGAAATTATCAAACAATATCATTAGAATGATAGGCAAGTAAAATCTTACTGAAGATAATTCAAAAACAGTTGCAGCAGTATATTGACAGAGAGCTTCCATAAATGCAAGCTGGATTCAGAAGAGGACGTGGAACAAGGGATATCATTGCTGATGTCAGATGGATCTTAGCTGAAAGCAAAGAACATCAGTAAGATGTTTACTTATGTTTTATCGACTATGCAAAAGCATTCGATTGCATGGATCATAACAAAATTATGGATAACATTGAGAAGAATGGGAATTCCAAAACACTTGATTATACTTATGAGGAACCCGTACATAGATCAGGAGGCTGACATTAGAACAGAAGAAGGGGATACTGCATGGTTCAAAATCAAGAAGGAGTACGTCAGGGTTATATCTTTTCACCATACTTTTTCAACTTGTATGCTGAGCAAATAATCCTAGAAGCTGGATTATATGAAGAAGAACATGGCATCAGGTTGGAGGAAGACTCATTAAGAACCTGTGATATGCAGATAACACAACTTTGCTTGCTGAAAGTGAGGAGGACTTGAAGTACTTCCTGATGAAGATTAAACACTAGTCTGCTGTATGGATTACACTTCGATATAAAGAAAAAGATCCTCACAACTTGTCCAATAAATGGCTTCATGGTGGATGAAGAAAAGATTGAAGTTGTCAAGGAGTTCATATTACTTGGTTCTACAATCAACACCAATGGAAGCAGCAGTCAAGGCATCAGACAATGTACTGCATTGGGAAAATCTGCTGCAAAAGACCTCTTCCAAGTGATGAAGAGAAAAGATGTCTCTTTGAAAACTAAGGTAAGCCCACCCAAGCCATGGTATTTTCAATCGCCTCTTATGCATGTGAGAGCTGGACAATGCATAAGGAAGATAAAAGAAGAGTTGATGTTTTTGAGTTACAGTGTTAGAGAAGAATGCTAAGAGTACCGTAGTCCGCTAAAAGGACTAACAAATCTGTCCTGGAAGAAGTGCAGCTGGAATGCTCCTTGGAAGTGAGAATGGCCAGACTTCGTCTCACCTACTTTGATTATGTTGTCAGCAGGAACCATTCCCTGGAGAAGGATATCATGCTTGGTGAAGTGGAGGGTCAACGAAGAAGGGGAAGGCCCTCAATGAGATGTGTCAGATACAGTGGCTGCAACGATGGGCTCAAGTATAGCAAGGATTGTGTGGCCGGCACAAGACCAGGCAGTGCTTTGTTCGGCTGTGCATAGTGTTGCTATGAGTCGGAGGCAACTCAATGGCACCTAACAACAACAACAACATGAACACATGGACCTTGCCAGATGGAAACATAGGAATCAGATCAACTATAGCTGTAGAAAGAGGTGATGGAGAAGCTCAATATCATCAGTCAGAACAAGGCAAGGGCCAAATGTGGAACAGACCATCAGATGCTTGTACGCAAGTTTAAGTTGATGCTGAAGGATATGAAAACAAGCCCATGGAAGCCAAAATATGATCTTCAGTATATTCCACCAGAATTTAGAGAGCATCTGAAGAACAGATTTTATTCATTGAACACCAGTGACTAAAGATAAGATGAGTTGTGGAAGGACATCATACATGAAGAAAGCAAAAAGTCATTAAAGAGACAGGAAAAGAAGACTAAAATGGATGTCAGAAAAGACTCTGAAATTTCCTCTTGAACAGAGAGTAGCTAAAATGAATGAAGAAATGATGAAGCAAAGGAGCTGAACAACAGAAGATTTCAAAGGGCAGCTCAAGAGGACATTAAACTGAAATATGCAAAGACCTGGAGTTGGAAAGTCAAAGAAGAACAAAATGGTCAGCATTTCTCAAGCTGAAAGAACTAAAGAAAAAATTCAAGCCTTGACTTGCAATATTGAAGTATTTTATAGGCAAAATATTGAATGATGCAAGAAGCATCAAAACAAGATGGAAGGAATATAAAGAGTTACCGTACCAAAACAAACTGGTCGACTTTAAACCATTTCAAGACGTAGCATATGACTAAGAACTAATGGTAGTGAAGGAAGAAGTCCAAGCTGCACTGAAGGAATAGGCAAAAAACAAGGCTCTAGGAATTGGCAGAACACCAAATGAGATGTTTCAACAAATGGATGCAGCATTAGTGGCACTCACTCATTTATGCTAAGCAATTTGGAAAACAGTTACCTGGCCAACTGACTGTAAGAGATACATGTTTGTGCCCATTGCAAAGAAAGGTGATCCAACAGAATGTGGATATTATTGAACAACATCATTAATATCACGTGTAAGTAAAATTTTGCTGAAGATAATTTAATAACGGTTGCAGCATCACATCAACAGGGAACTGCCAGAAATCCAAGTTGGATTCTGAAAAAGATGTGGAACAAGGAACATCATTGCTGGTATCAGATGGATCTTGGCTGAAAGCAAAGAATACTAGAAAGATGTTTACGTATTTTATTGACTATGCAAAGGTATTCAACTGTGTAGATCATAACAAATTATGGATAACACTGCAAAGAATCAGAATTCCAGAAACCTGAATTGTGTTCATAAGCAACCTCTACATAGACATTTGAATAGAATAAAAGAATACTGAATGGTTTAAAATCAGGAATGGTGTGTGTCAGGGTTGTATCCTTTGACCATACTTAATTCAATCTGTATGCTGAGCAAACAATCCAAGAAGCTGGACTATATGAAGAACAATGTGTCATCAGGATTGAAGGAAGACTTATTAACCACCTATGATATGCAGATGACACAAACCTTGCTTGCTGAAAGTAAAGAGGACATGAAGCACTTACTGATGAAGATCAAAGACTATAGCCTTCAGTATGGATTATACCTTAACATAAAGAAAACAAAAAACTTTCACAACTGGACCAATATCAGGATAAATGGAGAAAAGATTGATGTTGTCAAGGATTTCATTTTACTTGGATCCACAATCAATGCCTATGGAAGTAGAAGTCAAGAAATCAAATGATGACATACTGCATTGGGTAAATCTGCTGCAAAAGACTGCTTTAAAGTGTTTAACAGCAACGTTACCACTTGGAAGACTAAGATGTGCCTGACCCAAGCATGGTATTTTCAGTAGCCTCATATGCATGTGAGAGCTGGACAAGAATAAGGAAGAGCAAAGAAAAACTGATGCATTTTAATTGTGGTGTTGGCAAAGAATATTGAATGTACTATGGACTGCTAGAAGAATGAATAAATCTGTCTTGGAAGAAGTAAACCCAGAATGTTCCTTAGAAGGGAGAATGGCCAGACTTCATCTCTTGGGTTTTGGTCATGTTGTCAGAAGGGACCAGTCCCTGGAGAAGGATATCATGCTGGGTAAAGCAAAGGGTCAACGAAAAACGGGAAAACTCTCAACAAGATAGACTGATACAGTGCCTGGGACGATGGGCTCAAGCATGGCAACAATTGTGAGGATGGTGCAGGATTGGACAGTGTTCTGTTCTGTTGTATACAAGGTTGTTATGAGTGGAAACTAACTGGACAACACCTAACCACAACTACTAATGACAGGGCAACAGACACAAGAGTTGTCTAATTTGTTCCCTGAGATATAGGTATCGGTGGGAAGTTGGAGAGAAAGAAGAAAAGAGCCAAAATTATTTGAGTAAAGAATTTGATAAAGTTCTTTGGAACGGAGTGGGAAAGGAATGAATGAGAAGTAATACGAATATAATCTTGTCAACATTTTGGATTACTAGAAATGGTCAGGATGATTATATGTGTTTAAAGAGCTAGTACATCATCACTCAATCTCAGGCTCAATGAAAAAAGGCAGTAAATATGGAGTGCTCTGGTAGCACAATGCCTAGGCACTTGACTGCTAACCAGAAGGCTGGCGGTTCAAACACACCAGCCACTCCTCAGAAGGAAGACGGGGCAATCTACTTCCCTAGTGATACTGCCTCAAAACCCAAGGAGGGGTCGCTATGAGTCAGGTCCAACTCCACAGCACATAACAACAACAACAACAACACTCATGTATATATATGTGTGTGTATGTGTGTGTGAGTGCACACACACACATATACATATTGCTACACCCCCAATACATTTTTTAAATCTTACTGCTGGCAGGCAGCCAAGAGACAAAGTGAATACTAACCTTCTGGAACTTTTTTTTTTTTTTTTTAATTCAACATCAGATTATCACAAAAAATTTCATACAGACAGTTAAAATACTGTATTTGTGTACACATAAATGTTTGTAAATTTTTAATGGTTAAGAGCCAACATGTAATTTTCAAACATTTTATGCTCCTATTTTATTCATAGACTATCAGGCTTGTTTAGATGTAATTATGAATAATGAATGTACACCAACCAATTACAAATACATTTTCTGCTACATCGAGTTTCTTAATATAGTAAGAACATTGTTTTGACCATGACTCAATGCTCCACTAAACTTATTTGTATTATTACTCAAAAAAACAAATCATGTTTTCTTCAATGGTGAATTTTTTAGATTGCTTACAGTAGTATTCGCAATAATATCAAACGCTTCATTACTGACAGAATGAATTTCCAAAAATTTTACTTTGACTCATGAATATTTTGAAAAAAGTGAACTATTATCAGGATTATCTGATTTTCTTTTAGATGCAGAAGATGACATTGATGTAAAACTGGCATTAATTATTTGCAAAGTTTTTCTTTTGCTAATATAGCCAACACATGATAGCTATTGCTTCACTTTCCAGTATATGCACAAGAAAACTTAGAATAGAAAATGAATAAAATCTAATTAGGAGAGCATCCTTTGATCTAAATGGAAAGTCATGGTCCAAAGATAAGTCAATGTCCTTCTTGCAGCTACATGCATTTTATCATTATCTTTTAGCACAGACTTCTTTCAATTGCTATTGTTTTTAAGTGAATTTTTGCTTTTGAGGCAATTGTAAATTCAGTTGTAACAAATAATTCAGAGAGTATTTTTTACCCAATCTTTCCCAATGGTAATATCTTGCAAAATTCTAATGCAATATCACAGTTAAGATATTGACATTGATATAATTCATCTATCTTGTTTTTATTTTCCCAGTTTTACTTGTATTCACTTGTGTGTATTTAGTTTAATATAGTTTTATCACACATGTAGATTCTTATATCCACCACCACCGTCAGGATACAAAACGGTTCCATCACAAAGATCCTTCCTGTTAGCCCTTTCATAAGCCCATCCACCTCCCATTCATCCTATATCCCTGCCCTAGCACTTATAACCAACACCTAACCACTTACCATTGCGTTGACTCTAACCGACAGCAACCCAATTTGTGTCAAAGTAGAATAGTGCACCATAGAATTTTCAGTGGCTGATTTTTCAGAAGCCAATCACCAGGGCTTTCTTCCAAGCACCTCTGAGTGAACTTAAACCTCTAACTTTTCAATTAGCAGCCAAGCACGTTAACCATTTGTATCACCCAGGGACTCCAACCAGAGGGCACATACAGCCTGTTGTTATTGTTGTTATGTGCCATCAAGTCGTACTCGACTCATAGCAACCCCTCCTTGGGTTTCTGAGGCAGTATCACTACAGAAGTAGATTTGCCTCATCTTCTTTCCGAGGAGTGGCTGGTGGGTTTGAACCCCCAGCCTTCTGGTTAGCAGTCAAGTGCCTTAGGCACTATGCACCAGAGCTCCTACACAAAAGATAGGAGGACAGAAAGTGCTCAGCTGCTAAGTCATGAAGATGACCAATTTACTTAGTTCTGAGATAAATGTTCCTATCATGGATAAATACCAGACTGGATCCAAGTGGATGACACAAAACAATGCTACAGAAAACTATAAGGGGGGTTTCCAGATGTATAAAGCCTTTAAAAAGGAGTCTTTTACTGTTTGCAAGGGCAACCCTACCCCTTACCATGAAATCAGGTTAGAGCTGAAGTAGCTGGTATTCCCTTGAGAATATGGATCAAGTCTAGACATAACAGAAACAGACTGGAAATAAATGTGTTAATATACAGGTACTTCTTGTCTCTCTGAACAAACCATAAACAATTCAAAGCAGGAACTTTCTCTTCTATTTCTTTTTATTTTTTCACATGCATACTAGTTGTAAGCACTTGGTAGGTGTGTAAATATTTATTAAATGAATGAGGTCAGCACATGAGAAGAAAATGGGACAGAAAGTTAAGATATCATAGAATCACAGAATTTCAGAGCTGTTAAGATCCTTGGAGATTTCAATTCCTCCTTTTACAGTTGGAGAAATTGAGGCATAAAAGTAACTTGCCTAAGACTAAATACATCAATTTATGACTCTACTCTCATGGCTTTTAATTCAAAGTTCTCCTACACTATACTTCATATTCAAGAATGGAAGAGAAAATGATTCCTTAAGGAGACCTTTATGTTAATTAGCAAACAAGGGCTTTGACAGACAAAAAGAGTAAATTGGTTGAAAAGAGTGGAGGCAATTAGCAGGTAAGAGAAAGAATGGATAACCAAAAATGAGAGTAAGAGTAAAACAAAAAGAGGGAAGAAGTTGAGCATAGAGAAATGGCTAAACAAAGACTAAAAAGATCAGGGGAAAAAAGTATAGACAGGATAAAAGTAAAAATAGAAGAGAAATGGGAAGAAGAAAGGTGAGAAACAGGTAAAGAAAGATAAGGAAATGGTAAATGGAGAATTTCTTGCTATTTACATTCTTTCAAAATAAAGAAACTTTGAGATTTACCATTCTTACAATTAAATTAGATTCCCTATACACCAACAACAATAAAAATCAACTGCTCATCTTGCCCTAAAAACTTGTTCGTTTGTTCATACTGTCTATGAAATGCAAACGTATAGTGCTTACCAGTGTACGGTGAAAGGGAAGTCTGGTTTTAAATTTCATCTCTTGCACCACGCTCTTTTACTTAATTTCCCTTATGCATACCACCCCCACATCTCAAAGTTCTTACTTCCTCTTTTTTTATTGCTACGCATTTGTTAGCCAGTAAAGGAATAGATGCCATCGTTGGAATCTTCCCAAAAGTTCATCTCAAATATACAATATGTGTTTTTTCTTCTCTACTTCACAGCTATACACAAGCTACCTGAAGTTCACTAACACAAATAATCTAAAATTCAGCTATTTTAACACATAATAAAAATGAGATCCATTGATTAAAAGCATCAACTTTTTTGAAAAGCAGGTATGAAAACTTAAGAGTTCTGTCATTTGGTTAAAGTTGGACATTTCACAATATCTTAACTATTTTATTTCATTATCTTTTTAAACTCCCTTTTTAAAAGACTCTTTCTACTTTTCCTCATAAAATATGTCAAATAACATGACATTTGAAAAGGACTTTGTGAGAATTAGTTAAGACTTGAAAACACTTTTGAGAATTGTTATTCTTCCAGTTAATGATTGATGGTATTTTATTTGTAGGACTTACTAGATGATCAAAGATTATAAACAAACAGCTCACCCAGATGGAAACCCAAATATTAAAACACTTGGAAGAATTGTTAGCCTTGCAAATAATTAAAGAAAAGGAAACTAATCTCTGAGGTATCACATCATAGCCAATAAATTATTAAATATGAATTTTTATACATTAAACCCAGTGCTAGTGGTGAAAGGAAATTATACATTTAAAAACTACTAATGGCACAATGAATTGGAATAGTCTTTCTGAGAAGTAATCCAACATTATTTAAAACTGTACTCTTATCAATTAACTCTATTTTGGCAAAATCATCAAGAAAATATTTTCTGAAAATTCAAATTATCAGTCTAACAATTATTTATAACTCCATTTCCTTTAAGATTCATAGAATTTAAAAGTAGAAAAGAATCTTATAAATCATTGGTTCCATCGCATAATTTTGTTAATGAGGAAACCGAAGTCTGGAGAGGCTAATCTGGTTGGCCCAAAGCAGCAGAGCTCATCAATAGTAGAGTAGGACCCGAAACTCCTTATCTCCATCTCTTGCTATTATACTAATTTTGCTATGTAGAATTTTGAAGCTCCACAGAAGTCTGAAACAATGACTCAGAACTACAAAACTGACAACGGTAATAAGCAGGTCAACTTAGTTGAGTGCTTTTTCTGAACATTCCGACGGCCAAGACCAATCATAAACAAAATATATCTTCTATTCTTTAAACTCCCTTAACATACTTTCAGGGATCAAACTAACCTCCAGGACCTCCTCTTTCTTATTATTCCCAAGAAAATTTATTAGTCTCACTAAATGCTGTTCACTTTGAAATTTATGTCACCAGTCCTTACTCTTCTTGAGATCCAAAATACTTACTTGATAACTCTATCTATATGTCTAGTAGGAGCTCTGGTGGTGTAGTGCCTAAAGCATTTGACTGCTAACCAGAAGGCTGGCGGTTCAAACCCACCAGTCACTCCTCAGAAGGAAGACTGGGCAATCTATTTCTGTAGTGATGCTGCCTTGGAAACCCAAGGAGGAGTCGCTGTGAGTTGGATCCAACCCAACAGCAGTGGGTTTTGGGTTTTTATATGTCTAGTATTCAAAACAGAACTATTGATTATAGACAACAAAAGTAAACGCTATTTGCAAAAGGGCATGGAGGCAGCATCTTCTGATTTCCTTCAATCTCATAAGGAAGAAAGAGAGTCATCATCAATAGTCCAAGGCTTATTTCTATGAGGCCAGACATGTGGCCATCCTCCATCCTTTTTTGCCAATTCTGACAGCACTCACTACTTCTTCACTGGGTTCGATAATTGGTTGCAATGGTCACACAGAACTCACAGACAATATTCACTATTATGATGGTTTATTAGGGAAGTAACAAGCTACAACTCAGGTTCAGGAAGGCTCTCAGGATTTAATTCTTCCATCAGGTCTGTCTCCCCTCTGCTACACCCTCAAGCACGCCTTTCTGGCCCTTGGCCTCTCAGCCTGGCCTCTGCCCTGCTTGGGCAAGTGGTTGAAAGCTCTTTCAGCTCTGCCAACAGGTACACCTATGTGCAACACACTCCGCCAGCAACTGTGCTGCCCAAACACACTCAGCTTTCTTGCTCTTTGGGCCAGACAGCCCATTGCTCTGTCTTGTGCCTCTTGGTTTCTCTGCCAGATCTCTGCCAGGTTGTCTCTGCCAAGGCAATCCAGCGCAGGAATCACGGGTCCAAGAACATGCTCCACTTCACCTCCAGCTCTTCTCTCTTGATGGCAGTGAGATCCCCCTTTCTGCCTCTAGGAAGGCTCATTATAAGCCTGGCAGAATGACAAAACTAACCAATCCCAACATCAGAGTTCTACACACCTCATTTCCATGGTCCCACCCAGAAATCAGCAGACGATACTTCTACATATGTATTTGGATGTGATATAAAAATGTCCATATATACAGTAAAGCTAACTGGGCAAAGTTATGAAAACTTCCTACCCATAAGTAAATACCTTGAGAGAATGAGTTGCTGGGCTTGAGGGCTTGGAACCATAGTCGGGGGGACATCAAGGTCAATTGGCATAACAGTGCACAAACACACTGTTCTACATCCTACTTTGGTAAATAATGACTGGGGTCTTAAAAGCTTGAAAGTTGAGTCTCAGGTACAACTATTGGTCTCTTCTTGTCTGGACCAAAGACAAGTGAACAAAACATACATGGAAACAATTAGTTCAAGGGGCTAACAGACCCTTGGAATCTCAGGCTATGTGACCCTGAGACCAGAAGAACTAGATGGTGCCCAGCTACCATGCCAACTACTCGTAAAGGGATCAAAACAGGAGATCCTAGAAAGAATTGGAGAAAAATGTAGAACAAAACTCAAAATCATTAAAAAAGACCAGGCTTAAGCAGAAGGCTGGTGGTTCAAACCCAATAGCCACTCCTTGGAAGGAAGATTGGGCAATCTACTTCCATAGTGATTGTTGTTGTTGTTGTTGTTATGTGCCGTCGAGTCAAACCCGACTCATAGCGACCCCTCCTTGGGTTTCCGAGGCAGTATCACTACGGAAGTAGGATTGCCCAACCTTCCTTCCGAGGAGTGGCTGGTGGGTTTGAACTGCAAGCCGTCTGGTTAGCAGGCAAGTGTCTTAGCCACTATGCTACCAGAGCTCCATAGTGATACTGCCTCAGAAACCCAAGGGGGGTCGCTATGAGTCGGGATTGACTCAACGGCAATGAGTTTAGTTTTTTTGGTTTTACTGCCTAAGAGAGACCAGTGGAACCCAGAGACTATGGCCTTTAGTGACCCATCAAGCCTGGAACTGAATTCACTCCTGGCACTCACTTTGAGCCAAACAATAGACAGACCTATAAGATTAACAATAACACCAGGGAGGTACATACTTCTTAGACCAATCAACTATAAGATATCAAAAGAGCAGCATTTCTGGTAGCATAGTGCCTAAGGCACTTGACTGCTAACCAGAAGGCTGGTGGTTCAAACCCATCAGCCACTCCTCAGAAGGAAGGTTGGGCAATCTACTTTCATAGTGATATCGCCTTGGAAACCCAAGGAGCGGTCACTATGATTTGGATCCAACTCCAAGGTACATAACAACTGGACCAATAAGCAACATCATGATAAACAGAGAAAGGATTGAAGTTGTTAAGGATTTCATTTTACTTGGATTCATAATTAATACCCAAGAAATCAAATGATGTATTGCATTGGGCAAATCTGCTGCAAAACACTTCTTTAAAGTGTTAAAAAGCAAAGAGGTCCTTTGAGCACTAAGGTGCACCTGACACAAGCCATAGTCTTTTCAAATCTCATAATGCAAGCTGGACAATGAATAAGAAGACTGATTAAGAACTGATGCATTGAATTATGATGTTGGCAAAGAATATTAATTATACCATGGACTACCAGAAGAATGAACAAATCTATCTTGAAAGAAGTACAGTCAGAATGTTCCTTAGAAGAGAGGATGGCAAGAGTTTTTCTCATGTACTTGGACATACTATCAGGAAGGCCCAGTCCCTGGGAACTATCATGCTTGGTAATCCAGAGGGTCAGTGAAGAAGAGGAAGACCCTCAATGAGAAGGATTGACCCACTGGCTGCAATAATGAGCTCAAACATAGCAACTACTGTGAAGATGGCTCAGGACCAGGCAGTGTTTTGTTCTGTGGTACATAGATAGCTATGAGTAGGAACTGGCTCAACAGCACCTAATAACAGAAAAAGTATGACAACATTTAAATAACAGGAGTTTCAGAATGTAAGGGGAAAAAAATAGAGACGAGGAAATAACTGAAAAAGTAATAACTGATAATTTCCAAGAATTAAAGACATGAAACATCAATTTGGTATAGTAGATAAGGGGGAAAAAAAAAAACAACCCTAGACACCGTACAGAGAAATATAATAAGTAACATTTTTTTTAATTATGAAAGAAAGGAAATCTTATATATTAACTCAACTATCAATGCAAGGGTTTAATGATTATATTCTCACAAATGTAAGCATTCAGAATGTTTACCAAGAAAGCAGCTAAACAAAAATATCAAATGATTAGGCTAAAGATTATTTATAAACTGTATATCCTTAAAGTCTCTCAGACTTTTAGAGTGAAACATTGTGGGAAAAAGTATTATTAGAAGAGAAATAAACCCAGCAGGACTCTATTATAAGATAAGGAAAGAAAGGGTGAGTAAGTAACATAAAGGTTCACTGTTGTTGTTATGTGCTGTCAAGTTGGACCCGACTCGTAGCAACCCCTCCTTGAGTTGCCGAGACAGTGTCACTACGGAAGTGGCTGGTGGGTTTGAACCATCAACCTTCTGGTTAGCAGTCAAATGCCTTAGGCACTAGGCTACCAGAGCTCCTACTGCTAAGTAAACAGTAGGGAGGAGAGGAAGGAAAATAAGAAGAAAGCAAAAACAAAAACAGCAAAGTATACTCATAACAATCCTGACCTTCAGAAGCCTAAAGAACCTCAACAAGGTGGGGTCGGACGTAGGGAAGAACAGAAGGGAGTAAGAGCCTGCCAAGATACGTATCTCGTTCAAGGGAAAATATAATCAATAACCTTAAAAAAAAAAAAAAAAAAAAGATAGAAAACAATATATAAAGATGAATCTGAGTTAAGGTTAATGATTAGAAGAATAAAAATATGTTAAGTTTCAAACTAGCGCAAAACTTTTATTTATAGAAAATAGGAAAGGAGAAAGAACAATGAAAATATACTAGGTTAAATAGAAAACATAAAATAAGATGGTAGAACTAAGTCCTAATAGAATAGTAAGAGATAAAATTAAACATATTTTTTTAAAAAAGAACTCTCTGATCATACTCTTGGAGGTAATACACTAGTAGCCTTCTTTTTTATCCAGGCTCAGGACCTTTATACTTGCTGCTTTGTCTGCCTGGAACAGTCTTCCCCAATGCCAGCCTGGCCAGCTGCATCACTTCCTTCAGGTCTTTGCTGAAAAGTCACCGTATCAGAGAGGCCTTCCACCATCACTGTATTTAAAATTTCAACTTCTCACACCTAACATTTTATATTCTCTCCCTTCCTGCTTTAATCAAGGAGCTCTGGTGATGTAGTGGTTAAGGCGTTTAGCTGCTAACCAGAAGGTCATTTGTTCAAATCCAACAGTTACTCCATAGAAGAAAGATGAGGCTGTCTGTTTTGGTAAAGATTTACAGTCTTGGAAACCCAATGAGGGTTGCTGTATGTCAGAACTGACTCAATGACAGGGAGTTTGGTTTTTGGTTCCGCTTTAATCATCTCACCTCAGCACTTCACTATCTAATACATGTTACAGTTATTTGAGTTATTAACTATCTCCTCCACAAGACTGTTAAGTTCATGAGAGTAGAGAGTCTTCTGTTTTGTTCATTGCTGAATAACCAGCACCTATAACAGTGGCTGGTGAATAGTTAAGTAGGTGGCCAATATTTGTTGAATAAATGAATAAACACATCAAAGTGTCTATAACTAACAGATTTTAAAATATGGCAGATACTAATAACTGAATACCATGCAGCAGTCAGAAGCAATGAAATAGATGTAAACACAGCAACATGGATACTTTTTTTACACTTAGTGTTGAATGTAAATAGTAAGAAACAGAAAGGAATCTGCAGCAAAATAGCATTTATATAAATTAAAAACACATACATATTTAAAACAGCACTACAGTTTCCAAAGATATATTCAGGGTGATATAATAAATACATTGAAGTGAATACTTATGGGGGGAAAGAGAATGGGAGTGAAGATGGAAGATAAAAAAAATTTAAAGCAAGACTCTGCACAGAGCCTTGAACAGTCTTGTGGGAGAGACAGACAAAGTGTACCATAAAATGAGAAATAGAATTGCATCAAGTCTCTACACCTGAGGTACTCTCAGTCTACTTTTTCCCAAAGAAACATATTATTGACTTTGTTAGGTGCTGTCAAGTTGGTTTTGACTCGTAGTGACCCTATGTACAACAGAACGAAACACTGCCTGTTCCTGTGCCATCCTCAACTGCTGCCATGCTTGAACCTACTGTTGTACACTGTGTCACTACCCAACTGGAATGAGCTGAGAAGAGGTGAGGAAGCATAGATAATGCTTAGGAAGGGTTTTGATATGAACAGAAGCAGAGAAATGCAGCAGTCACTGATGGAGACATGAAATCAAAAGAGGGCTTTAAAAAAAAAAAATGGATGAAATCAAGGGAGGTATACTGATAGCAATCTCAAGTAGAGACAGAAAACGTCAATGTGGAAGAAAAAGAGGATGACTGTAAAAGTAGAAACTTTGAGAAAGTGTGAGGGTATGGAATCCAAAACATAAAAAGGGTCTGGTCTTCAAAGCAAGGATTTATCCATTTATAATAAATAAGCACTCCATAAAAAAAAAAAAAAATTAAATTAACAAGAGTTTTACTGAATATGTAGGCTTTGATGATGTGGGTTCTGTGTGTGTGTGTGGGGGGGGTGAGTTCTTAACCTTTTTTGGATCATGAACCCACTTGAGAATCTGATCAGTACCATGGATCTTCTCCCCTAAAATACAAATACAGATATACAAATATAAATTTATGTATGATTTCAGGGGGTTGCTGAGCCATACTTCCCAAGCAAATCCATACAAAAGTCTGTTTGTTTGTTTTTTTCACTTTTAAACTAAAATATAACATACATATAGAAATGTGTACAACTCCAGGAATTATCACAAAGTAAGCCCACTACCCATTATAACTACTTCCCAGGTCAAGAACAGAACATTACCAGTAACAGGAATCCACCTCCAACTTTCTCAAATGGAACCACTATCTTGACTTCTAACACTACATTCTGCCTGTTTTTGAACTTTATATAAACAGAACATGAAAGGCCTTATACAGTACATATTCTTTTGGTTTAGCTTTTTTCACTCTATGGTATGTTGTTGCGATTCAGCCATACTCATATGCATAGCAGTAGTTTGTTCACTTTCATTTTTGCATATTTTCTCATGTTAAGAATATGCCACATAGATGGTACCCAGTTACCACTGCCAACTGTTCTGAAAGGGATTATAATAGGAGGTCCTGGATAGAGTAAGAGAAAAATGTGGAACAAAACTCAAAAAAAAAAAAAAAAAAGACCAGGCTTACTGTCCTAATAGAGATTAGTGGAATCCCCTAGCCCATGGCCCTTAGACACCATTTAAGCCTGGAACCAAACTCACTTCCTTAGCTTACCTTTCAGTCAAACAACAGATAGGCCTATAAATAGGTAAACACCAGGGAGGTACACAATCTTTAGAACAACAAACCATTAGAGAACAAAAAGGCAGCATTTGCCAAGGGATAAAGCTCAGAAGACAGGGAGGGACAGGAAAGAAGGACAAATGGAAATGGTAAACACAGACAGGAAGTAGGATGAGTGCTATTACATTGTGGGGATTGCAATCAATGTCAGAAATCAAAATGCGGGTGAACTGCCTAAAGGAAAACCAAATTGCTCTGTAAACTTTCACCCAAATCACAATAATAACTTAAAAAAAGAATATGCTACAATTTTATCTATTCATTTTACTGTTAACAGACATTTGGCTTGTTTCTAGTGTTGAGTCACTGCCTTGAGTCATCCAACTCACAGGGACCCCTCCTTGGGTTTCTAAGGCAGTATCTCTAAGGAAGTAGATTGCCCAACCTTCCTTCCAAGGAGTGGCTGGTGTGTTTGAACTGCCAGCCTTAACGTATCCTATCTTTTAATGCACAAGTACATGCATTTTTTGTTTCTTTTGGAATATACCTAGGCATAAAATTGCTACGATATGTGTGTATGTATATTAAATGTTGGTTAAAAAAAAAAAAAAAATCCCAAAGCAGCTGTAATAAAACCTTGTATCTGATGGATAAGATGAATTAGAAATACAACTTTTTTTTTTTTTAAGCAAGCAGAGGCATTTCTCTGACTTTATAAAATATTACTTTGTTTTAATTAAAGATTGCTTACTACAGCTACACCAAGAGTATGTAAAAGGCATAGCAGTTAAATGCTATGGAATCAGTTTTGCCAAGTTCAAATTCTAGCTTCCGTATTAGATTATCTGATAAGTAAATAAGCACATGACCAGGGTACTACAAAACAGGGGTAGCAAGATATGTTTAACTCAAATAATTCAATAATGAGGTACTCATCATTTAAAAACTCAGAATTTTGCTGATTTTACTTATTTAATGGTTTGATATTGATTTTGTTTTGAATTACAGAGTGGCAACATACTAATCATGTCAATGCTTGCTAATGTAAAGCTTCAGAGACAAGAAACTATGAATCTGATTCTTTCATTCATTTGACAAGTATTTACTGAGTGTTTATTAAAATGGACATGTGTCGGTTTTATATTGAGCTGTCCATGATCTACTCCCTTATGTTTACAGAATCTGCTACTCTATGTGTCTTAGAGGAAGCTGAGCCCTAGATCAAACTGTACAAGTCAAAAAGGCCAGATTCTTGCTCTCCCTATTTAGGGACCCTGCATATAGATTGGTCAATTAGAGGCTCTAAGGCCAAATTTGAGTATGGAGCTAAAGTTGCAGAGATAGTTTAAAATTCAATCTTAGGGCAGTGACATGCATCACCCAATGGCAATGTTCCAGCAATGGCATTCAGTGTCCTGTGGAAGAATCAATCGTATCTTAAACAAAAATAGGATATCCCTACAGCATAACTTTGCCTATGGTTTAGCCCTAAGTCTTCCTTGTTTCCTATCTGTTTGCCGAACCTGGTTCTTTAGCTTTCGGTCAATTTTTAAAGCTAACCAATATTCTTCCAATAAAATGTCTTTTCTTTCACTTCAGCTAATTAAAGTTGATTTCTGCTGTTTGCAAACAAGAGCCCTGAACTTGTACCCTAATCATGTGCCAGGCTCTTGTACAAGGCACTGGAAACACAAAGATAAATAAGACATGAACCAACCTTATAGGAGTTTAAATTCTAATAGAGAAGGCAGACAAGTAATTACAGTAACAAGATTAAGCACAGAGAAGACAAGAAGGATGCAGAGGGGAGAGGCGGGGCAAGATGGCGGACTAGGCAGAAGGATTGCACAGACCCTCTTCAACAAAGAAAAGGGAAACCAATTAACACAGACACAGAAGATAAT
>NW_006921602.1:10295210-10315154 GCF_000298275.1 Orycteropus afer afer | reverse complement strand
GCATTGTAAATTTTGGTCAATGACATGAGACAAAGTATATGTGAACTGCTGTATGAAAAGTGAATTTACTCTGTAAATCTTCACCCAAATCCTAATTTAAAAAAAAAAAAAAGCTAACAGTGGCCACCTAAGATGCAACTATTTGTTTCTCCCTGTCCAGAGCAAAAAAGAGTAAAGAAAATCAAAGACTCAAGGAAACAATTAGTTCAAAGGACTAATGGACCACATGAACCACAGCTTCCACTACCAAAACCAAATGGTGCCCGGCTATCACTATCAACCACTCTGACTGGAACCACGGGAAGTCTTGGACAGAATAGGGAGAAAAGTGTAGAAAAAATTTAAAATCATAAAAAAGACCAGACTTACTGGTCTGACAGAGACTAGTGGAACCTTTGAGACTATGGCTCTTAGATATCACTGAAATCTGGAATTGAACTCACCCCCAGGGAACACCTTTCAGCCAAATAAGAGACAGGCCCAAAAAGTGGACTGTAACACTGGTGAAAAATGTACACCTCAGAACAATCAACCACATGAGAGCAAAAGGGCAGCATTTGCCCAAAACAAAGCTCAGAAGGCAGGAAGGGGCAGGGAAGAAGGAAATTGGAAATAGGGAACACAAGTAGCAAGTGGAAAGAGTGCTACTACATTGTGGGGACTGCAATCAATGGTATGAAACAAAATGTGTATAAACTGTTGAATGGAAAATCTATTTCTTCTGTAAACTTCCACCTAAACCACAATAAATAAAAAACAAAGAAATACTAATCGTTATTGCCAATTTCAAATTTGTAACAGTGCACCAAATGTTGGTGCTACTAGAGAGAAAAATAAATGGTCAGTTTGCAAAGACATTCTCAAAAGCTAGGAATGTAGCATTCATTTTAAAACTCAGAATTAATTGCTTCATTCATTCATTCACTGATTCACAGCCTAGTGGGGGAAAGACACATAAATATTCTAAAAGCAACAAGAGCTGTAACAACAAGATCATTTACTAAGTGTCAGACACTGTTTTACGTTTTCTACTGTCATTAACAAATTTAAGCTTTACAACCACCTTGTGAAGGCATCATTATTCCCATTTTACAGGGGAAGAAACTGAGATGCCAAGAGGTAACACAGATAATCAAATGGCAAAGCCAAGTTTCAATTCCAAGCAACTACTTAATGTTGCCTCTCCAACACTACACTAATTCATTCAACAAATTCTTACTAAGTGCCTTCTTTGTGCCAAGCACTGATACAATACAGTTACTACTACAAATTTCCAGGAGAAATTCATAACACAAGTAAAGAGTGTAGATTTTCTTCATGTTTTGGAGTAATCTATACTGAAGGTTGTAGTCTTGACGTGAGTTAACAATTCTGAATTTTCTGTACATGTATAATGACACTGAACAAATAAGTAAACAGTGGCAGAGGATGACAACCATTGTTGGAGAGGGAGTTAAGATAAGCAAGAGGATAAGGTGTGAATGAACCATGTGGTACTGGATTATGGTCAAAGACATAAGTATGAATTCATGTTTACCTTAATATGGATAAAGATGGATAGAAACTAAAATAACTGTATATATACATGTGTTAGTATACGTACATACATACATTTCCTAGATTTGTATATTGAGAGAGCCTGGAAGCAATGATACTACAGCAGCAGCACTCAGATCTTGGTTTCTATTATCATTGTCCAATAAAAGGAACCAGAGCTCTTTGGAGAAATGGCTGATTTTAGGGCTGAGACAGAGAATATAAAAGATGAGTCTGGGGCATCTTATAGTGCCAGAAAGCAAGGAAATGCTCAAAAAATAAAACAATTTCTTGTTGGTCACAGGAGCTAATCTGAAAGAAGTGTAACAATTTGAGCAACAAAATAAATAACATAGTATAGGGAGCACTGGAGGCTTAGTATCTAAGGCATTTGACTGCTAAAGAGAAAGCTGGCGGTTCAAACCGACCAGCCACTCCTTGGAGGGAAGACTGGGTAATCTACTTCCATAGAGATACTGCCTTGGAAACCCAAGGAAGGGTTACTATGAGTCAGGATCGACTCAATGGCAATGAGTTTGGTTGGTTTTGGTTTTTAGTATAGGATTATAACTCCATGCATAAAACAAATACCCACGAGTTCATATTGCTATACATAGTTAATAATTAAATGTAGGAGAAAAATTCTACTTACAGAATTCCAAATATTTTATAGGTGTTCATCTCTCAGGGAGGTGGACCTTAACTCTCCATTTCTCGTGTGGGCTGCTCTTAGTGACTTGCTTCCAAAACATAGTGTAGGGAGACATAAGAAAACTATACAATAGAGTATTCTGGCAAACACTATCTCAACCAGATGATCAAAATTAAAAACATCAGTGATAAGTCAGGTTGACAGTATGTACCACTGATATGATGCGCTGAGAATGGCATTTTATTCTGGGGTCGTCTTTCTCCCCCAAGCCCGTAACTCCCAGTCTAACCATGAAAATCAGATAAAACTAATGTAAATTAAGAGGCAGTCTAAAAAATACCTGACTAGGACTCCACAAAACTGTCAAGGTCATCAAAAACAAGGAAAGTGAGAAACTGTCACAGCTCAGAGAAGCGTAAGGAGACATAAGGACTAAATGTCATGTGATATCTTGGATGAGGTCCTGGAACAGAACGAGGACATAAGGTAAAAACTAATGAAATCTTAATAAAGCACGGACTTTAATAGCAATGTGCCAATATTGGTTCCTTTGTTTTGACAAATGCAAACTGGAATGTCAGATGTTAACAAAAGTGGAAATTAAGTGTAGGGTACATAGTAACTCTTGGCAATGTCTGTAAATCTAAAACTATGCTAAAATTTTAAAAAAGGTTATTTAATTTTTTAAAATAATGATAATATGGGAAGTTATTGCCTTAATCAGGCAGATTTTAGGCTTTTATGTCATAAAGCAGGATTGAAGCAAAAATAGAAATATTTCAGCACTGATATGCAAAATAACCTCAGCCTTGATGAACAGTTTATAACACTGTGCATGTAACATGGCTATCAGTCATTTCATACATGTATATTTTAATTCCCAAGTCAGTAAGCACTTTAGGGGCAGAAAATGCTCCTTTTATTTCTGATGCTCCAAGCACGCCACCACTCAAACTTTGGACTAAAGTAAATCTGTAATATTAATTATATTAACAAAAATTCCACTTGGCTTTTAAAATCAACTTATTTTAAATAGTTTTAGGTAAAATATATTTGCAGTGCATTACTGAAATACTTCCTTATAGTCTCAGAATAAGAAGAATGCACTATATAATATTTTGAAACCTTATAACCTTATAGTGGAACCTCACTATCAATAAAAAAAAAAAACACCTCACTACCATTGAGTCATTTCCAACTCATAGAGACCCCTCCTTGGGTTTCCGACGCAATATCTCTACAGAAGTAGATTGCCCAACCTTCCTTCCAAGGAGCAGCTGGTGGGTTTGAAATGCCAGCCTTCTGGTTAGCAGTCAAACACCTTAGGTACTACACCACGATAATTTTGGCCCATATTAGTCATTGTTCGAGAGATTTGGAAACTTCAAAAACCAAATAAAAACATGTTTTACTAATATTTTAACAATCCTGAATACTTTCCAAATTAAAAAAATAGGTCTTACAAATCAATTTTAAAAAGAAAATGGTAAAAGATAGGTACAAGAAAATCATGAAGAGATAATCAAAAAAGCTAATACATAAGAAAGATACAGGGAAATAAAAATAAAACACCTTTCACATCCATCAGCTTGGCAAAAATCAAAGTTTAAATAATACGAACTGCTGGTGAGAATATGGATAGAATAGGAATTATTTGGCAATATTTTATAAAATCTTATAAAGTTAAAAATACTACATCCAAGAACCCAGCAATTTGTGACCTAGAGAAACTCTGGTATGTTGCATCATGAGCTTCAGGGACATCCATGAGGCATTATGATAGGTTTTTTTTTTAAAAAAAAAGACCCTAAATGCTCATCAACAGAGAAAATTATAAATTGTGGTATATTCATTCAAGGAAATACTATAAAGCAGTTGAAATAAATGAACTATATCTGCAGTATCAACAAGGATTGAACAAAAAAAGGAAAAGTAAAATGAAAAAGCAAATTCCGAAATACGTATACTATGATTCAATCATATTAACAACTGCTAAAATTTATTAACATAAATTTTTTCAAAAAGTTCTGACACAGTTTTAACATTTTATGTAATTATCCTCTTATAATCTTTACAACAATCTTATGAGGAGGGCAATTTTATTATCACCATTTTACAGATGCAGAAAATGAGGCAAAGAAAGATAAAGTAACTCACCTAAAATCACAATATTAAGTTATAGAGTCAAGATTCAAATCAAGAAGGTATGGATCCAAACTCGACATTATTCAACCAACACCTAAAGCCATACCATGTATTGTATTAAAAGGTATACTGAAAGGGCACACATAACATTCACCAAAACAACTGCCTCTGGAGAGGAAGGATGAAATTGAGGAGAACAAAAAGGACTTTAACTTGATCAGTTATTCATAAAATTCTACACTTCTTATAGAATTCAATGTGATAACTGGTATACACAGGTCTTTTGTATTACTAATTTAAAATAAAAATAAAGCATGTTAATATGTTGTATGGTGGGTCTACAGATATTCACACTATTATTTTTTGTAATTTTCTATATTTTTAAAACTTTTTAATAAAAATATCTCATCTCTATTATTAATAATAATCTCTATTACATAATTGTTATAATTATTACAACAAAAAAATCACAATAACAGCAATAGATGAACATATATGTGGTCCTCCTGCACATAAGATTACTCAAAATACAATCAAGTAATGTTCTAAAAGCTTATTGATAAATGGCTATCTAGAAATCAAGGAGCTCTGGTGGCACTGTGGTTAAAGCACTGGGCTGCTACCCAAGGGGTCAGTCATATGAATCCACTAGCTACTCCGAGAGAGAAAGATGAGGTAGTCTACTTTCTTAAAGATTTACAGCCTTGAAAACCCTATGGGGCAATTTTGCTTTGTGCTATGGGATTGCTATGAGTCAAAATAAGTTGATGGCAGTGGGTGGGTATAGAAATCAGAACATATTTTCCCACCAAGAAAAAGATACAGCCTGTGATACCAGGCAATGAACTATGAAACAGGAAACGCAGAGTACACAATATGCACTGATGATTCAAAAAGAAAGAAAAAGGTGTTCAAGCAGAGTTTGAAGGCAGAAATCATCTTTCATTTATCTTTGTATACTCAGTGACCAACGAAGTGCCTCGCACTTGATTAACATTCAAAGATCACTGCCTATAAACAAGGAGGTAATGAAGAAAAAAAATTGAGTAGAAGACTCCATCAACAGGTGGCACTGTCAACACAAAACAGTTTGGTATAAGAAGCAAAAAGAAAAGAAAGAAGCCAAGTGCACTAATAGAGTGTTGTTGTCAGGTGCTGTCGAGCTGATTCCAATTCACAGCAACCCTACAGCACAACAGAACGAATCACTGCCCCATCCTGCTCCATCCTCACAATCGTTGCTATGCTTTAGCCCACTGTTGCAGCCACTGTGTCAATCCATCTCCTTGAGGGTCTTTCCCTTTTTTCTAACCCTCGAGGAAAGTTGGGCAATCTACTTCCATAGTGAAAGCAGTATACAGAATTTGTTTGAACTTGTAATGAAACAAAAGATGGTACATGGCTTCTTTTATGGGAACTTTGTTTTGCACAGAAGTAAACACGAGGGTTTCCCGCCTCAGAAACCCAAGGAGGGGTCGTTGAGTCGGATCCAACTCCACGGCACATAACAACAACAGCAACTACTTTATCAAGCTCCATATCCTTCTCCAGAGTTGTCCCTTCTGACAACATGAACAAAGTTATGAGAGTTGAAGTCTGGTCATTCTCACTTCTAAGGAGCATTCCAGCTGTACTTCCTCCAAGTCAGATTTGTTTGTCTTGATATATAGAATATATATCATTCATGTAAAAAAAAAAAAAAAAAGGAGCTCTGGTGGGGGAGTGCCTAAGGCATTTGACTGCTAACCATAAGACTGGCAGTTCAAACCCCCCAGCCGCTCAGTGGAAAGATTTCCATGAAGGTTTACAGCCTTGGAAACCCAATGGGGGTTGCTATGAGTTGGAATCCACTCAGTGGCAGTGGGTTATTCATGTAAAACTATCACAAGCATGTACGAGCAACAAGAATGCCTTCACTTATATTATTAACTGATTCCATTATTGTGTACTACAGGTTAGTACCATGTTTTAAAGTTAGTTTTCCTAATAATTAAAAGATAATTATCTGCTGGAGCAATGGTTATGTGGGACATTCAGTATTTTCTTCTATGACACCTGAAAATATTTTATTCATTTTTGTAAATATAAGAGTAATATGGTTCCGAAAGGGAACAAAGAAAAGTATAACCACTAAAATAAAAATCACCCACAAGCCTATCATTTACAGATAATATCTCTTAATATTTTAAGTATTTCCTACCAATTCTTTTGCCATGTATATATGTGATATTATAAATTATAACATAGGATATATTTCCATATATTCTGCTTTTCTCTCAACATTATGACTACTTTCTTATGTCAGAAAATGTTTTTTACTACCACATGAATCCTTTATCAATAATTTCTCCACTCCTTTATCATCGGATATTTTGACTGTTTCAAAATTTTCACTATTATAATTATCCATTATACTAAATTAACTATTATGTATAAAATTTTACACTGCTCTTTTAGAAGTCAAGTGATAACCATGATTGATACATGTTAATAAAGTGTGAGTGCTTGGCTCCCCTCTTCCTGAATTCTACCAAGCAATAATCTGGGGCATTAAAAAAGAGAAAATTTCATTAATTTTTCTTCAGTCACTCAATTCTTCCACCTTGGGAAGAAGGAGCAAAGTCCCAAAAAGATAAGTTGCCTGACATCACAGAGGACAAGAAGAATAAGTCAATTTTCTTGGTAAAGCTACTTCTGTTTTCCACTTAAAAAAATGAACCATCAATTTAAACAGGAATACCACAAAATTTATAATATTACAAACATCTCTACCTCTATTGATGCCTAAATTCAGGTTTTCTTTGTTAAGTACACAGCTTAGAAAAATTCTGCAAAGAAAGCTAATACTGCTCAATAGGAAAACAGTAAGTTTTCATTTATAACTCTGCCATAATTTTTACTTTTGAATAACTTAGTAAATGGCATGTACTTTGTCCCTTCTGTCTTATTTTATAGTCCCCCCATTATTCTAAATATTACTCAAGTTGCCATAAACAGGCCAAAAGCTCCAGGAACTTAAGAATCAATAACTATTTAAACCAATGGTAGTTCATGTGGTAAAGCTCAGAACAAATCAGCATCAGCTTCCTGGCTCTCTTACACAAACAAAAAGTCACACTGCTTCACTAATTTCAAAAAATGTAAATGTGTGTACATAAGTTTAAAACTCCGGCCAAAATTTACTCATACTTGTTCCTAGTATTGGACTGGTGATAGCCTCAACTAACTTTTTTTAACAAGAGCATTCTCATAAAATTCCCCAATGAAGTAGATCTATGTTAAATCATTCAGAAGAAGAAAATTATGTAATGTGTATTGTGTATAATAATAATGTTATTCTGAACTCCTAGTGAGAGTCGCAATTCAAAGGGAAATTGTGAAAATGAAGTAAAAAGTTGTCCAAAACGTTTACTTCTGTACAAAACAAAGTTCCCATAAAAGAAGCCATGTACCATCTTTTGTTTCATTACAAGTTCAAACAGGGTTCAAATAGCTCAGAAATTCTGTATACTTATGTTTTCAGAAGCTGAATCCCAGAATTATCTACTCTAAACATGAACTGAATAACTTACCCAAGCGTCTTTACTTATTTCTCAACCTTAGGTCCCTCAGAGAATGCTTTTTACAATAATCTCAAATGTACTATAATAGATTAGTGTAACCTTGGCTACGCTTTTACAGGAGTCTCCACCTCCTTCCCCCAAGAGAAGAAATAGACTAGGTTAAGCAGAAAACAGAAAGACAGTCTATACACACCATACAATAACTTGTACTCTTGTAGGATTCCTTCTCTTACATTTGGTCTATTCTTTTCATTAATGTACAATACATGTTAAAGAATGACATATTCACCGAGTAAATACAATTTCTGCCTTCACAGGTCTCTAGCTCGCTGACGCGTTTTGTTCTCAAATAAATACATGCCTGTTGACTGATGCCGGTCCTGCTGTCGCAAACAAGAAATAACTGTCCTATAAGACAAAAACCTCTCTTTCAAGCTCCAGGCGTACCATACGTTTGAATTAAAAGCACACTGGAAGAACAACAACAAAATCTTCCAGCACATTTGTCATTTAAAAGCACGATGATGAAAAGCTGTCTCTGCGATCCAATTTTAGGTCACAAGTTGTTTTTTTCCCCCCTCTGCCTCTCAGAAAGCGATAAACTTCAAACAGAATGGTGGTGACCAGGAACCGTTTCACAAAAAAAAAAAAAAAAAGACTGAAAAACTGGCAACTTGGACGCTGACCGGGCTCACGAGCAACCAGAGGAGGCTGGGCAGACCCTCGGAAGGAAAAGTGGGCCCCGAGGCTAGCCAGGCTCCTGCTGCCGCCTGTTTAAAATGCCAAGCAGGTGGGATTCCAGGAGGCCACCTTCGTCTTACGTAACGGGCTTGTCAAAATCCCAGCTCCAGGACCTCCCCTCTCACCGCCCCCCGTCCCCACCCCCAAACAACAACAGCCGGAGGCCAGCCCAGAATAGAAAATCTGGAATGAAAACACTGGAGCCCCCCACGCGCCCGACGAAAAGACGCGGATGCTCCTCTCCCAGCACCGCCGCGCCATGCCCGGGCAGACTGAGTCCGTGGAGGGGGGCCCGGCTCCGTGAACCTCAAGGTGGAGGTTGCGGCTACCCGCCCGCATCCCCTAGCCCGGCTGTCCCACTCCTGCTCCCATGCTGTCACCGCTCCAGGCCGTGACAGCCCCACAGAGCACCTCTGCCCGGGTCGCCGCCCCCGCACTCACCGCACCGCTGGCTACCGCGCGAGCACCCAATAGAGCTTGGACAGCGGCACCAGGTCCCCTCACGCACGGCAACGGGACACGAGAGGTTGAATGCCGCGGTGTTCCGAGTCTGCCTAGTTCATCCCCAGGCCGGCGCTCCGCCCTGCGCGGCACCCCCGCCCGCCCGGGCCCGCCGTCTCAGTCAGACGGAACTCCCCCTCCCCTCGCGGTCGCGGCTGCCTCCGCCTTCTCCTGCTCCAGCCGCCGCGGACACCGCCGCAACCGGCGCCATCTTGGCAGTGACGCAAGGCGGGGGCGGGAATCGCGGCCGGTGAGCGCCAATAGCCGGCCTGAACAGGCCCGAAGGGGCCGGAGTGGGCCAGGCCTGGGGTCGCGGGTTCCTAGCGCCTTTTTTGTAACTGGGCGGACTAAGTGGGCGGGGTTGATCCGTACACGCCAGTGACGCGGTGTGTGTAGTAGCGGGAAGAAGCTGCGGTTACCTCCTCAGGTCGGGAGATCCCGAGCTCGAGGCGGGGATGGGCGACGCTGCTCATCCCTTCCTCTTTCACCACCCCAACGCACTGGATCTGGCTTTTGTCAACTAACCTGTTTCTTTCTTCCTCTTTGGCACGCCTGGGAGTCAGTCCTGAGACTGCCCCACTGGGACTGCGCGAGCATCTGTGTTAGGGGCGGACCCTTCACCGAAGGGCTAATCCCTCTGGAAACCCCCTGAGTGTGTTAGCAGCTACCTATAGATTTCAGTCTAAATATAGAAAGTCAAGTAAAATGGGGAGTTCAGGGGATTTCTCTGAAAAGTAGGTTGATAAAACACCTATCGTTGACTAAAGAAATACAGAGTACATTGAATTAGTTGGATATGGCCTACTTTAAACTGACTGTTGCTCCACCATTAATGGCCCATTGGCAAATTGCCTCTGAAAAGTGAGGGTTATAGTGGTTAATTATCCCTACTGGGCCTCTCTGAGGGTTAAGTTCTATAATACAAGTGAAGTGCTTAGTGTAATGCCTAAAGTATTCCATAAATGTTAGATGTTATGCCATGGGCAAATGAAGGAAGAAACAGGACTTCTATGATCCCACTGGTTTCAAATCAGCTTTCCTAAATTTCCTGTTACTTCCAGAGGTGCAAGCTGGATTCAGAAGAGGACGTGGAACAAGGGATATCATTGCTGATGTCAGATGGATCTTGGCTCAAAGCAACGAATAGCAGAAAGATGTTTACTTGTGTTTTATTGAGTATGCAAAAGCATTTGATTCTGTGGATATAACAAATTGTGGATAACATTGAGAAGAGAAGAATGGGAATTTCAGAACACTTAATGGTACTCGTGAGGAATCTGTACATAGACCAGGAGGCTGTAGTTCCAACAGAACAAGAGGATATTGCATGGTTTACAATCAAGAAGGGAGTGTGTCAAGGTTGTATCCTTTCACCATACTTATTCAATCTATATGCTGAGCAAATAATCTGAGAAGCTGGACTATATGAAGAATAATGTGGCATCAAGATTGGAGGAAGAATCGTTCACAACCTGCAATATGCTGACGACACAACTTTCCTTGCTGAAAGTGAGGATGACTTGAAGCACTTACTGATGAAGATTGAAGAATACAGTCTGCAATATGGATTACATCTCAATATAAAGAAAACAAAAATACAACTGGACCTATAAGCAGCATCACAATAAAAGGAGAAAAGACTGAAGTTCTCAAAGGGTTCACATTGCTTGGTTCTACAATCGACGCCAATGGAAGCAGCAGTCAGGACATCAGACAACGGACTTATAGCACTGGCAAGTCAGCTGCAAAAGACCTCTTACAAGTGCCGAGGAGCAAAGATGTCTCCTTGAGGACTTGGGTGCACCTGGCACAAGCCATGATATTTTCAACTGCCCCATATGCATGTGAGAGCTGGACAATGAGTAAGGAAGACCAAAGAAAAAGTGATACTTTTGAGTTGTGGTGCTGGCAAAGAATGCCGACCGTGCCATAGACTGCTAAAAGAACTAACAAATCTGTCTTGGAGGAAGTGCAGCCAGAATGCTCCTTGGAAGCAAGAATAGCCAGACTTCATCTCACCTACTTTGGTCATGTTGTTAGAAGTATTTATGGAATACTTTAGGCATTACACTAAACACTTCACTTGTGTTATAGAATGTAACCCTCAGAGAGGCCCTGTAGGGATAATTAACGACTATAACCCTCACTTTTCACAGGTAATTTGCCATTAATGGGGAGCAACAGTCAGTTTAAAGCTGGAGAAGGATGTCATGCTTGGTAAGGTGGAGGGTCAAGGAAAGAGGGGAAGGCCCTCAATGAGATGGGTTGACACAGTGGCTGTGGCGATGGGCTCAAGTATCAAGTATAGCAGAGATCACAGAGCTGGCACGGGACCGGGCGGTGTTTCGTTCTGCTGTGCATAGGGTCACTATGAGTCGAAGACGACTCCACAGCACCTAACAACGACAATAACAAATTTCCTGTAATAGGTATTCACCCATCTTAATAACCAGTTTTAAAGCTTGATTTCCTTACTCCACTTTTCAGTGTATTCACTAATTCAGTCAAACTTTCATTAAGAACACTGAGACAAGGGTGAGGGAAGCAGAAAAATTTTGCCCTCATGGAGCTAACAGTCTAGTGTGAGAAGAGGGACAATAAATACTTCATTATTTTTTGGAGAAAACATGCTATAAAGGTTATGAACAAATTCTGGTATAGCAAATAACAGGAGAGCTTAATAGCCTAGAGTGATCAGGGAAGGCCCATCACAGGAGTGAGAAAGCCAGCCAAGTGAAAAGGCCCCAAGGAATTAAGACAAAAGGAATGGCATGTGCAAAGGACCTGTGGAAGGAAAGAGTTTGTTCATTGGCGCTAAGTGTGCATGAAGGAGCCTGGCATGAGACTGGAGAGGTGGTGAGTGAGAGCCCAGTCCTATATGAACTTGAAAGACAGAAATTGGACTTTATAGAGACTGGATTTTATTTTAAATGTGACTAAAAACCATTGAAAATTTCAAGTAGAGGATGACTATTAGAACAAAGGAATTGAAAACAGTTATTATGCAATGTGACATCTATATATTTCAGGTAATATATGGACCAAAGAACTAGATCTAAAGTAGAAAAAAAAAAAATGAGCCTTTTCAACACTAAATTGGTCAGATTATGTATTCTGATTTTCTGTTTCCTTATCATTAAAAAAAGTGTGACCATCACATAAGATTATGTATAGGAAAATGCTGCTTTCAATGTAAATAATTTGTTTCTAATGTATGGCATGTTAGTATCAAGTATAGTTTCTTAATCAATGCTATTTGATAAGTACATTTATTCTGTTTTTTTAATTGATTGCAAGTAGTAATTCAAATCAGTCATACTTAATTGCTTTTGCATAATGTGGTGCTATGAAAAGAATGTGGGCTGCTATACATGTGTAGGTTTTTTTTAATGCTGTAGTTTCAAATGTATTTTAAAGTACTTAGCTTTGCATTTTCTAATAAAATTTCCTATCTGAATATCAAAACATGAATATTTTAAGGCATCTGGTGAGATTCCCCTTACCTCCAAAAGAAAGAAAAAGAAAAAATAGAAATGGCTTTGGTGATCTGCAGGATTGTTTTCTTCTATTGAGGGTTCAACGGACCACACCATAAAAATTTAGAAAAATCATCCAAGAAATAAGCATTAATGTAAGTTTTAGCTCTGATGGCTAACACATAATACTAATGTGGAGAATTAATGTAAAATCAGTGAATTTTTAGAGCCGAAAAACTGTTTTCCAGGACCATAAAATATGCTCTATGGTTTTGTAAATATATGCCCCCAAACGGCCCAGACAACCTGCTCCCAGTTTTATGTACAACTACTCTAAATGCACATCTTATGTTGCTTCGTTAGGTGCCCTCTAGTCAGTTCCGACTCAAAGTAATCCTATGTATAACAGTGCAAAACACTGCCCTGTCCTGCACCATCCTCACAATCATTGCTATGTTTGAGCACATTGTTGCAGCCCCTGTGTCAGTTCATCTTGAGGGTCTTCCTCGTTTTCGCTCACTCTCTACTTTACCTAGCACAGTGTCCTTTTCCAAGGACTGGTCCCTCCTGATAGCATGTCTGAAGTATGTGAGACAAAGTCTTGGCATCCTCACTTCTAAGGTACATTCTGGCTATAATCTGAGGACAGATTCATTCATTCTTCTGGCAGTCCATTCAGTATTCCTCGCCAACACCATAATTCAAAGGCATCAATTCTTCTTCAGTCTTCTTCATTCATTCTCCAGCTTTCACATACATATGTTGTTGTTGTTGTTGTTATGTGCCATCGAGTCAGACCCGACTCATAGCGACCCCTCCTTGGGTTTCTGAGGCAGTGTCACTATGGAAGTAGGTTGCCCTATCTTCCTTCCAAGGAGTGGCTGGTGGGTTTGAACCGCCAGCCTTCTGGTTAGCAGTCAAGTGCCTTAGCCACTATGCTACCAGAGCTCCCCACATACATATGAGGCTATTGAAAATACCATGGCTTGGGTGAGATGCACCTTAGTCCTCAAAGTGACATCTTTGATTTTTAACACTTTAAAGAGGTCTTTTGCAGATTTGCCTAGTGCAATACGACATCTGATTTCTTGACTGCTGCTTCCGTGTTGATTGTGGATCCAAGTAAAATGAAATCCCTGACATTGTCAATCTTTTCTCTATTTATTGTGATGTTGCTTATTGGTCCAGTTGTGAGGATTTTTGTTTTCATTATGTTGAGGTGTCATCCTTACTGAGAACTGTAGTCTTTGATCTTCATCAATAAGTGCTTCAAGTCATCTTCACTTTCAGCAAGCAAGGTTGTATCATCTGCATATCTATCACAGGTTGTTAATGAGTCTTCCTCTAATCTGCTGTTAATTTTCATTTAAAAATAAATGATTCCAACTTTGGGAAGATTTAATTTTAAAAATCACTCTTCTCTGAAGAATGGATTGGAAAGGGGCAAGAGAGATGGGAGCAAGTTTTTCCCACATTACAAATAATGTAGCCTTTCATAAACTTATGACGTTCAAAAGATCAAGATTTTTACCCAAAGACACTTTGAGTCAATAACTTTTATTTTTTTAAAAAAAAAACAACACATATCCTAGATGTAGCATTGTTAACTCTATTAAACAAAAACTAAATCTAGTTACCAGGCTGGAACCTTCCTCCTTGTTGCAATGTCATCTAGTGTTTTTATGCCCAATTTAAGGGCCTGGCTATAGGCTAGTCAGTGGTTGCAAGGGAAGGATTATAGTATAAGAGGCACAAGAAAACTTTAAGGGGGTAATGGACATGTTCATTATCTTTATTGTGGTGATGGTGTCACAGAAGTATAATATGTCAAACTTATCAAATGAACTTTTTAAATATGTGTGGTTTAGACAGATAGATAGCTTTCGTCTAGCTGTCGACTTGTGGCAACCTTGTGTGCAACAGAATGAAACGTTGCAGGTTCTGAATCATTCTCACCTTCACCAGCACGTTTGAGTACACTGTATGTGTGGTTTACTGAATGTTAATTATTCTTTTATAAAGCTGTGAAAACGTATTAAAAGTCTATTTGGAAATTCCCTGTTTTCTGCCATGGGACACAGACCTAACCTTTCACTGAGTCTAATGGTTACAACTATCAGGCCAATTCCTCTTTGAGGAGTAGCTTAGTGTATCAGAACGCTTGCCTAGCAACAAAAAGAATCCCTTCAATTGGCTAAAAATATCCAAATATTTCCATCAACACTACGAAGTACCAAATTTGTGTGTGTGTGTGTGTGTGTGGCTGTTTTTTTTTTTCAAAGAAAATAGCTTCTGAAAGAACAATATTAAAAAGCGGTAGAAAAACAATAAACTACTTGATTGTGTGCTCAAGAAGTGCCTTTAAATAGCTCAGAGCCCTTAACAGTCATGTCACTAGTTCTCTTAACATAAGTCACAATTGTTTAAAACAAATATAAGCCCTAAATGTAATTTGGCCAAGGGAGTCTAAGAGGGCAGATACTGGCCAGATACAAAAATGTAGTTTATAAATTTCGGCCACTATGAGCTCTGAAATTATGTCATCTTTTACACCCAGAACACTATCTGGCTATTTCATAGAAGTTATTTGAAAACACTGGTTTGAATAATCCAAGAAGGAAAGTTATGAAACCAGTAACAGTTTAAAGCACGGAAACCTCAAGCTATTGTTGAGCCTAATCCTCTCCACCTGTTAAATCTATGCACTTTAATTGCTATAGCAAAAATTTCTCATGTCTTTAAAGGAAAATCTTGGAGTCTTCTGTAAAGCAGTCCTTGATATCTATGCCACAGGGCTTCCTTGTGGATGAGATCTTATAGTACTTTAGAAACACTTTGGACATGTCCCAAAGCAGAACACTATTGCCAATTCTATTAATTGTGAAACAGTATTGAGAGTGACATTCCAGTGTATTTAATTTCACAAACTGAAATTTATTAGCAATTTTATAAAATTATCAAATTTTTAAACACAAATCTGATAAAATACTCATTGAAAGAAATTATCTGAACTACTTGCAAGGATAATAAAAATGTCAAGTTAATAATTTTACTTCTTTCAACAATTCCTCAATTTGATTTCTACTTTGTAAATTATCTGCAAAAAGAAAGTTATTTTTATATAACATGTCTTTTAAACTGTATTTGTCGTCAGTCCACTACACCTCTACCTTTCTTTAAATGTTAATATTTTGTTACTTTTAACAAATTAGTTTCAATCAGCATTTTATACACAAAACATCATACTGGACACCAAAGGAAAACAAAGATGAGTAAGTACACATTAACATTCCCAAGCGTGTAAATTTAATAAAAGTCAGACTATGATAAAATTCTATTTTAGACAGATAAATTCATTGCTGAGGAAGCTCGGGGGAGTCAGAGTGATTAATTCTGACTGTGGAGCTAGAAAGTGCAAAATAGACCATTTGAACACTCAGCAGAGAATCTGGACTTTCTGTGAAAAGAAGGACATCATTCATTGTCTGGACATGGAAGTAAGGGGTTTTACAAATCAGGAAAATTTTCCCCCACACTGAAGCACTGAATCTGTATAACAGATGTAGTAGAATTGTTCTCAACACATGAAAGAGATGCTCATGAATTGTTCTAACACTTTAACCATCTTTGGGACTGGTCAAAGGTTCAAATAATTTGGATGGATGGATATCTGTGCTGACTTGTAGGAAATATGAGTCAGCTTTTCTCATGGGCAACATTGTTATCACAGCCAAAATATTTGGGAAACATAAAGCTGACCAAATCAAACACCATAAGTTTTTTTTGTTGTTGATGAGTCCAGACACAGGGACACTTTTTTTTTTTTTTTAATTGTTAAAGATTAAAGAATGCTGCCAACAAGGGGAAACACCTGCAACTGAGAATAAACTTTTAAAAAAAAAAAGTACCTCTGCTTTTCCATATAATCCATCAGGATATGAGAAAGGCATATCTTTAGTCTATACCTCTCTCCTAAACTTCAGAATTATATGCCCAACTGCCTCCAGACATCTTCTGGATATCAGAAGTGTACCTCACACTCATCAGTTCCCAAGATGAACTTACTCTCTTTGTCCGAAACCTATTTCTCCTTATTTTGGTTCTCCCAACACTCCTTGGAAGGAAGGTTGGACAATCTACTTCTGTAGTGATACAGCCTTGGAAATCCAAGGAGGGATCGCTATGAGTTGGCAAACAACAACAGTGCCACTCTGACAGTTCTACCACAAGTGGATGGCTTTAACAAACAAAAGTTTATTCTCTTACAGCTTAGGAAGCCCAAGTTCGAAATGCCAGCTCTAGGGGCTGGGTGAAAACCCCTCACCTTGGGCTTCAGCTCTGCCTCTTGCTCCCAGCCCACTGAAGCTGGAGGTTTCTTTTAGCTCAGGCAGCTGCTGGTTGTTGTTGAAAAGACCAGGAACACTATGATCTGGTTGTACTTTTAGGAGCCCTCCAGACACTGTACAGGAGCTCTGGTAGCATAGTGCCTAAGGCACATGACTGCTAACCAGAAGGCTGGCGGTTCAAATCCACCAGCCACTCCTAGGAAGGAAGGTTGGGCAATCCTACTTCCGTAGTGATACTGCCTCAGAAACCCAAGGAGGGGCGCTATGAGTCGGGGCTGACTCGACGGCAAATAATAACAACAACAACAACAGCTGAACCCTGCCAACTCCTCCAATCAAAAATGTCTCTTTGAAGACTATGGTGCACCTAATCCAAGCCATGGTATTTTCAGTTGCCCCATATGCATGTGAGAGCTGGACAATGAATAAGGAAGACCGAAGGAGAGTTGATGCTTTTGAGTGTGATGTTGGGGAAGAATGCTGAAAGAACCGTGAACTGCTAAAAGAACTAGCAAATCTGTCTTGGACGAGGTGCAACTTGAATGCTCCTTGGAAGCGAGAATAGCCAGACTTCGTCTTACCTACTTTGGTCATGTTGTCAGACCATGTTGTCCATTCCCTGGAGAAGGATATAACGCTTGGTAGGGTGGAGGGTCAATGAAAAACGGGAAGACCCTCAATGAAATGGATTGACACAGTGACTGTAAAGATGGGCTCAGGTATAGCAAGGATTGTGAGGTTGGCACAGTACTGGACAGTGTTTTGTTCTGTTGTACATAGGGTTGCTATGAGTTGGAGCCACTTTCATGGCATCTAACAACAACAACAACTAACAATGTTGAGCAAGATGTCATAACATTTTATGCAAGAAAATGTGTCAAAGGCTGGATTCTTACTAAATCATCTTTCCTACTTTGAAAGTTGGATTCCTTCAGCTTTCCAGCTCTAAAATTGTTGTGCTTTTAGAAATTTTAAAAAGCAGTGTTAAAAACAAACAAAAAGCAAAGGTATTTAGTTGGTTGTGAACTAAATGGTTTAATAGTACCTTCACATGAGTGGTGATGGGTTTGGGACTAAGAAAGAACAGAAATCATTTCCATTCCATTCCTTGGCCTTCAGACTACTGCCTATTGTATTACATGGGGCACTTATGATTCAAATGAAACTGAAAAGTTGCATTAGAAGAACAAATTCGGTAGAGGTTAGTGTTGTTAACCAAAAACATATGTAAGTGATATTGTAAGAAAGAGACTAAAAAGTAAACAATAAAAATGCAGCCAATTATAGGGTAAAAAGTGGGTTGTGGCAATGGGAGAGTTCCATGCTGGTTATTTTCCACTTGATCATTTATTTTTCTAGAGAACATGTGCAAAGTCTAACACCTTGCTATAAATCTATATAATCTACAAACTCTAATGCAAAAGCTTTATTAATGCTTCAACTAATGCACATATTTAAGGAAAAGCAGGATTTTAGAATATTGGTAAGTCCTATGTGTGAGAACAATCAATATAAAATCAATCTTCATATATAAAGAACACAATGAGTTTATAAAAAGCTGCAATAATGTTAAATAGACTCTAAATGAGGTTACGTAGGGGTTTCCAAAGCAACAAGGAAGTTGAAGCAAGTGCATCTGAGGTTTAGAGTCTATTAGAAATAGCTGTGGATTAAATTTTTGGGAAGAATTGATGATGCTCACCTAAGTCCTCAGAACTAAGAAACTCAAAGAATTCAAATAGCTGGACCTGAAGCTGATTTGGATATCATCTAGATACACAAAGTAATTTAAAAAAAAAAAAAAAAAAAAAGACTAGACATATCCACGCTGCTAACCAGAGTGGGTCAGAAAATAATTTCCAAGGTAGAATTTGCTTGTTACTACTACCACTTTGCATTGTTAGAGAAAAGTTTATGGATTAAGTGAGTGCACTGTCTATAAAACAAGGTTTCTTTCCAGATATTAAGCAGATGTAGAATGAAATCTGTGACTTTCTGGGGCTGGAACAGGAAAGACACTTTGTCACATGTTCTGTTTGTCAAGAAACTGCCCTTGGACCATGATTATTAGTTTTATGCTCTTGGGAAGCTTTGTATCCGGGATCTAATAAATGTCACTCAATGTTTTTCTTTTTGGCCTAGTTAAATTTCTTGGAAATGGAAAGTTGTAATGGTAATTTTTTTTTTTCAAGAACTGAGCAGATAGTTCTGAGAAGCTTCTGTAAGTTTCTTCTCCTATCCCATTATTGCATATATGATCTTTGACAAATCACAAGTGGTAAATGGTCACTAATTTGAAAATGAAATGGTGTCTAGGTGATCTCTAGATCTTCTTCCTGCTCAAAAGTCCAATGTTCTGGGTCAGAGAAACATGAAGTCAAATTATAAAAATGTCATTCTCTTGAAGACATTACGACCTGGATCAAATGAGAAATTTTAACTCCATTTTCTAATTGTCGACCCCACCTCAATTGTTCTATACTATTCCATCAGTAGAATAGTACTCAGCTATAAAGAGAAATGAAGTCCTGATACATGCTCCAATGTGGATGAACCTTGAAAACATTATGCTGGAGTAAAATAAGTCAGTCACAAAAAGACAATATTACATGATCCCACTTCCATGAAATAGGCAAAGGTGTAGAGACCTAAGCTTATTAGTGTTGACCAGGGGTGGGTGGAAGGAGAAGAGAGGGAGTCAGTGATCATAGGGCACTGAGCTTCTGTTAATGGTAGGGAATAATTTGGAAAAGGATAGTAGTGATGGTTGTACAATATAATGAACATAATCAATATTACTGAATTGTACATGGACAACTCAGGGACGCCCAAAGCAGCAGGCCAGAAGAGCAGGAGAAAGGGGATTAAAAGCCAGGAAGCCAGACAGAAGAACAGTCAGCCACAGGGACCCAGGTGGGGGTGATACGAGAGGTCTCCAACAGCAAGACAAACTTGTCTGTCGGTTTGTCCTACTGTTGTGACAT
>NW_006921602.1:10265317-10271220 GCF_000298275.1 Orycteropus afer afer | reverse complement strand
GAATGGCCAGACTTCGTCTCACTACTTTGGTAATGTTATCCAAAGGGATCATTCCCTGGAGAAGGATGTCATGCTTGGTAAGGTGGAGGGTCGACGAAAGAGGGGAAGGCCCTCAATGAGATGGATTGACACAGTGGCTGCGTGATGGGCTGAAGTATAGCAAGGATCATGGACCTGGCACAGGACTGGGCGGTGTTTTGTTCTGCTATACATAGGGTCCCTATGAGTTGGAGATGACTTGACGGCACCTAACAACAACAACATCTAACAGTGTTCCCTCCCTTCCCCTTCCCCCCCGCTAACCAACAAAGAAAATTTCCTTCCATAGATAAAACTTTCCTTGACTTTTTACAATAACAGACTAATACAATATTTATCCTTCTGTGATTGACTTATTTCATACAGCATAATGTCCTCCAAGTTCATCCACGTTATACTGTATTTTGCAGATTCTATATTATTCTTTAGGGTTGCATAGTATTCCATTGTGTGTATGTACCAAAGTTTGGTTAGCCATTCTTCAGGTGATGGACACCTAGGTGGTTTCCATCTTTTGTCTATTATAAATAGTGCTGCGATGAACATGGGTGTGCATATGCCTGTTGTTGTCCTGGCTCTCACTTTCTTAGGATATATACCTAGTAATGGAATGGCTGGGTCAAATAGTATTTCTAATTCCAACTTTTTAAGGAATTGCTATATTGCTTTCCACAGTGGTTGTATCATTTTACAATCCCATCAGCAGTGTATGAGAGTCCCACTCTCTCTGCATCCTTGCCAGCATTTGTTATTTTCTGTCTTGTTGAACTTTACTACTAGTGCTAGGGCAAGATGGTATCTCATTGCTATTTTGATTTGCATTTCTCTAATGGCTAATGAGGAGCTCTTGTAGTATATTGCCTAAGGCACTTGACTGCTAACCAGAAGGCTGGTGATTAAACCCCTCAGAAGGAAGGTTGGGCAATTTACTTCCATAGTGATACTGCCTTGGATAGCCAGAGGGGTCACTATGAGTCCTCCAACTCGAAGGCACATAACAACAACAACAAATGGCTAATGATTGTGAGCATCTCTTCATATGTTGTGAATAGCCTCTTTGGTGAAGTGTCTATTCATATCTTTTGCCTATTTTTAATTGGATTATTTGTCTTTTTGTTGTTGAGGTGTTGGAGTTTTCTATAAATTCTAGAGATAAGTCCTTGTCGGATATGTCATTGCCGAATATTGTTTCCCAATCTGTAGGTTCTCTTTTGTCTCTTTTGGAGAAGTCTTTGGAAGCACATAAAAAATTAATTTTTAGAAGGTCCCATTCATCTAGTTTCTCTTCTGCTGTTTGTGCATTTGGGGTTATGCTTGATAGTCTATTTATGCCATATATCAGGGGCCCTAAATTTGCCCCTAGTTTTTCCTTGAGGAACTTTATAGTTTGAGGTTTCACTTTTAAGTCTTTGATGCATCTGGAGTTAGTTTTTGTGTATGGTGTGAGGTAAAGATCCTGTTTCATTTTTCTGCAAATAGATATCCAGTTTTATCAGCATCATTTATTAAACAGACATTCTCTTCCCGATTTAATGGATTTTGGCCCTTTGTTAAGGAACAGCTGACCATAGGTCAATGGATCTATTTCTGGGTTCTCAATTCTATTCAATTTGTATATGTGTCTGGCATTATTCCAATACCAGGAAGTTTTGACTACTGGGGCTGTATAGTAGGTTTTAAGATCTGGCAGTGTGAGACCTCCTAATTTGTTCTTCTTCTTCAATAGTACTTAGCTTATCAGAGGTCTCTTTCCTTTCCATATAAAGTAAGTGATTGGTTTTTCCATGTCTTTAAGGAATGTTGACAGGATCTGGAATGAGATTGCATTGAATTTATGGATTGCTTTGGGCAGAAGTGATATTTTCACAATGTTCAATCTTCCTATCCACGAGCATGGGATGTTCTTCCATTTATGTAGATCTCTTATGGTTTCTTGAAGTATTTTTTTTTTTTCAATAACTTTCTTTATACAGGTCTTTTGTGTCCCTGGTAAGATTTATTCCCAAGTATTTTATTTTTTTGGTAGCTATTGTATATGGTATTGATTTCCTCATTTCTTTTCCAGCAATCTCTTTGCTGGTGTAGAGGAATCCAACTGATTTTTGGATGTTGATCTTATATCCTGCCATGATGCTAAATCTCTCAATTAGTAGATTTTTGACTGAGTCTCTTGGGTTTTCTAGGTATAGGATCTTATCATCAGCAACTAGGTATAGGATCTTAACATCAGTAACTAGGGATAGTTTGACTTTTTTCTTACCAATTTGGATGCCTTTGATTTCCCTTTCTTGCCTTATTGCCCTAGCTAGGACTTCCAATACAGTGTTGAATAGAAGTGGTGGTAGAAGGCATCCTTGTCTGCTTCCTGTTCACAAGGGGAATGGTTTCAGTCTATCTCCATTGAGTATGACGTTGGCTGTTGGTTTTGCATAGATGCCTTTATTATATTGAGGAATTTTCCTTCTATTCCTATTTTTCTGAGAGTTTTGATCAGGAATGGGTGTTGGATTTTATCAAATGCCTTTTCTGCATCAATTGTCATGACCATGCAGTTCTTTTCTTTGTTTTATTTATGCAGTTGATGCCATTGAATGTTTTTCTAATGTTGAACCATCCTTACATACCTGATATGAACCCCACTTGGTCATAATGAATTATTTTCTTGATATGTAGTTGGAGTCTATTGACTAGGATTTTGTTGAAGATTTCTGAATATATATTCATGAGAGATACTGGTCTGTAGTTTTCCTTTTGAGTGATGTCTTTGTCTGGTTTTGGTATCAAGGTTATGCTTGCTTCATAAAATGAATTAAGGAGGATTCCATGCTTTTCTATGTTCTGGAATAGTTTGAGTAGGATTGGTGTCAGTTCTTCTCTGAATGTTTGGTAGAATTCACCAGTGCAACTGTCTGGGCCAGGACTTTTTTTTGTTGGTATTTTTTTTTATGACTTTTTCAATTTCTTCTTTTGTTACGGATCTGTTTTTCCACATCAGTCTGTGTCAGTTTAGGTAAGTGGTGTGTTTCTAGAAATCTGTCCATTTCTTCTAGATTTTCAAATTTGTTGGAGTACAGTTCTTCATAAAACCAAAAAGCCAAACTCACTGCTGTTGAGTCGGATCTGACTCACAGTGACCCTCCTTGGGTTTCTGAGGTGGTATCACTACGGAAGTAAATTGCCCAACCAGTTCTTCATAGTATCCTGCTATTATTCTTTTTATTTTAGTTGGTTCTGTTGTGATATTGCCCATTTAGTTTCTTATTCATGTTGTTTGTATTCTCTCCTTCTTTTCCTTTGTTAAATTTGCCAGTGGTTTGTGAATTTGATTAATCTTTTCAAAAAACTAACTTCTAGTCTTGTTGATTTTTTCTATTTTCTGTTTCATTGATTTCTGCTTGAATCTTTATTATTTCCTTTCTTCTGGTGACTGTAGGCTTTTCTTGCTGTTCTTTTTCTAATTGTTGGAGATGTTGGTTTAAAGTGTTGATTTTGGCTCTTCTTTTTTGATGTGTGCATTTATTGCTATAAATTGGCCTCTGATCACTGCTTTTTCTGTGTCCTAAAGATTTTGGTATGTTGTGTTTTCATTCTCATTTGATTCAAGGAATTTTTTAATTTAATTTTTCATTTCTTCTCTTACCCAGTCTTCCTTAAAGAGGGTGTTGTTCAGTTTCCACATGCTTGCTCTTTTTCCATTGATCTTTCTATTGTTGATTTCTCATTTGATATCATTATGATCTGAGAAGGTGCTTTGTAGTATTTCAATGTTTTTAAATTCATCAAGGCTTACTTTATAGCCTAATATATGGTCTATCATGGAGAATGTTCCATGTGCACTGGAAAAGAATGTATATTGTGCTGTTTGTTAGGTGAAATGTTCTGTAGATGTCGATAAGGTCAGGTTGGTAGATTGTATTATTTAGCTCTTTTGTGTCTTATTGAGTTTCCAGTTGTTCTATCTTTCATTGAAAGTGGTGTATTAAAGTCTTCCACTATGCTCCACAGCATAGTCATCTATTTGCCTTTTCAACTCTTTTTAAGTCTGATTTATGTATTTTGGGGCTCTCTCATTGGGTCCATAGATATTTATTATGGTTATATCTTCTGTTCAATTGATCCTTTAATCATTATATAAAGTCCTTCCTTGTCTCGTATGGTGGTTTTTGTCTTAAAGTCAATTTGATCAGAAATTAGTATTGCCACACCTGCTCTTTTTTTGGTTTCCATTTGCTTGATATATCTTTTTCCAACCTTTGATTTTTAGTCTATTTTTTGTCTTTGTCTCTAAGGTGTGTCTCTTGCAGACAGCATATTGATGGATTATGTTTTCTTACCCAGTCTAAAACTGTCTCTTGAGTGGTGTATTTAATCCATTAACATTCAGTGTACTTATCGACAAATTTGAATTAGTTGCTGTCATTTTGTTATGTGTTTTTTCATGGTGTCCTTGGTTTCTTTGTTCCATATAATTTTCTGTGCTGAGCTCATTATGGTTATGAATTGTGTTATCATGTCCTTTGTTGCTATTGTTTTAGTATTTGCTGAATATTTTTGCTTGTTCCCTTTTTTATTGTGACATGAAGGTTTATAATTTTTCTTTGAGGTTACCCTGTGATTTATAATTTTCTCCCTAAGTTTAGAACAGTCCATTCTATCTTGCAACTCTCTTGACTTCGTACCATTTAGAAATCTGTAACTACACTTTTTTCCCTTCTTTTTGGTTTGTGGTTGTCCTCATTTGCCAATTGATGTCTCTGGTTCCCTGTTTAAACTCTTGTAAGCTTATTTTACTTTGGATGCATCCATAGCTGTGTTCTTTCTGGCTTATGTCATGTTGTGTATTAATGGTCAGTTGTTGTTTGCTACTATTCGTTCTCTGTTCAAAGGACTCCTTTTAGTATCTCTTGTAAGGCTGGTCTGGTTTTAACAAATTCCTTTTTTTCCTGCTTACCTGGAAATCTTCTAATTTCATCATCATATTTGAGGGACAATTTTGCTGGGTATATAATTCTTGGTTGGAAATTTTTCTCTTTCACTGTTTTATATATATTGTCTACTCACTTGCATGGTTTACACTGAGAAATCTGAGCTCATTCTTACTGGTTGTCCTTTGTAACTAACTTTTCATTTTTCCTGGGCTGCTTTCAGTATTTTTCTTTGTCTTTGGTTTTGATGAGTTTGATGATGATATGTCTTGGTGATTTTCTTTTGGGGTCTATCCTGTTCAGAGTTTGTTGGACTTCCTGAATGGATATATTCTCATCTTTCATTAAGGGAAGTTCTCTTCCAACAAATCTTGGACAATTTTCTCATTGGTTTTCTTTTTCTCTTCCTGTTGTAGAATTCTGATTACATGTAGGTTATTCCTTTTGATGGTATCCCACATAAACCTTAGGTTTTCTTCACTTTATTTTGATCTTTTTTTTCTCATGATCCCTTTCCAAAAAGGAATTTTGGAAATACCAGAAAGGTATTTGTCTTCAATTTCATGAATTCTGTCTTCCATTGATTCAGTTCTATTCTTTTGCCCTTTCAGTGTGTTATCTATTTCTGAAAATTTAGTATTAATCTTCTGGATTTCTGTCTGTAGATTTTGTTTCATTTCTAATTTTTCATTTATTTTGTCATTTTGTTCTAGTATTGTCTTTTGACATTGTTCTAGGGTTTTTTGGTGTTTTCCTTATTTTTGTCAGTGTTTTCCTTGATCTGTCTCTCGATCCTTTGAAGATACCTAAATATAATTCTTCTGAATTCCTTATCAGGGAGTTCCAATGCTGTTTCTTCCTTAAGGATGTGTTCTGGGTCTGTATCCTGCTCCCTTGTTTCTACCACTTTGTCTTGCTTCTTTGTGTGGACTGTGATGG
>NW_006921602.1:10263558-10264959 GCF_000298275.1 Orycteropus afer afer | reverse complement strand
AAAAAAAAAAAAAAAAGAAGCCCACAATATCTGGGGAGAGGGCAATCAGAGAAAAAAGGTAAAGTAGGAGAATAATGAAGAAAAAAATGTGAACAACACAAAAAGTAAAAGAAGGAATGGGGTGAATCATGAGAAAGACAAAAATGGGAACCAGGAACAGGGAAGAGAGAAAATGCTGAAAACTAGAACCTGGGAAGGGAAGAATAAAGAATAATAATAAAAAGGACAATGATAATAATAATAATTTTAAAACAGACAAAAAGAAAGTTAAAAAAATAATCTGGGTGGGACTGGGCACCTGCGTTCTGTCCGAGCATACAAACTGGGGTAGAATTTCTGCTGGCCCAGAAAGTGGGTGGGAGTGAGGGATGGTCGCACCTCTGTTACCAAGAGGGTATGGGGTATAAGAGTAACAAGGGGAATATCACATCTTTCCAGTTGCTGGCGTCAGGAATGTCCTTGTGGTTGCTGGCAAGTGGAGCCTATTCTTAAGTCCCTGGAATCATGGGAGAATGCTGTAGCTTTAAACATACAAAATGATTGAACTGCTTGTAAACCTTTAAAATGGCTGTGTCTTCTGGACAGGCAAAAGTCCACAGTTCAGCGTGCCTTCCTCTTCACTGCCTCCCCTTTTATTCACCAGCCACCAGTGCAGTCCTCTGTGCAGCCCCTCGCTTGCAGGGCTGATTTTTAGGTTAATTCTTAAGTCCTAACACCACTCAGAAATATCCAAGCTGTCTGTGCTGTCAGGATCGCTGACAGACTGCAGCTCCATATGTCTCCTTTTTTGGTGTTTTCATGCAAGTTCTACTAGTTGGAGTTTAGTCCACTTCTATATCCTTCCCTTCAAAGCTCAGGGCTCCAGGATTATCTTCTGTATCTGTGTTAATTGGTTTCCCTTTTCTTTGTTGAAGAGGGTCTGTGCAGTCTGTCTGCCTATTCCGCCATCTTACCAGAACTCCTTCTTTAAGGGATCTTGTACTCTCTTTATCAGAGTTCTCAACTACTGTAATATTCAGTCATTGCACTGCAACTAAGATATATCCCTATTACCTTCAAAACCAAAAACCAAACCAAACTCACTGCCATTGATTCAATTCCAGCTCATAGTGACCTCCATAGAATTTCCAAGGCTATAAATCTTTATGGAAGCACACTCCTTCGTCTTTCTTCTGCAGGGTGGCTGGTGGGTTTGAACCACCAATCTTTTGGTTAGCAGTCAAATATCTTAACCACCAGAGCTCCTTTATCACCAGACCTCCTTTATTACTTGTTGTTGTTGTTGTTATATGCCATTGAGTTGGACCCAACGCATAGCAACCCCTCCTTGGGTTTCTGAGGCAGTATCACTATGGAAGTAGATTGCCCAACCTTCCTTCTGAGGAGTGGCTGGTGGGTTTG
>NW_006921602.1:10250876-10262916 GCF_000298275.1 Orycteropus afer afer | reverse complement strand
AAATTAAAATGATAAATAGCAACATGTGGGCCACACTGATATGCTGAAACTCTCCTTAGGCCACACTTGGCTCATGATAACTGCTGTCAGTAGAACTGTTTATCTGGACATCTTGAAACATTTTGTAAACAAGGTGTTTCCATTCTTGCCTAACGAAAGTAACTTTTCTCCATTCCTTCTCTATTCCTACTCATCTAAGATCATTTTTATTTTTTCAGTAGTTGTGGCTAAATTGCCAGAATTCTTATAGGTGTCACAAACCAGGGACCTATTCAGTAATATGGTTTTCCAAACCACACAAAAGCTCAGCCATGATTGGTCTCATAATCAAGCAAATGACTTTAATTATGTGACCAGGGGCACAATTTGAAAGTAATTAGGTGAAACTGAAGTCTCAGAATAAATATGACTCCAGAGCAATATAGGATGCCAGTTTTCTTTTTCTTTTTTCCCTATAGAAGTTTCTTGGGTTCTCAGCTGGTTGGAATAACTTTCTTTCTTTTTTTTTTTATTGGGATTTGGGTGAAAGTTTAGAGAGAAAATTGGTTTTCCATTCACCATCCATACACATTCTGTTTTGGGACATTTACTGCAATCCCCACACTATAATAGCATTCTTCTCGTGTTCTCCTGGTGCCCACCCCTTCCCTTCATCCTTGCTTCCCATCCCCTCCTGCTTTCCTAGCTCTATCTCTGGGCAAATGCTGTCCTCTTGATCTCATATGCTTGATTGTTCTAATGAGTGTATATACCCTCCTGATATTACTGTTCACCTTATAGGCCTATTTATCATTTGGGTGACAGTTGAGTCACAGGAGTTCAGTTCAGTTCCTAACTTGAAGGGTGACTAAGGGTCATAATCTTGGGGGTTCCACCAGTTAGAATAACTTTCTTTAGGTGACTCCTTGGTTGGTTGACTTTTTCCTATAAATCAGGATTTTTTTTTTTTTTAAATAACAGCTTTATTGAGATATAATTCACACATCACTCACTTATTTAAAATTATGATTCCATGATGTTTTAGTGTATTCACAGAGCTGTAGAATCATCACAATTCTAGAGCATTGTCATTTCCCCAAAAAGAAACCCCATACTTGTTAACAGTCATGCCCATTCTCTCCTCCCTTCAATCCCTGGCAACCATTAATCTGCCTTTTTTCCACTATATTTGTCTTTTCTGGAGATTTCATATAAATGAAATCATTCATGTAGTCTTTAGTGACTGGCTTCTTTTACTTAGCATAATGTTTTCAAGATTCATCCATGTTGTAGCCTGTAGCAGAATTTCATTCCTTTCTATAGCCAAATAATAGCATATTATATTGATATATCAAATTTTGTTTATCCGTTCATCAGTTGATGGGCATTTGGGTTGTTTCCACCTTTTGATTATTATGAATAATGCTGTTATGAATATTTGTGTGCAAGTTTTCATGGAAACATGTCTTCATTTCTAAATTAAGATTGTTATTAATAATTTAATGGTAACTTGTGCACTGAATAAGCATCAATTGATTAAGCATCATTGATTAAGAATCAACATTCTTAAGTCATTCTTTGTGTACACTTGTATCTGTCAGGAGTGACATAAAACTGTTTTCTATTTTAATCTATTTTGTTTCATAGCTGATTAGTGAAAAGTAATTGCTCACCTATGTAACAGGGTGAAAACATTGGCCCAGTTTCGACCTCTAAAATGAAGAATCTCTTCTGCTTATGGCAGTGTCCACATGGCACAAAGAGAAGTGGAGATTTCATGTGTACTCAGTTCCAGTTATTTTGAGAAATGGGGAAAACTAGACTGAACTTTGTGGTCTGAATTTCTAGTTTGGGTTAGATGCTTTGCTTTGATTCCTCACATTTAAAAAAAAATACCGTTGCTCAAAAAATGTTGTGGCAATATATATCATGTTTCTGGCTATTCTCATCAGAAAAAGCAAGAGAAAGCAACCATTGCAATCTTCAGCAAGGGTAATCAAGCGATGTCCTTTTATACTACAAAGCAAATGCAGTCATCTGATTTACAGGGAAGAATAACCCATCACACACTATGATCTCCATATTGTTTTTCAGTGATTGAAGAAAAACTTTATCTGAAGCTTCATTTTCATTTTTAAATCTATTAATAAAACAGAACTGGGATTCTGAATTTCAACGCTTGTAAAAAAAATTACTATGATTCTTTAGGAAAAGTTTGCTTGGTTTAACTTTAGATTTATGCTTCAGATTTTTTTCTCAGGCTACTGGCTTTGTTCAGAAAACCATGCACCCTGTACAACTCTGAATTAGAAGTCTCAAAAAACAAAAACCCCAAAAAACTACTTTTCTTAATTACACTGTATTTTACAAGATCACTCCTTCTAAAATTAGCTCTATGATGGCAAAACAGCTGGATAAAAAGTGAAAAATTCAAGTACTCTTGCTGTTAGATAATTTCAACCATTTCTTTGAGTCTTAATCTCCATAAGTTTTGCAGTTGTATAAAAAACACAGAACTATGGTACATTACAATGTGTTTATTTAGGTCTAATATGTGTGGGTTTTTAATTTGCTGCTACATGTTAACAATCAAAAAATAGAAATACTGTTCACTTTTAACTAACAAGTTTTGGAGCATGATTTTATAATGAGAACTGAACTCACTTTTTTCGGGAGCAGAGTTTGGCCAACAGAGACTGTCAGGGACCCTATTATATTTTTACCCAATCTGACAATCACTGTAGGTTTTTTTTTTTTCTTCTTCTTCTTCCTTTTTTTTTTTTTTTAACATTCAGTAAAATTGAGTTTTGCAAATATATGGGGCTATGAAACCACCACCATAGTCAAGATATAGAATATTCCCCCTGTAGTAGTTAAGGTTATGAGTCAACTTGGCTGGGCCTGGTTGAGTGGCTGGGTAGCTGGATGTAGTTATTCCCTGTAAGACTAGTAAGCAACTCCATGGTGGAATCTGCTGTGAGCAGCTAAGTAGCTGCCTTAGGGATGTGGTCTGCTTCCAGTATATAAAAAGAAGCTCTGTGAAAGGTGCCTGAGCTTTTTGCCATGCTTGGACCCTGAATTTAACTGAGCTTAAATTCAAAGTGCTGAATTCAGCACCTTGCCATGTTGCCTGCCAATCTTAGGGCTATTATTTCTGGACTTGAACTAGTGGCCTGCTGTGCTGTTTGATGATCTTGGGACTGTACAATTTTACCTGTCAACCTTGGGTTTGTTAGCCTCAGCAGCCAACAGCTGCCTGAGTTAAGAGAAGTTTCCAGCTTCAGTGGACCAGGAGCAAGAGGCAGAGCGGCAGTCCAAGGTCGAGGGGCCTTCACCCAGCCCCTACAGCTGGCACTTTGAACTCAGACTTCTAGTCTCCTAAACTGTAGGAGAATAAATCCCAATTTGTTGATGTATGGAAACAATTATCAGTCCAAGGGACTGGTAGACCATGTGATCCTCAGCCTATATGACCATGAGACTAGATGAACTAGATGGTGTCTAGTTACCATTGTCAGCCACTCAGAGGGGGATCAGTGCAGGAGACCCTGGATAGGGTGGGAGAACAATGTGGAACAAAACTCAAAATCATATAAAAAGACCAGGTTTGCTGGTCTGAGAGAGCCTGGTGAGACCCCTGAGACTATGGCCCCTAGTTTCCCTTCAGGTCTGAAACTGAACTTAGTCCTGTGTTGTCCAGCCAAACAATAGACAAGCATATGGGGTGAACATTTACATCAGGCAGAAACATTCCTTGGAGCAATCAATCACGGGTGAAGAGAAGGGCAGTGTTTGCACAGGAAGATAGCTTGGAGGGGGCGGTCAGGAGTGAATGGGAGGGAAGGACACAGGGAAGAGATAACCACAGGAAGGGAGTGGGAAGAGAGCTGTTACATTGTGAGGAATTGCAGTCAATGTTATGAAATTAAATGTGTATGAACTGCCGTCGGGAAAATGAATTTTCTCTGTAAACTTTCATCCAAATCAAAATAAAAAATAAAAAAAAAAAAAATCTTCACACATGAGAAAAAGAGACTGGAAAATAAATAAATAAATAAGAATAAATCCCTGTTTGTTAAAGCCATCCACTTGTGGTTTTTCTATTACAGTGGCATTAGAGAACCAAAACACCCCCCAAAAATTCCCTTATGTTATTTACTCTCTTGTGATCCAACCTTCCTCCACACTTAACTCTTGGAAAGAATTGTTTTCTATCCCTATAGTTTTCTTTTCTTAAATGCTAAATAAATGAAATTAGGCAATATGGAAGCATCTTTCACTTAACATAATGCATTTGAAATTCACCCATGTTGTATATCAAGAGTTCATTCCTTTTTGTTGTTTAATAGTATTCTATTTTATGTATTTACAACAGTTTACCTAGCCATTCTTCAGTTGATGAACATACTGGGTGTTTCCAGTTTTGGGCTATTACAAATAAATCTTTAACAACCATTTGTGTTCTGGTTTTTAAGTGAGCATAGTTTTAATTTTACTTGGGTAAATACATAAGAGAGATTGTTGGGTTTAATGGTACATGTATGTTTAACTTTTTAAGAAACTACTAAGCTGTTTTCCAAAGTGGCTACACCATTGTGCATTTCCACCAGTGATGTATGAGAATTGTAGTTGCTTCCATTCTCACTAGCACTTTGTATTTTCAGATTGTTTTAGCTAGTCTAACAGATATGTAGTATTATGTTACTATAGTTCTAATTTACTTTCCCCTAATGACTAATGAAAGGAGCTCTGGTGGTGTAGTGCCTAAGGCATTTGACTGCTAACCAGCCACTCCACAGAAGGAAGATGGGGCAATCTACTTCTGCAAAGGTCTAAAGCCTTGGAAACCCGATGGGGATCACTATGAGTCGGAATTGACTCCACAGCAGGGGTTTGGTTTTTGGTTTTGGTTAAATGCCTAATGACGTCGAGAACTTCACATGTGCTTATTTGCCATTCTTTCATGAAGTGTCTGTTCAAATCTTTTGCGTGTTATTTTATTGGACTGTTTACTTTGTTATTATTGAGTTTTGAGAGTTCTTTATATAGTCTAAATAAACAAAGTTCTTAATATATCTATTATAAAGTCATTTGTCAGATATGTGATTTGCAAATATTTTCTCCTTATCTGTGGGTTATCTTTTTAATTGTTTTCCATGGGACGGGCAGTCTGAATGACTAGCCTTCTATATTCCTGGAAATGTTGTTGTTAGGTGCTATTGAGTTGTCTCCAACTCATAGCAACCCTATGGACTGCAGAATGAAACACTGCCCGGTCCTGTGCCAGCCCCATGATCCTTGCTATAGCCACTGTGTGAATCCATCTTGTTGAGGGCCTTCCCCTTTTTCGTTGATCTTCCTCTTTACCAAGCATGATATCCTTCTCTGGGGAATGGTCCCTTCTGACAGCATGACCAAAGTATAGGTAAGACGAAGTCTGGGCATTCTTGCTTCCAAGGAGCATTCCAGCTGCACTTCTTCCAGGACAGATTTGTTAATTCTTCTGGCAGTCCATGGTACTTTCACTATTCTTCGCCAACACCACAACTTAGAAGCATAAACTTTTCTTCAGTATTCCTAGAAATTCTCAAAATTCAACTTTGTATGTCCTACAATTTATAAAAAATATCTGATAGCCTTATTTGTTTAAAATATAATTCCATATTTTTTTCTGACACCAATGCTTTAGGTAGAAACAGTTAGTGAAATCAGAGTCCATTGTGCTTGGTACTTAACTACTCTGTCATGAATTATACGAACACATGTGTTGACTTTATGTTGAAATGCAAAGGAGACTAAAAGTCTAATAGTGAGCATAATTTTTTTTTAAGATTTCTCAGAAAATGAGTATATTAAACCAGAATCATGTGGGTCAGTTCCATAGAAAGTGATATGTCTCCATAGTTACACTAAACATAACAAGTACAAAGGGGAAATGTCTTTCAGTGGTTGATAAGCTAAAAGGAAGTGAGTCTTGTTGTACTAGAATATTAGGGATGTTTTTAAACCGAAGGTTTCAGATCCTCCTATATTACCCCTTGCTCAAACATATGTAAAAGTAGTTATGGAAAAAACACATTTGATGTTAAAGCTAAGATTCAGTATATTATGTCATGTAGAAAAACGTGATGCAGAGAACTGTTTTGTGATTTGTTTAATTCTGTTTTATTTACAGCATTTGTTCTGAAGTTTAACTTAATTGTTCTAGCAATTAAAGGGAAAGTAAATCTGTTTTAGTCCCATATTATATTAGCCCTACCCCTCACTGGAAATAATTACTTTATAACACGTATCAAGTCAGCCTTGGAGACAGTAGTGTTCAATTGCATCTAGAGTATCTCAGCTATCCACTAAATGTTTGTTGAACCAGTCAGTTAATGGACGTTATGTAATGGACTGTTGTAAAGAAAGTATGCAGTGGATAAGAGGATTAAGGAAGAAAGAAACCTTGGATTCAGTCCCCATTCTAGGGTTCCCTAGCACTATGGCCTTGGGTAATCCATAACCACCCTGGGCCCCAGTTTCTTCATCACTTGCCGGACTCTTGGGTCAAACTGCATTGCCGCTCCTTGTCCGCACTGAGTGATTTCCCAATTCAGTGTCCTTGTCCTTACAGTTAGCTGTCTAAAATGCCCTTGCCCCACTGCCTGATTAAACTTGCCTAGCCATCACATCTTACTTATAATCCCACTACTACAAATAACACTCCCCACAAGCTGCCTTGACACTACCCCAGCTAAAGTTACCTTCCCTCTGATCTTACACATCTTTCTTCTTTTAACTCAGTGGTGTCTCTTAACAATTTATAACTATATTATGATCATTTATACATTAGAAGAGGAGCTCTGGTGGCACAGTGGTTAAATGCTCAGCTGCTAACCAAAAGTTGGCAATTTGAACCCACCAGCCACTCCACAGGAGAAAGATGTGGCAGTCTACTTCCATAAAGATTACAGCCTTAGAGACCCTATAGGGCAATTCTGCTCTGTCCTATAGGGTCACTATGAGTTGAAATCAGCTTGATGGCAATGAGTTTGATTTGGATACATTATAAATGTATACTTTATATAGATGTCTGTATTACCCTGGTTTTCCACCAGGGTGGAAACTCATAAGGGTACATCACATGCTTACTATATATTTGTAGCCTCTCTCCCACCTCTCCCCCAACTCTGCAACTAAGCGTAATACATTGAAGGTTCTATGTACTCCGTAATATCTGCTGAATCTGAAAGAAGGGGAGAATAATGCTTTCCTTGCTGATGATAGAAGGCTGTGGTCAGATGATAGCTTGAGGCCATTTCCAGTTTTTAGACCAGTGATTGTGGAGCACTGATAGGGAATGCTAGCTATAAGTAAGGAAGTTTGTATAAGCTATTTATCCATTAATGGGAAAAGAGAATACTTGGGTAGATCTAAAAGCAGAGATGAAGGGGGAAATTGATAATGCAAGAGTAGAAAGTAACAAGAACAGTACAGATTATTCTATTCTAGTCATTTTTAAATGTTCTTTTCTCAACTATATTATTTTTTTTTTTTCAGACTACATATACCTCTGTACAGCTGGCATATTATGTACCAGATTCTGAGAGAGTCCCTGAGGACTTGAGGCAGAAGGTGAATTACATTTTTAGAATACAGTTAACAATCTCACAGAAATAATATTGAGTGAAGGAAAACAGATTAAGAGAGTACACTGTATGATTCCATTAATGTGAAGTTCAAAAACAGACAAAAGTAATTTCTGGTTATAGAAGTCAAAATAGTGGTTACCTCTGAGGGGACGTGCTGCAAATTGTTGTATATCTTGATCTGGGTACTGGTTATATAGTGTATACACATGTAAAAATGTATCAAGTTGTACAGGTAAGCTATGCACACTTTATGGTAAGTTATATCTAAATTTTTTTAATGTCATTAACAAAATGTATCGTTCCTGTAGAACTAATAAGCAGGTATAAATCCAAATAATGCAGTGTGTCTCCTGGAAAAGTGGAGCCTACTGTACTTCTTTAAATTCTAGCATATTCTCTAGGAACCTGTGACCAGATGGCTCTCATAAATAATGCATCAAAATATGGTTAGGACTAGAAGAACTTGTGACGTGTGTTAAAAAAAGAAAACATCCAATGATTGCATGGTTTACTCTTTTAGACTTGCATTGTGATTTACTTGAACAGCCAGGATGACCAATACATTTTCATGGATTATAATAGAATAAGTGTTGCATGAGGAGATTTGCTAGCTACAAAAGCTCAGATAATGCAGTCTTTCTGGACATCAGATGCTTCATCTGATAATGCAAAAATATTTTATCTGTTCGAAAGTAGGGGATAGAATCAAGTGACCTCTTAAGACCCCTTCCAGCTCTTAACATCTTTGGCATTTATAGAAGTTGAAACTATAAACAATCTGGTGAAAGCTTTCACACTATTGCAAGTGAGGTGGGAAAATAAGTCAGTTTTTTCCCCCCTCTGTAGTAATAGTAACAATATAGGTGGCATTGGGGTCACACCAAGGAATAAGAGATCCAGGGCAGAAAACATCTTTTCAGACACAGTGAGCTAGATAAAACCACTTACTTGCTTTTGTCCCCTGGGAATTTCCCCAGCCATCAGTGACAGGTTTACCTAATAATGTTCCAAAAAAAAAAAAAAAAAAGATAAAGGAACATTTTTAGACTTCAATCAAAGAAAGGATTGTATGGTAAGTTTTCCCATGTAGGTTCACATTTGTGGAGAATAAATTCATTGTGGAAAATTGGATTTTGTCAAATGAATGAGCAGAGAAGAAGCACTAAACTAAGTTTAACTGCAAACTCACAGTCAAGGAATTGCACAGCATCTTCTCTGCTGTCAATACTAGTAAGCAAGCATCATTTTGATTTTTCTAAAGAATCAACAGACCCAGGGATGCTAAATGACTTGCCTGTGTCAGTCACACTGCTGGAAGGAGTACAGCATGCAGAGCCAGTTGTCAGCTGTATCTCCCAGTGAGCCATGCTGCCCCCTCTGGTACCTTTTGGATTGACATGAACACCACAGAAGAGGCAAAGAGTTCTTCCACTGTTTTTTTTATTTTAAAAGCAATTGAGAAAAATGGGATGCTAATGGAATTGAGAGTCAGAAGATCTGAACCTTTCCACTTATAATTGATATTGGAAAATCATTTAACTCCTCTCCACCTCAATTGCCTCATCTGAAATAGCACTTCACATTGTCACTGAAGCAGGGATCAATTGAAGTAACCTATGAGCAAACCCTGTGTAAACTGTAAACTAAAATGTGGTTATTAAATGGAAAAATTTGTAGCTACCTAGTGAAGAAGGAATTAATGATTACAAAACAATGGTAACTGATAAAATGCTCTGGGTGAATACATGTCAACTACAAGACTGCTGTTAGCACATGCAACAATCAATGATCTTGTAACAAAAATGTTCTGTTACAGTCTAGCATAATCACTTTAATAAGTCTCTGAGGAATACTCCCTAATGTGTAGATGCTGGCTGTAAAAAGAACCTTTATGAGAGTACACTTGTTATTTTATTTGTTTTCCTGATTATTAGTGAGGGTGGGCATCTTTTCATCTTTTTAGTGCCAGTGTAAACTGATGAAGCTTAATGGAAGGCTGTTAGACAGTATCAAGTGAAAATTAAGTGCACATATCTTTCAAGCCCAAAATTCCATTTTTCAATAACTCCGTGAAATGTTCATATATATGCAAATAGAGGCATGTGCAAGGACTTTTACTGCAGTGTTGTCTGAAATAACAGCCACTCCTCAGAAGGAAGATGGAGCAATCTACTTTCGCAGTGATAATACCTTGGAAACCCAAGGAGGGGTCGCTATGAGTCGATCGGACTCGAGGGCACATAACAACAACAGAAGGGAGCTCTGGTGGCGTGGTGCCTAAGGCATTTGACTGCTAATCCTAAGGCTGGCGGTTCAAACCCACCAGCCACTCCTCAGAAGGAAGGCTGGGCAATCTACTTCCTTAGAGATACTGCCTCGGAAATCCAAGGAGGGGTCGCTATGAGTCGACTCAACTCGATGGCAGTGAGTTTGGTTTGGTTTTGGTTTAGTATCAGCATAAATAACCATAAACAAGAGGAGTGGTCAGATAAACTATGGAATATCCAAATCATGGAAAACTGCATAACCATTGAAAATGTGGAGCTTCAGCATTAGAAAAAGAAAAGTTGCAGGACAATATCTACAATATAACACCATTAACTTAAAAAATGAAAACCAAAGCTATGTATTTCAATATGCATGTAAATGATAAACAAAGATCTTGAGTGTTACCTAGGGGAGGGAAATCAAGTGGGCAGGCAGGCAGGGGAAATATGCATTATCTGAATAGCTTGGATGTTAAAAAACAAGCATGTATCCATGTATTATTTGGCTAATTAAAAAAATACAGTTAAAAAAAATACTGAACACTAACATAAAATTTAAGAGAGAGAACATTTTAATTTTATACAAGGAACAACTTCAAGATTGTAGAAACATCTTGGATGTCTTAGAGTTGCAAGATAAGAATGAAACCAACTAAAGCTGAATATGATACCTGTTATTCAAGTAAGGAGTAAAAAATTTACTCAAGAATCAAAATCATTTAAAATGTCTGGATACTGGCTATCCTGTAGGAAAGTATATAGTGATTGACTGATTTTTCTTTTTGTCCAAATATCAAATAGACACAGATTGGGGTTCACCTTTCATGTCACTGGCTTTAATTTACGTCAACAACTGTTGTGTCCCTTATTAATATTTTACTTTGATCAGAGTCTATTTCAATGAGATGGATGCTCCATTTTGGCACTGGCTTTTTTTCCCTGATCACAAAAGTATCACATAATCAACATGAAAAAAGAAAAGGCAAACTATTAAAAAGTTACGAAGAAAATAAAAATGTCATCCCATCATCAAAAATAAATATTTTAGGTGTTTCTCTTTTTGCATTTAAGAAATTGTGTCAACATTAGAAAGAGAGTTGGTGTCCTTTTTTCAATTAACATTTTATTATAAGCATTTTGCATATCAGCACAGATTCTAAAAAAAATTATAATGGCATAATGATACTCAAAAGTATGGATAGACCATAATTTAACTATTTTTTTTAATAAGAAGAAATGTAGCTTGTTTTAATTTATTTCACTATTATATTTTACACTGTGAAGAACACGCTTGCATGTAATTCTTTGCCTCCATCTTTGACTGTGTTCCAAGATATATTCCTAGAAATGAATTATAGAATTGTGCTGGGTATTTTCCATTTGCCCTCTCCACCCAACTCTCCTTCTAGATTGGCTCTCTAGGATCCTTTGCTCTCTAGCTTCCTTGGGTTTTAGAAGATGAATGACAACAGCAGAGATCAGAGGGCAAGAAGAGAAAGTCTGAGTACTTCTTCTCTTCCTAATTTGGGATAGTAGTGTGATGCCCCTCCCTACCATCCTAGCCCCCTGCCTTAATGGTCCTTCCTATAGGGGTCTTTTCTAGCTCTTACTGAAATCCACAAATTAGTTCCTTCCTTTGCTCTTTTAGCCCTAAGGGTGGTAACAGCTTCCCACTGTTCATTTTCTTTAAGGTACCTCAACATCCCTATCTCTAACTAGTTCCTTTATTCAAATCTCTTCATTCACAATCAGGGTAAATTCTCTTTCCTGTTGGGATCCTGAATGTCACAAGATTAAAAAGCATAATTTAAAAAATTTTTATGTTTTTGATAGATTGATAGATATTGCTAAATTGCATTGCAGGAAGGTCATGTTAATTTACACTCTCCCTAGTTGAGTATGAAAGGCTGATGAGATGGGCTCTTGAAATTGTGGTAGATTTTTGAAGGCCTTCAGGCTCCTGTTTGTTACCTTCTTCTATGATGTCTCTCATAGGCAAAGACTCTTCCCTAGGCCATCTAAAGAAAAGTCATAAATGGACTTCTCCAAAAGAGTCAAAAGAGAACCTACAGATTGGGAAAAAAATATTTGGTAATAACATATCTGACAAGGGACTTATCTCTAGAATTTATAGAACACTCCAACACCTCAATAACAAAA
>NW_006921602.1:10231175-10241689 GCF_000298275.1 Orycteropus afer afer | reverse complement strand
CATGAGACAAAGTATATGTGAACTGCTGTATGAAAAGTGAATTTACTCTGTAAATCTTCACCCAAATCCTAATAATAAAATAAAATAAAGAAAAGTCATAAATGATGGGTGAAAATATTGAAATATTACAAATCTGAAATTCGCTGTACAAAAAGATACCTTGGGTTATAGTCTGAAAATGACTCCTTTGACCCCGTTGAATGGCAAGAACATATTTTGTGTGGGCACATAGATAGTATGGCATGATTTAGGCATGTTGGCCTAAATGCAGACCACAGCTAAACAGTAGCTCAGGAAACCAATGCAAATGCAGTGCTCTGTCCTTAAAGTTTTAATCTTATTTTGTGAAAGAATCTTTACTTCATCTTAATAGCCCTGGCTTTCTCATGAGAAGAGTTTGGGGCACATGGATAATGAGTTGAAAAAATCCACACAGACATCTTCTTCCCCTACTTCTTCTCAAATGAGAGGCAAGGGGCTGAGATTTTAGCTAAGTGGGTGGAATGTTTATATTATAGCTAACTTATGACACAAGGGAAAACATTCTTTTCCACTTTCTTTTAAAATAACGAGACACCTAGTGGGTACAAATAAAAATGCCTTTAGGAGAGATGATGGTAAATTAAGTCAATAACCAGGTAAATGATATTCAATAACTGCCTCAATACTTAATTCTATGAAAGTATCCTTATTAGGGAAATATCCAGAACCACGTATCAGATAAGACATTGAGTCATTTTGGGTAATGAAGGTATGTTATTACTATATATATTACAGCATACAGTAGTTTTCAAAATCCTTTCACCATGAAATTTCTTACCATAACATTTAATACAATAATTTCCTCTACTTGACTGTGGGCTCCCTGAGGTCAGGGGCCATATTGGTTTCCTCTAAGCACTTAGCTTAGTGTCTGGTACACAAAAAATAGGTGTGTGGTAAAGGTTTAATGAACTAAACTGATAGGAACAACCACTCCATGATGTGGGATAGATTCTGATTTTTTTCCCCAGGTAAAGAAATGAAAGGTCAACAGTCAGGAGAGTTGTTGTCCTCCAGCCAAATAAGTAGAAGAGCCAATCTTGAACCTTGCCCTGTGCTCCTTGAACTTTGAGTATACCCAAAAAACTATGTGGAAAAGTCCTCTTGCTCACATGAATGCCCATTGACCATCTGCGACTCTACTTTGAGTAACAATGCCCATCTTTATTCCATCACTTGGGCCCCTTTTGGAAGGTCATACTATCTAAATCAGGGGTGGTCAACCCATGACTCAAATTGGGCCACAGCAGAAAGACTTTCTCAGGGATCCTCACATTAGATTACCCAATACCATGCTTCAGTTTTATCTCGTGATGGGACTTGTGCACTTCTATCCTTATAGATCCCATGCTTAACTCTTTGGAGTACAGATACAGTAATCTGCTTGTGTTACCATGGTTTAGTCATGGACATGTAAATCTCAAAGTATCCCTGGCCAGCCTTTGTCTTATGAAAAGTTCTTTTTGCATAATTATGTAGATCAATTTTCTCAAATTGGGGTCCATAGAACTATAGTGGTTATACTAGTGAGTTCTCAGTGCCTACAAGTTACCTATGAAAATTTGTAATTTTAGATATCCACTTCCATGGTCCTCTAAAGTTAACATAAGCACCTTCTGGAGCACGTGACTAGGTACCTCATAACCATCTTGACATAAGGTTTCACTGCCCCACACAGAGTGTTTAAGATATCCTGGTACCCAGTAACCAACTTAAACAATATCATGTAACATTATGTAGTTCACATACCATAAAATTCACAATTTTAAAGAGTACAATTCAGTATTTTTTAGTCCATTCACAAGGTTATGCAACCATAACCACTATCTAATTCCAGAACATTTTTATCATCCCCTAAAAAAAAAAAAAAAAAAAAAATCCCAGTCACTCCCCATTTTCCTTTAAGCCTGGCAACTACTAATCTACTTTTTATCTCTATGGATTTATGGATTTGTCTACTTAGGACATTTCATATACATGGAATCATATGATATGTGGTTTTTTGTGTCTGACTTCTTTCATTTAGCATGTTTTCAGGGTTCATCCATAGCGTGGCATATATAGTATTGTTACCTCACTCCTTTTTTATGGTTGAATATTTTTCCATTGTATTCCATTGCTTATCCATTAATCAACTGATGGAGATTTTATTTTCACTTTTTGGCTATTATCAATAATGCTGCTATGAAAATCTTTTAGTGCCAAGTTTTAAAAGCTGGAGTCTGCAAGTCTTCAGATATGTTTCTGGGGATCTATGACTTCTCAAATTTCAGAAGTACTAACCCAATCTGATTTCACCAATAAATAAATAATTTGAATAGGTCATACTCACAGAGTTAATGGAAGCTTCTCTGACTAGACTCTTAGCCCACACTTGCTGTCTTTAATATCTCTATGGAGTGAACATCACGGTTCAGAGCCTCCCAAGTCATCTGTTGCGTTCCTTAATGGAAAGAGCTACCTACCATTAGCTGTGTGGTTAACACCTAACTGGTAATACTGGTGTCTTTTGGCCTAGCCCTAGTGCTGAGCAGCTTTTAATTTTCCTGGCCTAAATACTGGTAATATTTCCTCAGGCTAAAAGCCAACAAAAAGAATCACCTGGCCAAACATCCTCATTCAGTCTGCTTTCCTTAGAGTGGCCTCCCAGGGGAGCTCTCTGGACAAACAAAGCATGTTGACCTAGTTTGAAGGCCTGGAAAATTATTGTGTGAGTCACTGGGACAACAGAGCAAAGTGCCAAGCCCCTGAGAAACTAAACACAGGTTTCCAGTGTCATTTGTCTCCAAGTAGCATAGGACCAGGAGTCCCAGGGCGGCCTGCCACTTTTCACCCAGCTGCTCCTCCAAGTGGTTTCAAAGCCCCTTGGACCTGCATATGGTACCACAGAGACCCATTCTATTTTCCTCACAGTTGGCTCTGTAAGCAACAATTTAGAGAGTGACAGCTTGGTTGCAGGAAACCAAACAAGCATGGATACTTAGAGGAAAACGTGTAGTGTTGTTTGGAGTCAGGCCACAGGCTCTCCCTAGGAAAGAAGTAATAAAGCATCTACAAAAAACGTCAAATTGAAGACCAGGAACCCAAAGGCAACATTTTAAAATACACTTGTATGAGTGAGGCAGGGCCTTGCAAAAGAGCACCTCCAAATTACTTAAGGAGTGTTTTATAATATTGTGACGATGCTACTTCCTAAATTACACAAAGAGCTGGAGAAACTTAGTCAGAAAAGCTTTGCAGGTAAAACTGTCCTTAAGTTTAGATTAAATGGGTAGTTTGTAGCCTGTTGTTTACCAAATGAAACCAAACTTATTGCCATTGAGTCAATTCTGACTCATAGCAACCCCCATTGGGTTTCCAAGGCTGTAAATCTTTACAGAATCAGACTGTCTCATCTTTCTTCTGCAGAGCAGCTGGTGGTTGTAGGAAACCTTTTGGTTAGCAGCCAAATGCCTTAACCACTGTGCCACCAGAGCTCCTTTATTGTTGTTAAAAAACAAAATAAAACAAAACAAACTCACAGCCATTGAGTCGATTCTGACTCATAGAGACCCTTTGGGTTTCTAAGGCAGTCAATCTTTATGAAAGTAGATTGCCCACTTCCTTCTGAGGAGTAGCTGGTGGATTTGAACTGCCAACCTTCTGCTTAGTAGTCAAATGCCTTAGGCACTATGCCACCGGAACTCCTTTGTTGTTGTTATTGTTGTCAAATAGGTGCTGTCAAATCAATTTCAACATATAGTGACCCTCTGTGACAGAGTAGAACTACCCCATAGGGTTTTCAAAGCTATAATCTTTATGGGAGTAGATTGCCAGGTAGCACTGCTGGGTGGGTTTGAACTGTTAACCTGCTAACTAGCAGCTGAGCACTTGACTGTTGTGCCACCAAGGCTCCTTATTTTGTGGCCTAGATGGTATGAGGTCTGAAAGAACACAAAAAGCCTTAATAGTCCTCAACTAACTCTTCTATGGGCATAAAGGGTTTCTGAGGAAGGGTCAGTACCAGAGTGGGGCTTCCTTGAGAGCACGAGGACAAAGGACCAGTGAAGCAGGTGCTGACAGCAGTAGGTAAGGAGAAAGGTCACCTAGAGTAAACTTGGTCTTTTTTGTTTGTTTAGCAACACCTAATTCTAACACTCATTCTATGGTCTTCGTCATCAGGTGATGTAGTTTTAAGATGTAACTTTGATCCAGGATCATACAAATTCGTGTTTGGTGGGGGTTTTCAGAGTGAGTAATTATTAAATCCCTCCCACTGCAGGAATGGCACGTGAAGTTTCTCTCCTTCATGATTTTCAGGGATAAACTTGTGTCTTAAAGTACTGGAAGAAGTAAACATGAATACTTTTATGAAGACATGTAGTACTGAACATTTTTCCACTGTATTCTGTTGTTTACCCAAGTTTTAGATGTCTCTAGCCCCACTGCCCCCTCGCCTCACCTGCTTTCGTACTTTCTCCCTTTTTCCTTTCTATCTCTGCTGACAGATTTAGGAGAGAAAGAAGAGAGAGAGAGAGAGACAGAGGACACAGAGAGAGACAGACAGAAACCCTCAGAATTTCAGAAACAGGCTGTTCTCATCCCACCCTGATACTGCCACTGCAGATTGTTTCAGAACCACTGTCTCCTGGGATCTGGCAAAGCGTTGACATCAGTCTTTGTCATCAAAATCCTGGTGTCTGCCTTGGGTGCATAGCCAGCAGGTCAGCCCCAAACATGCCCTTTGGCCACTTAGGTGGAAGCCTGAAGGGGAACTAGAGAGAATATTCAGAATTACACGATAAGGATAGAAGAGGGGCAGAATCAGGTAAGAGTAAATAATCCATCTGTCTGATCGCATCTTCCTGATGCATGACAGTAATATGCTAGCAGAGTTGTCTATTAGAACTTTCTACAATGATGGAAATGTCCCATCTCAGCCCTATCCACCACAGTAGCCATTAGCAACATGTGGCTATTGAACACTTGAAATGTGTGCAGCTGAAGGACTGAATTTTTTATTTTGCTTAATTTTAATTCACTCAAATTTAAATAGCCACATGTGGCTTGTTGTTGTTGTTGTTATGTGCCGTCGAGTCGGACCCGACTCATAGCGACCCCTCCTTGGGTTTCTGCGGCAGTATCACTACAGAAGTAGTGCCCCATCTTCCTTCTGAGGAGTGGCTGGTGGGTTTGAACCGCCAGCCTTCTGGTAAGCAGTCAAGTGCCTTAGGCACTATGCTACCAGAGCTCCTTGCACTATATTAGACACTCGTGTTTTAAAAGACAGCCTAGAAAAGTAGAAGACCAGATTTTGGTGTTTCAATCCTGGGTTCAAATCTCAGCTCTTCTATTTTAGTAACTTGCAATCCTTTCTAGGAAAGACACTTACTTTCTACACAGCTGTAAGATAGGGCTAATAATATTTATAGTGGTGTTATGCTAGGTCGAGGAGCTGTGGTGATGCAATGGATAAGACATTTGGTTACTAACCAGAAGGTTGGTGGTTCAAACTCACCAGCTGCTCCATGGAAGGAAGATGAGGCTATCTACTTCTGTAAAGATTTACAGCCTTGGAAACCCAATGAGGGTTGCTATGAGTTGCAATCATCTTGATGGCAGTAGGATGCTAGGTCAGGTGGGTGGAGCCTTGGGCGAGAGGAGTCGTTTACCAGTGTACCAATCAACAAAACTGACCACAAGTATTTGGGAGAGGTTTGTGAAACTTTTTTTACAAACCAGGGAACCCTATGTTGCCAAATTTTTGCAGTTGCACTGAGACCTCACATTCACAGCTCCTTTGACTTTTTCAGTGTTTTCATTGGAATCTTTCACTTTTATTCTGAGAAGCCGGCAAGGCAAAGATTATCAGCTCCATTTTGTAGATGAGAAAACAGACTCAGAGAGGGGAAAAAAACTAATTGCCCAAAATATTACACTGAGGGAATTGACAGGCACGGCTTCCTGACAAATCCTACTCCAGGGAGCCAGAGTCTCCCCTGTGGTTCAGGGCCAAGCCTCACTGTGTCCCAGGCTGCAGGAAAGTCCTCAGACCTGAATGTGGTACAGAGGCCTCTTCTGGATTCTGTTCGCTTCACCTCTCCAGTTGGCCAGTGATGTGATGATATCTGTCCTTGTGCTGACCGATTCACAAAAACGCTTAACCAAATTGTTCTCTCTGGAAGGCAGCAACTATTTGTTATTGTTGCTAGGTGCTGTCAAGTCAGGTCCAGCTCAGTGACCCTATGCACAACAGAATGAAACACTGCCTGGTCCTATGCCAGCCTCACAATCCCATACCTGGGCTCATCATTGTAGCCACTGTGTCAGTCCATCTCATTGAGGGCCTTCCACTTTTTTACTGACCCTTCACTTTACCAAGCATGATATCCTTCTCCAAGGAATGGTCCCTTCTGACAACATGACCGAAAAAAGTGAGACGAAGTCAGGCCATTCTCGCTTTCAAGGAGCATTCCAACTGAAGAATTCCATACATGGCTCCTACGGCTGTGGAGAAACGCTTTTCTCTCTACCTCACCCTGTCTTTGGCTAAGTCTCTCAGTTAGTGCTTGCTATTCAGGCACCGAGAGTATTTCAGCAGCCCGTGGTTTTAATCTAGACCTTTGCACATTCCTTTACCTGTATTTTCATAGCTATGCTTATTTGTCTTCTTTTTAAGTAAGAGCTCTGCCATCTGAAAAGAGCTCAGGCAAAGCAGAATGACCATAGAATTACAACTCTGGTAGGAAAATTAATTCCTTATCAGGCACAACAATGCCCCCTGTTGATAGAGATGAGCCAGTTTACAACGGAATTTTTTTTTTTTTTTACAGATTTATTGAGACACGATTGGTTTACAATAACTACCCAAGGAGGGGTCGCTGTGAGTCGGGGCCGACTCGATAGCACAAAACAACAACAACACATATTTAAAGTGCACAATCTGATTATTTTAACATGTACATACCTCTGAAACTACTTTATTCAAGACAATGAATATTTCTGCCACAGACAGCTTTTCCTTTTCAGAGCTGAACAGAGTGATGATGCCCTGTTTAGTCTTATTTGGTAACAGCAGTGTTGTTAGTTGCCATTGACTTGGTACTGACTCATGGTGACCTATGTGTAACAGAATGAAATGCTGACTGGTTACTGCACCATTTGCATGATTGTTGGTATGTCTGAATCATTGTTGCAGCCATTGTATCAATTCATCTCATTCAGGGTTTCCCTCACCTTCACTGACCCTTCACTTTATCAAACTTGATGTTCTTCTCCAGTACTCAGTCCCTCCTGATGACATGTCCACAGTAAGCACATGTATATACCTCTTGAAGTCTCGCACAGTATTCCATCATGATCCATACAATTTTCGTTGCCTAGTTCTGGTAGCAGAATGCCTAAGGCACTTGACTGCTAACCAGAAGGCCGGTGGTTCAAACCCATCAGCCACTCCTTGGAAAGAAGGTTGGACAATCTACTTCCATAGTGATACCACCTCGGAAACCCAAGGAGAAGTCGCTATGTGTCGGGGCCGACTCGACGGCACATAACAACAACAAATTTTTAGAAGTGTATTGTCAGGCCTTTCCTCATAGTCTGACTTAGTCTGGAAACTCCACTAAAACCTGCCCATTATAAGTGTCCCTTTTAGAGTTTGAAATCCCAGTGACATAACTTCCAACATCATAGCAACACATAAGCCACCACAGTACAACAGTACCCTCCTCTTAAAAATAATGGCACTGACCCCTGGAGAGCCTTCTTTATTTCAATCTCTGTTCATTGCAGTTCTCCATTTGGTCTTTATGTGGCTTTTCCACGTGTGCTCCAGTTACAATGAACCTCATTCTGTTTAACCTCTACCCTGGTGCTCTGGTCTTCATTCCCTTCCTCCGTTCCAGAGACTCCCCATTATGAGCACTCCCTCCCTTTACTGAATCATCCTCTTCTCCTTATCTACTGGTTATTTTCAATCTTAAAAATAAACAATTACAAACAAAAACATTAAATACTTCTTCCTGCCTCCTTATTTCCCCTTTGAGTCACTTACTGCCCTATCACATGCCTTCTCTGCATGGCCAAACTTCCACAAATAGTTGTCCAAACTCACTCTCTCCACTTCCTTACTTCCCCTCTCTCTCAAAGCCACTCTCCCCACCACCACACAAATACTATTCTTGACTGGGTCACTTACTACCTCCCTTTTGTCACATCCAATGAGCCTGTCTCAGTCCTTATCATACTCAGACACTGCTGACCACTCCATCCTTTGAAAAATAGCTTTGTTGTATTATTATAAAAGTAACTGATGCTCTAACATAGCACACAAAAACATTGCTCTACAGCCTACTTTTTTGAGTAGCAACTGGGATCTTAAAAGCTTGCAAGCAGCCATCTGGATCCAATGATGGATCTCTCCTTGTCCAGAGAAAAGAAGAATGAAGAAAACCAAAGACACATGGAAACAACTAGTCTAAGGGACTGGTAGAATGCAATCCTCAGCCTATTTGACCATGATACCAGAAGAACTAGATGGTGCCCAGCTACCACTGTCAACCACTCAGAGGGGGATTGGTACAGGAGATCCTGGATAGAGTGGGACAACAATGTAGAACAAAACTCAAATCATTAAAAAAAAAAAAAGACCAGGTTTGTTGGTCTGGTAGAGCCTGGTGAGACCCCTGAGACTATGGCCCCTCACTACCTTTCAGGTTTGGAACTGAACTCATTCCTGTGGTTTCCAGCCAAAACAGACAGGTATATGGGCTGAACGTTTATACTGGGTAGATATACTCCTTAGAGCAATCAATAATTGGAGAAGAGAAGGGCAGTGTTTGCACAGGGAGACAGCAGGAGTGCATGGGAGGAAAGGACACAGGGAAGAGGTAACTACAAGGAGGAAGTGGGAAGAGAGCTGTTACATTGTGGGGAATTGCAGCCAACATCATGAGACAAAATGTGTGTGAACTGCTGTACGGAAAATGAATTTGCTTTATAAACTTTCACCAAAATCACAATAAAAATTTTAAAAAAATAAAACATAACTGATGCTCTTTTTTAGCACAGTGCCCAAGGCATCTGACTGCTAACCAGAAGGTTGGTGCTTCAAACCCACTACCCACTCCAAAGAAGCAAAACTGGGCAATTTACTTTCATAAAGATTTACCACCTTGGAAACTCAATGGGGGTTGCTATGAGTCGGAATTGACTCATGACAGTGAGTTTGATTTGTTTGTTTGTTTGTTTAAGGCTTATCTTTGAGAGAATGATAAGAATGAAACACTTAGGCATCCAGGATCTCTTTAAGCTGAACCAGCAGCTTTAAAGGCTTACAGGTTTTTACATACACAAAAATTGGGTTTCTTACGACTAATGCTTTTACTCAAGATAAAGCATAAAGAAGGAAATAAAAATCACCCCGAAATCCCACCACCAAGAGCAAAAGCCATAATAATTTTGGTGACATCCTTCAGACAGCTCTCTACAGTATACACACAGCTATATGTATATAGTTCCACATACATGAGATCACAATTTATACGCTTTTCTGGAATTGTTAATTTCTCTCAGAATATGTGTTGGATAGTTATATATTTAAAACTATATAATATAGTTATCCTGAGGCAATAACTATAGAGTATATAACTATACAGTAAGACCATGACTATTAGTAGTTGCAACTATTCCATATTTATGATTTATGCAACCAGTCTCCTTTTGTTGAGAATGTAGGTTATTTGCATATTTTCATACCATAAACCAGACAATGGTAAATATCCTCTGGTTAGGTTTTTGCATTTCTGCAATTTTCTCCTTAGGGTAATTTCTAGAACTGGACTACAAAACCAAACCAAACTCACTGTTGTGGAGTTGATTTGACTCATAGCAACCCCTTCTTGGGTTTCTGAGGTGGTATCTCTATGGCAGTAGATTGCCCAATCTTCCTTCCAAGAACTGGACTAAGCTGAATAAAATGGAATATACATTTTTCATTTTGACACAATTAGCCTAATCACCTTATGGGAATATTACACCAACATTGAATTTGAGGATGCATTTGCCCCTGTTGTCTACCTTGAGTTTTATAAGTTTATGATTTTAGATATTTGCCTCTGTAGACTGATTTAGACTTTTTATCAATAAGTTAGTATATCTTATTCACATTACTTAATTAATTATTCAGTGTGGTCTTAGTTGCTATAGTTGAGTCCATCACCACAGGCACTGCATCAATCCATCTCGTTGAGGGCCTTCCCCTCTTTCATCCACCCACCACCTTACCAAGCATGACATCCTTCTCCAGGGAATGGTCCCTTCTGATAACATGACCAAAGTAGGTGTGACGAAGTCTAGCCATTCCTGCTTCCAAGGAGCATTCTGGCTGCACTTCCTCTAGGACAGATCTGTTAGTTCTTTTAGCAGTCCATGGTACTTTCAGCATTCTTTGCCAGCACCACATCTCAAAAGCATCAATTCTTCTTTGGTCTTCC
>NW_006921602.1:10220460-10228675 GCF_000298275.1 Orycteropus afer afer | reverse complement strand
ACGGCACACAACAACAACAACAACATTATTAATGGATGTTTGCAGGTGTTTCTCCTTAATTTGAGTTGTGTCATGTCAGCAAATGGAGGTCTCGAAATCTTCACTCTATCCATATGAGTAAGTTGGTCCTACTCTGATGATTCTGCTCTTTCCTAGTCATATTTTGAAAGCCTTCTGACCTAAGGGGCTCATCCTCCTGCACGGTATCAGACAATGTTTCCAGGCTACTCATAAAGTTGCGCAGTAATGTATCAGATAGTGTTTCTCTGTTATGTATAAGGTTTTCCCTGGCCAATTCTTTGAGAAATGGATGGCCTCTTCCTTCTTCCTAGTCTGTCTCAATCTGTAAGCTGCATTGAAACCTGCACACCATGTGCCACCCTGCCAGCTCTTGAAACACCAGTGGCACAGCCTCAAGCCTCAAAGCAACACGCAAGCCATAATAGTACAACAAACTGAGAGACAAGTTTGTCTTGCTTAGCTGTTCGAAAACTCTCCACCCTCCCCTTTCCTGGATCCCTGGCACTTCTCTGGTCTGTCATCCTCCTGGCTTCTCTTTCCCCCATTTTCCTGGCTGGTACATGGGTCCCTCTTTCCCCTTACCTGGATGCCAGGCTGCTCCTCTGCTTTGTCGTCCCCTCTGGCTTCTCTTTCTAATAATAATAGATAGCATTTATTGTATATTTACTATGCCCTCCTAACAACTCTTATGGTAGGTAATGATGTGTTTTCTCCTTCCTCTAACTTGCCTCTATCTCCAGGCCTGGGCCTTCTAATTGGAGTTTTGTGTACTCTTAAAATTCCTTTGGAAAGAAAAATCAGACCTGGCTTTGTCTGAGCTCAAACAGCACCCTTGCCTCCCACCAATTGAGTTGCCATGATTATTTCTGTTTATTACCATGGAATGCCTCTCACTTCCACCCCTACAATCAACATCAACCCAAGGGGATTATTACTTAACCAGTCCAGACTACTCTGGTATAGGCTGTACTTTCACATGGGTAATTTAATTCAGTCTTCACAGCAAAACTGTATGAAAGCCTCTAATCTCCCACATTAGAGACAAGGAAACTAAGAAAGAGCCTTAATATAGAACATAATTCAAAATAATAATAAAAAAGACCAGACTTACTGGTCTGATAGAGACTGATGGAACCCCTGATACTATGGCCTTTAGACCTGGAACTGAGCCCACCCTGGGGATCGCCTTGTAGCCAAACAATGGACAGGCCCATAAAGTGAACAATAACACCCACAATAATCAACCATATGAGACCCAAAGGGCAGCGATTAGCCAAAAACAAAGTTCAGAAAGCTGGAAGAGGCAGGAAAGATGACTGAATGGAAATGGGGAACTCAGGGAGGAAGTGGGAAGAGTGCTGTTTCACTGTGGGGATTGTAACTAATATCACGAAACAAAATGTGTATAAACTTTTGAATGGGAAACTGATGTGTTCTTTAAACTTTCACCTAAACCACAATAAAATGTTCAAAGAAAAAAAAGAAAGAAAGAAACTGTGTGATTTGTTTTTGTCCTTGTACTCAGTGGGTGCTTTTGGTTAGTGTCATTTTAAAATAAGGAATAAAATAAAACCAAGACAATCCAAAATACCAGAATAAAATTATTCAAGCCTTTGCCAAAGATTCATCTTTTAAGGCAATTCTATTTAGCTCTTATCAAAATAGCTGTTGAAAGAAATTATAATTTTGGAAAATTGCTTGAAATGTATAGAGTTTTTATCCATTTCTATAAAGTCTTTCCATTTTTTGCTGACCCTCTAGTTTACCAAGCATGATATTCTTCTCCAGGGACAAGTCCCTCCTGATAACAGGTCTGAAGCCCTTGAGACAAAGTCTTGTCATCCTTGCTTCCAAGGAGCATTCTGGCTGTACTTTTTCCAAGATATATTTATTTTATCTTCTAGCAGTCCGTGGTATAATCAATATTCTTCACCAACACCATCATTCAAATGCATCAATTCTTTGCTCTTCCTTATTCATTGTCCAGCTTTTGAATGCATATGAGGTGATTGTACCATGGCTTGGGTCAGGCTCACCTTAGTCCACAAAGTGACATCTTTGCATTTTAACACTTTAACGAGGCCCTTTGCAGCAGATTTGTCCAATGCAATACATCGTTTGATTGCCTGACTGCTGCTTCCATGGGTATTGATTGTGAATCCAAGTTAAAAGTTTGGCAACTTCAATCTTTTCTCCATTTATCATGATGTTGCTTATTGGTCCAGTTGTGAAGATTTTTGTTTTCTTTATGTTGAGGTGTAATCCATACCGAAGGCTGTTGTCTTTGAGCTTCATCTGTAAGTGCTTCAAGTCCTCTTCACTCTCAGCAAGCAAGGTTGTGTCATCTGCGTATCACCAAAACCAAACCAAACTCACTGCCATCGAGTTGGATCCGACTCATAGTGACCCCTCCTTGGGCTTCTGAGGCAGTATCACTACAGAAGTAGATTGCCCATCCTGCCTTCCAAAGAGTGGCTGGTGGATTTGAACCACTAGCCTTCTGGTTAGCAGTCAAATGCCTTAGGCACTCCAGGCTGTTAATAAGTTGCATTTCTCAAAGGGTTTTGCTTACAGAGTTCTGTAGGAGGTTAATAGGTGTTACATGAAAAAAATGAGTGCCATAGTCAACTAATGGTAGAAAACACTGAGTTAAACAAAGTTGTTCAGGGAAATTACTGGGGGAGTTGTCAGAGACTTTAATAGCCTAGTGAGCACCATGAATCTACAAAAAGATATTGCTTGCAATATTTCCAAACTTATTTGACCACAATCCTTTGATCTATCAATATCTAGGAAGAAACTAGTGTTCTGTGGAACAAAATTTAGAAAACACTGATAGGCGAGAAATGGTTTTCCATCAAACAACCTACTAATTATGAAAAAAACCCATTCAGGTATGCTGAGTATAAAGCAGTATTTTGAGAGTAATAGAAAACATTTCATTCGTTTGCTTTCAAATTAAGAACAAAGACCATAAAGCTCTGTTCAAGTGAAGCAGAATTTATTGGATATTTATTTTATGTTAGCTGTTTCATATACCTTATCTTGATGATTCAGACAACAATTCTGTGGTAGACATCCTTTCCTCATTTCACAGATGAGAAAATTGATGCTTAGAGGGGGCAATAATTTGCTCCAGGTCCATATTGCTTGTGAGGAACAAGGACTTGAATACCAGTCTATCTGATCTGAAGTCCGTGGTCTTCCCTCTATCTTACTTTCCAAACCAACAATTTAAAATTATTTTTCAATATTGGCAAGTTAAGGGAAAGAGAGGAGTCCCAGGGAGGTATGAATGGTCAACATGTTTGCTGCTAAATGAGAAGCTGGAGGTTTGAATACATTCAGAGACTCCTTGGAACAAAGGCCTGGCAATCTACTCCAAAGTGTCAACCACTAAAACACCTATGGAGCATAGTACTATTCTGACACACGTGGGGTGGTCATGAGTCTGAATTGTTTTTTAGGGAAAAGAAATAGAGGGAAGATAGAGAGAGAGAAGGAGAGAAAAAAAGAGAAAGAATGATAAAGGGAAAGGCAGGCAGAGAAACCAAAAAAGAATTTTTTTTTTTTTTTTTTTTAAGATAGAGACATGGAGATATACAAAGAAAGAAAGGCAGAGAACTGGATATGTATTTTTTAAAATCCAAATACAATTGCTAGAGTTTTGCAGAAAGAGACAGATAAACAGAAACCAATATTTGCACAGAGATATTTCTTTTTTAAAAATCTAAACCTTAACGTTAGTAACTCAAAGACAAACATAGCTAAAATCATCAGTTAAAATATTTTTATTCACTGTCTCGAGTTTGCTGTGTGTTATGTGCTATCGAGTCGGACTCGACTCACAGCGACCCCTCCTTGGGTTACCGAGGCAGTAGCGCTACAGAAGTAGATTGCCCCATCTTCCTTCCGAGGAGTGGCTGGGGGGTTTGAACCACCAGCCTTCTGGTTAGCAATCAAGTGCCTTAGGCACTATGCTACCAGAGCTCCTTATCTCGAGTTTAGAAGTGCAGTTGTTTCTGCAAGCATGTTTTCCTGAATTTTGGTAAGGAATAGTCCCTATTGCTATTGGAAAATAAAGAAGACCACATTCTGTAGGAGAAAGTGGTTCCAGAAAATCATTCCTACCTTGAGCACTCCGTATCACATAATAAAGTCTTTTAAAGCCAGACATGTCATTGAGATTGTTAGTGATGCTATCTGGTCTGTTATCTGCTCTGTGGCATAAATGGAATTAAGATAAAATGACCTGGGAGTAGAAAGTAATTCTTCTCCCTTCTCCTAAAATGTTGGGATATATGTCTAGATAATTTGCTTTGTACAGCTCCCAGAATAATGTTTAAAATTTAGCCTTTGTGATGAGATTGCTGATTCCTTTTGTTCCTTTATAACTAAAAGTCCTTGGAGATAAAGGTGGGCAATCCACTTCCATAGAGATACCGCCTTGGAAACCCAAGGAGGGGTCCCTATGAGGCAGTGAGGTTGTTTTTTTGTTTGTTTGTTTGTTTGTTAGTTTTAAGAGATACCTAGTGATTTGACTAAAAACTGGTAGAAAATAATTTTAAAATAAACTAATGAAAAGTGTAGTTTTAATTTGTTTAGGTATTTGTAACTTTCTGCACTATAGGGTTTGCATTTGGTGCTGTGTTATAAGAAAATGCAATTTACATGCATCTGTGAGAATATTTGCCAGAATATACATGTGCATTTTAATTGTCAAAATATATGTGTACACTTTGTTTCTTAGTAGATTATCTGATGCTTATTCTTCCTTTAGGAGTCCCTGAGTGGCACAAATGATTAAACAGTTGACTACTAGCAGAAAGGTCAGCAATTGAAACCCAGTCGTAAGTACCTCAGAAAGCAGGCCTGGTGATCTGCTACCAAAAGGTCCCAGCCTTGAAAACCCTCTAGAGCAGTTATACTCTGCATGTGGAGAGTTGCCAAGAGTTGGAATCGACTCCATAGCAACTAATAACATTCTTGCTTTCAGCTATTTGCAAGTTTACCAACATGTTTTCAAGCACCTTTGCTCACAATTGCTTTTGGAATCCCACTCTGTCCTTCAGAGCTCAATTTCTTTCTTCCTGAGTATATCCTTTAAGCAAAAATCTCTAAGAAGTAAATTCTTAATTGTTTTATGTCTGGAAATGTCTTGACTGAGAGTCTAAGTTATTGTCCCTCAGCACTTTGGAATTGAGAAATCACCTACCAGTTTAATAGTCATTTCTTTGTAGGTAAGCTTTATTATCTATCTGGTGGTTTAATTTTTTTTTTTCCTCTTTGCCACTGATGTTCTAAAATTTCACTCCAATGCGTCTAGGGAAACGCTTGCTTTTATTTTTTTCTGCTTGGCTGTTAGACTTCTTCAATCAGAAAAATCAAATTTTAAAAATTTTACCCATTATCCCTTCAAATATCACCTGTCCCTATTTTTTTTTTTTATTCTCTCCTTTTTTTTTAACTCCTATGGGATGTATGGGGGATCATCTAATTTTATCCTCCAATTCCCTGATTTTGTTTTCATATTTTTAAATCTCTTTTTGCGCTACAGTTTGCATGACTTCTACTTAGTTTCCAATTTACTAATTTTTTTCAGCTATGTCTAATCTGCTGTACAGAGTCATTAAGCTTTTTTTCCCAATGATTGTTTTTTGCTTCTAAAATTTCTAATTGATTCTTTTATCACAGTGGTACTTCTTCATACAGTGTCCTGTTTTTTCCCTTAAGGTATCTATTCTTTAAACATTTGAAAGAAACTTATTTAAAAATCTTTTTTAGATTATTATCTTGAGTTCTAGAAGTTCAAGTTGTCCTGTTTGTTGTTTATGCAAAATCTTCCTCTGAAAGACTTACTTCCTTATTAAAAAACAAAACAAAATAAAACAAAAACTCAGTGCCATCCAGTCGAATCCAACTCATAGCTACCCCTCTTTGGGTTTCCAAGGCTGTGTCATTATGGAAGTAGATTGCCCAGTCTTCCTTCTGAGGAGTAGCTGGTAGGTTTAAACCACCAGCCTTCTGGTTAGCAGTCAACTGTAAATTTTTACTTTGAACATATCTGATGCAGAGATGTTTCCCATGGAGTTCTGTGTGGGCTGAATTTTAAAGGTGTGTCCAGCACAACACTTTCACAATTTTCGCTTCAGATGCCCTGCAGCATTCACTAATTATAGAATAGTTTTTATGTTGAATTCTAGCTCAAGATTTCTGCATCACATGCAAAATTGTTTGTGTGTGTTTGCATGTGCATGTACACACGTTTGGCTTAAAAATAGCTGAATAAATTAGTTTTTTATTTCATTTTATATTATATAGGTACAAAACTGGCAGAATATATCAGTGTTTCACTGCTATTTGTAAGGTTTTCAGTGGCCAATTTTTTTCAAAAGTTGATGGCCTTATCCTTTTTCCCAGTCTGTCTTAGACTGAAAGCTCCATTGAAACCTGTCTACCATTGCATTTGAAATACCAGTGGCATAGCCTCCAGCCTCATGGTGACACATAAGCCATCACAGTAAAATAATAGATAGACAAGTGGAAATTATCCAACAATATCATTAATATCACACACAAGGAAAATTTTGCTGAAGATAATTCAAAAACAGTTGCAGCAGTATATTGACAGGACACTTCCAGAAATGAAAGCTGGATTGAGAAGAGGATGTGAAATGAGGGACATCATTGCTGACATCAGATGGATCTTAGCTGAAAGCAAAGCATACCAGAAAGATGCTTACCTGTGTTTTATGTACTAAGCTAAGGCATTCGACTGCGTGGATCATAACAAATTGTGGATAACATTGTGAAAATGAGAATTCCAGAACATTTAATTATGCTCATGAGGAACCTGTACATAGACCAAGAGGCTGTTTGAACAGAACCAGGGAATGCTGCATAATTTTAAATCAGGAAGGGAGTACGTCAGGGTTGGATTCTTTCAGAATACTTATTCAATCTATATGCTGAGCAGATAATCTGAGAAGCTGGACTTTATGAAGAAAAACATAGCATCAGGATTGGAGGAAGACTCATTAATAACTTGCAATATGCAGATAACACAACTTTGCTTGCTGAAAGTAAAGAGGACTTGAAGCACTTACTGATGCTCAAAAACTACGGTCTTCAGTATGGATAGGAGCTGTGGTGGTATAATGCCTAAGACATTTGACTCCTAACCAGTAGGCTGGTGGTTCAAACCCACCACCTACTCCTCAGAAGGAAGACTGGGGAATCTACTTCCTTAGTGATACTGCCTTGGAAACCCAAGGAAGTGTTGCTATGAGTCGGATCCACTTGATGGCACTGAGATAGGTTTTTTGTTTTTTTGTTTTTGTTTGTTTCAGTATGGATTACACCTCAACATAAACAAAACAAAAATCTTCACAACTAGACCAATAAGCAACATCAAGATAAATGGAGAAAAGATTTAAATTGTCAAAAATTCATTTTACTTGGATCCACAGTCTAAACCCATGGAAGTAGCAGTCAAGAAAATCAGACATTGTATTGCACTGGGCCAATCTACTGCAAAAGTTTAAGAGCAAAGAAGTCACTTTGAAGACTAAGGTGTGCCTAACCCAAGCCATGGTATTTTCAACTGCCTCATATGCCTGTGAAAGCTAGGCAATGAATTGTGGTGTTGGCAAAGAATACTGAAAATATTAAAGTCTGCCAGAAGAATGAACAAATCTACCCTGGAAGAAGCTCAGCAAGAATGCCCCTTAGAAGCAAGAATGGCCAGACTTCGTCTCACCTACTTTGGTCATGTGGTCATAAGGGACCATTCCCTGGAGAAGGATATCATGCTTGGTAAAGTGAAGGGTCAGCGAAAAAGGGGAAGAACCTTGACAAGGTGGATTGACATAGTGGCTGCAATGATGGACTCAAGCAAGGACTGTGAGGACAGTGCAGGACCAAGCAGTGTTTTGTTCCATTGTACATAGGGTTGCTATGAGTTGGAGATGACTTGACGGCACCTAGCAACAACAACAAACTAGTAGAATGAAGTTCATGATTTAAAAATCTGTCTCATTTTCCTCAAAACTGTTTTCACCTCATTTCAATTTTGTTTCAAAGCATTTAAAATTGAGCTCTTACTTCCATTCTTTTTTTTTTTTTTTTTTTAATTAGGATTTGGGTGAAGATTTACAGAGTAAATTCACTTTTCATACAGCAGTTCACATATACT
>NW_006921602.1:10219591-10220360 GCF_000298275.1 Orycteropus afer afer | reverse complement strand
GTCTGATGTCCTGACTGCCGCTTCCATTGGCATTGATTGTAGAACCAAGCAATGTGAAGTCTTTGACACTTTCAATCTTTTTCTATTTATCGTAATGTTGCTTATAGGACCAGTTGTGAGTATTTTTGTTTTCTTTATATTGAGACTTAATCCATATTGCAGACTGTATTCTTCAATCTTCATCAGAAAGTGCTTCAAGTCATCCTCGCTTTCAGCAAGCAAAGTTGTGTCATCAGCGTATCGCAGGTTGTTAATGAGCTTTCCTCCAATCCTGATACCATATTCTTCTTTATATAGTCCAGCTTCTCAGATTATTTGCTCAGCATATAGATTGAATAAGTATGGTGAAAGGATACAACCCTGACGTGCTCCCTTCTTGATTTTAAACCATGCACTGTTCCCTTTTTCTGTTGGCATGACAGCCTCCTGGTCTAGGTACAGGTTCCTCATGAGTACAATTAAGTATTCTGGAATTCCCATTCTTCTCAACGTTGTCCACAATTTGTTATGATCCACACAATCAAATGCTCTTGCATAGTCACTAAAACGCAAGTAAACATATTTATAGTATTCTTTGCTTTGAGCCAAGATCCATCTGACATCAGCAAAGATATCCCTTGTTCCCTGTCCTCTTCTGAATCCAGCTTGCACCTCTGGAAGTTCTCTGTCAATACACTGCTACAACCATTTTTGAATTATCTTCAGTAAGATTTTACTTGCATGTGATATTAATGATATTGTTCAATAATTTCCACATTCTGTGGGATCA
>NW_006921602.1:10207530-10217504 GCF_000298275.1 Orycteropus afer afer | reverse complement strand
ACCTCCTCCCAGTGTCCATCCCTTCATACTCTTCTGCACCCTGAGCTATCTCCCTGTGCATAAGCAGCCCTTCCTTCTCCCATGATTGTTCTCTCCAGGTCTACTTGAGGTAAATGTTTAACTCACATGCCTGTACTTTGTTTGGCTGGAAACCACAGTTGTGGGTTCAATTCCAGACCTGTTACTTCCATTCTTTTATGTTGCTGTAAAAAGTAAAGTTTGTTGTTTTAAATTAAATCAATGGTTCAATACTTTGGCACTTTTTTTTTCATGTCTCCTCTATTAACTGTTGCTGTTTTCTCCTCAGGGATGGAAAGCAGTGACACTTGAAGAATAGGCTTCTTGTCTATAATTTACAGACTTGATTTGTATGCACTGTGAATTATCCTTGAGAAACCATAATGATTCACTGCTTGTTGGGGAATTGCAAACTATTGATTCGTGTTCTGCCCCAGGAGACGTTGCTTCTGTCTGCTAAGGGTGCATTATAGGATTTGGTTTGAATTTCTACTTCCTGCCAACACGCACACTGTTACCCACTTTTTCATCTACAATGCACAGAAGTCTTCTCAGCTCTGGTATGTTTTGATGTAGAGCTAAATATATTTGCACGTCTTTCCCTCACAGGTTACCCCAATAGGCCAAAGTTTTCCAGGTGATGATAGGAGATCTCTCTGTTATTGGAAAGCATGTTCTAGACCTAAGCTGTCCAATAAGAAAGTCACTAACTACATGTGGCTCTCAAGCACTTGAAGTGTGGCTAGTCCAAACTGAGATGCATTATAAGTGCAAAATATACACTGGATAGTGAAGACTTGGTATGAAAAAAAAGGGATATATGTCATCAATATTTTTTATATTGATTTCATGTTGAAATGATAGTGTTTTGGATATATATTGTGTTAAATGAAATGTAATAATAATTTTAACTATTTTTCTTTCTTAAAAAATGTGTTTACTAGAAAATTTGAAATTGCATAGGTGCCTTGCATTATATTTCTATTTGACAATACTGTACAGCAATTCCTACAAAGAGGAAAATAACAAGAACTTCTTTCCTTCTTTCTTTCAGTCTGTCACCCTTTCCCTATATTTCCATTCATTGTTAATTTTTTATTGTGATTTGGGTGAAAATTTACAGAGCAGTTTCATCTTCCATGTAATAGTTTATATACATTTTGTTTCATGACATTGATTGCAATCCCCATAATGTGACAGCTCTCTTCCCACTTCCTCCCTGTGGTTACCATTTCCTTGTGTCCTTCCTTCCTATGCACTCCTGCCCTCTGAGCTATCTTCTTGTGCCAACATTGCCCTTCTGATTCCCATGCTGGATCATTCTAAGGAGTGCCTACCTGGAGTAAATGTTCACTTTATATGCCTTCTGTTGTTTGGAAGCTGCAGGAGTGAGTTCAATTCCAGGCCTGAAAGGTGACTAGGGGCCACAGTCGCAGGGGTTTTCACCAGTCTCTAGCAGATCAGTAAGCCTGGACTTTTTTTTTTTTTAATTTGTTGTGATTTGGGTGAAAGTTTACAGAGCAAATTCATCTTCCATATAGCAGTTCACATACACTTTGTCTCATGATATCGACTGCAATCTCCCACAAAGCAACAGCTCCCCTTCCCACTTCCTCCTTATAGTTACCTTTTCCCTGTGTCCTTCCCTCTCATGCACTCCTGCCGACAACACCCCCCCTCCCAGCTGTCTCCCTGTGCATACACAGCCCTTTTTTTCTCCCATGATTGATTTCCCCAGGGAGTGTTATCTACCTAATGTAAATGTTCGCTCATATGCCTGTCTTTGTTTGGCTGGAAGCCATATGTTCTGGTTACCTAGTGCCGCTCTGACAAGAAATATACCACAAATGGGATGGCCTTAACAAACAGGAGTTTATTCTTACAATTTGGAGGCTTTAAGTCCAAGTTCCAAGTGCCAGGCTCTAGGAGCTGGGTGAAAGGCCCTCAACCTTGGGATCCAGCTCTGCCTCCTGCTCCCAACCCACTGGCGCTAGAGGCGTTTCTTCACTCAGACAGCTTCTGGCTGCTGAGGCTGAGAAGCCCCAAGGTTGACAAGTAAAAAGGCACAGTCCTGATATTACCAAACCACACAGCAGGCTGTTAACTTACGTCCATTGTAAGTCCCAAGGTCAGCAGAGCATGGCAGGCTGCTGAGCAATGAAACAGCTACATGAAGGGTCCAAGCGTGCCATAGGCTAGAGACCATTCCCAAAGGCTTCTCCTTATGTACAGGAAGCAGACCACATGCCCAAAGGCAGCTACCCAGCTGCTTGTGGTAGATCCCACCATGGAGTTGATTGCCCCTCTCCTCTTGGGGATTAACTACCACCAGCTGCCCAGCCACTCAACCAGGTCAAGTTGACATACAAACCAAACTACCACACCACAGGAGTGGGTTCAATTCCAGACTTGAAGGGCAGCTAGGAGCCATAATCTCAGGGGTCTCACCAGGCTCTATCAGACCAGCAAACCTGGTTCCTTTTTTTTTTTTTTTTTTTCTGATTTTGAGTTTTGTTCCACATTGTTCTCCTACATAGATCCCCCTCCAAGTGGTTGATAGTGGTAGCCAGGCACCAACTAGTTCTTCTGATCTCATAGTCATATAGGCTGAGGATCGCATGGTGTACCAGTCCCTTGGACTAGTTGTTTCCATGTGTCTTTGGTTTTCTTCATTCTTCTTTGCTCTGGACAAGGAGAGACCAATTGTTGCATCTTAGATGGCCACTTGCAAACTTTTAAGATCCCAGTTGCTGCTCACCATAGTAGAATGTAGAAAAATGTTTTTGTGTGGTATGTTATTCCCTGTGACCATGGTCCTAAGCCCACAGGCCCAACAAGTCACTCCCTCGGGATGATTGGCTGTGGCTAAGAAGTTATCATAACTTTGCCCCCTGTTGTTGTTATTGTTATGTGCCGTCGAGTTGGCCCCAACTCATAGCGACCCCTGCTTGGGTTTCCAAGGTGATAGCACTACGGAAGTAGATTGCCCAATCTTCCTTCTGAGGAGTGGCTGGTGGGTTTGAACTGCCAGCCTTCTGGTTAGCAGTCAATTGTTCCCTGTTAGCGCTATTATATTTATGAGCATTCTTATAGCACATACAAATAAGGATGTAGAAATATCATCTGTCAAACTTATATTCCCTTTTGCCTGGACATACCTGATGATTCAGACTGTCTACCTATGTATCTACCCATAGATTAATGTTTGTTATCATGGATAACACAGTATTGTATATGTAAAAGTGTTTATCTTTGTTGTCTGTACCGCTTGTGCAACTCTTTGTGTCTTCCTCTTCCTTAGTGTTAACGTGTTGGTCACTTGCTTTTGGTATATTGTCTTTCCCTTCATCCAAATCAATACTTGTCTCTTACCTATCTAACCATGTTTCTCTCCCCTCCCCAACCCTCCCATCCCTTGTTACCAACAAAGAAAGTTTCCTTCCATATGTTAACCTTTCCTTGACTTTTTACAATAGTGGACTAATATAATATTTGTCCTTCTGTGATTGGCTTATTTCACTCAACATTATGTCCTCCAAGTTCATCCACATTATGAGGTGTTTCATGGATTCTATATTATTCTTTACTGTTGCATAGTATTCCATTGTGTGTATGTACCACAATTTCATTATCCATTCCTCCACTGATGGGCACTTAGGTTGTTTCCACCCTTTGCTATTGTGAATAGTGTTGTGATGAACATGGGTCTGCATATAACTATTTATTTCCTGGCTCTCACTCCTTTAGGATACCTAGTTATGAGATTGCTGGATCAAATGGTACTTGATTCCAACTTTGTAAGGAATTGCCATAACTTTTTCCACCATGGTTGTATCATTTTACAGTCCCACCAACAGTGTATGAGAGTCCCAATCTCTCCACATCCTTGCCAGCATTTGTTATTTTTCTGTCTGTTGAACTTTGCTATTAGTGGTGGGGTGAGATGGTGTCTCATTGTTGTTTTGATTTGCATCTTTTTAATAGCTAATGATTGTGAACCTTTCTTCATGCATTTGTTTGGCCACCTGAATATCTTCTTTGGTAATGTGTTCATGTCTTCTGCTCATTTTTAAATTAGATTGTTTGTCTTTTTGATGTTGAGGTGTTAGAGTTTTCTATAAATTTTAGAATATATCTAAATTTCTATATAATTTAGAGTATGTCATTGCCAAATATTTTTTTCCCAATCTGTAGGTTCTCTTTTGACTCTTTTGGAGAAGTCTTTTGATGTGCATAAGAATTCAATTTTTAGAAGGTCCCAGTCATCTAGTTTATCTTTTGCTGTTTGCACATTTTGGTTATGCTTAATAGTCTATTTATGACTATAAATTAGGACCTCTAAATTTGCCCCTATTTTTTCTTTGATGAACTTTATAGCTGTGGGTTTTACATTTAAATCTTTGATCCTTGTGGAGCTAGTTTTTGTGTGTGGTGTGAGGTGGGGATCTTATTTCATTTTTCTGCAAATGGATATCCAGTTTGCCAGCACCATTTGTTAAAGAGACTCTCTTCCCCATTTGATGGATTTTGGCCCTTTGTCAAAGATCAGCTGACCATAGGTGGATAGATCTATTTCTGGGTCCTTAATTCTGTTCCACTGGTCTGTGTGTCTGTTGACGTACCAATACCGGGCTGTTTTGACTACTGCCCCTGCATAGCAGGTTTTGAAATCAGGGCGTGTGAGACCTCCTACTTTTCTGTTCTTCTTCAGTAGTGCTTCGCTTATCCAAAGGTTCTTTCCTTTCCATGTAAAATTAGTGATTAGTTTTTCCATGTCCTTAAAGAATGTTGATGGGATCTATATTGGGATTGCATTGAATGTATAGATTGCTTTGGGTAGTACTGACATTTTCACAATGTTCAATCTTTTTGTCCATAATCATGGTATGTTCTTCCATTTATATAGAGCTCTTGTAGTTTCTTGAAGTAGTGTTTTGTAGTTTTCTTTGTGTAAGTCTTTTGTGTCCCCAGTAAGATTTATTCTCAAATATTTTATTGTAAATGGTATTGATTTCCTTTTCACAGATTTCTTTGCTGGTGTAGAGAAATCCAACTGAGTTTTGTATGTTGCTCCTTGTATCCTGCCACTATGCTAAATCTTTCAGTCAGTTTTGTAGTTTTCTTGCTGAATCTTCTGGGTTTTCTATGTATAGGATCATATCATCTGCAAACAGGGATAGTTTTACTTCTTCCTTACCAATTTGGATGCCTTTTATTTTCCTTTCTTGTTTTATTGTCTCATTCTTTTTTTTTTTTTTTAAGGTGTTGTGATTTTTGGTAGGAGTTAATGCGATACCACTGCAACAGAGGCAAATGTCAAGTGGGTTATATCTTACCTGAATTAGGTTCTAAGTGGGCATATAAGGTGAAATTTGAATATAGTCAAAATTACCCTTGAAAATCCCTTAGGAATCTCATTCAATGATTTATACACAGATTGTTCTGTGACATTAGTTGCTATCCACAGGATGTTTCAGCACTCTCCCCTTTTTCACCCTTCCTTCCAGTTTCCCTCACCCTCCTTGCCTTCTCATCTTTGCTTTTGGACAAATGTTGCCCACTAGGTCATTTGGTCTAGAATAGTTGATTGTTCTAAGGAGCACATTCCTCACAGGTTTTATTGTTTATTTTATAGGCCAATCTATTATTTGACTAAAAGGTAACCTTTGGGAGTGACTTCAGTTCCAGGTAGGAAGATTGAGCAATCTACTTCCATAGAGATACCACCTTGGAAACCCAAGGAGGAGTTGCTATGAGTCGAATTGACTCGACAGCAGTGAGGTTTGTGTGTGTATGTGTGTGTGAGTTCCAGGTAAAAGTGTGTCTTACAGAGACAGTCTTGGGGATTCTTCTAGTCTCTGTCAGTCCAGTAAGTCTAGTCTTTTTTTGTAAATTTGACTTTTTTCTACATTTTTCTCCCATTCTAATGAGGACCTTTTATTGTATCCCTGATCAGAGCATTCTATAGTGGTAGTTGGGCACCATCTAGTTCTCTGGTCTCAGGCTAAAGGAGGCTATGGTTTGTGTAGGCTATTAATGTTGTAGACTAATTACTTCATTGAGTCTTTGATTTCCTTTACTCCCCTCTGCCCTAGACAGAAAGATGCCCACTTATAAGCTTTTAAGACCCAGATGCTACTCACCCAACTAGGATGTAAAACAGATGTAGAACATTATCTTTATGAACTCTGTTATGCCAGTTGACCTACATGTCTCCTGAGACTATAGTCCTTAGCCAACAAGCCCATTAACTCAACCCTGTGAGGGTTTGGATATGTAACATATCTCATTTTATTAAGTTCCACCACACAGTTGTTTCCTAGTGTTAGAGAAGATCATTGTGTCTTCGTCAAGACCAGGTGAAGTAGTTGGTTTGTGTTTGGTGCTATGTTATAGCAAAATACAAAGTTTAAATACTGTAATCATAGCAGAGGGAGATACCTACAGCAGAGACACCAAGAGAGGCAGAAGGGAACTGGAGCTCTGGTGGCAGGAAGGGTAGATTTGCATTTCTTCTCTTGGTGGTGTATACTCACTGAGTGCTGTAGTGGGTAGACTTGCCTGCACTGTTTATCTCTTTTTCTCTCTCTAAATGGTTGCCAAGGTCTAATAGTTGAATTTGCATACGTTAGCATGAAGATCTCTTTTTTTTCAACTTGAATATTTTGCTAAAAGTATTATAAACACTTATAATAAAGCATAATTACAATTTGTAGGGGAGAGAATATGTGTTGGTAAAACCAAAACCAAACTCACTGCTGTCAAGTTGCATCCAATTCACAGTAACCCCTCCTTAGGTTTCCAAGATGGTGTCTCTATGGAAGTAGATTCCCCAGTCTTCCTTCCAAGAAGTGGCTGTTGGGTTTGAACCACCAGCCTTCTGATCAACAGTCAAATGCCTTAGCTTAATAATATAGCATAAAATTAAAAAATAGTCTATGTTGAGAGATGTTATAGATTCAATTATGTCCCCCTAAAATAAATACTGTAAATCCTAACCTCTGGTAGCATAGTGCCTAAGGGACTTGACTGCTAACCAGAAGGCTGGCAGTTCATACCCACCAGCCACTCCTCGGAAGGAAGTTTGAGCAATCTACTTCTGTAGTGATACCGCCTTGGAAACCCAAGAAGGGATAGCTATGAGTCAGGTACAACTTGAGGGCACATAACAACATCAACAACAACTACCTCTATACTTGTGAAAAGGAGCTCTGGTGGCATAGTGCTTAAAGCATTCAGCTGCTAACCAAAAAATCAGTGGTTCGAATGTACCAGCAGATCTGTGGGAGAAAGATGAGAGAGTCTTCTTCTGTAAAGATTTACAGCCTTGGAAACCCTCTGGGCAGTTCTACTCTGTCCTATAGGGTCACTATGACTTGGAACCAACTTCATGGCAGTTGATGCTTACGGATGTAATTCCATTTGGGAATAGTATTTTCTTTGTTATGTTAATGAGGCCATTATCAGTGTAGAGTGTGTCTCAAACTAGTTACTTTTGAGATATAAAGAGATTAGACCAGAAGCAAAAAAGTATGAATGGGGGATAGATGCCACGTGGAGATCTCCAAGGAATGCTGAGAGCATTACAGAAGCTGAAACAAGGATTTTTTCCCCAGAGCAGACAGAAAGCTATCACCTAGAGCCAGCACCCTAAATTCATTCCTGTAGCCTCCTAAACTGTGAGAAAATAAATTTCTATTCATTAAAGCCAACCACTTGTAGTACTTCCATTATAGAAGTACTAGAGACTAAAACAGAGAGCTCTGGTGGTGTAGTGCCTAAGGCACTTGACTGCTAACCAGAAAGTTGGCAGTTCAAATCCACCAGCCACTCCTCGGAAGGAAGGTTGGCAATCTACTTCCATAGTGATACTGCCGTGGAAACCCAAGGAGGGGTTGCTATGAGTCAGAGACAACTTGATGGCACATAACAACAACAGAGACTAAAACAAGTAGTGGGAAGATCAAAGACTTTGGAGTCAGACAGAATTGCTGAATGGAAATAGCTCAGTTGGCTTCTCCAGGAAGCAGATTCTGAGACTGAGTCTAGCATTCAGGATGTTCAGTTTTAAAAATCCCCTTAGGATCAACACCTACAGAAGGGAAATAGGGAAGCAAGAGCGAGTAGAGGGAAAATGACCTGTAATATAAATGCTGTAATAGCCTCAATAACCCACAGAGAGCTAAAATAGCCCTTCAGAGTTGTCCCAGGAGTAAGCTGAAATGGCCAGGCCTTTATACCTCCAAAAAGGGCATGGTGGCAGCATCTGACCTCCTCTAACTTCACAAGGGGGAGAGAGAATCAAGACGAACATCAACAGTCCAAGCCTGGTTCCTATGAGGCAGAAGTCAGAACTGCCACCCTCCAACCTTTTTACCAATTCTGACACCAACCATCCCTCCCACAGCACTCTCTATTTCTCTGCTGGGTTCAATAATTTGTCTCAATAGCCACACAGAACTCACAAACAATATTCACAACTATGGGGTTTATTAGGGAAGTAACAGTTTACAATTCAGGATCAGAAGCAAGTCAGGACACAGTTTTTCAATCAGGACAGCTTCTTCTCAGCTATGCCACAGGCACACTTCATTATGGCCTTGACCTCTGCCCTGCTTGGGTCAGTGTTACAAAGCTCTTTTAGCTTTGCTGATAGGTGATCAGAGAGGCATCCCACTCCACCAGCAAGCCTCCTGCCCGAAACTCAAAACCAAACTCGCTGCTGTTGAGTCAGATCCAACTCATAGCAACCCCTCCTTGGGTTTTCAAGGCAGTATCACCACAGAAGTATATTGCCCAATCTTCCTTCTGAGGAGTGGCTGGTGGGTTTGAACCACTAGCCTTCTGATTAGCAGTCAAGTGCCTTAGGCACTATGCCACCAGAGCTCCAGCACTCAGTTTTCTTGCTCTATGGGCTGGGAGGCCCACCACTCTATCTAATGTCAGTCACTTGGTCCTGTTGGTTCTGCTGCCTCTGTGTCACTGTCTCTCTACCACCTCTACCTTCTCTCTGCCATCTCAGTTACATGGATCTTCGGTCCAAGGATGCACTCCACTCCTAGTTCTTCTTTCTTGATGGTAGTGAGATCTTCTTTTCTGCCTCTGGGATGGCTCATTTTTAAGCCTAGCGAGATGGCAAAACTGACCAATCCCCATATTAGAGTTCCATACACCTTATTTCTATGGCACCACCCCCACAAAGGTGCTATGTATCTTATTTACATTAGCAAGCTACCCAATTCCCTGGGTGGGCCACAAGCACCTTACATTTGCATAGTCCTACCTAGTCAATGGTACCCATTGTTTTGGTTACTTTGTGCTGCTCTAACAGAAAATACCACAGTGGATGGCTTTAACCAATAAGAATTTATTCTCTTACAGTTTTGGAGGCTAGAAGTCCAGGCTGGGTGAAAGCTCTGACCTTGGGCTTCAGCTCGGCCTCTTGTTCCCTGCCCACTGAAACTGGAGGCTATCTTCACTCAGGCAGCTGCTGGCTGCTGAGGCTGACAAACCCAAGGTTGACAAGTAAAAAGGCACAGCTGCAATATTACCAAACCACATAGCAAGCCGTTGATTCAAGTCCATTAAGAGTCCCAAGATCAGCACACAATATGACAGGCTGCTGAACAATGACTCGGCTACCTTCAGGATTCAAGTGTGCCAAAAGCTACACACCATTCCTAAAGCTTCTCCTTATGTACTGGGAGCAGATCACATCCTTAAGGCAGCTACTTAGCTGCTCAAAGTAGATTCTACCATGGAGTTGATTACCAGTCTCATCATAGGGAGTACTACATCCAACTGCCCAGCCACTCAAAACCAGGTCCAGCCAAGTTGACACATAACTTTAACTATCACACCAATAGAAGGACCAATCAAGAAATCAGATGTTGTATCTGCAACCTATACAACCATGAGACCAGAAGAACTAGATGGTGCCCAGCTACCACTGCCAT
>NW_006921602.1:10204390-10206974 GCF_000298275.1 Orycteropus afer afer | reverse complement strand
TTAAAAAGCAAAGATGTCACTTTGAAGACTAAGGTGTACCAGCCCAAGTCATGGTACTTTCAATTGCCTCATATGCAAAGCTAGACAATGAATAAGGAAGACTGAGGAAGAATTGATGCCTTTGAATTATGGTGTTGGCAAAGAATACTGAAAATACCATGGACTGAGAGAAGAATGAACAAATCTGTCCTGGAAGAAGTGCAGCCAGAATGTTCCTTGGACATGAGAAGGGCAAGATTTCATTTCACCTGCTTTGGTCATGTGGTCAGAAGGGACCATTCCCTGGAGAAGGATATTATTATGCTTGGTAAAGTAGAGGGTTAGTGAAAAAGGGGAAGATCATCAACAAGATGGATTGACACAGTGGCTGCAACAATGGGCTCAAGTATGGCAAGGATTGTGAGAATGGTGCAGGACCGGGCAGTGTTTTTTCTGTTGTGCATAGGGGTCACTATGAGTTAGAGTCAACTCATCAGCACCTAACAACAACAACAACCCAGTCATCTGGTGGGAGTCACAAAGACCATGGCTAGATGAACCACAATAAGTAATTCACTGCATCACAATACCTCAACTTCAATAAGTCATGGATATGGGTTGCTTCTGGAAGGGTGTAACCATAGGTGAGGTGGCTCTCTGCAGAAAGGGCAATTCCTGAAGGGGTTGACAGTTGAAGGCTGTCTGCTAACAAGACTCCCACAGCTGAGGTAGTAAGTCCTTTCTTAGAGACCTGGACATTGCTTTCCATATGTCATCACAGAATTATTATTGTCACCTAGCATCCATTCACCCTTCAAAACTGTGCCCTGAATTCCATTTGGGGAATTATCTCTTCTATAGCATGTGGCTTTTTCACAGAATAGTAAGTTATGTGTCATGCCAAAGACCAAAATGAATCTTTTCCTATGAACTTTGAATCTTGAGCAAAATGACAGAAGGATGGGGGCAAAAAGGGTTGATGTCCATTCTTTCCAGATTAGAAGAATGGGTCATCCCTGCTGCTCTGGTTCCAGCCCTATCTCCTGCAGCTTCCCATTCATTCTGTCAGCTATTCAATAACCCTCCAATTAACGTCCCCAATTTGGCTAAATTTAGCCTATTTCTGTTGCTTGCAACCAAAGGAACCCAACTGATACACTAGAGTTCAGATCCTGACTCCACCATATTTAAGTATTTGGTCTTGAGTAAGTCTCTCTGAGCCTTAGTTTTCTCAAATTCAAATAAAATCTACTCTGTGGGGGCAGAGCCAGGGTAACAGATAGTGTATGTAAAAAAAAAAACAAACCACTGCCATCAAATCAATTCCAGCTACTAGCAACCCTGTAGGAGAGAGTAGAACTGCCCCCATCAGATTTACAAGGGAGTTCTGGTAGCATAGTGTCTAAGGCACTCGACTGCTAACAAGGAGGCTGGTGGTTCAAACCCACCATCCACTCCCCGGAAGGAAAGGTTGGGCAATCTATTTCAGTAGTGATACTGTCTCGGAAACCCAAGAAGGGGTCACTATGAGTCGGGTCTGACTCGAGGGCACATAACAACAACAATATATAGCAAATGTGGGAATAATGAGGATTTCTTGTTTGCCAAATTTGTATTTGGGACTGACAGCAATATTGCCTCCTCTATCCTGATTTCCCTGAGGGGTAACACCATTCAAGACACTGCAGAGTGAAATAATGGAACAAGGGGAGGGGACAATAAGCTGTCTCCTAAGCAATGTCCAATCAGATAATGCAACAAACACAATGCACTGCCATCAAGTTGGATCCGACTCATAGCAACCCCTCCTTGGGTTTTCGAGAGAGTATCATTACGGAAGTAGATCACCCAACTTTCCTTCTGAGGAATGGCTGGTGCGTTTGAACTGCCAGCCTTCTGTTTAGCAGTCAAATGCCTAAAGCATTAAGCCACCAGAGCTCCATCCAATCAGATAGAAAATTTTAAAAATAAAATATACCCAAGGAGTTTATAGTAAAATCTTTAAAATTCCTGACATTGGAGAAGACAACTAGTAACTGCCTTGGAATTTAGTTGTACTTTATAAAATTTGTTTTTCTTGTTTTTTTTCATTATGATTTCATCTGTTATATTGGTGTAGGAAGCCCTGGTGGCACAATGGTTAAGCACTCAGATGCTAACAGAAAGGTCAGTAGTTTGAACCAACCAGTTGTTTTGTGGGAAAAAGATGTGGCAGTCTATTTTAGTAAAGATTACAGCCTTGGAATCCCCATGGGGCAGTTCTACTCTTCCTATAGGGTCACTCTGAGTCAGAATTGATTCAATGGCACCCAACAACAAATTGGTGTGTAAGGGATAGCAAAAGGAATTTTAACTGGGTTCTCACTGTACTTTACTGCAACAGGGAGGGTAGGAAAATGAAAAGATTCAGTAATAAAGCTCACCAGTTGCTGTAGCTTTTAAACACTCTTCTGGTGCCCCTCAAATCAACCCTCGTTGCCAACATCAGAATGCTTGAACTTTTTTTTTTTTTTTTTTTTAGGATTTGGGTGAAGATTTACAGAGTAAATTCACTTTTCATACAGCAGTTCACATATACTTTGTCTCATGTCATTGACCAAAATTT
>NW_006921602.1:10185809-10188473 GCF_000298275.1 Orycteropus afer afer | reverse complement strand
TTCCTAGCTTTTAAGGTCCCAGTCGCTACTCGCCAAAGTAGTAGGTGGAACAATGTTTTGTATAGTATGTTATGCCAATTGAGCTTGATGTTGAATGTTTTTTTAATGTTGAATTATTTATGTCTTTGTCTTTCTTAGGCTACAAGTGAAAAACGCTGAATGACAAATTGAATGATTACTACTGAAATATTTACAGATGAAATGATATGGTGTCTGATGTCTGGGATTTGTTTCAAAAAACATGTGCAGGCGAGGAATAGCTGATATGGATGGCACAGGATTGGCCACAGGTTAATGTTTTGAGGGGCTGTGTAATGATACATGGGTTTCATTATTTTAGTCTGTATACTTTGTATATGTTTAAAATTTGCCACAATAAAGCATTTTAAAAAATTGATTGATTGTTGTTGTTGTGTTGTTTTTGCCATCAAGTCAGACCCAACTCATAGTGATCCCTCCTTGGGTTTCTGAGGCAGTATCACTATGGAAGTAGATTGTCTACCCTTCCTTCCAAGGAGTGGCTGGTGGGTGTATGCATGAAGCAAAGACCGGGAGAAAACACAAAAGTGAAGTTGTGTCGCTGTTTAAAAAAGAAAACAAAAGTGGCCATTGAGTCAATTACGACTCATGGTGACCCATGTATGTCAAAATAGAACTTCTTGTTGTTATGTACCATCGAGTCGGACCCGACTAATAGTGACCCCTCCTTTGGTTTCTGAGGCAGTATCACCATGGAAGTACCAACCTTCCTTCCGAGGAGTGACTGGTGGGTTTGAACCTCCAGCCTTCTGGTTAACAGTCAAGTGCCTTAGGCACTATGCTACCAGAGCTCCTAGAATAGAACTATCCTTCTATATTATGGTTTTCAATGGCTAATTTTTCTATCTATATTTACTGTGATCCTACCATGGACAGGAAACTGTGTTAGGCATTGCAGGGGATTAAAGAAGGAGGGACAGTCTGAACTCTGTGATATAACATATGTATATAAGATTACAATACAAATATGCAACTATGGAAGTACACTGTTCAGACCTACCCTTTAAAAAAAAATTTTTAAACAAAACAAAACAAAAAAAACCCTTATCATTCAGTTGCAAGGAGAGTAGTTAGCTGACAGCAGGATCCACGTCAGCTTTTGAGCCAAAGCTCCAGTCTCCCCAAATAGTCTCCAACTAATGACTGAGCATGGTGTGGGATATAAGGGCTTGACTGATTCTGCCCAGAGGAGGACTCTTCCAATGGGCAATCTTTGCTCCAGGGCTCACTGTGGGGAGGACCAAGATGTCAGACCTGTATCCCACTTCCCTCCCCTTTTAACTTACCCTGGCTTTATCCCTCAATGAACCAATTGTACTTCTAACTCATTAGAGGATCCAACTGACACAACAAAGCAGCATGTTAACATGAAACAATAAAAACAGTTGTCCAGTGGATTTCAAATTCTTCTTTCTAAAATTATATATTTTATTTTTTTAATTGCAAAAGTGATAGTAATTAATTATAGAAAATCTGGAAAAAATTGTAAAATATTTTATATTTGTTCTGGAAAAAAAATTCTTAGAATAGAAGCATATTTTTTGGTGACAATTTTGTTGTTGTTAGGTGCCCTTCAGTCCATTGTGACTCAACAACCACATGTACAACAGAACACAACACTGCCCAGTCCTGCACTATCTTTCACAGCTGTTGCTATATTTGAGCCCATTTTTGCAGCCACTGTGTCACTCCATCTCTGAGAATCTTCATTTTTTTCACTGACTTCTGCTTTACTAAGCATCATGTCCTTCTTCAGAGACCAGTCCCTCTAGATAATACGTCCAAAGTACATGAGACAAAGTGCTGCCATCCTCACTTCTAAGGAGCATTCTGGCTGTACTTCTTCTAAGACGTATTTGTTCATCCTCCTGGCAGTCTATGGTATATTCAATATTCTTCACCAACACCATAATTCAAAGGCATCAATTCCTCTTTGATCCGCCTTATTTATTGTCCAGCTTTTGCATGCATATGATGCCATGGCATGTCCCAAGACCATGGTTTGGGACAGGTGCACCTTAGTCCTCAAAGTGATATCTTTGCTTTTTAACACTTTCAAGAGGTTTTTTGCAGCAGATTTTCTCAATGCAGTATCTTGTTTGATTTCCTGACTGCTGCCTCCATGGGTGTTGATTGCAGATCCAAGTAAAATGAAATCCTTGGCAACTTCAATCTTTTCTCTGTTTATCATGATGTTGCTTATTGGCCCAGTTATGAGGAGTTTTGTTTTCCTTTAATTGAGGTGTAATTCATACTGAAGGCTGTAGATCAAAGATTATAGTAAGTGCTTCAAGTCTTCACTTTCAGCAAGCATCTGTGTCATTTGCATATTGCAGGATGTTAATGCATCTTCCTCAAATCTTGATGCTTTGTTTAGTTCAGCTTCTTGAATTATTTGCTCAGCATAAGATTGAATGAGCATGGTGAAAGGCTACAATCCTGACACATACCTTTCCTGATTTTAAACCATGCAGTATCCCCTTGTGCGGTTTGAATGACTGCTTCTTGGTCTATGGGCAAGTTCTTTATGAGCACAATGAAGTGTTCAGGAACTCCCATTCTTCCCAAAGTCATGCATAGTTTGTTATGATCCACACAGTCGGATGCCTTTGCATAGTCAATAAA
>NW_006921602.1:10162874-10185374 GCF_000298275.1 Orycteropus afer afer | reverse complement strand
TTCCAGACTTGAAGGGCAGCTAGGGGCCATAGTCTCAGTGGTTCCACCAGGCTCTATCAGACCAGCAAACCTGGTCCCTTTTTTTTTTTTTAAAAAAAAATGATTTTAAGTTTTGTTCCACATTGTTCTCCCACTCTATCCAGGATCTCCTACGTAGTTCCCCCTCCAAGTGGTTGACAGTGGTAGCCGGGCACCATCTAGTTCTTCTGGTCTCATAGTCGTATAGGCTGAGGATTGCATGGTGTTGCTGCTACTGTTTTTTGAATTATCTTAATATCACTAGCAAAATTGTACTTGCAAGTGATATTAATGATATTGTTCAATAATTTCCACATTCTGTTGGATCACCTTTCTTTGGAATGGGCACAAATATGGATCTCTCCAAGTCAGTTGGCCAGGTAGCTGTTTTCCAAATTTCTTGGCAAAGATGAGTGAGAGCTTTGAGCATTGCATCCATTTGTTGAAACATCTCAGTTGTTATTCTATCAATTCCTGGAGTCTTGTTTTTCTCTGATGCTTTCATTGCAGCTTGGATTTCTTCCTTCACTACTATTGATTCTTGATTATAGGCTACCTCCTGAAATAGTTGAATGTTGACAAATTCTTTTTGGTACTCTGTATATTCCTTACATCTTCTTTAGATGCTTCCTGTGTCCTCTAATTTTTTGCCCATGTTGTTGTTGTTAGGTGCTGTCAAGTTGGCTCCAACTCATAGTGACCCCACGTACAACAGAATGAAACACTGCCTGGTCCTGCATAATTTTATATAAAGGACTTGAGTATCCATGGATTTTGGTATTCACAGGAGTCCTGGAACCAATCCCCCATGGGTACCAACAGATGATTATATTTGCAATAAATAAGTTGTTGGTCTTGCAAAATTTGATCATGCAATTGCATGATCTGGCATTGCTTCTATCACCAAGGCCATATTTTCCAGCTGCTGACCCCTCTTTGTTTCCAACTTTTGCATTCCAATCTCCAGAAATTATCAATGCATCTTGATATCACATTTGATCAATTTCAGATTGTAGAAGTTGGTAAAAATCTTCAATTTCTTCATCTTTGGCATTAGTGGTTGGTGCATATATTTGAATAATAGTTGCATTAATAGGCCTTCCTTGCAGGTATATGGAAATTATCCTATCACTGATAGTGTTGTACTCAGGATAGATCTTGAAATATACATATTTTTAATGAATATGATCCTATTCCTCTTCAATTTGTCATTTGTGGCATAGTAGACCATATGATTGTCTAGTTCAAAACAACCCAATACCAGTCTATTGCAGCTCACTAATGCCTAAGATATCAATTTCTATGCATTTCATTTCATTTTTGATGACTTCCAATTTTCCTAGAGTCCTATTTCATACATTCCATGTTCCAATTATCAATGGATGTTTACAGCTGTTTCTTCCCATTTTAAGTCATGCCACAACAGCAAATGAAGGTCCAGAAAGCTTTACTCCATCCCTGTCATTAAGGTTGGTACTACTTTGAGGAGGCAGCTCTTCCCCAGTCCTATTTTGAGTGCCTTCCAGCCTGAGGGGCTCATGTGCCAGTACTGCATCAGACAATGTTCTGCTACTAAGCATAAGGTTTTCACTGGCTAATTTTTTTTTTTTTTCAGAAGTAGATCTCTTTTTCTTATCCTACTGCATTAGCTAGGCCTTCCAAAAATCATTTAACAACAGAACGAATGCTACAGCTTTGTCTCTTTTCTTTTCTGTTTAACAGCTTTGTCTCGTTTCTTTTCTGTTTAACAGCTTTATTGAGATAGAATTCAATTTATATGAGAAAAAAAAAAAAAAAGTAAAACTTCAGTATGAAAGAGATTCCATATGAAAAGATTGGATTCAAAAAGTTAAAACACAAATAATATCCGGGAGAAAATATTTGCAACATGTGTGAGTGGCAAAAGATTAATATTCTTAATTCTACAAGGAGCTTTTATGAATTAACAGGCAAATAAGGAATATCATAGGAGCTCTGGTAGCATAGTGCCTAAGGCACTAGATTGCTAGCCAGAAGGCTGGCGGTTCAAACCCACCAGCCACTCCTCGGAAGGAAGGTTGGGCAATCCTACTTCCGTAGTGATACTGCCTCAGAAACCCAAGGAGGGGTCGCTATGAGTCGGGGCCGACTCGACGGCAAACAACAACAACAACAATGGCTTACAGGGAGCTCTGGTGGAGTAGTGACTAAGGCATTTGACTGCTAACCCGTAGACTGGCAATTCAAAACCACCAGCCACTCCTTGGAAGGACGTCTGGGCAATCTACTTCCATGGAGATACTACTGCAGAAACCCAAGGTGGGGTCACTATGAGTCGGAAACTATGACAGTGAGTTTGTTTGTTTGTTTAATGGCTTATAAGTGTTCCTGATTCTTTGCATTCTTAACAATGTAAGCCATTAGTAGGAGTAAAAATTGGTACACTCATTGGGAAGGCATTTTTTTCTTTAAATTTATTTTACTGTTGAGAATTTACAGAACAATGGGAATGCATTTTGTCTCGAAACATATCCAAAGGAAAGAATTTTGCCACAGCATGTATATTTATAATACATATATAAGATGATCCTAAACAGCAGATTAGTTAAACAAACTGTATTTCACTCATACAATGGAGCTCTGTATTTGTTAGCATAGAAATGTCAGTGAGAAAATCAGGTTGCTCAATAGTTCGTGTAACATTCCACTTATGTAAAATGAAATATATATCTTTATTTTATATACATATATATATATTAAAGAGTATGAAAATATGTGTTTCAAAATGTTAATACTATTTGAGGAAAAAAGGAGAGTATCAGTTAGTCTGTTTCAATTACAAGTAATAGAAAATTAGACACAAATTGGCCTGAACAATAGATGAAATATATTGGCCAACTAACCAAAATACTCAGAGGTAGAGTGGGCTTTGGTAGGGGTTCAACAGTGGCTTTCTGCTGCCAGCTTTTTTTCTGTCTTACCCCCTGCCTTCCCAGGCAAAAGGCACATTCCAAGTTTGGCTCTCCTTGGTGGTGGGAGGGCTGCTGGCACAGTCAGGACTTTGGGTTTGTTCAGTCAGGCCCAATGGGGCAGGGTGTCTCTCTTCACCCATCACACACATCAGAGGGAAGTTTGGGGCTTCCCTCTGACTGGACCATATTAGGTCATGTGCTTGTTCCAGCATCATGCACTATGTTGACATCACACTCTAGAGTCCTCTTTGGAAATCTGGGGGGCAATTTTGGTTGTCACGATGATTTGGCATTTAGTAAGTGTGGGCTGGTGTATTAGATCTCTGGTAATGCATTGGTTAGAGTGATCTCACATCTTGCACAATGCAATGTCCCAAATGACATTAATACAGATTAATAAAAAGCAAAAAAAAAAATCTGTTTACAATAATTTGAATTTAGCCCCTAACTCCATTTTGCATATAAACATGTGTTAGACTGAGTTCTCCAGAGAAACAAAACCTTATCACCAGAAGTCTCATTAGTTACTCCTACTCAACTGTCTAGTTGATATTTCCCCTTTCTTGGGCCCATCTTGTCTACTCAACCTGAGCAAGGTTAGGACTGTGAGTTAAAAACAAATTAGTAAAACGTAATAGGTATCCTATAAATGCTTGGCTTCTTGTTTAATATCCTGTCTCTCCCCTAATGTGGATATTGCTCACTCTGTGCACAAGACAGTATCTAGGACCTTAGAAAAACTATCACTTTATGCTGGCAGAAAAATCACTGAAAATGGCACTACACTAGTTTCATATTGCTGCCATAAGAAATCACAAAGTAGGTGGCTTAAAAGAGCACACATTATTATCTACAGTTCTGTACATCAGAAGTCTGACATAGGTCTTGCAGAGCTAAAATCAAGGTATCAACATAGCTGTGTTCTTTCTAGGGGCTCGAGGGGGGATTCCCTTTCCTTGCCTTTTCCCACTGTTAGAGGCCTCTTCATTCCTAGACTTATGGCCCCCTACCTCCATCTTCAAAAGGAGCAAAGGTTGATCCAGTCCTTACACTGCATCACTCTGACCTCTGCTTCTGCTTCTCTCTTCTACTTTTAAGGACTCTTGTGACTTCATTGGGCCCATTTGTATAATCCAGAATAATCCATCTATTTTAGGTCAGATGATTAGTAACTTTAATTCCTCTTTGCCATGTAACCTAACATATTCAGTTTCCAGGAATTAGGGCATGGGCATCTTTGGAGGGCCTTTGTTTCTATCCACCACAAGCACCCTTGCCCAAAAGTCTAAATTGAGGGTTTCCATGCAGGCAGTAGGGGGTGTGACAATAAATGGGAAAGAGCTCTAAAGAATTACAAAATCTCTTCAAATATAGGGAGGCCTGCTGTGTGATCTTCGGCAAATCACTTGAGTCTCAGTATCCACTAAAATGAAAAGTAAGCCACTAATTGCTAACATTTGCTCTGTGTTAAACAATTATGTAAACAGGCTTAGAGGCTGACAAATTGTAAAGCATCACGAAGTTCTTGGTGAATCTTAAAGAGGAGGATGGGCAAAGTTATCTGAATGACATCTGGAAGTAGCTTGAAAGATTTCCGGAAAGAAGTTAATGAGAAAAGCCTGTTCGTTAATGGAGCTGGAGATAGAAAATTCCAGCAAAAGAAATCAAGTTTCACTGGAGAGGATTTTAAATTAAGATCTGCAGCTAAAGAGGGTAAATGAAGAAAGCTCTTTATAAGATCTCCATATCTCAGTACTACATTGAAAGTGGAAATCTGTGATGTCTTTGAGGCAAAGATTACATTTTTGTGAAAATTTCATCCTATTTAATGTAACGTCAGGTACTTCGCAATTATACAATGATTTAGTGGATAATAAAAAGCAGATAGAAATGCAGGTTCCACCGAGATTTGAACTCGGATCGCTGGATTCAGAGTCCAGAGTGCTAACCATTACACCATGGAACCGCCATACACATAAGCTTGCCTTCAGCTCTCTAAACCTAAGAGAACCCCGCCCCCATCAGCCAATCCACCATCTGCATGGAGACCGGTCTGACGTGTTTCCAGCACCGGGTTCCAGCAAGGTAGCGCGACATGGGTAAGGAATGAGCGAGAGGCCATTAAGAGTGTGATCAGCGATCACTGAGAGTGCGGTAGCTGGGAATCCCGGACTCATTTTCCTATTTGAGCCTCTTTCAGGTACTTCGAACTCGAATAATGTCGCCACGTACCCAGCAATCACCTTCCTAAGCTCAGAGGCGGGGCGCTACCTCCCCGGAAGTACTTCCCCTTAGGGGCTGGGGCCTGCCGGAAGTGGCGCAGCAGCAGGGAGGGGCTCTTAACCCGGTTCAGCAACTGAAGCTTGGTGCTCGGGTTACCCCTGCAGCGACGCCCCCTGGTCCCACCGATACCACTGCTGCTCCCGCCCCTTCGCTCTTCGGCCGCGCAATGGGCACCCGCGACGACGAGTACGACTACCTGTTCAAAGGTGAGACCATGAGCTCTGCCACTCTCTACTGAGTTCCCCTTCAGGGGCCCAGGACACTCCCGGGGGACTCGCGCGCCGGCCACCCTTGCACTGAAATGGGCCTGCCTCAGCCCTTCCTTTCTGTGCGGTTCGTCCTGGCGTTTCCCAGCTCAGCCTTTTCTCCCCTGATACAGGGGGTCCCCACCACACACCCATCTCATAACGATCTCCCCGTAGGCCCTCGCTAGCCTCGGAACCCCTCACTGTGCCCTGACGGCGACTGCCTTCTCCCAAATTGCCTTCCTCCTTCTTTTCCCTGGGTTCTAAGGCTCCTTGACAGGGCCCCTCCCGCCATCTATCTTTTCCGCCTTAGCGCCCCTCCCCCTCAGTATACAACCCTTCCTTGCTCACATCCCCTCTTTGAGCCCCTCTGGCAGGCCCTTCGCTTTCCTTTTCGTCTTTCGGCCAGAAGACTTCCACTACAGGTTTTTTTCTTACCGGCTTCCCTTTACCACCGAGCGAGCCTTCCATCTGTTCACAGCCCCTCCCCTTGGACGGACGACCCTCCTAGCCGGTTTCCTTCATTCTTCGGCCAAGCCCTAGTAAAATCTAAACCGGCCAATGGCCTCCACCCGTACCTACCCACCCCACTACCCCCGCAGATCTCGCGTTCAGTAACCTTCCTGGACCGCCCCACGGATTGGCAGCTTTTTCTCTACCTGCCTTCCCCAAATTGTATTTATAGCTTCCTCGTCTCCATTGCGACCTCGGGGAGGGAGGTGGGTAATAGGAATTGTCTGTCACCCACGCGCGCACTTGTCGCAGTGACCCGGCAGGCTGTTAGGACTTCGACTCTTGCCGGCCCTTCCCAGCGGCATCCAGTCTGGGATAACTCATGAGAAGGGGTTGCGGATGGGTGGTGGCTGTTATCCTTGCCAGACCTGAAGGCCCAGTTCCTGAGCAGGAAAGGTTGTGCGCTGTACAAATAACTAGCTTGCTTTATCACTATGGTCTGGTTGCTTCCTGCTGCAGCACTAGGAGGATCCAATCTTTGGGTGTTTTTAGAACAGGAAGGAAAGAGTCCTAGTTGGCTCCATACCTTTCCCAAAAGGTGGTGGTGGTGGTGAGGGTTTGAGCACTTTTAGTCATATAAAATACTTAGTAGGAGATGGAGAAACATGTAGTCCCCTTTGACAAAACATTTTGGAAGCTGGGGAGAGGTTGGATAGAAAGAATTGTCTATTAGTCCGGGAAGAATCCTTTTTTTTTTTTTTTTTTAAATCAGCAAAGACAGAAGGTAAGGTACAGTTGTCAATGAGAAAAGAGTACAGGGAATGCTTTTTTTTTTGTTCTGTGAATGTGTCGTCCTTTTTCTGTTTCTGAATTAGGAGGGCAGCCATCAGTAATGTGCTGAACAAAGATCATTACCAGGGAGGAAGAAGCCATTGCTATTAAAGCTTTACAGTGGAGGGTGGAGTTTAAAAAGAGTGTTAGGAGGTACTGTATCTGTTTCTAACTTAGCCATTGAGTGCTAAGAATGATTGACTAAATGAGCCAGAAAACATTTCTTTGCTTTACCAGTACTTTGCAAATCTTGTTATTCTAGCTCATGATACACCCTTATCACTTACTCCTTGGAGCCAAAATATGCTATTATATGAGGCTCTAACCATCAGTATCCATCCTCACTCCTGTACTGGAAAGGCATTTACAGAGAAGAGGGTATGTGTATTTTACAAATATAAAAGGGAAACCTAGATTAGTTTCTGTCCTGTGTCTGCTGAAGGTATCTGACATGATGTGAAATTACTCTGAGTGCCTGTAGACTTTGGGGTTTAGTGATTAAAGAGAGGTTTGTTTTTTTTAAAGGAACACAATGGCAGTGGGAAGCTAGGTACCTTTGAAGTAATTCAGAACAAGATAGATTGTTAAAAATATTTCTCCTGTTTGGTTTGTAACTTGAACATTAGTTATAGAAATCTGTTTATTTTTAAATTAATAATATTAATTATCCTGAATTAGTTTAAGGAATGTAAAGTTCTGATAGCAAAATAATTTTGCAGTTAGACCACCCGTCTAACAGTGATTGAGGGCTTTGGAATCACATAGACCTTGATTCACATCCTGACTCAGGTCTTATATTTGCTTTGTGACCTTGGAAAAGTTAACCTTTTTGAATTTCAATTTCCTCATCTATAAAAAGGAAATGGGACCCCTCAGGACTATGTAAGGATTAAATGAGACTGAAATTTTAGCTTTTGTGAGATCTCTATAATAAATGATAATAACAAAGAAATTACTACATTTTTATCAGTCTTTTGGAACTTAAAAGTATTATGAATACATGAGCATTTAAATGTTAGTAAAGAAACTCAAAACTAGGACCTTCTGAAGTATTTCATGTTTCCATGAGTTAACGTTTCATTTTGTTGCACATTTTGCTATTTAAAATAGGGTGTTTTTAAAAGTCTGTTGGTAAGTATTTTCACTTTTTAAAGGCATTACAGGATATGAATCACTTTTTAAAAACTTCAGTGCTAATTATTTAGCCAAATTCTTATTTATGCAATAATCATATTTTAAAGTGAAGGAAGAATTTCATTTTTAAATGGTTTCATTTATAGAGACAAGCTGTATCTCTGTAAGAAGGCTTACCTAGCAAACTAAATAGTTGAGAAAATTGGAAGATAGTTTATAACTTTAACCAGTTGAAAATGAAAAGATATTTTGATTAGGATAGGATGTTCTTGTCTCGTTATATGTGGTCCAGTAGACCCCCACTCATAGTGAGCTTTCCTTGGGTTTCCCAGGCAGTGCTGCCCAACCTTCCTTCCGAGGAGTTCAAACCCACCAGTCTTCTGGTTAGCAATCAAGTGCCTTAGGCACTACGCTACCAGAGCTCCTAGGATAGGATGGAGTGGTCCAAATGGGAATTAGATGTGGGGAGAGCAGGACAATTTTTCTAAATTACAAGTTTCTTCTTAACATTAACTAATCTTTAGTTAATTTTGAGAGTGAGACTTTTGGTGGGAGGGAATTAGTTTTATTTTTTAAAACTTGATATTTTATATTAAAAACCTTAATTCTACAGGAGTATGAATCATAGTTCCTGTTTACAAATGAATGTGATAGACACCAATCTAATGGAAGTCACATTTTCTGAAAATATGTGCATACGTCGTCTGTTGCTTACAGCATTTTCTTTTCAGTTTCACTGAAGGCCATTAGTAATTAACCATCAGCTGATTGTCAGTAGAAAGGATCATAGGAACTTTGCTATCTTGCATCTTGGTTATTTTTCTTTCCCAACTTTTGGTTGAGCAACTCAGATTTTGCTGAATCTAGAAAAACTTGTCTAGACTTCAGCCTTATTTGAATGCATTTTATTTTAAACACTTGATTGGATTCTGAATATAGTTGAAAGAGTAGAAACATCTCCATGTCCATTTATAAATATCAATATGAAAATGATTAGTTATTTCATCAGGGGGTAACTTTTCAGACAGATATACTGTGATTGATAATATTGAATTAAATTTTAATCTATTAAATTAGTCAGCAGGAGAGAGTATAAAACTAAATGTGTTTGTAGAGATAGAAATTTGTGTTAAATAGTGGATAATTTATACATATATTTTGATTTTATTAAGGAGCTGTGGTGGCACAGTGGTTAAAACATTTCATGGCTAGCCAAAAGGTTGGCAGTTCAAACCCACGGGCTGCTCCATGGGAGAACGATGAGGCAGTCTGCTTTCATAAAGATTTATGAAACCCTATGGGGCAGTTCTACTCTGTCTTATAGGGTTGCTATGAGTCGCAATCGACTCAGTGGCAGCAGGTTTGGTTTTGGTGGGTTTTGCTTTTATGGCATTTAGCAGCCGGATATTTGACATAGATTATGAACAAAATTTACAGTTGTTTATTAGAGATGATACTTAAAATTCATCAGATGAGGTTAACCAGGTGGTGATAGTGGTGATAAATACTGTCAGGTTATTTTGGAAATGCTGTTTGTTTGGTTTTGGTTATAGACGTTTAATACCTAGATGCTATTGTTTAATTTGGTTATATTAGTTAGTACATAAATGCTATATAGATAGTTATAGTTATAAAATGTTTAAAGTAGAAATAATTTTAACCTAAGATACTAGTTATGGAAAACATCGAAACCAGCCAGTTGCTGTTGAATCAACTCCTACTCACGGACCTCTTGTGTGTCAGAGTAGAACTCTGCTCCATAGGGTTTATCAGTAGCTGATTTTTTGGAAGTAGATCACCAGGCCTTTCTTCTGAGACACATCTGGGTGAACTCCAACCTCCTTGTGGTTATCAGCTGAGTACTTTAACTGTTGGCATTACCCAGGGACCTCTATCTAACAAGGAACAGAAAACCAAATAACAAACCTAGTGCCATCAAGTTGATTCTGACTCATAGCGCCACTATAGGACAGAGTAGAAGTGCCCCATGGGGTTTCCAAGGCTATAAATCTTTACAGAAGTAGACTGCCTCATCTTTCTCTGTGGAGTGGATGATGGGTTTGAACTGCCGATCTTTTGATTAGCAGCCCATTGCTTTGACCACTGCACCATCAGAGCCCTTCTAACCAGGAAGGTCACTGCCAATTCCTTTCTTTTTTTAAATTGTGATTTGGGTGAAAGTTTACAGAACAAGTTGGTTTTCCATTCAACAACCCATACACATTCTGTTTTGTGACAATCCCTACACTGTAATAGCTTTCTTTCTACTTCCTCCCTGTGCCTACCTCTTCCCTTTGTCCTTCCTTCCCAATCCCTCCAGCCTTCCTAGCTCTACCGCTGGGCAAATGCTGTCCTCTTGATCTCAAATGCTTCATTGTTCTAATCAGTGCATACCCTCCTGATAATACTGTTCACCTTATGTTGTTGTTGTTATGTGCCGTTGAGTGGGACCTGACTCATAGCACCCTTTCTTGGGTTTCCGAAGCGGTATCACTATGGAAGTAGATTGCCCAACCTTCCTTCCAAGGAGTGGCTGGTGGGTTTGAACCGCCAGCCTTCTGGTTAGCAGTGAAGTACCTTAGACACTAAGCTACCAGAGCTCCGTTCACCTTATAGATCTGTCTTGTTCGGCTGCCATTTGAGCCACAGGGCTAAATTCATTTCCTAGCTTGAAAAGGGTAAGGGCCATAGTCTTGGGGGGCAAATTCCTCCTTTCTTGAAGCATGGATATGACTATAGCTTCTCACATTTTTAAAACAAAATGTAAATGAGAGAAATTTCTATGGTTTCTCACATTTTAAAACAAATCTAAATGAGAGAAATTATTTTCAGTAAAATTATTCAAATTTGAGTCGATGGAGAAAAGTGTATGAAGTTAGGTTTTTTGGGGGGGTTGGTTATCACAGCCAGTACATTCTCTTGTGTTGTTTAGGTAATTTAATCCATTCTAGTTTATTTGCATGATCCTAAATGTAATTCTGCATATTTTGATTTCTCATTTGGTGACTGAATAGAAGCAGTTTTCCTTTTTTTGTGTTATCTCTCAGCATCTTCTTGGCAGCACTGTTCTTAAAGAACTAGTGTCTTTTGTGCTCATTTAATAAGTAATCCTTTAACAAGTTGCTACTTTTAATTATGGCAATAGTGTCTATGAATAGTTGAGATAACTATTTTGTACTGTAGAAAGGATTCACGGTTGTTTTAGTTCTTTGGGCTACCGAAACCAAAAAAAAACCAGATCACTGCTGTCGAGTCTGTCCTGACTCATAGCGACCCTACCTTGGGTTTCCGAGGCGGTATCTCTCCGCAAGTAGATTCCATCACTATTTGTTGATGTAAAGATTTGAAGATTTTCCCATAATTAATATAATTAAAGTGAAGATCAAAAGGGAAGAAACCTTAACTTGAAATTGCTGGAGGTTTTGTGGGAGGGTGAGGGTCTTTGAGTTTTTTTGTTTGTTTTATTAATTTTCCAAAAGTGTTGTCATGTTTTGCTCATGTGCTTGTGTACTGTTTGGCTTTAAACTAAATGACTGGCTTCTGAATTACTGATTGACATCAAAGTACCCACCGCTTGTCTGTCAACTTTTGTCTCACTGTGATGACTTGTATGTTGCTTTGAGGTTGGAAGCTGTGCTACCGGTATTTGAAATGCCAACATGGTCACCCATGGTAGTAGACAGGTTTCAGAGTATCTTCTAGACCACCTGGTGATCTTCTTCTGAAAATTAGCCAGTGAGAACCCTGTGGATTCCAGCAGAAAATTGTCCAATATAGTCCTGGAAGATGAGCCCCCTAGGTTGGTAGGCACTCAAGATACACACTGTCCACAAAAATTGGACTGATAGTGAAGATGGCACAGGACCAGGCAGTGTTTAATTTTGTTGTACATGAATTTGCCATGAGTTGGAGCTGTCACAATAACAATGTGAAGTGGAAACATTGTAACATTTTGGTTTTACCCTTCCTTCTACCCACTGCCATTAAGTGGATTCCAGCTGAGAGTGAGCTAGCCTGTAGAACAGAGTAGAACTCCATAGCGTTTCCTCAACTGTAAATCTACCTCATCTTTCTCTTGTAGAGTGGCTAGTAGGTTCAAATGGCCAACCTTTTTGGTTAGCAGCCAAATGCTTTAACCACTGTGCCATCAGAGCTCCTGTTCCTATCTCGAGTTAGGCTTTTAAACCCCAGTGCTAGTGTGGGACCAGAAGTGATTCAAAGCAGGTTTCCTCTTCTGTATTAGGAAGCATAATAGACTATTAACTGAAACTGGGTTTTGACTTCATGTCCAGAATGTAGACCTTGGAAACATATCAATGAACTATCCTGTAAAATTGAAAATGCTTTGTTTTTGTTCCTTATCGCATGACCTTGATGTCTTTTTCCTCAGTATCCAAATTTAATGTAATATATGTCTTCAGTACAACACCTTTGACACCCTCTAATTGACTATATAGTTAGAAATAATTACTCTCTGTGCTGCATGGAGTCACTGCTGCCTGGATGATTTCTTGCTGAATCAGCTGGTAAAGGAAGCCAGAAAGATATGCATTTGATAGTGTACTCTCTCCAAGACTGTCCAGAGGCCAGCTTATATCCGATCCTGTGGCAAGAAAGAAATGCATAATGGGCTCTCTTTGCCCTCTGACCAGAGTGCAGTGAGCTCTCATAGTTTTTACTGCCCTTTCCGACTCTCCCACCAAATCCTGGTTTCTTTAGTAAGGCCTCTTATTATTCTTGCATACTTGATTTTCTAGTCCTGGTGTCTAAATGAATTCACTAGTTAGGCAGATAAGAGGAAGAAGCTTTAGAAGTCAACAGTAGGAATAATTAAAATGTCTTTCTTCAAATGCTGATAAAAAATTTTTTGCAAAGGGAAATACATACCTCAGATTCTGTAAGCTGTGAATTCATTTTCTTCTTTAAACTCAGAAAGTGCTTTGAAACAATTTGACTTAATTGCCTATTTCCTCATAGTTTTTGAAATTCTAAGTGTAGTATTGCTTTGGATGAGAAACAGTCTGCATGTGTTCAGTTAGTAAATAAGCTGCCTCTTGTGATACTCAGAGGAGGTGAATTCATCTAAGCAAAACCTATCTTTAAAAATCTCTGAAGTCATAAGTGAAAGTGTATGCCCTTCTTGCTTTGGCCTTGACTCAGAGATGAGTAGAATTATCAGTCTGCTTCCCAGGTCCAGCATTTATCCTTAGTGTTTTTTTGTTTGTTTGTTTGTTTTAACTCTAGCTTCCTATTCAAGTCTGTTACATGCAACTGTTTGTTTATTTTTGCTGTGATTTGGGTGAAAGTTTACAGAACAAATTCCTTTTCCATACAGTAGTTCATATACATTTTGTTTCATGACATTGATTACAATTCCCATAATGTAACAGCTCTCTTCCCATTTATTCCTTGTGGTTACTTTTTTCCTATGTCCTATGCATTCCTGCCCGCTGAGCTATCTCCCTGTTCAAATACTGCCCTTCTGATCTCCCATGATTGATTGTTCTAGGGAGTATACCTAGCTGGTGTAAATACTCACTTTATATGCCTGTCTGTTATTTGCCTGGAAGCCAGGGGAGTGAATTCAGTAGTCTCAGGGGTTTCACCAGTCTCTTTCAGACCAGTAACCCTGGTCTTTTTTATGCTCTTGAGTTCTGTTCCACATTTTTCTCCCACTCTATCCAAGATCTCCTGCACTGATCTCTTCTCAAGAGTTGACAGTGGTAGCTGGGCACCATCTAGTTCTTCTGGTCTCAGGGTCATGTAGGCTGAGGTTCCCTTGGACTGATTGTTTCTGTGCATCTTTGGTTTTCTGATAAATGTACCTATTAAAAGGTCATTGTAGTTTCTGTGATCTGAGTGGCAAAGTTTATAAGCCTGGTGCCTCATGTTTCGAGTGTTTCATTTTGCCTTGTTATCAGTCCAGAGGTCACACCTAGTCTTTGATGAAACTAAGTACAACATATTCATTCTCTTCCTCTCCATCCACTAACATTCTTTATTATTTTCATGTCTGATATATTTTAATATCACAGATTATCCATTTGGTTGACAATTTATCTATTAAGTCACTATTTCCTAAGATAGTAAAGTTAATAAAGCATTAATAGTAGTTAATGCATTAACCTATCATCAGAGTCTTTTGGGCCTATGATTAAAATTACACATTTTAAGATAGGATACTATTGTTGTAGCTTCACGTGCTAATAAGCAGATGGTTTGTAAAAGTCATTCTGCAGACAGAGATTGGTTACAAAGAATAAATTTCTCTTCTTGATTGGTAACAGGTCAAGAACATGCACTATTGAACCTTCCCACCTCAGTGGCCACTTTTAAAATAGATGCTCTATCTTTTTTTCTTTATTTACCCTGAAGCCAAACTTCTTTTATTGAAAGCATAGCCGTATTCTGAACATTTATGCCTCCTGTACCTGACATTACGTTATTTGTTTTTTCAGTTGTCCTTATTGGAGATTCTGGTGTTGGAAAGAGTAATCTCCTGTCTCGATTCACTCGAAATGAGTTTAATTTGGAGAGCAAGAGTACCATTGGAGTAGAGTTTGCAACAAGAAGCATCCAGGTGGATGGAAAAACAATAAAGGCACAGATATGGGACACAGCTGGGCAAGAGCGGTACCGAGCTATAACATCAGCGTAAGTCTCATTTTTAAGTTCTGTAATGTAGGCCACCATCAAGTTAATTAGATGACTTTTGTTAATGGAAAAGTACTGTTTTGTGGGTTTTTTTTTTCCTTTTAAGAATTCCAGGATTAAGATTTGAAATTTGTTTAAAAGTGGGTTTTTAAAAAATGTAATCCATATTTTGAGTTCTTCTTAGTGTTTTGCTTCTATCTTGTACTTGTTTTCTAATAGTTACGTGTATTGTGTTTTCAGATATTATCGTGGAGCTGTAGGTGCTTTATTGGTTTATGACATTGCTAAACATCTCACATATGAAAATGTAGAGCGATGGCTGAAAGAACTGAGAGATCATGCTGATAGTAACATTGTTATCATGCTTGTGGGCAATAAGAGTGATTTACGCCATCTCAGGGCAGTCCCTACAGATGAAGCAAGAGCTTTTGCAGGTTAGTAATATATTCCATGGTAGTAAGGCAATTCTGTATTTCTTAATGTTTTGTCCTGCAGTTTGGATTAAACTCTTCCAGTAAGGATAGTAAATTACAGTAGTTTCAGAAAAGTAGAGAAATGCTCAGCAAGAATGATTGTTTTGAGAATTTGTGATGACTGTATGGTTCTTTGCTTACTGTTGAATCATTAAAACATGGTAGAATTTTGTTGCCAAAAAATTGAATATAAACGGTAGATGAAATCTATCAGTTTATTTTATGCTTCCTGTCTATTTTTCTAGTATGCCTCTGTATTTTATACATAGTACTCTGTGAGTCTGGGCATTTCAGAGACCGAAAGGAGTCTAGCTGCTCAGCAGCCATAATTTTTTGTTTGTTTCATAAAGGATCAGCCAATCTTGAGTTTCTGTTCTGGCCCCAGTCCTATGTCAGAATGCAACACTGTGCATTCTTGCTTAGAGAAAGTTGTGATCTTGAACTAGTAATTATGCTATGAGTAAGGTTTTGTATACCAGTCTTAAGTTTCTCAGATAAGGAGCAGCTTTATTTCAAATAATAAGATTACAGAATTTATTCTTAGTAAATCACATATACTCTTGTTCATACTATAACTATGTGGTTAATAGGGAGGAAGATAGTAGATATGTAAAACCAAAAACCAAACTCGCTGCCATTGTATCGGTTCTGACTCATAGCGACCTCTCTTTGGGTTTCCGAGGCAGTATCTCTACGGAAGTAGACTGCCCAGTCTTCCTTCCGAGGAGTGGCTGGTGGGTTTGAACCACCAGCCTTCTGGTTAGCAGTCAAATGCCTTAGGCACTGTGCCATCAGAGCTCCTGTAGATATACAGTACAAAAATAAATAAATAAATAACCAAACTCACTGCTTCCAGTTGACAGATAGTAGGGGATGAAAATAGCTGGTTATCTGATAGGTTCACTACATTTTGAATAATATCATTCATTGCTAGTGGTAGTATTTAGATATACCAAAAATACACTAACTCACTGCCATCGAGTTTAGTCTGACCCCATAGAGTTTCCAAGGCTGTAAAACTTTACAGAAACAGACTGCCTCATCTTTCTTTTAGTTAGCAGCCAAATGCCTTAACCACTGCACCAACAGAGCTCCTTGTATATAGATCGGGAAAAAAAAAAATAAAAAATCCAAACTCACTGCCACTGAGTTGGATCCGGCTCATAGCAACCCCTGCTTAGGTTTCTGAGGTGATATCACTGTGGAAGTAGATTGCCCGATCTTCCTTCTGAGGAGTGGCTGGTGGGTTTGAACCACCAGCCTTCTGGTTAGCAGTCAAATGCTATGCTACCAGAGCTCCTGTTTAGGTAATAAGTACATTTTAATTAAGCGATCAATCAGAATTTTTCACTGTTATTTTTAATCTACTAAATTGGAGATAGAATGGATCCCCTTACTGCCTGGGAAGTTGGGGTGGTTTTATATATTAGTTGTTGTTGTTATGTGCCATTGAGTCAGACCCAACTCATAGCAACCCCACCTTGGGTTTCCGAGGCAGTATCACTACGGAAGTAGATTGCCCGACCTTCCTTCTGAGGAGTGGCTGGTGGGTTTGAACCACCAACCTTTTGGTTAGTAGTCAAGTGCCTTACGCACTACGCTACAAGAGCTTCTATATAGATGATCCAGTCTACCTTGTGGGGAGCGGCTGGTGGGTTTGAACCACCAACCTTGTGCTTGGCAGGCGAATGCCTTAGGCCTGAGGCCATCCCACGGGTCTTATATTTTAGAAGGTTCTGTTATTTTTCTCCTGAGTGCTTTGAGTATATCACATTCCTTGTATCAAGACTTAATGTGACTGAAATTTTTGTGTTCCACACAGAAAAGAATGGTTTGTCATTCATTGAGACATCTGCTCTAGACTCTACAAATGTAGAAGCTGCTTTTCAAACAATCCTGACAGGTAAGACTTTCATTTGAGATTATACCACAGGGAATTGAAAGTTTTAGGAAGGTAATTTAAACAAATTAACCCAAAAATTGAAACTATATATGACACCATTCGAGAATGACTATTGTTTGAGAGCTAATATAGCAATAGTTATTTAGAGTACAAAATTAGTCACAGTCCTTGCTTGTTTGAGCTTCGGTCATCCCAATTCATCTGGTTTACAGTGGGGAGAAAGATACTTTGAAAATAATTTGTTCACTTCTATTATTACATCAGTAAATGTATTCCATACTTCCTCGTCACAAGCACAAAGTTATGCTTAAGTGTACTTTCCTTAGGTAAATATTGAGATCCCAGCTATGGGAAGATAAAAAAATCCTTTTGAAATTCAGTAACGAAAAGGCATTCTTAGGTCCAGTGTGTTGCAGGAAAGCTTGGGGAAAATATATACTTAAACTTTTTAATTAAAAAACAAAAAGTAAAATTCTCCTATGACATATTGTAGATGGAGACCTGCTAGAGACAGTCAGTCAGTCAGTTATTTCATATAAAAGTTTAAATAAGTAGTGGGAGAGGAACATAATTCATGCTGCTTTGGAACATGGTTGTGCAGACCAGGTCAAGCTTGGAGATAAGAAATTATTTTATTTGTATGTTTGCAAATATTTAATATTTCATTTACAAATATTTAATACAAATATTTACTCATATTTAATCTGACTTTATTAGAATCACCAAATTACTAGTAAATTTAATCTTAATTCTCTAATAAGTGCTTTTATGGGTTGTTTTTAAGTACTTTTAAAGTGTATATTATTTTTAAGAACTCTCATTGTAGAGTATAATATTAATATGTAGTAATCTTTAGATTTGCTCTGAAAAGTCTAGAGGGATAAATGGTTGAAAGAAATGAGTCTCTAATGATAATGTAACAAAATTTTGATTTACTCTTTTATATAGTACTTGTATTAGAGGTAAACAGATTTTAAATGAAATTAAAATGCTGTCTTATTTTACTGTAAAAATATAAAGAATAAAGCTTAGAGTTAAGAGCATGGACTTGGACTGGTCCTGACACCTCTACTTGTTAATGAACTTTGTAATCTTGGGCAAATTACTCAACCTTTCCAGACCTTAAAAAATAAGGCTTTCTTAATCTGTAAAATTCAGTATGTTTTGGGGAATTCTTTCTTTTTTGAGAGTGGGTTTAGATATGTTTTGACTTGACTGTTTTTGTTGTGATTTATAGTTATTTGTCTCTATTACCTGCAGAAAATAATGTTTTGTCACTAGATTCCAAAAATGGATACGTGAGGTAGTGCATGTAAAATACTGAGCTAGTCCCTGGTGCATACAAAAAAAAGAAACCCAATGCCACCAAGTCAATTCTGACACATAGCAACCTATAGGACAGGATAGAACTGCCCCGTAGGGTTTCCTAGGCTGTAAATCTTTACAGAAGCAGACTCCCTCATCTTTCTCCCATAGAGCAGCTGGTGAGTTCAGATTGCCAATTTTTTTGTTAACAGTCAAATGCTTTAACCACTATGCCAGCAGAGCTCCCCTAGTGCATCCAAAACCAAACTCCAAACTCACTGCCTTTCAGTTGGAGCCGACTCATAGTGACCCCTCCCACGGAGGTGGGTTGCCCAATTTTCCTTTCCAGGAGTGGCTGGTGGATTTGAAGCACCAGCCTTCTGGTTAGCAGTCAGATACCTTAGGTGCTACACCACCGGAACCCCCCACTAAATTAGTAGCAAAAACACCAGTTAAAGCATGGAGGCAAAAAAAAGACTAATTAAAAATAGTTATGAGAATTCTGTTCTGTTATCAGAAGAATAGTAAGTAAAAGAACTGGTGCTGGAGTTGGGTAAATTGCCTTTGGAACACTGTAGCTTTCTTTTAGAATCTTCTCTGTGTCACTTTTCATTGCAGTTTGTTTACAGCAGGTGAGATTTGATTAAACATGCAGTTTTTCTCTGGTAGTGTAGTGCTTAAGGCATTTGACTGCTAACCAGAAGGCTGGCGGTTCAAACCCACCAGCCACTCCTTGGAAGGAAGATTGTGCGATCTGCTTTTGTAGTGATACCGCCTTGTGTGGATTCTTTTGCGTCAACATGTAATACATTAAATTGAGACCCAGGAGTTTTAGGTTTTTCCTTTTCAACTTTGCTTCTAATCCCTGTGTACCTAAAGTCACTGAACTTGCTTGGTCCTTAGGTTCTTTAGAATCCAAAATGAGTGAATTAAATCACCTTGGATATCTGTGAATCTCTTTAGGCTTCTGAAAAATCTCACTTGAAAAAATTTTTAGTCATTCCTCGTTGTTGAGGTTTTTTTTTAATGTTCCATTAAATCTCTATCCATTTATTCTGATGTTAAGTAAAGATGAAGCCAAGTCTGTCTTCCATCAGTTTAACTATTGTATATTTCATTTTGTAACATTGACCATCTGATACATTCAAATAATTAAAGTGATAATATACATAGAATTGAGCTGTTTTGTTCCTAAACATTAAAAACGGCTGACTATTTTTCCTTAAAATTCACTCTAGATAGAGCTTCTTTTACTGCTTAATTCATGTTGCTTAAAAGCAAAGATTACTTTCATTTCATTTACTGCTGCTTTTCTTCTCAACATCACTCTTACTTCAACTTCCTATGTCAATCTCAGTGTTGATCTGTGGGATTGGAGATCATGGTATATAACATTAGGCATCATTATTCCAAAATTAATTGTGATGTTTGTTTCAGAATAGACCTGTGGCATTCTTGACATCACAAATTTGACACCAACTCCATGACATAATTTTGCTGATGGCATTTTTAGAGGCCTTAATTTTATTGCAGTAGTGAGAATCTTTTAATTAGGTATAGCAGCTTTGTTCTTGGCATGTGAAAACTCTTTAAATATATGCCAATATGTCAAATCTGGGTTGTTGTTTTTTTTACTTTTGAAAAAGTTTACATGGTAAGCAGTGGATTTCAAGAAGACCTATCAAAAGCTTCTGACCTAGTAATATTGAGTATAGTTTGGAGACTGTTCTGTGCTATTCTCTGCTGCCATGGGAATCTAGGCGATTTTATTGAAAATTTCTTCATACCTTTCTAAGCTCTGTCTTTCCTTATACTATATCTGATTTTGGTACAACCTCTTATGGGTGTGTTTATTTTATGAATCACTTATTGCTCAAAATTACAATGCAGTTAAGCAATTTTATGTATTTATATTATTGATAGAAGTTTCCATTTTGCCCTTATAGCTGAACTTGATGCTTGTGAAAGAAATAACCCAGTAAGGGTCTGAGAACTAATATTTTTATTTATATAGGTAACCTTCTTTTCCATTGTCAGTTTACTTAGGATTGATTTGTAACTGTAAACTTCAGATTTGCCATTAGATTGAGATTGATCATAATCAGAGATGTATAGTGACTTTTAAATCCCTACTTTGATTTTTTTTTTTTTTTTTTTTTTTTTGATACTTCTCAGCAGCACCGAGTCTGTTCCTAGTACTTTAGTATGCTGTTAAGAATAGGATAAGTGACTCTGTGGGATAACCACTTTAGACTATGTTATATTCACTACCAAGGTTTCCTGGTAGGAAGTGCAGGCTATAGTGGAATACTTCAGGCCGCTGCTGTTTGTACAAGTTTTAGAAGGATTGAAGATCTGGTGGCATAGTGCCTAAGGCATTTGACTGCTGACCAGAAGGCTGGTGGTTCAAACCCAGAACCACCAGCCGCTCCTCAGAAGGAAGGTTGGGCAATCTACTTCCGTAGTGTTTCCACCTCAGAAACCCAAGGAGGGTTTGCTATGAGTCGGATCCGACTTGATGGCAGTGAGTTTCGTTTGGGTTTGGTTTTTTGTTCCCCAATTTGGAACAGTTAGATTACCTTGAATTGTTTTATAACTTAATCTGTACTTCTATTAGAGTAGAAATAGATGTATATTCTTTTTATTTAGCCTTAACTGGTTATATTTAAACTGTCTTATATTAATATTTTACTTTAGATTTCCTACAAGAGATCCTGATATAAGAATGATGAGGCAAAATTACTTTCTAACCTTACCTATCCTTTGGACATCTTGAAAAGTGACTGCTCAGGGTTTGGTATATCATAGTCATTTGGTTCTAAAGGAGAATGTACCCTTGAGAGAGGAAAATTCTTACATCTGTTTTAGCAAGTAACTAGTCCTGCTCCCTTCCCCCATTTAAATAACCTTCTCTAATCAGATACCAGGTAGCAGGTACCTGCTTCCTACTTTCTTATCAAAAGTTTTTTTTGTCTTTTTTTTTTTTTTAAAAGTAACATGCCCAGTCACAAGAGACATTAAGTAGATAACTTATGGAACATTGCAGTACTCCATAATTAATAATAGAAGCAGGTAAAAGATTCTACTTGGAAGAAATTTTCTCCATCCTAATTTTCTGGCCAACACTTTCATTGTTCCTTATTGCCTTGTTGGCATTTTTATTAATAGGCATCTTGTTGGTGACCAGAGCAAATACAACAGTAATCCATTTCTGAAAAACACCATGCAGTACTCCCAAGCAGTTATACAACACTGCTCAGATTTCTTGCTTTATAATGAGATCTCTTTAATTATTTACCTCCCTATGTTCTCTGAGAAGTCTGCCTTTGCCTCTCTTCCAGTATTACACATACTTGCTTTTTATGTAAGAACCTGTAATGTTTTTGAGGGGAGAGTTTCCGTAAGTTAATCTTCAAAACAGCTTGTAAAGAAGTTGAACTTGTAGGGGTCACATGTTTAATCATTCGACTTGGAAAAAGAATAGCTACTAAGTTTGGTATTAAAGAAAATATAAAGAATGAATAGTATAGTTTAACAGTAAATTGATGATTATCTTCATTCCTTAACCACTAGCCTGATGGAATGACTGTCCTTCTCTTTACCCCTGACACTTTCCTTTCCTATCACTTTTCAGTGAAAAGAATCTAAATTAAGACCCAGCATCATTTACATTTTTTTAAAAAAAGGAAGTATAGTTGGTAGTAATTAGTTCCTTTTCCTTTATGTTTCTTCACATTTGAACCACTATCAGCCTTCTCAAACACAAATTTTAAACCCATCTCAAAAAAGCATAAGTAAAAGTTACACTTACTGCCTGTTCAACTTTAGGGAAATTGGTTCTTAATTTGCAGAAAATGTACTGATTCAGTTAACACATTTCTTTTTCTTTAACTCTTTGTTATGAAAAATTTCTAATATACCAAAAGTGGAATAGTATCATGAACGCCCATATAGCTATCAACAGCCGTCAATCAGCTCATGGCCAGTGTGCTACCCTCCTCCATTATTTTGAGCAAATTCCAGATACTACATCATTTCACTTACAGATATTACAGTATGTATATCTGATTAGCACTTGAACTCTTAACAACAAAGCCACTTAAAAAATGGCAGTGATTCCTTATTATCATCTATTTAAGTAAAAATGAGATTTCTTGACTGTTCCAATTTCTTTTTTTTTTTTTTTATTAGGATTTGGGTGAAGATTTACAGAGTAAATTCACTTTTCATACAGCAGTTCACATATACTT
>NW_006921602.1:10074849-10159534 GCF_000298275.1 Orycteropus afer afer | reverse complement strand
TGTTCTCAAGAGGAATGGTTTCAGTCTCTCTCCATTGAGGGTAATATTGGCTGTTGGTTTTGCATAAATGCCTTTTATTATGTTGAGGAATGTCTTTCCACTCCTATTTTGCTGAGAGTTTTGATCAGAAATGGGTGTTGGACCAATTTCTTTTTTTTTTTAAACAGTTAAATTTGTTGTCATTTGCCTATTAAGTCAGTTCCTACTCATGGTGCAGGAGTCCCTGGAAGGTGCAAATGGTTAAGTGCTTGACTACTAGCAAAAAGGTTGATGGTTTGAACCTACCCAGAGGTGACTCAGAGGACAGGCCTGTTGATCTGCTTCCAAAAAGTCACAGCCTTGAAAACTCTATGGAAACAGTACTATTCTGCACACATGAGGTTGCCTTGACAGTTTCAGTCAGTATCCAGATGTCTTCAAAAATGAACATTTTGAAGATACTATTCTTCTTTCTCTTTCTTACCTCATAACTTTATTTAATTTATATAGGTGGGTACTGTATTGGACAGCACAATTCTAGAACATTTACCCTAATCATTTAAATGTATTTTATGACAATAACTTTTTGGAAGAGTCCAGCCCAGTTCTCTTGTAGCATGTCCCTTAATTTGGATTTATGTAATTGTTTGCTCATAATTAAATTTAGTCCCAACATTTTTGACAAGAATACATATATTCATGTATCATTCATAGCACATCACATTAGAAGGCCTATCATGTTAATTTGTCTTATTTTAAGAATTTCCTTACTTTTTTCAGGTTTTTGTTGGGGGGTGGGGACTGGAAGAGCAAAGATAAATAAGATACATTATCTGTTTTTAAGGAATTTATAATCTAGTCAGAGGGAACTACTTTTAGGCAATACAGTAAAAGACCAAATAAAGATTAAACGAAGATACTTAATATTGTTCTGCAAACAGTTAAGCTCTTAACTAGTAGGCAAAAGCTGGACCGTTCAAACCCACCCAGAGGTTGCTTGGGAAACAGATCTGGCAATCTGCTTCTGAAAGTTCACAGCCTTGAAAACCTTATGGAGCAGTTCTACTCTGCACACATGGGTCCCATGGCATCTAATCAACTCGATGGCAATTAAAAACAACAACATTCATGTTATTAGTAATTTATTGAACCCCTACTATGTGCTGTAGGCCAGAAATCAGTTTAAGGCAGGCATAATTTTGGTCCTGAGACAGTTTAGTGGGAGAGGCATATACTAAGCATTTAGTTTTGGTAAGTATCATGAAAGAAAAATAGACTATAATATTACAAAATCTTGACTGCTTGTTTTGAATAATTAATTAAATTTTAGTTCAGAAGGTCACTGATAAGCACATTATCCATTCTTCCTTCCCTTCCAAGAGTCCTTTAGAATTTTGCTATGTGCATGAAGTTTTGCTCATCCCTTTATATCCTAGAAAAATACCTGATAATGTGTGATGTTGTTGTTGTTGTTGTTATGTGCTGTCAAGTCGGACACGACAAGTAGCGATCCCTTCTTGCGTTTCTGAGGCAGTATCACTACGCAAGTAGATTGCCCAACATTCCTTCTGAGGAGTGGCTGGTAGGTTTGACTCTCCAGCCTTCTGGTTAGCAGTCAAGTGCCTTAGGCCTGGAAAAATACTTGACGTGTGATAGTGCAGAATAATTTTTAGTTTTCCATGAAACGGTGTCAGTGTTCATAGGCTTTTTAAATTAAGGGCAGACTGAAATTATCCCATGATTTAATTGAGATCTAAACCTGTAAGCCATGTAAGACCCTTTAAACCAAGATTTATCTATTTGACTTCGGTGAACCTTTTCCTTTGGCATGGAAAGATCTTTGCTCCTCTTGTTGCTATTGTTAGGTGCTATTGTGTTGGTTCCAACTCATGGCAACACTGTGTATGGCAGAATGAAACATTACTTGATCTCCTAATCAGTGAAAATACAACTTTAAATTTATGGATTGTCTATTCAGTTTATTTGTATCCTCAAAATCAGTCATTCCTGCAAATGTACTGGTACATTTCTTTTTATCGATTATTGATGAGTTTATTCACACTAAATACTGCTGTTTCTTTGCTTCATTCAGAGATATACCGCATTGTTTCTCAGAAGCAAATGTCAGACAGACGTGAAAATGACATGTCTCCAAGCAACAATGTGGTTCCTATTCATGTTCCTCCAACCACTGAAAACAAGCCAAAGGTGCAATGCTGTCAGAACATCTAAGGTGTTTTCTCTTCTCCCCTAGAAGGCTGTGTATAGTCCATTTCCCAGGTCTGAGATTTAAATATATTTGTAATTCTTGTGGTCACCTTTGTGTTTTATTACTTCCTTATACTTATGAATTTTTCCATGTCTTGAGTCTTTGATTTTAGCTTTATAAAATCATCCACATGTCCCAAATGACTGCAGCTCTTTTTCATGCTATGGCCACACCAGCCTTAGTTTAATAAACTGAATGTTTGGATTCCTCAATTTTGTTTACTTTTCATCATGGTAGCCTGTCACTGTAGGATATAGTAGAATTTGATCACTCAAAGCTCAGATCTGTTGGTCTTGATCAAATCAAACTAAGACCTTTAAAAAATCAGCTGTTATTTTGCCCCACAGAGCAGCTTATAATTAATACACTCTTCTCTCAGTGCAGTGTATATTTCCACAAATCTAAAAATTACCCTTTAAACATAGCAAGATTTTGAGAGCTTGAAATTTATCCATTATTCTGAAAGTCATTTTCCTAAAATGCCTTAATAAATTTGTGTAGTTTAGTGTATTTTGTTCTTTAATTTTTGTAAGCATCAAAGTTGGTTAGAGAGAGGGGCACTTTTTTCTGAACAAGAATAATCTTAATAAACACAAAACGACTGTTATGGTTTTGGCAGCAGTATGATTATGGGGCCACATATTATATAATGCTGCCTGACAGACTGGGAACTAGTGACTGGTGGAATTCCATCTGAAATGCCACTGTTGCAACAATCAGGCAGCCCACATCATTTAACTGATCTAATTTCCCAGCAGCAGATCATGCAGCATTTTATTGCTCAGGCAATGACTGGATTAATGCTGGTAGTATCAAACCTTTAAGTGTTAATTTTTTCTTAAAACTTTCCAGTAAATGAAATGCAACCTAGTTTTGTCACCATATCCACCACAGGCATGGGTAATTATTTTGATAGTGCTGATATTTGAGTTTTACAGTATGTTATAGAATATAGTCCAGTTAAGTCTTTGGTTTCAGTTTGTCTAAGGAATACAATGAGAGGTTACTTTCTGCTCAAGTGATATCACTTAAAGGCATGTATTCTTTTAGTATGTAAGATGAAATAGTACCTTGAGTTTAAATAGAATGCATTTAGGCATTGTACAAACTTAACATAGTTTTCTTCCACTACATGTTGAAATCAATGGAGCAACTAGTTTCTCATTCAGAAATGTGCACACTGATATTTAGTTTTACTTTTTTGTGGATAATATTAAGCACTTACTCTGCAGTGTTCTGCAAATTGTGTCAACTGCAGTGATACTATTCAGGATGGTGGGATATCCCAAAAAATATATATGTGTGGGCTTGCACAGATTACTTTGTTTCATGATTACTCTTCTGTCTTTTGCGGTGCTCATGACGTGTGGGGTGCACGGAAGGCATTGCTGTAGTCATTCATTTTGGTTTTCGTCTACGGCCACTTTATTTTCCTGTATTGGTTATGAAGATATTATCTGTTTGTAAATTGCTACTTTGTATTTTATGCATGCTTTGTAACTTGATTTTTTTTTTCAGTTATTGATTTGGAATATATTCACATTCTAATAAACAGTTATAGGGGGACTGACTATTCCTTATGTTGTCAGATTACATTTTTCCTTTGAGTGCTTTGGATGGAGCCTTGGAATATTTTATTCTAATGAGTAAGATTGTAGGTTCTTATTTATTAACAGAGTAAGCGTTGAGTTTGGGGCATCGATGTGTGAATTCAGCTTTACTTTTAGACATGTAGTTTGATTTTAAGGGGCTCTGATCATTGAATGGTTAAAGCATCTGGCTCCTAACCAGAAGGTCAGTGGTTTGAACTTAACAGCCGCTCTGTGGGAGGAAGATGAAGCAGTCTACTTCCATAAAAGATTTACAGCTTTGGAAACTCAATGAGGCAGTTCTACTCTGTCTTACAGGGTCACTATGAGTCAGAATCAACTGTCTTACAGTGGGTTTGGTTTTGGTTTAGTTCATTTATCTTTTTCTTGGAAAAAATATTACCCAAAACATTAGGGAACTAGTCTCTGTGCTTTCATATGTTAACAGTATTTCCAGACCCAGGAAAAGGCTTCTTACTCAAAATTGATAGTGATTTTTTTTTTTTTTACAAAATTATATAAGAAACAAAGGAGAAACTAGATAGTGAGTCAAATATGAATAAAGTAACTTTGGATTTTTACCAAGTATAGACTTAATGCTTCCTTGGGCATGGTTGGATCTTGGGAGAAATCCAAGGAACATTAGGTATGAGGAGAAGATTACTTTAATTGTATTTCAACAAGTATCTTCATTCTGCGTAGTATCTCAGGAGACAAATTGTCTCAAGTAAGAAACACTAAGTTTTTAAATACTGTGACAATTCAGGGCTCAATGCAGTTTAGAAGTATTTTGCTGCTTGACCATGCTTTTCAGTTATTTTAGCTTTGAATGGTTCTTTTTACCTGTTCTAGTCTCCCAAAAAGTCACTTAACCATCGTGCCTTGATTTAAACTTGTATATCATTGTTCTTTACTGCTAGCTATTTGCGATTTCCCTCTAATAGTAGTTTTCACTGTGTAAGGGTAAGTTGTCCTTAGCCATTGCATTGAGTATGCTAAATTTTAACTTTTACAACTCTTAAGAAGTGCTCCACAGTGAGTTATGCCAGAGGTTTTTTAAATTCTGAAGAGTTCTACAGCAGAGTTAGACTTCTTAGGAGTTTGGATTGTCCATCAGAGCTACCCACATTTATTTTATCATTGGGAAATGAATATCTCAATTTTTTTGTCTTCAGTGATTTGTATTTACAGAATACAAAATACAGATGTTTTCAGTGGTTTGAGCTGTTGTTATGATCTCATTTACTTTAAAGATACAAAAACTTTGGCCTACACCAGTAGCAATTATTATCCTGGATGAGTAGGTAATTAAGAACTCATTCTAATCTGTTAGGTTTTGATTTATGGAACTAAAAGAAAAATGGAGATTGGTTATCTGACTTCTCACAAACATCATAAACTTGAAAAAAAAAAGGAAAACATTAGGAAAATAGGAACTTTGTGTAAGAATTGTGCATAACATCCATTTCCTATGTTTTTTTTTAAAAAAAGAAGACCATTAAGGGAACCCTTTCTACCACATCATTTGAGGATGGACAGCATGAAGTTAGGCAAGGAATTACAACACCAGTGCCAAAGAAAAGAGGGCTGATTTTTTTTTTTTTTTCTTGTTAGGGCCACAACGCTTTGTGGGACTTGACAGGTCATTTTCCTACTCACCTATACAATATGTCAAAAAAACTTGGCCTGTCTATCTAACGTTTTAAGTAATGGTTGTATCCCTCAAGCTGTAGGAGACTGATGACAACAATAAAGTGATATAAAATGTTAATTACGTTACACTTATGTAAGGGAGACAGTTAGGCTGAGAGAGAATTTTAATGAGGATCATTTCCCTGAAAGTGTAATTGGAAGATGGAAAAAGAGTATTTGAAGGGAAATTTTATGCTAGGGATGTATTAGAAAATATGCTAACCTATACTGTGTGACAGGAACCCTGGTAGTGTACTGCCTAAGGCACTTGACTGCTAACCAGAAGGCTGGCAGTTCAAACCCACCAGCCACTCCTCGGAAGGAAGGTTGGGCAATCCACTTCTGTAGTGATACTGCCTCGGAAACCCAGGGAGGGGTCGCTATGAGTCAGGTCTGACTTGATGGCACATAACAACAATACTGTGTGACACTTTAGGAGCTCTGGTAGCGTAGTGCCTAAGGCATTTGACTGCTAACCAGAAGGCTGGTGGTTCAAGCCCACCAGCCACTCCTTGGAAGGAAGGTTGGGCAATCTACCTCTGTAGTGATACCACCTTGGAAACCCAAGAGGGCTTGCTGTGAGTTGGGGCTGACTCGATGGCACATAACAACAACAACATACCATGTGAGTTAAAAGATTAAAAGTGGCAGCTCTACTAGAGCACTGGACTAGGTGACAAAGACTTGGGTTCTGCCTATAGCTCTTCCAGTCATTTCATCTCTGAGCCTTACCTTTCGGTTAATGAGGGGACTGGGTTAGATAACTTCTGAGTTCATGCCAGCTTTAACTCTTGTCATTCTATGAATGAACTCTCTTTTCAGGTACTAATAGCAAAATGATTACATATTCTAACTCAAATATAGATGAGTAAAATTCAGGTACACACTTTTTAAGATGTTTTATTGTTACCACAGTAACTTGAGTAAAATACCATCTTTATATCCATGTTAACTCCATTAAATAAGATGAATGATTTCAGAACATTTGTAAGACAGCTGTCAACTTTAGTAATATACAGCAAAGTACCATATGTGCTAAGGGGGAAGGAGTGTTTGACAGCCTGCTATGTTGACTGTAAATTGAGAACTGCTTGTTTTTTGGCTTTTGCTGTTAAAAAAAAAAAAATGCTGTTGGATTTTAATGTATGCTTTAAAATATACTCAGTCCATTAGAACTGAATTTCAAAAACCCATTAGGTTTAATTTTTTAATAGACTCTAATAGAAATAAACAAGGTAAATCAGTCCATGAACTAGCTATCCAGTAGAAAGTGATTAAATCCAAGCGTGTAGGTTTATGTGTATACACATGTGGTGGTTATGTTTGTGTGTCAACTTGGCTGGGCCTGGTTGAGTGGCTGGGCAGCTAGTGGTAGTTATTCCCCATGATGAGACTGGCCATCAACTCCATGGTGGGATCTACCATAAGCAGCTGAGTAGCTGCTTTGGGTATATGGTCTTCTTCCCGTATATAAGCAGCAGCTTTGGGAATGGCACACTTGGCCCCTGCCATGTTGTTGTTCAGCAGCCTGCCACGCTCTGCCGACCTTGGGACTTACAGTGGACTTGAAGTAATGGCCTGCTGTGTGGGTTGGTAACATCGGGACTGTGTCTTTTTACTTGTCAATCTTGGGGTTTGTCAGCCTCAGCAGCCAGCAGCTGAGTGAAGAAAAGCCTCCAACTTCAGTGGGCTGGGAGCAGGACGCAGAGCTGCAACCCAAAGTTGAGAGAGCTTTCACCCAGCCCCTACAGCCTGGCACTTTGAACTTGGACTTAAAGCATCCAAATTGTAAGAATAAACTCTTGTTTGTTAAGGCCATCTCATTTGTGGTGTATAGTCTTGTCAGAGTGGCACTAGGTAGCCAGAACAACACACAATATAAATGGCATTATTACTCAGCTCTTGGTGTAGTAATCTAAGTATTGGTATTCTAAACATGATTTGGCTTAAATTCTTTAACATTTATTAGGCATAGAATTGAGCACAAGATGGCATGTAGATTGGCTTGTTGTCTTCTGTTACCAATGATAATAGTGAAAATTAGTAGCCAACAGGATTCCTTTTCTACTTAACCCATTGCTGTAGAGTTGGATCCAATTCATAGTGACCCCTGTGTCAGATCCTGTTATTTCCTGGTCCCATTGAGTAAGAGTACTGCTTTTAGTAACCATTTTCTTACTGACAATCTCTAGTCTCTTAGCATGTCATTTTCTCTACTTTGTTACTCTGATATCTCTAGGAAAGTGGTGTGGTCCCTGGTCAGATCTTTAAGAAGTTACTGACCATTGTACTAGGGTCTATGCCAATGCCTTTCATCATATGGACCTGGGAAAATTATAGATGGCCATACCTTAAATGAGAAAATCTGGGACGCCCCAGGAAGCACTCTTATTTCTGTAGGCTATCTTTGATGTGAAAACAACTCTGGAGGAGATTATTAGAGTCCTCAGTTACTAGTTTTGATTTACATTAAAGTGGATGCCTAAAATAACTTTGTACTTTTATAAAAATCTAAGGTCCCTATGAGAGCCCTGGTGGTGCGGTGTTTAAGTGCTCAGCTTCTCACTGAAAGCTTGATGTTTGAGCCCACCAGCTGCTCAATGGGAGAAAAGACCTGGCAATCTACTCCCATAAAGAAAACCCTGTGGGGGCAGTTCTGTTGTGTCCTGTAGGGTCACTATGAGTCAGAATCCATTTGACAACAACAGGTTTGGTTATTTTTGAAGGTCCCTATGTTTTCTGTCACCCAGGGCTCTGTAGGGCCATCTGCTGGGTGGACAGTAACTTGGGAGACACAAGCTGGGAAGAGGAGGGGCTTTGCAACCCAGAGAAGAAAACATAGCATTGCACTGATCACCAGCATTCTTTATTCCTGCCCTTTTGTGACTGCTAAATTCCAAGATCCACAAGGCCAGGGAATGTGCTTTGTTTGTATTTATATTCCTAATATCTTCTCTTCCCACTTCCATGTCAGAGCTTTGCACTCTGAGTACTCGAGTTACTTGTTAAATAAATGTCTTTTCTTCTTGTGCTGGTGTTCATTTATTACAGGGGAGGACCACCTGAAAGTGAGGGGACTAATCCTAGGATTTATCTGGTAAACTAGATAGCTATAGCTAAAGAGTTAACCATTCTGTTTATTTTTTTATTATAGGAAATTTTAAGCATAAACAAAAGTATAAAGAATTATGTAACAAAATTACATGTATCTATTGCCATTTACTCATAAATAGAGAAATTTTATCGTCTGAGAAAGATTTCTGTCTCTTGTTGCCACATACTGATTAAATGGGCCCCTTCCTTTCCTCTGCTCGGATGAATGGCTAATAGAATGTAATACTTAACATTCTTGGATTTTCTTTGTTGAGTGCACAGCCTGCAGTGATTGACCTATGGTTATCCAATGACACCTACTCACTATCTCATTATCTGGCATTTTGCATTTACAGTTATAGTAAAAAGAAATCTACAATGTCATGTATTAAGGTCATACTCCTGGCAGTAACAAACGCCAAGGTGCAAGGCAAGAGTGATGCTGGCAGTGATGGTTAAGGTTAAGGGTCAACTTTCTGGGCTATGATTTTCAGTGGTTTGATGGTTAAATGATGATGTAGCCACTTTCTATTTTTACATAATGAACCTGGTCTTTGGAACTTAACCATGTTGGTAAGTGAGGAGTGAGTGGGTGTATTGGGTAATATTCCGAGCCTTGTATCTCATGTTATAATTCTATACTGTTATTCTCAGTAAATACTTTTTGGCCTTACAACTCTTAATTATAGTTGTCTTTTGCTGAGATGTTAACCCCCAGCCCTTGAGAATGGTCTCAGACTGTTAGTATGATGTCTCTTCTGCACAAATCTTTAATTAGCAAAATGTATTTTTGGCTAAACATTTTACTAAATTGGAAAAAGTTTTGAGTATTACGTAAATCTTGTGAACTGAAAAGTTGAAATGTTTTGGTAATGATGTAAATATAAGGATAATATACAAACTTTTGAAAGTGTAAGGAGAAATTTTAAACTTATACCACTGGATGCATTCAGTAACCTATTATTTTTAGCATCTGTGTTTTATTACAAAATTAATCCTGTTGCTTCTTTACCAGTTTGGTCAGAGGTTATGTTTCTAAAGGTCCTAAAGCAGATGCACCCAGGGTAACTAACTATACTGAATGAAAACTTCTACTAGTGGAAAGCTATTCATTGCTTTTATGCAAATTAGGTGGCCCAAGCACTTGCCTTTATTCCCATAGAAGTACCTTTGTGCCTCTGGAACTAAACACAAGCTGTGATAGTTGTCTTTGACTCCAACTCTTTGTGGAAACAGAGAAACCCTCTAATTTTAATATACTGATGTGTATGAGATTTTATTCAATAATTTTTAGACATGAATATGTTGGTTCCATCCATTAATTTAAAGGAAGAGACTTCTTTGTTTATTAATTTGATAAAACTTTTTCACTTTATTTTCAAGCATGTATTGGGATAATTTTCACTCCTCCAGCTGCCTAAAGTGACCACAGAAAGTAATAGTTCTGCCTTTAAACCTAAAGTGTAGATTATAAATTTTCACTTTGCAACATGACAGTAGGCATTCCTGTTAGTTGAGAAATTTGTTTTATTTTGTACAAGGTACAATACCTCTTCACAGTGAACAAATAAATTACAAATCTGTGTTGTTTAAAAAAAGTATTGCCATTTCATAGTCTCACTTATGCTATTGTACAATAATTGTGTTTTCTTCATTAATCTGAACTGTGTCCACATCAGTTTATTTGATTGAAAATTTTAGTTTCTGTGAAATAATTGAACAGAACTTCCCAAGTCATCAATAAAATGAACTCTGAAATGCAATGCACGTGTTTAGGTTGACTGTGAACCTGTTTGTGCCGTGCTAATAAGAAGTTCCTAATAGTTCCTCTGTAATATTGAAATATCTTTTATAGGTAACTCTAAGATAAGTGAAGGCAGCTGTTGTCATCATAGATTACTCACCCCCTCTACCTTCCCTTCTCTGTGTTGCCTGATTTGAGCAGTATTACAATTCTTCAAAAATCACAGAATGCTAGAGCTGAAGACCTGTTAAGAGTTCCCTTCCCCCTCGCTGCTTCTCCCTTTAATATATGGGGGGGAAAGAACCCAGGGGGGCAAATAACTTGCCCACAGTAACAACCAAATCTCTTTACCCTGTACTCTAGCTATTCTTCCATGCTACCTCTTCTGAATACCTTTGCCCAGAGCATGGTTGGCAAAACAGAGGTGAAACTTGAGTGATGCTGCCTGTTTGCAGTCTGCCAGGTAGCAGTTAATTGTACATGCAGGATAAGGGAAGAAGATAAAACCTGGAATTGAGATGGAAGTTTCTCCTTGTGATCTGACTTCACCATGCTTCTTAATCCTTGCTTCATAATTGAGCACTGGTTGCTCTGAAATACTGAGGTAAGTCTTTATCTATATTTCTTTCTTACATATGTATGTGAACTATTTACTTGGGTCTACAAAGTAATTTGCTAGTATTTATATTTTAATAAGGCTTTTGTGGAAAGTAAATTTGCTATTGCTGATCACTTGCTCCCATGCACGCATGCAGCATTCATGTTAAGTATTATATATTTTCCCCTAACAATGAGATTTCCTCAAGTCTTGGGTGAAGTGGGCAGGAGGAGGGATTTACTCATTTTTTTATTTCCTTGCTTTTGTTGGTTACTGCCCAAACTAAAAGCACTTGCCCAATGGTTAAAGCACTCCATTGCTAACCAAAAGGTCTGCAGTTCAAACCTACCAGCTGCTCCATGGGAAAAAGATGAGGCAGTGTGCTTCTGTAAAGATTTGCAGCCTTGGAAACTGTGGGTAGTTCTACTCTGCCCTGCAGGGTTGCTATCAGTGGGTTGGGTCGGGTTTGGCCCAAACTAATGGATTCCACGGCAGACTTCTGATTTGTCCCAATGGCTTCAGAATGCCTGTACTTCTGTACCCTAGCTTTGCAGTTGTTTAGTTCCTCTTGTATACCATTTTGGAAGTACTTTTTACTGGCTGGACTGGTATCAGAGAATGGAGTGGTGCAGGAGTGGTCACTAGATTCCTAGGTTTGCCTTTCTTTTAGTCTAATTTTTGTGAGGGGGTCCTCGTTAGGACTTGGGAGTTGACTTCAATTCAATTGATCTGAGCCTCAGCTTACCTGTGTTTGTCAATAGTGGAAAGTATAGACACATCTGAATACTGGGATCTGAAGCATTAATGTATTGTGATATATTTTTGACCATCAGTAGGAGGTGATTTTAAGGTTGTGTAAGAAGCACTTGATATCCTTAGATGCTATTTAGTATTAAGTTTCTACATCACGTTACAACAAGTGGTTACAGTCCATTCTTTCTTTGATAATTTCAGTTAGTTCTATCAAAAAGCATAATATACTTTAAGCAATTTAAACTTGCTATATCCGTATTTGTCTTATTTCCTCTACACTTTCAGGTTCCATACTACATCAAGCTCAAGATTTTATGAACTGCCTGAAAGCAAGGACTCTTCTGAGTCAAGGAATGCCACCTAAATAAATTGGGGAGGCCAAGTAGCTCTTTGATCCTTAATTCTTATCAGTCTATGATTAACTCAAAGCATCGTCTCAGAGCCCTATTTTATACGGAGTGACTCAGGTATTGGATGGACTAAATGCCAAGACTGACTTGTAATGTTCTTGGCCTTTGAATTGGCAAGATTTGGTAAAGCTGGCCCAGAAATCATTATTGTAGATGGAAAGAGGCTGCTGCTTTGGAAAGTTTATTTATTTTTGGCCTATTACCAAAATGGGGGAGAAAAGAAAATGTTAATTGATATTTATTAAAGTCTTATTTTTTAAAATTGAAGTTGTCAGTATTAGACTGTATGCTAAACTCTGTAATTTTGGCCATTGTAGTTTGATGGACCAAGACATGAATGCACAGGTACTTTAAGTATTGATATTAACATAGTTTGTGTCTATGTATTGATTATCTTAGGTAATAAAACATGTTGATGGTAACAGCAACCAAAGTACATAATACATTTCAGGTACTTTAAGGTAATTCTCTCCCCTCCCCAGTCCCCAGTCCCCCTAGGAAGGTTTGTAAAACCTATTCTACATGCTTTCTAAGCATCATATTATCATGTTCCAGATAATTGTATTTATATATATATATATATATAAAATACATATATGCATATATATATTTAGCTGATGTTGATGAATAGTTGTATCTTAAATGTTTTTAAAATTATATAATACAGGGCACCTGGGGTTTGAGGTTGGTAGGTAATAGGTTTGTCTTTGAACAGACATCTTTGAATAATTACCCCAATCCCACTTGGAAACTCTTCTTTAATTCCAGGTAAAAGTAGTAACTAACATGCAGCTGGAGTATGTACCATTATTTCAAGTCAAAGGATTGTCGTTCAGAGAATCAGAATATTCAGCAGAGTACATTGCAAGAGAGACTCTTATCCCTCTTAAGACTGCTTGTCCTGGAAGGGCCCATTGGCAGGACTCTGTCTTACTGGGAGGAGGTCATAATGACCAGGAATGTGGCTGTTCTTAGGTAGGTTGTATGGATTCTGGATATAGCTGGAGTTATGATCGTGGCTTTCTTGGACCCCATTGACTGTGGGCTCTGAGGAATATAGTGAAAAATGAGTTCAGAGAACAGATTAGCTTTGGTTGCCTCATTCTGGGGAAGAGAGTTCTATTAACTTGGTGGGGAGAGAAGCAAGGAGTTTACAAATTTATGGCAAATAAAGAAGGTTATGACTGTGGCTTAGGAGATGGAAAATCTAAGTGAATGTGCTGTCAGAATCTCAAGCTCTTGTCACCACCGAGAGATTTAGAATATCCTAGAGTGAAATGTCTAGTCAGTGAGCCCAGGGACATAGGTCAAACCAGGAAAAGATAGAAGAGGGTGATTTAGAAATTTGCAAATGTTTGTTCTGGTTGTTTTCTAAACTAGAATTTGTTGTCAGCAATCAGTTGAAATGTGGGTGTGGACCCACCCTCTACCGCCAGCATTTCTGCTTCATGCTAGTCCTGGTGTTTTTAAAGCTGGGTTGGCACAAGAATTTTATTTCCTGCATTGAAAGGAGAGGACAGTCCTAGGAAAGACAGTTCACCTTGGATTCTTTAAAAAGCAACAAAAGAAGGATGTGTTTTCAAGACAGGGTGAGTGGGAAGGGCTTGTTTTCACTTCAGATGCTGCACTACTGCCCTGATTTTCACTAAGTTACTTATTTGAGACACCTACCAACTTCATATATATTTTTATTAGATGTCGACAAGGATGGCACATCTGTGTACGGAGACACCCTGTGCACAGGCGACTTCATTTCTACATAGCTGCTTTCTGGAAGCTTGCAGGTGAGGATGGGTGGGTCCTTAATTGTGGCGTAAGGGTTTTCGCTGCTATTCAGGGAACAAGTGCTAGAACTGCACACGGATTCTTTCATGTAATCTGCAAAGCAAGAGAGATTTCTTAGGACAGGCAAGACATACGTCTTCAATTAAATATCAGAAGAGGAGACTGCTGTCGAGTTTATGAACCTTCAGAATTCTGGAGCTGTAAAAGCTATGATAATCCAAGATTTGCTGGTTGAGGCATGCTTTTTTAGGTAGGCAGAGTTCTTTTTCCAAAGAAACATATTTTGGGGGGATAAAGATTTTTCTTTTGAGTAATGATGTATAACACCAAAAAGACATTAATTCAAAATATTTATAACATGCTTTACATCTGTTTTATTTAATGTTTTACAATATCCTGCAAAGATAGTTTGTAGTTAACCATTTTATGAGATGAAGACCCAAGAGATGAAGTAACCTAGCTAGTAAACAGCAATGTCAAAACTTGAATCCCTGCCTTGGGACTGTGCTTTTTCTGTGATACTCTTCTTCAGAATTACTTCTGATGACAAACTCAGGTTCCGAATAAGTAGGCGTGTGTGTTTTAGCGCTCATGTATTTGGCTACTTTTAGGTGCCAAACTCTAGGAGCATCCCTGCCCTCCAGAAGCTGGTGATTGGAGTAGGGCAGAACAAAGTGTAACAGGTGTAAAAAACCTCAGTCACAAGCTAGGCCTTTGAAAAGTTCCTGTTTTCTAGCAACCCTGAAATGTATCCTCTGAGGTGGCTTGCTTCTGTTACATGTATAACAACTTTGTGCTCTGTTTAAAACATGTTAATGAAATGTAAAAAAGTGGAAGTGATAATGTAACTTGAGGGGTGTTAGGTACTTTGGGCCAGTGAAAGAACATTCCTGTGGCCAGAGAAGCTGAGATGTGTGCCACCACAAATAGTCTTTGATAACAGGTCATTGTGCTTTGGAGGGAATTTACTTTTCTGTTAATGTAAGTTATTGATGGTTGCTTTAGGTTATTGAGGTAATAGTTCCTCAATCTTGTACAAAAGTATATTCATCTATTAGTTTCTTCGAGTGTTCACAATACACTGTGATGTAGGTAGAGCAATTATTATTATTATTCCTCACCTCCCCCTTTCACATACACATCCCTTATTGCTTATCAATTGAGGCTTAGTGTGGGGAAGTGACTTCCCCAGAGTCACACTGCTTATCAGGAACGCAGCTGAGCTCTAGAACCAGGTTCAGAGCACTTCCCATCACAATTTAGCCCACCAGTCGATAGGGATGTAGGCTTTTCTCTTATCTTAGATTATGGCCTTTTAATAGTATAGGACCCTAGAGAGGAAGAGGAGAAAAGTTTTGCTAATGAGCAGTCCCAGCTAGCCCTAGCAAGCACTAAAGGGAGGCAAGATAAGTCCAGCTGCCTGTTGAGACTCACATGGGTAAAGTGGCTGGGCATGGCCTGCCCCATGCCATAGAAATCAGCCTCTCAGTGGGTACTTTGTGTCTTAGTACAGAGAAGTAGGGGATAAGCCCAGAAACCTCAACATGGCTCATTTGTCCCACTTTGGATTCTCTGAACTCACCAGCTGGTGAGTAGGTAGTACTGCTCAGAGCTTGTTTGGAAGCTGAGGACTAAAACCAAAACCAAACCCATTGCCTTCAAGTCGATTTAACTCATAGTGACCCCTCCTTGGGTTTCTGAGATGCTGTCACTATGAAAGTAGATTGCCTAATCTTCCTTCCAAGGAGTGGCTGGTGGGTTTGAACCACCAGCCTTTGGGTTAGGAGTCAGATGCCTTAGGCACTATGCCACCAGAGCTCCTTAGAAGCTAAGGACTAGTATTACTTAAGTAACATCTCCTGAGTGCAAAGCCCTCATAACACCCCTTCCTTTTTACACCCAGATGCACATCCTTTTACTTTATACTTGGCAGCTGCCTTAGATGAGTACTTTCTAAAATTTGAGAATAGCTAGTGATATAGCTCAATCTATGTAGCGCTTACAAGCTAGTCTTCACTACAGTTAGGTCATTTGAAATTTCTTACATCTTTGAAGGGGGCTGGGCAGGAAGGAGGAGTATTATTATTTAGAAATGGAAGTTCTGAGAGTTTGTTAATAACAGTGCCCAGTGTTAGTAAGTAGTTAGGACTCAACCCTTGTTTGCTCTAATACCCAAAGTGCCTTCCCCACAACATCCTGCTACCCAGTGCTCCTGCCCTGTATCTCTAAATGCAAATTAAATCTGCGGCAGCTTTACCTTACCCTCAACAAGGAATACCTTTTATCTATGGGGTAAGCTTTTTGTGGATATCCCATGACTAACTCAGTTATGGCGATGGGGAAGCCTTGAAGATCAATGCCTGTCAGAGCCTTAGCTAGCCAATAGTACCTCTCATTTTCATCAGAAAAGGCAAGGCTATTGTCAAGTTTTGGGGAATATATTGTTTGTCCTGCTCTGCAGTAGAGGGGGATGAACCTAGAAGGATAAAAGAGAAGTTGAGATTTGGGGGAAGGGATTCGGTAAATGGCGGCGGGGGGAATGTTGAATTATGGAATGATCTGATGGGTTCCTTCTCTACTGGTAACTAGTGGTGGGGAAGGACAAGGCAAGTTGGAAGATACCTTAGGAAGCCACTTTTTCCCCAGCTGTGCCCATACTGAGGGAGGATGGGGTGGGGATAGAATAACCAGCTGCTCAGACACTTCCTCATCCTTTTGTGGTTCCACCCACACCCCAGTCACTGAACTTGAGGGCATTTTGCAAAGAAATGGGAAGCATGAAGTGTATCCAAGCTCTAGGGAGTCACTCTTCCAAGATTCTATACCTGTAATTAGCATTAGGACTGAAGACTTAGTCTTATAATGCCCTGGCATTTACTTTCATCTAGTTCCTACTTACCAAAGATAACAGACAGTCATATACTGGTCAGAGACAACCCGTGGCAGTCGAGTTGATGCCAACCCATAGCGACCCTATGGGACAAAGTAGAACTGCCTCATAGGGTTTTTAAGGCTGTAAATATTTACAGAAGCAGACTGCCACATCTTTCTCCTGCAGAGCAGCTGGTGAGTTTGAACTGCCAACCTTTTGGTTAGCAGCTGACCACTACCAGGGCTACTCTTTGCTTAACCACTACCAGGGCTACTCTTTATAGACTGAAGTCACCTCTGAAACAAGCTAATTGAAATATATTCCTTTTAGAAAGGAAGCAGCAAGGATATTGGGAACAGGAGGAGTAGATTTCAGGGTCAGAAGGAGAACCAGGCTGGCTGGGGGGGAGGGGAGGAAGCATTTTGAGAATGTCATTGGGCTCCTAACTACCTTAGAACCCAAGGTTATTGTGAGGAGAAACTTGGAGATTAGAGAGCAAGGAGCATACAGGTGGGGAAGGTGGCAGCAACAGTGGGGTCAAGGCTTGCAGGTGATGGAGAGTAGTGGGGAGGACTTCTGCAGCACTTTGAACTGCCTAATAGATAAGGAATGGAACTTGGGCAGTGTGTTGCAGAATCAGTGTACTGAGGGGGAGAGGAATAGGAGATGGTGGGTGTTGAGAGGTAAAGTGGGGTTAGCACAGCAGTGTAAGTAATCTCACTCAACCTCCAGGATGACATTGAGTGGGGAAAAGAGGAGGCAGTGACTGAATTAAATTAAGGCTTTTAGAATCTCAGAGCTGGAAAAGGCCTTAGAGATGGTGCCAGTGCAACTCTCTCCTTCTATAGAGAAAGAAACCAAGATCCAGAAAACAATGCTGTGACCAGGCCAGGGCTTTTTCCCATTGAGTTTAGAGAACACTTAGACTGTTAACTCTTAGCAGTTCTGATATGGTTTTGGTCCAGTAGTTTTAGGAATTAGTTTCATTCTTGATACAAACTAGTTTATTCACTGTTTCTTTGAGGGTTCAGCAAATTAATGGGCTTGTTCTCTGTCCTTGATTGGTATTTCTGTAAAGTTCTGAACTGTGACATACCATTTTTCTCTCTTTGAATTCTCTTGTTCTGATGCACTGGTACCTAAGATCTGCTGTTACATTTGCCCACACTACTTCTCTCTTCTTTTTTCTAATAAAGCATTTAGTCAAAGTTGTGAAACAAAATCTGGCTGCTACCTGTTAAGGCTCTCCCTGCTCTCAGATTCTCATATATGTGATCCTACCAAACAGGAATGAAATGACATGCAGGTAGAAACACTGCTTTCCTTAGTTTTGTCTTAACATTACAGGTCAGGAGTCTGAAAGTAGCTATCCTAATGACAGTGTACAGACAACAAAGTGCATAAGAAAGTTGTGTGCTCATTTATTGAGATGTCTGGGCCTACCTCAGCTTATTCACGCTTGCGTCATGCATATTCTCAGAGTTTGGAAGGGTCCCTGGAGATCTTTTTGCTCTATCTCCTTACTTCTTCAAGAAAGAAAACTCAGATCTCAGGTCATGGTAATTAAATGACAGAGCTGTCCTTTCTGTTTTTTTGCTTTACGTACTGTAATGATTCTTGTTTGTACCCCCATTTGCATGGTTTAAGGCAAACTCACAAAAAATGTAAGCTCCCAAGGGAGCAGTGTCCTTTGGCTGGCTGGGAACCTAGTGGTGACCTCTTATCCTTAGACAGTTCTCCTGGGCCTTGCACATCCTAACAAGTGCTGATTGGGATTTACTCCCCCTTACTGCCCTCTGAGTCAGAATTAAGTACTCACCACCACCACCCACCCATAGTTCACCCTCTTTTAATAACCACTCCACTAAGAGCTATAGACAGCTAGTTCTCCCTGGTTAGGAAATGGTTGCATTTCAGGTGTGAGTATCTAAGGCTAGAACTTAAAGACCAGAACAGTTATCTAGGAAATCTGGGTTCGTTTTTTCCAACCATTTCTAAATGCTAGTTGGGCGGTAATGTTGCATAAGAATAACCTGATGTACTCAGCACAAATGGAGATTCCAGGGCCTGGCTCTAGCTCTACTGCCTTAGTATCTCTGGGAGATAGGGTCTGAAACTGTATTTTTAATTAGCTTGCCAGATGATCCTGCTGCACAGCCAGTTTTAAGGTATCCATTGAGACCTTTGCTGGTCAGTCATCTCACTTTCAGCTTGACTGAGACTCTTTTAAATAGACCCTAGAGACAAAAAGACAGCCCCATTACATTTGTACAATCCTTTACAATATGTGAAAACACTTTCAATCTTTGATTTTATTGGATAGTCAAATAACCTTGTTGGACAATAGGATAGGCATTATTATCCCAATCTTGCAGATGAGGAAACAGCCCTGGGGATCTCAGTCTTCAGTCACAGTTAATAAGTGACAGAGCAGGGATATAACCCAGGTTTGTGTTGTTCCAAAGCTGCCTATTTCACACAGCCTGTCATTTAATCCTGGGGCCTAAATGCAGAGACAGTTCCTGACCTCTCATCTTTGGCTTCACATGTAGACTTCCTAGAGGGATGATCTGACTGACAGCTCCCATGTGTTCGGGATTAGTTCTGGCTTCCTGCTCTTGGACAGAGATCTCCAGAGGGTGGAGTGCCAAACAATATTAACACTGGTTATCATTTTCATTCCTTGTGCTCCAGAAAGCCAGCAGGTACAGGGTGGTGTTCCTCCCCAGCACAACGACAGGAGGCCTCTGGGGGCAGGTAGATTGACTTTATTTCAGATTTTATAATCAATTAACTTGTGCTAATTGGTTGGATAATGACGTTCTACATTTCTGGAGACATTTAGTTGGCATCTATAAAAGAAACCCACAAGCATTTGCTAAGCAGGTGCAACTGAAATCGGAAGACAAAAATCATTATTATTATGATTGTTCCTCCTGGGCAGAGCTACCCAGCAGTCCCAGATCCTCTCGTCCTTTAACTTTTTGTGTGTGGGAGTGGGGTGAGGAGAAGATGTGTAGTTTCTCTGAGGTGGAATTCCTGGCCATTTAAGATTTGCACTCTTTATCTTGCTAATAAGCCCTTTCTAATGGGACATTAGGATTGGATACTCTACCTTTGAAGCCTTTGTCCATAATGTATGTGTTTTGACGTCTATCCATTCCACAAGCACCTGCATAAAAACAGGATAAGGAAAGAATAGTATGGAGTGAGTGAGGTTTACTTGGACTGCATATGTTCTTTTTCTTTCCACTACCCAGAAAATAGGTATTTATTGGTACATTGCTCTGGGTTTAATCTGAGCTATAGGGATTCTTGAAGGGCTCCCAAACATTAACGGTGAGCTATAGCACTCCATGGTATATTTAGCACTCCTCCTCTTTAACCTTCAGCCCTGAGGGAACGTCTTCCAGGAAATAACAAAAGGCAGTTCTGATGCCACCTGCAGTCACTGTAGGTGAAATTCCAGGCTCCAAAGGTATAGAATGAGAAGTGAATCAGAACTAGTCCCTAACTTGCAGTAGGAGAGGAAGGAGGTATGCATTCCAACCCCCAGTTCTGTTTGATTTTGGAATGGGGTTGGAGACAAGTTTTCCTCACCTCTCCCAGCTCTGGTCCTGCCTCTCCTCTCCTGGATCAACTGAGGGAGGCCAGAGAGCAAGGAGGACAGGTTGCTGAGGTTCTTGATGAGTCATCTTTACAGGATGTAAAGTCACTCCCATCCACAGCCAGCTTTCTTAGTTGCCCATTTTTATGAATGAACCACTTGCACATAATTGAGAGTGTCTTTGAAAAGTGTTGTCAATGTTTTTCAGCCACAGGGATTTCTTTCTCCCTTTTGTGGCTGTCACATTTTATCCTAGGTTCCCACAGTGCTTTGTGTTGACCATCAGCTGGAGGCAGGACATAAAGCTTCAGAGACCAAACTTAGGTTCTTTGCTACTGGCCATCTCAGAAAAGAAATTGTTGGGCATTTCTATGTTGAGACAGTAATGATTCTGGCTCAGAGTTAAAGCCATTTTAATTTACCTTTCAACTGGGAACATAGTACCAGGCTAGGTGTGTAAAACATACTTAATAAAATATAGATTGACCTCATTGACTCTCCTCAAAGTTTCTGACACTGAAGATAAACCCATTGTTTAAGAACCTCCATGTATCCTACCACATAGAGTGCCCAAGTTGAATTTGCAGAAGTCTTGCAAATTGAATTAGTTCTGTCTGTCTGCCTTCTATACATTACTGAGTGATACTGCTGAACCAGGTCCAAGTTCTTTTCAAGTTTGTTGTTACTCTAAAGGGCCTATAGATACGTGTGCCATTCAGAAACATAACTGCAACAATCCATATTCCTGGCATCTGTTCAGCACTTTATAACAAGTGTTTCCTCTGTCCTCTCTGAGGGAGGGAGGCTTGACTGTTAACTTTTCTCCATTTTCACAGAACAGAAAACAGAGGCCCAAAGAGGGCCCAAGGCCACACCAGAAAGTGAGAAAGCTGAGTTGTGACTAGATAGAGCCCAGATCTCCTCAAATATTCACTCCCATTGGCCACCAGCCCACCTGGGGAAAAGCCAAAAAATGACTGTGGTAGCTCTAGCTATCCCAATTGAAGAGTCGCATCTGCTTTGAATTCTGCAAAGCAGGGAGCAGTCTTTGGGTTGAACCCAGAGGATCTCCGTGTGGAAGAGATACAGAGTGATGGTGAGGTGGTGTTATTGAGTGCCTTGGACACTGGCCAGGGCATCCAGAGCTGATAACACAGCTTCCTGGGTATTTGTCCGCAGTCTTTGCAGCCTATGCCTGCCCGAGGGGCAGATGAATTCAGAACCTTTACCTTTTCTAGTGCTGCTGGACCTAGGGACCTGCAGGGGTTGGTAGAGCTGCATTTCCCTTGAGTCCTAGAAAACCAGCTAGTCTGAACTCATGCCCAGTGTGCTAAGTATGGCAGCCAGAGCTGCCCAGCATGCTAATGCACTGCCCTGGTACCTAGAGGGGCTACTTCATAGAGATGCCACATTCCCTGTTCATTCATTGTACTCGCTCTTATGGCACCTGTTTCTGTAACTATCACCCACAGGCTCCCATGTCAGGAATGACTTTCCAAGTCTCATTTTTACACCTCTCCCAAGTCACCAGGTTTGACGCTAATACAGGAGCACAGAGGATATTGGCCAGGAAGTCACACATTGTGCCCCAGCCTCTCCAGAGTCCTGCAGGACAACTCCTGCCCCTGCTCCATGAGCTGGGAAAGCTTGGTCTGGCTCTGGTGGGTCTGGAGTCTCGCTGGGGTGCTAATGCTCTTTAGCCAAAAAGTCAATTCTGCATTATCCACACCGACAGAGGCCAGCGGCCCAGAGAACACCAAAAATATCACCATCTCCAAGTCATTTCTCAATGTTTTTGGGTTGTATTCTGTGGCTTGTAAAAAGTATGATTGTATTGTGTCCCTTCCACTTAATACCAGCCACAGTTTGTCCATAAACACTGACCATCATGGGAGCAGGAGTTATGGGGAAGATCCAAATAGGCTTCCTTCAGATAGGGGATTGGACTTGGAGACTAATGTTGGGAGGGAGGACAGCTCTGGGAACCCAGGGGTGGGGTGGGTAGGGAGCAGGGCAGGTGCTGGGTCTCACCTAGTATGATAGCTTCAGGGGCTCGGGGTGGAGGGTAGGGCTGAGAGTCTGACCTGGTGAGTGTGGCTCAGCGGGACGACTGAGGTGTCTAAGTTCAATGTAGAAGTCCTCGGGCGGGTACCTGGCCTCCAGGGCACTGATCTGGAAATGGGAGTCTAGTGAGAGGAATGACAGGGAGGAGCCATTATTCCCAGGGCCCTGGTGTGGCAGGGAAAGGGGGTGGGAAGTACACAAAGAGATGAAGGTCAGGGTGGGATAGGCTGGAAGGAGATCACGGCCTCTATGTGTAGCACCCAAAGAGCCAGGGCCAGGATGGCCGGGGGATCTGCTAGAGCTGAGGCCATCTGCTTTGTTTCTCCACCTCCCACCCCCAAAAGGAATGGCTACTTTCTAGAGCAGGGGTACCTTGGTAGAAGCTGGGTCAGAGAGAGAGCCTTTTGCCAGATGGTGAGTGCACCTTTTGCCTCCACCTGGAATCTCCATATCTTGGCCCAGCTGTCCACCTGCGTCACAGCCACCCTCTCACACAATACAGGAATGAAGAGGGTCTTGGGCTTCATTTGCTTACAAGAGCTGAAATAGTGGCTTGGATCTCGTTCCCACACCCCTCCTCCCTGGGGGAAAACCCTGCTCAAGACACAACTACCAACTCTCTCCCTTTGAGCTGGGACAGGTCGCCTGTCAATGTGGGGAGGAGTACAGGGTGAGACATGATGGCAGGAGACCAAACTCAAACCACTACTGACCTAACACGTTCACATAGCTGTAGGGGGTCCAGCCTGCTGTGTCTCTGTCAAGGGACTTGTTACTGAGCTGTTTGGAGAGTAGGAGAGCCAGTTAATACCTAGTGCCCGTGAGGTGCCCCTCCCCAGCTTTTGTTCTGCCAGCCTCAGTGTACCCTTCCTTGTGATGAGCCTCACTCACTCAAGTCCTAGACCATTAAGCTAGGAGAAAGCCAGGTATTGCATAGGCCACCATGGTGTGGCTGAGGCCACTGGGAATAGAGGATTTCCCCATACAAGCTGTGTGGCTGAAGTTATAGGGTTCTCAGGCCTCTTGGGGTAAAGGAGGGCAGGGCCCCCCATGAGCCAATAACTGCCCTGAGCCAAACTGGCCCTAATGGGAAGTAGGTTAGCTGGGCAGGGCTGAGCTGGAATCTTAGAGAGGTTGGGGCTGAGCCACAGGAGTGGGGGCTCTGGCAGTGCCTTAGCTGCAGCATGATGCTGTCTCCAGCACAGGGAGATTCTGAGGCTGCGTGCAATATCACTGTCACCTCTGCCACCTGACCTATGTGGACTGTGAGAATCTACTTTTCATGGGACCCAGGGAAAGCTTCTGGGCAGGGTGTTTTGAGGGTTATGGTACAATCCTTTCTTTCTCTGGATTCTCACAGCTGCCCTTTATCTTAGGCAAGGATGGTTTATCCTCATTCACAGATGGGGACTGAGTCCTGGCTTCTGGGTCTTGTTCCTGGTCACACATGGAGTCAGTGGCAGAACTGGGTCTAGAACTCAGATCTCAACTACCAGACCTGTGCCCTTTTCATGTCATCACAGTTGCCTGCCTTTGCTACAGATCTGCCAGACTGAGGAGCCCATGACCAGAGGGTCACCAGTAACTTGGGCCCCTACTGAAAGAGGTGGCTAGTGCTTCCCTGTTAGAATGAGACTGAGAGTGACATGATCATAGGGGCTTTTGCCTTTCTCACCTGGCACCCTTTGCCTTTATTCTGCTGAAGTTCTGATAATGTGACTCCAGTTAATCAAAGGTCTCCTACTGGGAAACTCTAGACTCCTTCCCTCCACTTCTAGCTCCTCAGACAAGCCTGAAGCTGAAGCTGGGAATGGGGAACTACACAGGAAGAGTGGCCAAAGCTACAGGCTGTGTATGAGGCTAATGGGCAGAGACTGCATCTGGGCCTCAAGGCTCCTTATGTGCAATACTCCCTGTTTAACAGGTATGGAGACTGAGAGCCCCTGAAGGAGCAACCCTGAAAGTGGTTGCCCTTCGGGCTGTACAGAGTCCTATGTTGCTGGGGTTCATGCTGCAGTGCCGCCTTGTGTGTGGCAGAGGGCATGGACTTGGATTGATGGACATTCTCAGTGGGATAGACAGGGAGGAAAGGATTCCCAGAGCTCCATAGCAGAGGCCTGAAGTATAAGAGCTATGCTCCTGGCCCATGTTACAGGAAGCTGAGAGCCCTGTGATTGTCCTTCAAGAAGAGAGAGAGAGAGTGTGTGTGTGTGTACACAGATGGGTGTTGAGGGGTGCAGTGTGAGCCCATAAGAATCTGTGGTCCTTGAGGCTGTACTTACTCATTTCTGAGTCTCCCACTGTGCCCAGCATAGGTCCTAGCACATCATGGAGGCTCCCTACACATTATCTACATGTATGCTGAGACATCTTTGCCCAAGGGCCTGTGACTATAAGAGCATGTGTTGCCATTCACCAGAGTTAGGCTGGGAGCTGTCAGGGAAGGCTCTGCCCAGGGTGGCACCCACCTGCTGTAGGACCTGCAGGACTCATTGTTAATGAGGAAACTGCTAAAGCTGATGTTTGGGTTCCATGACTCGTGTTGGTTCAGATCACAACAAATGGTTACGAGTGATGTGTTAATGACATATGATATGTCCTAACACAAGGAACATTGTGTGCTCACCTGAGCAAGTGGTTATGCTATCATGTGGCAGTTGCACACAGTATGTTGGTAACTGCAGTGATCGGTGATAGGTGGTTAGTATTTTGATTACATGTAATGTGTTAGCAATATGTGGCAAAAATGGCTGTATGGTCTACAGGGTTATATGTGATAAGAAAGTTACGCATGATGATTACATGACTTGGTAACCTGTTGGTTATATACAGGGTATGGGGAGCATATTTTATATTGATTGGTGCTACATGTTGGTTACATGTGATTCTGACCATGTTGGCTCCATGTAATATGCTGGCTTCCCGTAACTGCATCACAGAGTGTTACCATTTACTGTGGATTGCGGGGTCTAAACCAATTGATGCCACATAGATCCTCCATGTAGTAGGTACAGCTTCTTCCCGGGCAGAGATAGAGATTAAACAAGGGGACAATGGATGAGGGCTGAGGAGTTTGGGGCCCGGTACCTTGGTGGGGCTGTTCCTGTCCAGAGTGCTGGCCTGGCTGGTGGCAGGCCCCCCGCACGCCAGTGCATGGTAGCTGGAATTGGAAAAGCACTGGGCATGGCTGCTACTTTGAGACAAATCTGGGAAGAGAACAAGGTGCCACATACCATCACACCCCTGCCCCTGGCATGAGATACCCCAATGCGTATGCTTGGGCTGGGCAACCTTGAGAGTGCCCTGCAAAGAGAGACAGCTTGCTGCCCCCTCCAAGTCCCTACCTACTACCCCACAGAAATCACAGAACCTGATTTGTTCCTTCCTCCTGCCATCCTGTAGCATGCAGAATGCAGGGTCGGCTGGCCAGTATGGTGTGGGTGGTACCAGTAGCTGGAGCATGGATAAGGAGTATTGGCTGTGATGGCCCAGTCTCTACTTAGAGCTAGATTGGCCCTCCCCTGCTTCCCCCCAGGGTCAGATCCCAGCAGTGAGTCCATAAAGGGAAAGCCTGCTTCTCTTGGCCTTGGGACATCGACTCCAGCCTGCCCTTCTAGCCTTTCTGAGGATTCCAGGCTTTTTTCACAAGGCCAGGAAATTCCAGAGGAATGACATGGGAAAACCCAGCCACCTTGACCTTGTTAATTGCACAGTCATACACTAAAATCCTCAAATCTCTGTGGACTTGGGATTTCATGGAGGATGCATGCTTTGGCTGAAACCCTAGGAGACATGTAGGTCAGGAACTCTTTGAAGGCAGGGTCTGTACCTGGACCTCTCCCATGTATCCTATGGTACATACCATGGAACTGGGCCCACAATAGGCAGCACTTAGTAGGAGTGGCCCAAATTGATCTGGGTTTTCTAAGCACAAGGTACAGAAGGCTGCAGGTCAGCCACAAGCCAGGTGGAAAGACTGATCCTTGTGCTTGGCTGGACAGTCCCAGCCTTCCATGATGTCTCTGCTGGTAAGGTGTTCAAAGAGAGCAGGCTGTGGGCAGTTTCAGAGGATTTGGACCCTACTCTTTAGCTAAATCTGAAGCAAAGCAAGGCTCAAGGGAGAGGAAGTACTCAGCCCAGTCGCCCCACCCTAACCACTCAGACTCCCAGATAGAATGCCCATTGAAGTTGTTACCGCATTAATGGACAGACAGGGTGCCAACAGGCCTAGCCAGAGGGACACTGCCCAAACTTTTAAGCCTCCTCCCAGGTCAGGCAACAGCCCCTCCCACTGTACTAATAAGTTCCTCCTAACTCAGAGAATAGGAGCTCTGGTAGCATAGTGGCTAAGGCACTTGACTGCTCACCAGAAGGCTGGCGGTTCAAACCCACCAGCCACTCCTCGGAAGGAAGGTTGGGCAATCCTACTTCCGTAGTGATACTGCCTCGGGAACCCAAGGAGGGGTCGCTATGAGTCAGGGCCGACTCGACGGCAAACAACAACAACAACAACAACTCAGAGAATGGTTTGTGTCTTGGAACTGGGGAGGAGAGGATTGCCCTGAGGCCTTCAGCAGGAAAGCAGAAATGGAACAGGGCCTGGACACTGGGCTCCAAGGCCTTGCTTCCTGAAGTGGTACTGGCATCAGGGTGGGCAAGGGTTCCCCTGGAGCAGTTTAGGAAAGTGACTGCTTGATGAAGGTGACCCTGTGTCTGAAGCCTAGTGGGAAGGATAGGGAAGCTCTGGAGAAATGGAAGGAGGCTCCCAACCACAGCTGCTCAAAGCTGGGGGCCCAGAAGATGATACTCTCAAGGATCCCATCTACCTCTCCAAGCAGGCTTCTGCTCCCCCATCCCATTGTCTCGAGGTGAGTTTGAGCCCCTAGCCCTGGTAGCCAACCCTGGAGGCACTACCCTCCACCTTTAACAGTAAAGTAAGATGTCCTCAAGGATACTGTGGGACTCTTCCTGGGTTGTGGGGTGGGGGGAGGGTCATGCTGGGGGAATAGCCCTTACCTGAGAGGGAGTAATCAGTGCTGGTCATCCTCATGGCAGGTGTGTAAGAGACGCGGGGAGCCAAGTCACGGCCCTTTTCTTTCTGTCTACGCCGGCGCCAGGCAAACAGGCCCAACAGCACCACAATGAGGAACAACAGGAGGATGATGCCTGTGACAGCACCCACTGAGTGCCGCTCTGCACCCAGCGCTGGGCTGATCTTGGTGTAGGGATTCAGCTCCTCCATCATGAGGGCGGCTGCAGGTGGAGGGAGAGCCTGAGCCTAGGCCAGGCTCACTTGCTCTTCAGGTCCCCTCGGCCTGGAGCCCACCCTGTCTAGCATTAGAAGACCTGGGTTCTGATCTTGGCCCTGTTCTTCAGTCCTGTAACCCTGACTCTGTGCCTGGGTTTTCTCAGCTGTCTAGGGGGAGGGAGGCCCAGGGTCATGGTCAAGAACAAATATGATTGTGGGTGTGAAACAAAATAATAATTAAAGTTAATATATTGAGTGTTTTGCTCTGTTCTGAAATTGAGTTATAGGTATTAACTCATTTAACCTTCCCAGCAACCCTGTGAAATAGAGACTACTATTTCTCTATCATAGATGAGGAAACAGTCACTAAAAGGCCAGGTAACTTGTCCAAGATCACATAGCGTAATTGGCAGAGTCAGCTTTCTCAGGAGTTGAAAAACTTAGACTCAGCCGCTCTTCTTGTTTACCACCTGTGTGACTGAGAGAGCCCTGGAACATGAGGACAACAATTCTACCAGCCCCGAGGGTTGTGAGCACTAAAATGACAGACTGGTACCAAAGACAATGAAAGCCATGAGTACTGTGACATTGTAGCCAAGATGGTGCCCACCACACCCCCTCTTGGTTAGATGTGTGTGAGGTAATCCTGGGACTTTGTGTGGAGACCAGCAGTCACTAGGCCTCCCTTTGGCTATTGGCTTTGGCTGCTCAGGGTGAACAGAGCCAGCCAGCATCACCAGGGAGGTAAATGTGCTATGTCATTGTTCTCTGTCATATATCCTCAGAACACAATGGAAGTCTTTTGTCTCCTTTTCTGAAACGAGGATAATTGAGAATACATTCTCATCCCTCATCTCTTAGAACCAACAACAATATAATCCCTTACATGTTTGCAGCACATTCAGAGGGTTTTTATGTGCACAAAACTACCATTTATCAAGTGCCAGGAACTGTGCTAAGTCCTTTACTCACAGTATCTCACTTGATCCTCACAGCTTCACTATCAAGTGTACTCTGTAGAGCTCAAGCCAAAGTTGAGCCCCTTGAAGGCTTTTTGGCCCTGGAGGAAACTTGCCACATGTGAAAGACAAGGATTCATCTATTATTCCCATTTTGCATGTGAAGCGATAGGCCCAGCGAAAGGAAAGGACCTGCCTGAGGACACCTTGCAGATAGTGGCAGAACCAGAACTTGACAGCTATTCTCACTTGGTCTGGTGGATATCCGTGCTTAGCTCACAGGAAATTTGGCAACGATGAGCAGGGGGAAGCTGTCACCTAAGAGACTGCCTGCTCTGTTTTCCCCTTCGGCATTTAGAGCCTCTCTGCCTCTGCTCTGCAGCCCACCCAACTGTCCTATCCTTCCAAACTTGAACAAAGGGGAATCACAATATCCTTATAAAATCCAGTTGTTCTGAATTGGAGGCCTCTCTAGAGCCTTAACGGGGTCCCTTCCTTCCTAAAGATAACCTATTCGGAGTTTCCTGCTTGGGAACTCTGCTATCTGTATATTACCTTGGTCACACCTGATGCCTTTGAATCCAGGGCTGCAGTAACAGGTGCCGGTGACATGATCACAGGTGGCATTGTTCATGCACTCACATAGTTGCTGACACCCGTAGCCAAAGGTTCCTGGGGCACATCCTGTGTAGCACCAAGAGTTAAGGTCACTTTCCACCAACAACAGGGACAGGGAGCTTAGCACCTCTCCTGTTCCATATGTTCAGAGCTGGGATGATCAGCCAGTTTTTTTTCACACTGAGGGAAAGCTATTTTCCTGTAGCTCCCATTCTGTTCGATATTGGGAGGTGGACTGAGTACCCATAGCTCTGGGTGAGGGGAAGGAGCAGGGCCCACCCACCACTGCTTCCTCCCCACTGGACACATCATTTTACACAGCATGCATGTGCCAGGCCCTCAACTGGGTGCCATAGGAACTTTGAAGAAGCATCAAGCAAGGTCCTGCCTCCCCTTGCTCCCTCCTCACCCCACAGCTGGACTCACCTTCCTCCACCCCCACCCCAACTGGAAGAAGAAAGAAATTCTTTTCAAACACCAGTGTAGGTGTTCTTCAACCTATTGCCCCTCCAGGGGCCTGATGCCCAGCACCACACCCAGGGGCAGGGGTTGGGGCAGCTTACTCTGCTCGCAGTGCTGCCCAGTAAAGCCCGTGCGGCAGGCGCACTTGCCGCTGATGTGGTCACAGCTGGCACCATTCTGACACTGACACACACGCCCACAGTCCTTCCCGTAAAATGCTGCTGGGCAGCCTGGGGAAACAGGACCCTCTGGTCACCGGTTGCTATAGGGTGGGGACAACCGCAGAGGTGCAGCTGGGACTCAATCTGTCCTTGTGCCACCATCTTAGCACAGGATGAAGAGGACTAGCGAAAGAGTACGCAGAAGTTGTCTCCACAATCTGGACCCTCCTAGAGCTGAAGGAGTCGGGGGCCAGGGTGATTCTTCAGGCAAAGGGGCCTTGGGATCAGAGGCCAGACGGAGGTCTTGCTATGTAGCCACAGCCTGCTCCTTCCCACTCTGGGCCCCACTGTCCAAGGAGGGTCTGTACTTGGTGATCATTGGGGTACCCTAATGCCCTGACCTTCCTGCCAGTCCCTGGAGCTGCCCTGCCAAGCACTCCCAATCCTGGGGCTGAGGGGCCCCTTCCCTCCCTCGTTGCAGGCCAGGCCAATGCCCACGGCGGCCAGCAGGCCGCAGCATAAGATTCCAAGTGGCTGGGCGGCCAGGAGGCGGGGCTTACGCTGCGTGCAGAAGAGTCCAGTCCAGCCAGGGGTGCAGTGGCAGGCCCCATCCTCAGCGCTGCAGCTCGCCCCGTTGTGGCAGCTGCATGTGTGGAAGCAGGCGGGACCCCAGAACCCGGGTGGGCAGGCTGGAAGTGGGAGGGGGGAGACCGAAGATGAGGGCAGAGGGAAAGGGGGAAATGGGGAGGGAGTGCTCATCAGACCCAGGATGCCACGGTGGACCCGGGTGGCATTTCCTGATGTTCAGGGCCTTGCCACAGTGTTCTCAGAATTTCTCCCGTCACCTATTTCCTAAGCCACGCAAGATTCTCATTGAGTCCAGACTGCCTGACCTGTAGATCTTTGGTGACTAACTGCACTGTTCTGAGGGCTCTTGAACCTCATTTCCTGGTGGGTCTGGGATTTAGAATGTGTGGGTGTGTGTGGTAAACTGTGTAAACACTGTGGTAGATGGTATGTAAATGCTAACTTCCCCACTGAGGGTAGGGACTTTCCCAGGTCAGGAAAAGCCCGTGAGCAGATTCTCCTCCAACAGACTGTGAGGAGGAGCCTGTGTGTGCCTCCCACGTCACAATGGAGATTCCTCAGGCCAGGCCATCTAACTGGGACCTCCTCAGGGGTACTACTGAGTCTTACCCATCAGAAAAGGTGCTCCACCAGGCAGAGGTTTTGTCTCCCTCCTCAGATGGGGCTCCCTGAGAAGGGCTGTTACCTCACCCAACAGATCGGGGGCACTAGAGGGCACTATCGGTGCATGCCCTGTCCAGGCTTATGGTGCCTAGGATGACATTCACAGGCCACCCAGAGGGCACCCTCACCTCTCAGGTGACTGCCCTGACCTCACTTTCTACCCCAAACTCTAGCATGCCACTCCCTTCTCTTCCTCCTCCTCCTCCATCCTGTGCACACTCAGGGATTGCTCCTAATGGAGCTAATGGAGTATTAATTCTCAGTATTAATAACATTAATGAGACAATCAACAATGTCAGTACCTTTAATACCAGCAGTTAGTAATGCTAACGATTAATCCTAATAATTAATAATATTAGCCAAAGAGCTAAGTGGGACTCAGGTAGACAGTCCCATCTGTGAAAGATTTCAGTCTTGAGAGTTGGAGGCACCAAGGGCAGATAGGTTCTGGGCAAGGAAGGGGGTGTTTCAATGCCTGGCCTCTGGCGGGGGGCATTTCCCGTGGGCAGCAGCTTACTCTGTGAGCAGTCCTTGCCGATCCATCCAGGGAAGCACTGGCAGGAGCCGTCGATGGGGCTGCAGGTCCCATTGTTGGCACAGGAGCAGAGCTGGGCACAGTCCTGCCCAAAGCGCCCTCCAGCACACACTGTAAGCACAGGCAACTTGGCACCTGCCCTCCCACCTGTGCTCCCCAGACCCTTACTCACTACTGCACCCCCAGAAGTACCCGGGCCACAACCATGACCACCCTTGGGGCCATGGATCTGGGTGGGGACTGCCCACCTCAGCACCCCATCACCCTTCTTGATTGTCCCTCTTGTGCCCACACTTTGCAGAAGGTTCTATTATAATCCCCTTTGACAGAGGAACAGACTGAGGCCCATAGAAGTACGATCACTTGACTTGGGTCTCACAGATAAGAAGTGGTGAGGCTGGGAGTCACATGTCTGGATTCTCAGTCCAGTGCTTCCTGTACTGCTCTGCAGCCTGTCTGCTTTCCATTCCTACAACTCTGTCAGCATCACTGATTCTATAGCCACAGGGTAGAGAGTGTTTACAGCTGGAAGGAGAGGGACAAATACAGTGTGGCATGTCTGTGGTTAGACTGTTAAGAGGATGGATACTGACTGTCTGTCCCTGTCCACCTCTATCACTCCAAATCCTACCTATTCCGCAGCTCAGCCTTACCTCAGGAAAGCTCACCTAGTTTTGAGCTTTAGATGGAAATAGATGGAAAGCTGGCCATCTCCTCCACTGAGCTCCCTGAGTTATGTGTAGGATTCTGGTCACAGCCCCTCCTGGAAAGGGGGTCACACTTTGGTTCCTGAAGGAAGGATTTATTTCTTCAACCAAGCTGCAAACTCCTTTAGGACTAAGTTTGGTTGTTAATTAGGACTATTGTTGTATGCCTCTCAGTCAATTCTGACTCGTGGTGATCCTATAGGACAAAGCGGAACTGCCCCATAGAGTTTCGTGGGCTGTGATCTTTGCTGCAGCAGCTAGATAATTTCTCCTGTAGAACAACTGCAGGGTTCGAACCACCAACCTTTCAGTTAGCAGCCAAGTGCTTAACCACTGCACCACCAGGACTAGGTCTGAGTGTCATTAAGTCCCTACCTCTAATTTCCCCCTGCAATTTCTCCTCCACTTGCTTCCTACAGTTTGAGCTTCTAAAGCACAGCTCGCCCATGTCCTACTCAGACAACCTTGGTGGCTCTCTGTTGTCCTAGAAGAGAGTCTGGATCCAAGAGATCAGTGCTTAACCCTTCTTAACTGGGTTATCCTCCACTACCTGTCCTTTACTCCACACTGCCTCATATCTTCAGCCTCCTCCAACCAGAGTGGCGCTCTTAGAGTCTTGCATATGATTAGTAGTTGGGATAAATAAGAAAGACAGAGTGGTGGACCAGGCTCTGCAGTCCAAAGCCTTCAGTTTGGGTCCTAGGTTTACTTATGTATCAACAAACACTTGCATGGCACTTATATGCACCAAACACTGTTCATAATGTTTCACAAATATGATTTCATGTAACCTTGTAATCCTCTCATTATTTTATATTCTCATTATTACTCCTTGTTATTAACTCTACAGATGAGAAACTGAGGTTAAGTAATTTGCCCAAGGTGACATAGCTAAGACAGTCTGCCACTTACTGGCTAAGAACCATTGGGCCAATCACAACACCCCTTTCAGTCTGTGTTTCCCTCATCTTTGAAATAGGAATGATAACCTCACCCACTGGCCTCAGACCAAGGGTAACAGCTATGGGCAGGGTGGCTGATTAGAGGCCTAAGCTTCCTCTGGCAGAAACGTTAGCTCCTTCCCAGGCATGTCTGCTCTCAGGATGACACAGGTCTCACCCGCTTGCAGCCTGGGCTCCAACTGCTTCAGCTTCCTGAAAAGCAGGTGGCCCAGCCTCCCCTCTGCCTTTGGGGTGTGTTGTGTGTGTGCTTTAGAAACCCACCACCCTGCCCTGGCGCTCTGTGAGGAATCAGGTCAGCTCCTCTTACCCCCAGTCCCAAAACCAACCCTGAGCTTCCCTAACAAGACAGTCCTATCTTTGAAGTCTTTCTTACACACATGAGGCTGACAAATTCACCCACAGAGCTGCTAATGTGATCAGTCTCATACATTAATTGGTTGACTTCTTAGCTGAATCAAGAGTGAGGCAAAAAGAAGGGTGGTAGAAGGAGGGGAGTTTGGTGAAAAGAAAACATCTGGTTATATTTAATCTATGTTTAATGATTCTGTATAAGCAGTGTCTGTAATTTGTAACTCATTGGAAAGCCAGTCATTAGAAAGTGTCAGTTCAATTTTTTACAAGGTTTGAGACTTAACCAGGGCAGTTGCCATTAATAGCAAACTCTATTAGATCTATATGTGGAAAATACTCATTAGGCCAGCGGGCGATAAATCAGACATCACAGGATCCGAGAGTTACTCCTCGGGCTGCTCAGGTCCTAATTTAGACTCAGCCTATCTGTATTGACGGCTGGGTCTCTGATGTTTAATAAGTAAACCTCGATGTGTCAGGTTATGATTAAACTGTCCTAAGAGGGCTGCAAGCAAATGAAACTGTCACATCTATTTCCCTGGGGGCCAAGCTTCTCATGACCTCAAAGCATCATGAAGTAAACTTTCCACTCATACATATTAACAGCCCACACAAGGGGAAAAATGGCCGAGCTCAGGGGTGGTTATTCATCAAAAGAAGAGTTCCCTTGGGAGGTAGTGAGCTCTCAGTCAAGGGAAGTATTTAAGAAGAGGCCAGATGAGATTCTCGTATGGATGACCTTGAATTTGCTTTTAAGTTTACTCTCTATATATACCAGTTGCCATAGGGAGGACTCCAACTCAGGGTGACCCCATGTGCATCAAAGTATAACCATGTTCCACAGGGTTTTTGGTGGCTTATTTTTCAGAAATAGATTCCCAGGCATTTCTTCCAAGGTGCCTCTGGATGGACTCAAATCACCAACTTTTAGGTTAGCACCTGAGCCCATTAACCATTTGTACCACTCATTTGTACCACTTTCAGCTCTAAGTTTACCTTATTCTAAGATCCCATAGCATTTTGCTCCTTACAGGACAGAGTGCAGATTCTGAAACCTTGTGTTCAAAGCTGTTCCAAAGGCCCCAGCCTACCTTTTCAGCCCCTTTCCCATCCCCAGTCACAACATCCTTCAGCCAATCCCTCCTGCTGGACAATAGCATATCCATGCCTCTGTGCATTGCCTAGGCTGTTTCCTTCTCCACCTTTCAGATGAAGGCCCAGCTGAGGTCCTACACAGCCCAGTGAGTCTTCCCCCAAATTCAATTGCCTTGGCCTAAGAAAGTCAAACCAAAAAACCCAAACTCACTGCTATCAAATCAGTTCTGACTCATAGCAACCCCAATTGGGTTTCCAAGGCTATAAATCTTTACAGAAGCAGACTGCCTTATCTGTGCTGTGAGGGATGAGTGATGTTGCCTGAGTTTGAGGGCAGAAGGGCAGAGAAGTTGCTATCTTCAACCAAAACCAGAGCTTCCCTCTGAACTCCAACAGTGTTTCCTGGCTTCCCAACTTGGCAATCGGCATAAAACACTTGTTGCCACTTTTTATGTGGATCTCTCCGATGTAAGGAACTCTGGTGGCATAGTGCCTAAGGCATCTGGCTGCTAAGCAGGAGGTTGGCGGTTCAAAGCCACTAGCCATTCTGTGGAAGGAAGACTGGCAATTTACTTCTGTAAAGATTTACCACCTCAGAGACCCAAAGGGGATTGCTGAGTTGGAATCAACTCAATGGGAGCGAGTTTGGTTTGGTGTTTTGGTTTTGGAGTCAGAAATGGTCTCTCAGCTCTGCCACTTGCTAGCTCTGAGACCATGGACAAGTCAATTTAACTTCTCTGAGCCTGTTTCTTTGATTGCATAATGGCTTTGTCTCACCCGGTGGTACTCATTTCTCAGAGAGCTAGATCTAAGGCCTAAAGAAGTGAGACACTCCTCCATAGTGTGATGGGAACCCCAAAGCCCTTCCCTCCCAGGAGCTCTAACCTCCCTCCTGGTGCCTTCCCCTGGAGCCTTACCTTGGTTGCAGAGGGCTCCCGAGAATCCGGGGAGGCACTCACAGACACCGCTGATGTGGTGGCAGGGCCCGCTACTGTGCACGCAGAGAGGGCACGGCTGGGCACAGCCATGGCCATAAAACCCAGGGGGGCAGACTGGGGGTGAAGGGGAGATGTGGTCAGCAGCCCAAAGGGCCTCAACCAGGCTGGCCACCCACAGGGCCCACATGGTGATGAAGGGAGGCTCCTCAAAAGTATAGGAGAGGTCCACTCTCCTCACACCTGGAGGGCCATCCTTTCTACAGAGAGGAGCTGTGGTCTGGTTCTTTTTTCACTGAGGAGCTGGCCTGGGCCCTGAACTTGGGGACAGAACACCAGGGAGGGGGAGAGAAGGGACTAGAGTGAGGGAAGAACTGGGGGTGGTGGTGACTCCAAGAGCCTAGCCTCTCTTGGGTGCTATCATGACCAGGACTATTTCCGACTGGGAAGGAGTAGGGAGGATGTGCTGTCCGAGGTCTGCAGGGTAGGGGGCCCAGCCTTACTTCTCTGGCACAAGGGTCCCCGGAAGCCAGGGGCACACTCGCAGCTCCCATCTTCTGGGGAGCAGGAGCCGCCGTTCTCGCAGCTGCAGGAGACCGAGCAGTTGGGGCCCCAGCGACCAGGTGGACATGTGCTGTCGCAGCGGATGCCTGGGGGCCAAAGACAGACTCAGGTCAGGGGGCAGAGAGGTGAGGGAGGAAGGAAGGCTGATGGAAAGGGGACACGATGCAATATGATGAGGTGGAGGCAACCACAGGGCATCTGGGAATGTGAAGGAGAAATCCAGGAATGGCTTGGTGGGTCAGGGAGAGCTTCCAGGAAGAGGTGATGTCTAAACTGAGAGCCAAGGGACAAGGAGGAACAGACCAGGCAAAGGAAACCATATGTGCAAAGGGCAAGGGCAGGAGGCAGGAGAGAGAATCATGCCTTGAAAGAAGTTTTCCAAAGTTCGGTGTGGTTGAACCATAAAGTATAAAGTGGAGAGGTGAGACTGTGGTGTTAAGAAGGGACCAAATCATCTTTGACACCTTAGCTGGGAGAAGCCAACTGTAGGGCAAATGTGTACCCTCATGGCCAGGAATGAGCTAAGCCCACCCTTGACAGCCAAGTAGCCACAGATCCTTACTGGGTCCCAGCCAACCAAAGACAGGGAAGGCAATTTTCAGGGACTCAGAGAGTAGGTGGGGTTGCCCACCCCAGGGCATTTCAGATTGCCTTGACCATGGCCTCATTGTGATATGTATTTTGTATCTTCTGTGCACATAAGCATATCAGAAACTGATGCTTTGCAAAATGGCATTTACCATCACTGTGTATGATGCAATCTGGTGTTTTCCATGCACTATGATGCATTCTATTTCATTTAAAAAAAAAATGCTAGTTGTAATCCAACAAATTGATTTAGTGACCCTCAGTTTGACAAACAGAGGCGTTTGGGGGAATGGGTGGAATTTTTCAACAAGAAAGAGGAGCAAAACAACATAGTCTTCTTGAGCTGAGATAGAAGAAATGTGCATTAGGGCTAAGAAGGCATTAAAAAAGGCCTGAGGCTGGAGGTCCCAGCTCTGGTGTGGGGTTTCCTCCCAGGCAGAAAGTCTTCTGGTCTGACTTGCATTAGGTGAATGGAACGGTGTGGGCCCAGGAGACCAGCTTAGCTTTAGAAGGAGAAAATCAGAGGATCAGAGAGGAGCAGCATTAGTTTAGAAATCATATTGGCCTTGTTATAAGAACAGGGATTGTGAGAAAGAGAAAGAAGGGGAGGGAAGACCCTCAGACCCAGTGAATAGAGCCAGCCCAACCAACAGAAGAGGAGCAGCGGGACCAATTTAGAGCCAGGCTAGACTCGAACAAGCCCACTGGGGCCAGCAGGCAAGGGGAGGGAGAGCGGAGCAGCTGGAGAGAGGCGGAGGTGGAGGGGGTGCAACATTCATCCTCCAGTCCTGCGTGGGACCAAAGGGCCTCCTTCCCTGGGACATTTTAATTTTGCAGCAGGGTTGGGACGTCAGATGCCATTCTCTGGGAAATGTGGCCTCTGCGAGCAGTAGAAGGGGCATCTCCCCAGAGCATGGGATCCTTTCCCAATGGGAACCTGGTAGCCACATTTTACACCTGGCTGGAAATTTCTCCCAGTGGAGTTTCAGGTTCATAAGCAGTGAACCTGGACAAGCGGCCTGGACAGGGAGCTGGGGAAAGGGCAAGCTGCACATTGTTTTCAGTTCTGGCTCCAGCCTCCAGTTTTTGTGATCTGCCCCCAGGAATTCTTTAGCTTGTAGTTGTTGAGAACCCCAGAACTGCTGTTCCTTGGGAGGTACAAATGGATGAGGGCAGATAGATCTTTGCTGTCTGAGAAGGGACCCCCCAATCCCACCTATACATCAAGCACTGGGTACAGGCTGACCAAATCACACAGATCACACCCACACACTATTCCAATTAGATGGGATTAACAAAATGAACACACAAGCACCACTGCATTCATGGCAGTGTGTTGCTATTGTGTTTTCCCCAATCAATGGACGTTAAAGAGGCACAGAGAGCTGGTTTAGCACAGTCTCAGACCTCCTTCCCCATTGGCTACAACTGCTTCAGGGCCAGGAGCAGCCTGTGCTCTGCGGGCCCCCAGCTTCCCACAGTCTCTGCTACAAGGGTTGGGGCTTTCACTTATTCAGGCTGTCCTCTGAGTCCTTAAGTATAGCTACTGGCATGAATGGGATCCTCATAATGTTTTCCTGTCAAAAAGGAGGCCTCCTTGGAGATTGAAAACCATGTGTGTAAGGTTTTCTGCTCAGGTGGCAGGTGGCAGCCGCAACTCTTCACTGGGCTCTAGGGTTTGGCAATTTTTATATTCTGGGCCTGGTTCTGTGGGAGTGGGGCTCCTGTCTGAGGTACTTATTATGCCCTAAGAGTTCCCTGGAACTTGAGACACTGGGACCTGAGTGAAGAGAAATGTCTAGGGTTTCCCTTTGTGTGGGGCTTGTGCTGGGCTGGTGTGCCCCAGTTTTAAAGGGGACAGACTGGGGTGATCAGAGGGGCCAGCCTGGCCCTAGGGGAAGGCTCCCTAACTACAGCTGTTAAAGAAGTCGCAGAGTTTCACCAGATGCCTTTTTGAGCCCCAGTTTTTCCCATAGTTGGATGGGGATAATAATCCCTCTTAGAGATCCCTCCTCTTCATGCCCCTAGTGAATCCCCCTGCTTTACTTTCCAGACAACCTCCCCTCCCCCCAGTAGCTATACTGGCAGATAAAGCTAAGCTAAGGATCCATAATATTGTGACCAAGTTCATGTCTTTTCCACCAGACCCAAGATCCAACTGGAGGTAGGAGTGTAGAGAGGGAAAGTAGTAAAGACCAAAGGAGGAAGGAAAAGGGGTGGGGAGTGGAGACAACGGAAGACAGAGGAAGGGGAGAAACAGATGGGTGGGATGGCGAGGAAATGTATGTAGGTTACAGGAAGGTTTTCTGTAAAGCTCACTTAGTTAAAGTTAATTAGATACTATGATTTCATTGCACATCTACCTGTTTGATCTATTAATTTATTTCTGTAGTGATATCACCTCGGAAACCCAAGGAGGGGTCGCTATGAGTTGGATCCGACTCCATGGCAGTGAGTTTGGGTTTTTTTTTTTTTTTGGAGGGGGGCATGATTTGGAGCCAGTGAAGTTGTTTAGAACTACATGATTTACAGAGTCAGAATGTGCTGGAAGCCAGCCTATACTTTCCTGTCCAAGGAGCCATCTGAACCTCATCCCTTCCCTGATCATGATGCTGGGCCAGGGCTGGAGTAAGATCTGTCTGGAGAAGAGAAAGGGGCCAGTCTTTCTCCAGATGTCCAGACGCTTGGACATCTGCCGAAGGTCTGGAAGGAAGACCTGGTACAGTGCAAGAACCAGTTCCTGTCAAGTTGATTTTGAGTCATGGCAACCACAGGTGTGCAGAGTAGAACTGCATGTAAAGAACAGACCCCATGTGTGCAGTGTGACCTTTCAGAATCAGGTCACCAGGCCTTTCTTCCAAGGTGCTTCTGGATGAGTTAGAACCACCAACCTTACAGTTAGTAGCTGAATGTGTAACTGTTTGTGTGACCCAGGAACTTCATGGTACAGTGCAAGGGGCCTCCAAGGTCAGGCTGTCCAGACCCCCCACTAGGATGACTCCAGTCATCCCAGCTGGGGCAGCCCCAATCCTACCCTCCAAGAAGCTTAACCGTGTCCCCAAGCCCTGGCTTCCGTGCTACTGCTGGGCATGGGGCTGGCAGGAATGCAGGGTGTCCTCAGGTCCTCTTAGGGCCTTCCTTCTTTAGGAACCCTTCCTGGATGTCTGCCCAGGGATTCAAGCATCTGATTGTCAGTGGCATACATCCTTGCCCCCACCTGTCTCCTGCATATACGTCCTCTCACCCCACCAATAATTGGAAGACAAAGACCATGGCTCACTGATATTTCTGTCCCTGCTTTTCTAGGACAGGGATGTCATCTTAGTCACCTTTGCATCTCCATTGCCCAGCATAGTGTTTGGCACACAGTAGATATTCAGAGACTCTTGCTGTTAAATTTTGCCATTCACTGCTGGGCCAAGTAAATTTGTTGCCATGAAGTTGATTCCAACTCATAGCAACCCTAGAGGACAGAGTACAACTGCCCCCATAGGGTTTCCAAGGCTGTAAATCTTTACAGAAGCCAACTGCCACAACCTTCCCCCAGGGAGGGTTTGGTGGGTTGAAGCACTGGCGTTTGGGTTAGCAGCTGAGTGCTAAACCACTGCACCACCTGAACTCCTTGGCTGAGTACATGGTTGTTGTTGTTATTTGCTGTTGAGTCGGACCCGACTCATAGCGACCCCTCCTTGGGTTTCCAAGGCAGTATCACTACAGAAGTAGATTGCCCAATCTTCCTTCTGAGGAGTGGCTGGTGGGTTTGAACTGCCAGACTTCTGGTTAGCAGTCAAGTTCCTTTAGGCACTACACTACCAGAGAGTACATGGTAGCTGCCAAATAAAGCTTGAGTCAATAAATCCTAGTTGAATGAATAAATGGCTCCCCTTAAAATGCAATCTTGCCTCTCCCAACCTGTTGACACTAATGTCTGTGACCTTGAGTAACTAATTTCCCTCCTCTGGAATATGAAGAAAGTGGTGGTGCAGTGCCTAGGCATTTGACTGCTGCTAACCAGAAGGTTGGTGGTTCAAACCCACCAGTTGCTCCATGGAAGGAAGATGGGACAATCTATTTCCCTAAAGATTTACCAAATTGGAAATCCAATGGGGGTCACTGTGAGTCAGAATGACTAGATGGCAGGTTTTTTTTTTTTTTTCTGGTAACATGAGTTAGAGTAGATAATCTTAAAGGTCTCCATGTCAAGTGGGAAAACCGTAAGTAGTTATAGGCCAACTTCTTCCAATTTATTTCAATTAGCATTTAATGAGAACCTATTATATACAGGGCAAGATGAATGAGATATGAAGCCCATGGGCCAGTGAGTAGTATTGTGCCTAAGGCATTTGACTGCTAACCAGAAGGCTGGTGGTTCAAACCCACCAGCCACTCTTCAGAAGGAAGACTGGGCAATCTACTTCTGTAGAGATACTGTCTAGGAAACCCAAGGAGGGGTTGCTATGAGTCAGGACCGACTGAATGGCAGTGAGTTTGGTTTTTTGGTTGGTCTGTTGAGGGTGGGGTGGGGGTAGGGCACAACATCTCAGACAACTGAAAGCAGAGCAAAACCCACATTGAACCAAAACACGGCCAACATGTCAGGGGCCGAGGGATCAGGGTCAGTGGGGAGAACTCAGAGTGGGAGGCTCAGTCCTGTACCCCATCTCTCTCCCTGTCCCTCCTTTGTGCCCTTCTGCATGACAAACCTCAGAACATCAATCACTTCTCTGAAATGACTTCAGGACCACATTTGGGGATATTAGCTTTAGAACAGCAGAGGCCTAGATGAAAGGTTGTCCATCAAAGCCAGAATTTTTAAGCACAGAGATGTCATTAAAATCTTACCGGCTCACTTGAAATTAAGGCAATAAAATTTTTAAATAGATTTCCGTTTGGTTCCAGCTAGGAGTCCAGGGTGCTGGTGACCAGAGTAGAGCCTTGCTCTGCACTGAGAGTCAGGAGCAGGCTGGGCAGGGGAAAGGGTCAGAGGTGCTATAGAGGAAGCAATGTCCCTGGCCCTTGGATGTTGGAAACTTCCTGGTTGTGGAGAACAAAGGCTGTGCAGCAAGCTAGTGTGACAGATTATCTGAGAACCTACACTGCCAGAAAGGGCTGTATGCCCTTTTTGTAGTCTGCCACCCTGAACTGGCCAGTAGGTTTGTTCACACAACAGATAATTATTAAGCACTTCCTGTATTCGTAGGAAGGAGCCCTGGTGGTGCAGTGATTAAGCACTTGGCTGCTAACCTCAAGGTCAGCAGTTTGAATCCACAAGAAGCTTCATGGAAGAAAGATGTGGTAGTCTGCTTCTATAAAGATATATAGCACTGGAAGCCCTGTGGGGCAGTTCTACTCTGTCCTATAGGGTTACGATGAGTCAGAATCAACTCAATGGCAATGGGTTTGGTTTTTGGTTTTCCTGAATTCATGTCTTACATTTATTGAGTGCTTACTATGTGTGAGGCAATGTTAGCACTGTAGAGGTATTAACTCATTTAAACTTCAAAAGGACCCTGTAGTTGTAAGGATTACAATTACCTGAATTATATGGATGGGGAACTGAGCCCCGAGAGGTTAAGGGGTTTGCCCAAGGTCACAAACTCAGGCAATCTGGCTCCATTCCCAGCCTCTTAATCACTGTGCCATCTGCTTCTTGATATGTAGCAGGCAGTGAACAAGGCAGATGGGGTCCCTGCCTGCGTGGAACTGATGGTCAAGTGGGAGAGGCAGATATTAAACAAATAGTTTCAAATCAGAGCTCAAGGACAATTGTGGTAAGTGCTATAAAAGGAAAAGTGTAGAGTATTTTGAGAATTAATAAAAGGGAGCTCTTAACACAGTCTTGGTGGAAGGCTGAGAAAGGGGCAGTGTAACAGGGAGAGAGCCTTCCCAGAGGAAGCACTGTTCCACCTGAAATCTGATGGATGAGAAGAATTGATCAGGTGAAGTAAAGGGATAAAGTGACCCAGGTGCGGGAGATGGCACATACAAAGGCCCGGAGTCTGGAAGGTGGTTGGCTCTCCAAAGAACTAAATTCTGGCCTGGGTGGCTGAAACATAGTGAGTGACAAAGAGGGGATCCTGAGTGAGGTGGAGAGTTGGGCAGGGCCAGATCACATGGGGCCCCGGGCCATGGTAAGGATTTTAGATTTTATGTAAGTGTCATGGAAACCCATGGAGGGATTCTGAGTGGGAACTGATGTGAATGGATCTGGGTTTTGAAAAGTGTACTTTGGTCACCATGTGCAGAATGGATGGATGTAGCTGGGCCTGGAGACCAACCAGGAGGCAGGGAAGAACCAGATAAGAGACAGATGGTGTCCCAAGGTGACAGCATCCCACCAGGGTGGCAGCAGTGGGACTGGAGAGGAGTGGTTAGATTCACCGTGTATTTAGGAGGTAGACAGGACAGATGTAACAGACCAGGATTCTAAGCCAGAGCTAAGCAGAAAGTTCCTTGCCCTGCCTCCAATGTCCTCTGCAAATGCAGATTAAGCACCTACACCCACCACCTGCCAGCCTTTGCCTTATTTTTCCACAGGTGTGTCCCTAGCCCCTAGAACAGATTCTGCACATAACAGATAACTGTTATGGATCAAATTGTGTCCCACCAAAATAAGTGTTGTAAATAAGCCCTGTACTTTGGAGAATGGGCTTTCTTTGTGATGAGGCAGGATTAGTATAGGTGTGTCTGCAGTCAATCTCTTTTGAGATATAAAAGGAGCAGATGAAGGAAGCAGAGTTGGGGGAAGATAGAAGCCACACCACTTGAAGATCACCAAGGAGCCAAGGAACAGCCAAAATCCTTCCCCGCAAGCTGGCATCCTGAATTCAGACTTCTAGCTTTCTAAACTGTGAGAAAAGAAATTTCTGTTTGTTAAAGCCACCCACTTGTGGTATTTCTGTTACAGCAGCGCCAGATAACTAAGATAGTGCTCAATAAATATTTGTTTGCTTGAATTGAATGGAATGAGGAAATGAAACCCAGAGGGGATAAAAGGAAAAATAAACATTTCTGGAGCAGGAAGAAAAGACAGTGGAGGAGGAAGAGAAAGAGCGATCAAGAGAGGTAGGAGAACACCAAGAACCCAGTTTCATAGGGACCTGGGTGGTGGGGGGGACAAGGGAGTTACCTGTCCAGCCAGCCAGGCAGCAGCAGTGGCCTGTGATGGGATCACAGCCATCGGCATGGCTGCAGTCACAGCGCTCGCTGCAGTTCAGCCCAAATGTGCCATCCTGTGGAGAGGAGGGGGAAGAGAGAAACCATCAGAGACGGACCTCCAAAGGTTAACATACTTCTGTTGGATCTGAATGCCAACACTGAGCCACATCCCCCACAGAGACACACAGAGACTAGGGCTAGGGCAGAGAGGGAACACTGTTTGTAACCGAGGAATCAACACAGTCATGAATTGTTTGGCTGCCTTAATAGGAATATGAGGTCTGGAGGGAAGGAGGCGGTAAGTCCTGCTCTACTTCTGGATGGTCAAGCTTGCAGGGCTATCAATTGAATGACCATCAACTAAAATTGCAAATGAGAAAGCACTGCAAATTATAAGACATCATTCATATGTGAAGAATGACTATGATTTATTCACTGTTTACTGGGAAAGCAGCAGCAGTGCCAACCAACATTTGGTACATCCCCATTAGGTATGAAGAGCCTTGTTATATACATTATTTCTCTTGATCCTCACAACAACTCTATGAAACAGCTCCATTATATTCCCACTTCAAAGATGAGAAAACAGGGTTGAGAGGTGAGGTAACATGCCCAAGGTAACTTAATTATGATGGAGCAAAGACTGAATTTGAACTTAGGACTGTAGGACTCTAAAGCCCATGTTCATTCAACAATATCACATCAGCTAGTTTATCTTATCTGTATCTTAGACTATGATCTAGTGATTACATCTGGGTGGTTATTGCTAGAGAGAGATTTAGTCCTCCTATAGCCTGAATATAAAGTTATAGACTGTTGGAACCAGAAGGAAGCTTAGATATTATTTGTGAAAGGATAGCAACTGTGATGGATTAGTGAGGGCTGCCCTATAGCACTGTGTTTAGGATTCTGAAGCTACGTTTGGGCTTGGGTAAGTGCCAAGTTAATTAATAACATTTACCATAAAAGTGAGGGGAAAGTGATGCCACACGCATCTACCAAATATTTTAGAAATCAGAAGACTGAGGCCCAAATTAGCAAAGTGGCCACAGAGCAGTGAGAGTTATAGCTGAAGCCTGAATCCAAGTGTTCCACCATGCAATCTTTTCTGTGCATATCCATGAGCAAAACAACCACAGGTGAAGTGCATGAGGAAATGTCAGGCTGCTTTGTCCCTCCCCACTTCTGCTAGTGCCCACTCCCTGCCCTTGACACTCACCGGGCAGGGAAGTTCGCAGGTGTCTCCCAGCCAACCGGGGGTACAGGAGCAGGAGCCATCTGCAGGGCTGCAGGCTGCGCCATTGGCACAGGTGCAGCTCTCGTTGCAGTTCAAGCCCCACGTCCCACTAGGACATGGTAGGGTACAGTCGAGGCCCTGCCATCCTGGGAGGAGGGAAAGGGGCTGTCACCTCTCCATCCAGGGCCAGGGCATCTTTCTGCCCACCCCCCTTGGCTCTGTACATGGAATCCTACCCAAACCATTGCATCTCTCATTGCTGGGTTGTTGTTGTTGTTGTTGTTGTTTGCCATCGAGTCGGCCCTGACTCATAGCGACCCCTCCTTGGGTTTCCGAGGCAGTATCACTACGGAAGTAGGAATGCCTAACCTTCCTTCCGAGGAGTGGCTGGTGGGTTAGAACCTACATTCCTCATAGAATCTGCACAGAAAACTGCAAGAATGAGGGCTAGAGCCCAGGGTTCCTGTCCCCTGATTCTCACTGATTTTACTGTAGGCGATTGTTTTGGTTCTTTCGTATTGCTCTAACAGAAAATACCACAAGTATATGTCAGCAAATAGGAGTTTAGCTTCTTACAGTTTTGGAGGCTAGAAGTCTGACTTCAAGTGCCAGCTCTAGGAGCTGGGTGAAGGCCCCTCAACCTTGGGCTTCAGCTCTGCCTCTTGTTCCCGGCCCACTGGAGCTGGAGGTGTCTCTTACCTCAGGTAGCTGCTGGCTGCTAAGGCTGACAAACCCAATGTTGACAAGTAAAATGCCACAGTCCAAAGATTATCAACCAACACAGCAAGCCACTAGTTCAAGTCCAGAAACAGTCCCAAGATCAGCAGACAACATGGCAGGCCACTCACTGATGACTCAGCCAAATACAGGATCCAAAAATGCAAAGACGCTCAAGACCTTTCTCAAAACTGTCTTCTTATATACAGGAAGCAGACCACATCCTTAAGGCAGCTACTCAGCTGCTCACAGCAGATTCCACCACAGAGTTGATTACCAGTTTCGTCATGGGGAATGACTACATCCAGCTGTCCAGCCACTCAAAACCAGGCCCAGCCAAGTTGACACATAACCTTAAGTACCATAGTGATAATCTCATTTGGGATGAGGAACCAGCTGAGGTGGGTACGATCTGCTAGGGTGGTTATAGGCAGCTTCTCAGTATACTTTGTTTGCAAAACCCAAACCTAACTCATTGCCGTCGAGTTGGTTCCAACTCATAGAGACCCCTCTTTGGGTTTTCAAGGCAGTATCTCTATGGAAGTAGATTGCCCAATCTTCCTTCCGAGGAGTGGCTGGTGGGTTTGAACTGCCACCCCTTTGTTTGCAAGGAAGGCTAATTTCATATTCTGAGTCTGGTCATTTGCCTGTGTGCCCTCAAACACATCTCCCCCTTCCTTGCTTTATTCTGGTTCTCAGAGGGGCGATTCTGCCATCTTTATATCCCATGATCTCTTGTAAGCTGGCTCCCAGGTGGGTCTACCCAGGGGTGAGCTGGCCTACAGACTGAAGAGTGGGAACAGGAGAGAAGCCAGGTATCTTCTCCTCTGAAGCAGTGCCTCCTTGATTCTGGCACAGCCATGCAGCCCTGCTGTCAATCTCCCCATCTCCTCTCTCTCACTGGATGGCCCTCTCTCCCAGGCTGTGGGAGCACCTCCTCTTCCCTTTGTCCCTCCTACCCTAGGAGTGGTAGCACCTTCTCTCATACTTGCTAATCTGTGGGTTGCTCATCTTCTTTATGTGCTCTTCAAACACCATTGTAACTAATGTCCCTATTAAATGCCCACTATTGAAGTCCCTCCATGGGTTCTGCTTCCTGGGCTGGAACCTGACTAGTACAGCCTCCCTGGCCCTGCAAGTGCGTGGTTGAGCAGGATCAACCCAGACTCCTCAGCTGGCAGCTCACTGGGCAGTGTACACATATATGGAAGATGGGGTTGGGAAAGAAGGCACGCACATTACCTTCCTTGCAGGTGCAGGAGCCATCTACTGGAGAGCAGGTGCCACCATGGCTACAGCTACAGACAGATGAGCAGTTGGGGCCATAGGTCCCTGCTGCACAGGATACCGCGCAGACCTCTCCCTAGAAGAGGAGAGAGTATACTTTGAAGTCAGAGCTGGTCCCATGATGAGTGGCTGTGGTAGGTAGAATATTGATCCCCCACAGACATTCATGTTCTAATCTCTGGAACCTGTAAGCATGTTGCAAAAGGGACTTGCAGGTGTGATTAAGGACTTTGCAATGGGGAGATTATCTTGCACTATCTGAGTGGACCAAATCTAATCACATGAGTGATGGAAGAAGATAGGTCAGAGATGCATGGTGAGAGGGACTCCACACTCTGGTGGTGACTCTAATGATGGAGGAAGGGGCCATAGCCAAGAAGTACAGTAGCCTCTAGAAGCGAGGAATGACCCTTGTCTTACAGCCAGCACAAAAATGGGACCTCAGTGCTAAAACCACAAGGAACTGAATTCTTCCAACAGTCTGAATGAGCAGGAAAAAGATTTGCACCTAGAGCCTCCAGATAGGCACCCTGATTTTAGTCTGGTGAGAACCATGTCAGACCTCTAACCCACAGAACTGTAAGATAATAAATTTGGGTTACGTTGCTTTAAGCCACTAGGTTTGTGGTCATTTGTTAAGCCTACTGACTAATACAGTGGCCCTCACCAGGTTGGCAAGGGAAGAGGGTCAAGCTTTCAGACCACAGCTCCAGGGTGGGCAAAGGCCCCCACAGAACTTGACCTCCAGTCTGTATTAGGTCACAGGAGTACAGAAATTGACTCTCTGCTTACTTATTTTATTTGATTCTCACCAACTCCATGACATAGATAATATCCTGATCCCATTTACCTGAACCTCAGAGAAGTTTATTGAAATAATAATAGTAATAGCTAAGGCTTATTGAGTGTGCTCTCAATATCAGGCACCATGCACTTAATCCTCACAACACTCTTAGTAGATAGAAACAATTTCCTGAGTATTATTCTCATGAATAGATAACAAAAAGTGATGGCACAGAGAAGTTAGTTGACTCACCTAAGGACACAGAGCTAAAACCCAGGCTGGCTGCTTAATCACAGGTGTTACCAGGTGCCATAAACCTACTTCCCTGGAAAGTGTTCTCTGAGATGGAAATTAACGAGCTGTCAAGGAAGAATTCCTATGAGGGGTAAAGGAAGCAGGACAGGGCAGAGAGAGATGTTGAACTGAGGTGTAATTCTAACAAAGTCTTCAGCAGATCTTCTAGGAACTCTGAGCTGAGACGGCCCTTAGAGTTACCCGACCTGGGAGGAAGGGAGGAGAGGGCCTCTATGCCCCGGTCAATCATTGTATACCTCCTGCCTTGGGAAAGGGGGCAAGGTTTAGGTGAGTCAGCTCTCTCTGACTGAGGCAATTTCTGCGGAGGGACTCAGCAGGGAGCCACCAATCTTCCTGCAGCTGGAGGGATGGGAGCTCGTCCTGAAGGGTGGATCTGGGTGGCCCACTACAGTGCCCACTAACCAGGCCTCCCTGGGTGTGACTGTTAGCTCCAGTAAGGACTTAAGAGTGGGGGCAAATCACTAGGGCAGGGGGGCCTGGAATGGGGCTTCAGAGGTCTTGAGAGGGTGGGAGCATTCAGTTAATCAGAGAAGAGGTAAAGGCAATCCAGATGGGAAGAGTGCTATGGAGGAAGGTGAGGGGAAGCATGAGAACTGGGAATGTTCTAGGAGTAGCTGAAGGGAGGCATTTGTGTAGGGAAGGATGAGGGAGATAATTAAAAGGGAAGGTGGGAGATTTGAATACCAGGTAAGGGAGTTTAGATTTTCTTCTCTGAGTTCCTCAGGACATGCCTTCCACACTCAGGAACACACACTGGGGCACGTGATTGCTAGAAGTTCAATTCCCACTGTCTCCCCATGGTGGGGGCAGCTGCTCTGCAGGGCCCCTGGGAGCTTTTCAGGTCTTACACCTAGGCTTACTGTAAGGATCCTGATGCAGAGGAGAGCTTGGGCCAGGAGATCTGTCAGTGACATTGGATGGGTTACAGCCCCTCGGAGCCTCAGTTCCAGCATCTGTGAAATGACCGGCTTGGGGTAGAAGCTTATGTCTCAACCTTAAGGGCCCCAGGCAGCTGGCCTCACTCCCATTTAGGCCACAGAGAGACCTGAGAGTGTGGCCCTTGGCAAAGGGGATGCTCCTTTCCAGCCCTTTTCTCCCATCAGGAGAGGGCCTGGGGAGTGTGGAGCCCTTCATAAGAAGGCCCATGGTTCCCACTTTCCCCACCACCACCAGCCCCCCGGCAGCAAGCCTAAACCAGCTGGAGTCTGTCAGCTTTCCCGTTACCCAGAAAACTCTAATTTCTCCAAGACTATAAATAGTCCTTGAGAACGTAATTGAGCTCGGAGGACCTTGGCCCGGGTGCGAATAGTGGGCACAGTTTATACTTTTCTCTGTATGGGTTTGCTTTTGTATCTCTCCAGGCTTCCTCATTAGTGTCCACGACCCTTATCCCCCAGGGAGGCCTCAAGAGGTCTGTGGACCCAGCTGTGGGTCTGTTGAGGGAGGTCAGAGACGACTCCCCACCTTGACCCTGCTCCAGGGGACAAGAGGTAGAGTGTCCAGCCTGAAAGGGCAGCTCCCCAGAATGCAGTGCCAGTCCACCGTTTTCTCCCAGCAATACCTGGGCAAGGATGTAGACTGTTAATTTGGTTTCCACAATGGCTCTGGGAGGCCACCAGGCTGAAAGACTTTTCTGCTTCCCACAGAAGGAAATGGAGATTCAGAGATTGGCAGTGACTTATCCAGGGCCCCTTGGTGTGTTACCGGCAATGAAAGGGAAGTGGGGCAGAACCAGATCTCCCTTCTACGTGTTTAGGCATGGACTCTGGGACTATCCTGCTTCCACCACTTGCTGCCCACATGACCTTGGATGATTCACTAAAGCCCTCTACGCCTCAGTTTCTAAAAGTCTGTAAAGTGGGAGTAGTGGCATACCTATCTCATAGCAATGTTAGAGGGTTAAATGGTTCCTTAGGAAGGAAACTTTTCTAAAGCTGATGTCCTGATTTGGACTTGGAGCCTCCAACATTATGAAACAACAAATCCCTGTTCTTTAAAGTCACCTACTTGTGGCTCTTTTGTTAAAGCAGCACTAGGAAACTAAGACAGACTGCAACCCCAAGCTCAGGGTCTGGTGATTTCTAGGGTGCCCTGGATGTCAACCTCCAACACATAGGTTGTTCTCTCACACAGACATCCTCAATTTTGGGGGACCACTATCAGAGCTCAATTGTGATAGTCTGGTGATTTGAGTCTACATGGTCTGGTGACATAGTACCTAAGGCATTTGACTGTTAACCAGGAGGCTGGTGGTTCAAACCCACCAGCCACTCCTCTGAAGGAAGACTGGGCAATCTACTTCTGTAGTAATACCACCTCAGAAACCCAAGGAGGGGTCGCTATGAGTTGGATCCGACTTTTCGGCAGTTTGGTGGAGGGTGGTACTTATTTAGGTAGTTAATGTCTCCACTACATCTGTGTGTTTGTTTCTAGGTGTATGTGTTAATCCATCTGTGTAGATTTGGGTATACATTTGTGGCTCTTTCTTTATCCTTTTCACCTGGATGGAATCTCTGATACCCTTTTCCTAGCTCACCAGTCCTGTCCTGAGGGGTATTAGGTACACACACAGCACCACCATCCTAGGACACTGGGTTGCTGGTGTCCCAGCAGAGAGCTCTGGGAGGCAGGGATCTGATTTTGTTCACATCTCAATTCTTGAGGCTCAGGGCCCTGCTGGTACATAATGGGCCCTCAATAAATGTTTAACTGAAATGAGATGTTTATGTATACATGCTGGCTTCTACAGTGGACAGAACCAGCACGGGGCACTTTCCATATGCTTTATTGCTCATGCCAGGCAATTCAACAACTGCTTACAGAGTGGGGCCAACTCTCAGCTGACCCTGGGGAGACTCCAGGGGTGCAGAGAAGCCTGGAACCCAGTCTCCATCCTTGGGCAGCTTCTAGTCACTGTGCATAAAGAACACCCACACCTGCATCACACCTATAATTATGTGTCCACTTATGTATTGTCTGCTCATTCCCTCTTTATTCCCCAATTAGACTAGATACTTCCTGAGAACAGGGGCCTTTCTGTGTGGGTTGACCAGCATCCGTAGCTAGTGCCTGGCACAGAGTATAACCAGGTACCAGTTGCCATCAAGTAGACTCTAACTCCTGGTGATCCCTTGTATGTCAGGGTAGAATTGGGCTCCATAGGGATTTCAGTAGCTGGTTTTTTTCATCAGGTTGTTTTTTTTTTCAAGGCACTCTGGGTGGACTTGAACCTCTAACCTTTTGGTTAGCAGTCAAGAGTGTTAACTGTGTCACCCATGGACTCTAGCACAGAGTATAAGTGCTCTATAAATATTGGTGGTCTAGGGTTCCACAGCTCCCACCACACCAGGAAGCAGTCTAAGGATGGGTCTCATACTCCTTCATGTAGCCTCACTGGGGGCTCTTGTGGAAAAGGGAAAGGCAGGCCAGATGCTGGTCTATTGTTCTACCAGCATCCTCTGTCCCCAACCCTGCCAGCCAGGCTGAGGGTGAAAAGTACAGCTGGAAAATTACCATGCTAGCATCCCCTCAGAGAGACAAAATCTTAACCAAAAAACAAAACCCACTGCCACTGAGTCGATTTTGGCTCATAGCGACCCTATAGGAAGAGGAGAACTGCCCTATAGGGTTTCCCAGGCTGTAAGTCTTTAGAGAAGCAAACTGCCTCATCTTTCTACCTGTGGAGCAGCTGAGGAGTTTGAACTGCTGACCTTTTGGGTAGCAGCCCAATGCTTTAACCACAGCACCACCAGAACTCCTTAGACAAGATCTTAGAGATGATCAAATCCATGCTTTCATCATAACAAACAGGAGCCAGAGAATCAGAGCAGGCCCATGGGGAAGAGCCGGGATTGGCAGAGCAGTGCTCCTTCAAGGACTGGCTGCAGAGCTTGTGTCTTTTTTTTTTTTTTTTTTTAATGTATTGTGATTTGGGTGAAAGTTTACAGAGCAAACTCATTTTCCCTACAGCAGTTCATACACATTTTGTTTCATGACATTGACTGCAATTCCCTACAATGTAACAGCTCTCTTCCCACTTCTTCCCTGTAGTTACCTCTTCCCTGTCCCTCCCTTCCATATACTCCTGCCCCACAAGCTATCTCCCTATGCAAACACTGCCCTTCTGTTCTTCCACAGTTGATCAGGCCAAGGAGTGTATCTACTTGATGTAAAGTTCACCCTATATGCCTGCCTATTGTTTGGCTGGAAGCCACAGGAGTGAATTCAGTTTCAGACCTGAAGGGAAAAGAGAGGCCATAGTTTCAGAGGTTTCACCAGACTCTATCAGACCAGCAAACCTGGTCTTTTTTTTTTTTTAAATGATTTTGGGTTTTGTTCTACATTGTTCTCCCACTCTGTCCAGGATCTTCTGCACCAACCCCACTCTTGAGTGGCTGACAGTGGGAGCAGGGCACCATCTAGTTCTTCTGGTCTCATGGTCATATAGGCTGAAGATCACATGGTCTACCAGTCCCTTAGATTATTTGTTTCCATGTGTCTTTGGTTTTCTTCATTCTTCTTTGCTCTGGATGAGAGACCCATCGTTGCATCTAGATGGCTGCTTTCAAGCTTTTAAGACCCAAGTTGCTACTCACCAGAGTAGGATGTAGAATAATGTTTTTGTGTAGTATGTTATGCCAATTGAGCTTGATGTCCCCTGCAACTATGGTCCCAAGCCCACAGGTCCAATTATTTGCTCCCTCAGGGTAGCTGGCTATGGCCAAGAAGCCACCACAACTTTGCACCTTGTCAGCTCTACTATATACCTGGATATTCTTACAGCACATACAAATATGCATATAGAAACATCATCTGCTACCCCTACACAGGGTCATGGGCACACTCCCCCCTGCCTAGACATACCTGATCATTCAGCCTGTCCACCCATCTATGCACCCATAGATCAATGCTTGCCATCACTGACAATGCAGTAATGTACATGCAAAAGGTTCATCTTTGTTGTCTGTACCTCCCATGCACCTCTCTATGTCTTCCTCTTCCTCAGTGCAGGGCCTGTATCTAACCCACATCCCCTTCTCCGCCCAGGGCCCAGTGGCTCAGAATTTGGATTTACTAATTTTTTTCATACCCTAGGAAAAAGGACTGGATGAGGACCCTGGGTCGTGAGTCCAGATTTTGCCAGAGGCAAAGCTGGAAAGTTTGCATCTGGCATCTCAGGGCTTCCCATGGCCTACCACCCATGGCAGCCCATTTCCTGGGGTAGGCCTGGACCCTAAGGCCCTTAATTCAACCTGTTCCTCAAGAATCCCAAGAATTGCCACATGTCCTACTGCTACAAGGCAGTCTTCTCTTCTGATAAAGACCAGCTGCCACTGAGTCCACTCTGACTCATGGATACCCTGTATGTGTCAGAGAAGAATAGTGTCCTGTAAGGTTTTCAGTAGCTGATTTTTTAGGAGCAAATTGCCAGGCCTTTCTTCCAAGGTGCCTCTCAGTGGACTCAAAGCCCCAACCTTTCAGTTAGCAGCTGAGTGCATTAACTGTTTGCACCATCTAGACTGTTGCTAATCCTAGGTTATATACAAGCCTTGGTTTTGTTATCAATTATATGTGGCTCTTGAAATCAATCTCCTCAACTCTTCACCACTAACCACCCTTTTTTTATTACCCTTTCACCACAAAGCCCTTTTGAGAATGCCCATTTGAGAACTGAAAGACACTGCTGTCATTCTGTGCTGGTGCCTAAGGCCAGTCACATATTGAACAGGATCAATTTGGTCAGTGACCACCTGCCATGTGACTCCTGTGGCAGCATCTTGTCCATTAGTCAGGACCTAGAAATTCCTATGATGTCTCCTACAGCCAACTGGAGTTTCTGATCAGCACCTGCTAACCTGGCATACCACGTAGAGTAAAACATTGGGGTTTTAGTTAGCCTCATCACAGATAATGCAAGATTTCCCATAAGTTTTGTGAAATGTTCAAAACTGCTTGTGGGAACCAACTGTAGCCTTTGCAAGTGTCTAGCTGGGAACCACTGGCTAAGGTCGTCTCTAAGTGCCCTTTAGCTCTGACTCTTGGAGCATCTTCTTGCCTGAAGCAGGGGCATTAATCCAAAGGAGTGAAGCATGGTAGGAATGTAGGCACTGAAGCGAGGACTCACACCACCTCAGTGGTCACATACAAATGGGTGATCCATTAATGCATGGCCTGGGCCTGGCCACACACCCATCTCTAATGGTGGGGAGGCACCCCATAGTGCCAGACCTAGAAGGGACATTTGCAATCACCTGGTCCAGTTGCCTTGTCCTAGAGGTGAAAAAACTGAGGCCCAGCAACAAAATACGGTTTACCCAAGATGACACTGCTAATTCACGGCAGAGATGGGTTTGATCTCACATGTTCTGGCTCCCGTTTCAATGCAGGATTCCAGCCACTCAGATGTGACTCTGGGCTAGCTTATCCTGCACACTAACTCCCTAAGCATGCAGCGGGTCATTCAGAGGATGGAGCCTCTGATCTTGAGGGAGGGCCTGCCTCAGCAGGCAGACCCTTCCTCACACCTGGAAGTTGGTACCTGGGTGGTGTTATATTCTGATATCTCCTCATCTTGGAGTCCCTACATGGTACAAACAATTCACGTGCTTGGCTGCTAACTGAAAGGTTGGAAGTTTGAGTCCATCCAGAGGTACCTTGGAAGAAAGGCCTGGTGTTATACTTCTGGAAAAATCAGCCATTGAACACCCTATGGAGCACAGTTCTACTTTGACTCACACAGAGTTGCCATGAGTCAGAATTGACTTGATGGTGCTCAGTACCCCCATCTCATCTCCTCAACCTACACCTCCCTGTCCTATCCACCATCCACAGAGGCAGAGCCTGAGTTTCCGCTGGGGGAAGCCTGCCAGTCCCACTTAGCATCTTCATTCTGTGGTGAACGGATGTGAACTCTTCCTCCCATCCAAAGGCCTGTTAATTATAGATGCAGCATTGGCTATTAACATCTTGAACTTGATTTGAAAGAGCTACTGGCAGAATGGAACCCCGGAGCTGGTCCTGCTAAAGAGATGTAAATCTCTACTCCGCCTTCCACCTGCCTCCCTGTACAATGTGGCTGTACAGACTGAACCCCGGTGGGTAATGAGTTATATGTTCTATTAAATTTGTTTCAAATGTTGTTTATTGAATTTTCTTCCCTGCAATATGCTGCTTTGTAGTTCGGCCCTGTTTGGGAAAATTAATCAACAGCTGGGCTTCTCATGTTGATCATCTGTTTTCCTGTTGATGGGCAGGAGGTTAATGAGTGGTTTTTTTGGAGTGGAAGTGGGAGGAGGCAGGAAGGGGGTTGACCCACCCTTGCACAATTTTTCAAGTTTGTTTTGGGTCCCCTTAAATGTATTTGGTGGGTAAGAGGAAGTGTGAATGCAGTGGAGTGGGGTTCTCTAGAGCCTGTGGGTGGTACAAATGGTTAAGCACACGACTACTAGACTAAATGTTGGTGGTTAGGTTCGAACCTACCCGGGCGAACCTCAGAGGAAAAGCCTGGCAATCTGCTTCCAAAAAATCACAGCCATTGAAAACCCTGTGGAGCAGTTCTACTGTGCACACATGGGGTCGCTATGGGTTAGAATCAACTCAACAGCAAGTACCAACAACAGATCCAGGCCTGGGCAGTGTGTGCCTGCTAATGTGTGGCTGCTCAGTGGAGGATGCTGGGATGGGCAACAAAGAGAAGTGGCCCAAGTCCACAGCTCTTTTTCTGAGGGGTGAGTGGGATGGTTTAGGCAAGAGAGGGTCCTGCCTGGAGTCAGAAAACACAGGTTTAAGTGAGGCAAAGGTACTGGCCCAAGGCAGCCTGGCCTCATTCATCCCACAGTTGTTTCCTGAGCATCTACCATAGGCCAGGCACTATGAGAGACTCTGGGCTTTGTTAACCCTTAAATGAGACCAGATGCATCCAAAGGTGCCTTTAACTCTCGCTCACTCCCCCACTTCCTTCCAGAGCAGACTTCCCTGTTACAGTGTGCTTGACTGTTGACAAAGCTCTTTGCCAGGCAGAGTGACAGCTCCAGGCTGCTGCTCTCTCCCTGCCCACCCTTTATAGTCACTTCCCACTCTCAGGTCTGAGGCTCGGGCAATGGGTCTCCCTAGGTGTGGAGCCTGGTTTGTGATTTTTTTTTTTCCCCTGGGGAAAAAAGAATTGTGGTCCACAAGACAAAGAGAGAATATCTTGGATCGAATGCCAGCCACAGCAGTCTCTCTAATGCAGAGCAAACCTCGCTGGACCTAATTAGTGCGTCACTGATAAAACAGCACCTGAAAGCAGATGTGTATTGGGGAGAAGAAACTGCATAAGGCAAGAGAACTAGTGGGCCAGGCAAGATGAGAGAGAGAGAGAGAGAGAGAGATGGAGACCACTTGCCAATACATCTCCATGTATTAAGTCAGGAATGCCCAGGGCCTTGTGGGACCAAGTCATTCTGCTTGGCTCCCATGGTGACATGGTAGTGAAGGTTAGGCCTGGAAACTCCTAGAATATTCACTCTCATCTATGACTGTCCAAAATGAACAGGATGCTAATGACTTGTGGCCACCCTGAATGGTTGTGCAGGCTGCACACTGCACAATTCCAGGCATGGAATTCACTCACATTAAAATCATGGTAGATTCATGCATCTATTACATCAGTTTTCTGGCAGATTCTAGTAGGATGTCTTGAGAAAGGGATACCTTTTTGCAAATGTCTCTAATTTGTACAAAGATGCTGTATGACCCTGACTCCTCAAGAGGTTTCTCCAGAGGAGCACAGACACCCTCCCAAACCCCCCAAACAGATACTAAAAGAATTCAGGGAGGCAGAGAGTGTGGTCGGTCCAACAGCCAGTTTGGAGGAAGAACACTTGGGGTTAAGTTTAAGCCGATCCACTTACTGGCTCTGTTTCCTGAGTCCTAGGGACTCAGCTGCCATCATGGTAAGACCACAGTTTGTTTTCTCCTCTGCATCAATATTTTTGTCCTACCTGTAGTCCCTTCATCTCCTCTAATCATTCCCTTTCCCAAGAATCTCTCCTGAGTCTGGAGAAGGCATTACTGGCTAATCAGAGCTTATTGAGCAAACTCTTGGGAGGTATTATGTTTTATCAGGAGCCTCCCAAAGTCTAAAATCCCTGGAGATATTTGTGCAGGGTTTATGCATAGTGGGCAGCTCATACGTTAGAGGCAGAGGGGGACAGGATGTTGGTCCTCACCACTGACCATATACCTTCACCTCTCGCCAGGGCTGCCTTGTTGGCTTAGGGTGGGCAGGCCCATCCCTACTGCTAGGGACAGGCGGAAGAACATTCAGATTTTTAACTGCCCCCCACCTCCATGCCAGTCCTGTGCCAGGCACTTTTTTTTGTCCTCTATCTCCTTTTGTCCTTAAAATAACCCTGCAGGGAAGGAATTACTATCACCATCCTAGAGAGAGGCCAAATGAAGCTGGAGGGGTTAATGTGCCCCAAGTCACACAATGGGAAAGGGGCCAACCTTCTCCAAAACCCATGTTGCCTTCCCTAGACCAGGCTGCCTTGACTGCAGACAGGTCAGAAGTGATGGGAACCTGAATGTTCTCAGCACCTACTATGTGCCAGGCCCTGCCCTTGGTGCTTGTTACATGTAATTTCATTACTTTCTTTCCTTCACATTTGTCATCAAATGTATGTTGGCAATGGAGGCAGAAATAGTTAACAGAAACCTACAATGGGAACTCTTAGGGGTCATTTGTATTTTCTGTTAGGAAGCTCCTAAAGTGCATGAAGCTTCAAGATTTGAAGGAACAAAGCTAAAATGGTGGAATAACAGGCAGTGGAAGTGAGAGTTAGAACAGGGAGTGGGCTACTGACATCCAACAACTAATGCAGATTCTATGGAAGAGATCAAGCTGGTTACGTTGATGATGAAGAAGATGGTGGTGATGATGATGATGACTGGAGATGCTATCAGCATCACACATACAGGCAGGCCTCATGCTGAGTTAAAAGGAAGGCTCTTCCCATGACAACCTCAGTGTCCCACACCTGGCCTCATCTCCCTCTCCTGTTCCCCCAGGGCTGAGCCCTGCCCAGAGCTCTTACGGCCCCTGAAGGGCTGGAACCAAAAACAAAAACAAAAACTCCTCACTGCCATCAAGTCTGTTCAGACTTATAGTGACTCCCCATTGGGTTTCTGAGGTGGTAAATCTTTATGGAAGTAGATTGTCTGGTCTTCCTTCCATGAAGTGGCTGGTGGGTTTAAACTGCCAACCTTTTGGTTAGCAGTCAAATGCCTTAGGCACTATGGCACCAGAGCTACTTTGAGGGGCTGGGGGGAAGGGTGATAATTCCAGGCTATAGAGGACCAAGTCTCCCCTGCAAAGGCTGGGTCTGACTCTTCCAGAGTTTCTGGGCAGACACTGACAGCACATGGCCCCAACTGCTGTTTTAGGTTTTGTGATTTCCTTAGTGGTTTTAAAAATGCCAAAAACAATGCCTCTAAACGACTGAGAAAGGCTGTGTGGGGTATTGAGGAAGGACTTTCTGAGCATTTAGAAGAGTGTGGGGTGGAGAGGTGAGGGGCAGGGACTGGGGTATAAGATGAGACTACAGTAAGGGAGAGGTGTGGGCTGGCCACACCCTACTTCCAGATGTCTCGTGGACTGTTTTGGGTGAGCCTGTTGTGTGTGTGTGAATGCATGCAATGTTACATATTTCTGATGTACGTCATATGAACAGTATGCATGGGGCCCTATGTGTACCAGATGCACATATGCTTTGCACGTGTTGAAGAGCAGGTTGGGATAAGAATTAGGTCTGTTGTCCCAGTGTCTTGGTGTAGATGGTCAATTACCATGCCATCCCACATGTGGCACATGTGATGCATGAATTTGGTGTGTGTGAGTGTGTGTGCTTGTGCATGCCCTGGGTGGTATGTTCTGTATTAGTGGTATGACAGCTGTGGGGTATAAGCTTTGCATCTGTGTGTTGGATGTCTGGGCTAATTCTGGCTGCAGTGTAGTAAATTACCTAGTGTGGCTCTTTTAGCCATAAGTCTTTGTAAACTCTGTGGTAGAATTGGCCATGAGCAACCAAGTAGCTCCTGATTGTTAGTTATCCACCTGGGGTATTTCTGTTGGGGGCAGCATAAAGTACTGTTCTGGGAAGTTCGCTCTCTCTCTCAGGTGCTTAGAATTCTAATGTTATGATTGGTTAGTTTGGCCACTCTGCCAGGCTCAAAAAAAGGCCTCCTAGAGGCAGAAGTCTCTCTGACTGCTGGCTGAGAAGGATGTGCTGCTGAAAGAGACATGCATTCCTGAGAGACACACGCTGGGAAAGAGACGCAAGACACACACATTGCTGAGTGAGACACTGAGGGACACGCACTGCTGGGAGAGAGACTGAGTCTGTTGGCTGAGTGATGGCGGGCTGAGAGAGACAGCGTTCTTCCTGAACTTGAATTGTAGCCTGGTGCTTCCCTAATAAACTCCATAATCTGTGAGTTCTGTGTGGCCACTGAAGTGAATTATTGAACCCAGGAGAGATGTGGTGAGTGCTGCAGGAGGAATGGTTGGTGTCAGAGTTGGTGAAAGGGCTAGAGGGAGGCAGCATGTCTGGCCTCACAGGAATAGGCCTCGGGCTACTGATGGTGATTCTATCTTCCTCTTGTGCAGTTATAGGAGGTCAGAAGATGTGGCTTCCTTGCCTCTTTAGCACTGGCCATAAGCTCAAGGGTGGTTTGATCACAGTGGCTTTGAGTGTGGTGTGTATGGGATGAACACAGTGGGCTCACATTGTGGGGTTGGATCTCTGGGGTGTATATGCATGCATACTGTGGCCTTAGAGCCCAGCTCCCCTGGAATGGGGACTGTGTAGTGTGGACCCAGGGCAGTGGCCAGCAGAGCTGGAGTATAAGTTTATCAACAGTGACAATGTCCAGGGTGAGAACCAGATCATGGGACACAGATGGTCCTGTCGAGGCCCTCTTTAGGCAATTTGGAGGATTGTTATGAATTGAACTGTCTCCCCACCTATGAATATGATCTTGTTTGGAAATATTCTAAGGTGTTATCAAGGAGTCCTGCAATGGTTAAGCACTCAACTGCTAACTGAAAGGTTGGTAATTTGAACCCCCCAGCAGCTTTGCTGGAGAAAAGACCTGGAGATCTGCTCCTGCAAAGATCACAGCCTAGAAAACCCTGTAGGACAGTTCTACTCTGTTACGCAGAGTAGAACTGAGTTGGAATCAACTTGAGGCACACAACAAGATGGTATCAGTTAGTATGAGTTCATACAGAGTAGAAAAATTCACTGCTGTTGAGTCAGACCTGACCCATAGTGACCCCTCCTTGGGTTTCTGAGGTGGTATCTCTACGGAAGTAGATTGCCCAACCTTCCTTCTGAGGAGTGGCTGGTGGGTTTGAACCACCAGCCTTCTGGTTAGCAGTCAAGTGCCTTAGGCGCTACACCACCAGAGCTCCCATACAAAGTAGAGTGGGTCCTAATCCAATTTGACTGTCCTTAGAGAAGATGAGACACAGAGCACAAACCAAGAACCATGGTCATATGAAGGTGTGCCTGCCAGCCAAGAAATGCCTGGGGCTCCTAGAAGCCAGGGTTGACAAGAAAGGATCTTCCTCTAGAGCCTTTGGAGAGACCATGGTCCTACCAACTCTCTGAATTTGGACTCCTAGCCCCTAGAACTATGAGACAATATATTTCTGTTTCCATAAGCCACCCACTTGTGCTCCTTTGTTATGGTAGCCCTAGGAAACGAATACAGGGAGGCTTCCAAACTACCTGTGCATTTATTCAACGCATATTTACTGAACACACAGTAGGAGACTGTGCCAGGTGTGGGGGTAGGCTGGAGGTTGAGGCAGGGTGGGAAAAAAGGTGGAGATAAAGAGATTTGTCAGAGAGACCTGCCCCCAGGAGTTTGATGTCTAGCAGAGGGGACAGATGTACCCACAGTGTGCTACCAGAGTGGGAATGGTGGAGAACTATGAAGATGTTATGTTCCATGTCCCAATGGGAAGAAAGCAAGAAGTCTTGATGAAGGAGGTGGCTCCTGAGCTAAGTCTGGAAGAGTGTGCAGGCAGGGTTTAGCCAGAGGGACAGTGGGCAAGGCCATTTCAGAGCAAGGGACAGATTGAACAAAGGGAAAAAGGCAGGGCAGTACGTGGGTGAGTTTCTGGGGGTAAGACAATCTGTTTGGATTTTCTGGAGCATGGCTTTGAGGGGCAGCAATGAGGTAGAATGAGGCATTGGTGGTTCAGCAGTGGAATTCTCAGGAGACTGGGGTTCCATTCCTAGCCAGTGTACATTTCATGTAGCCATCAGCCACCTGTCAGTGGAGGCTTGTCTGTTGCTGTGCTGCTGAATAGGTTTCAGTGGAGCTTCCAGGCTGACAGACTAGGAAGAAAGGCCTGGTGCTCTACTTAGAAAAATCAGGCAATGAAAACCCTGTAGATCACAATGGCCCAAGCCACTCTGCTCCTGAGGCTGGTGCACAACTGGGGAGTATTTTGCTTTGCTGTACATGGGGTTGCCATGAGTCGGAGGCCAAAAATGGAACAGGACCTTGGAGGTCAGGCCAGGTGCAGCCCAGAAGACCTTGGATGCCAGGTCACTAACTATGCCCCAAAGACAAGGGCAGGCCCCAGAAAGTAGGCAAGGGGCTCAGTGTTCCAGCCTGTTGTAGAAACTCCCTCCTCTAAAGATAGGAATCTGGGAAGTTTTACTCTGGCTGACAAAGGCTGAGAGTCCAGACTCAGGCAAATCCAATCGCTTAACGATTGTGAAATTATTTAAAAAACAAAACAAAACAAAAAAAACAGTTGTAGACTGAATGCAAAGAAAGCCCCAAAGTTAAAACCTGAGAAGCTTTCACTGGGAGGAAAACAGGAATGGGAGAGGGGAAGGCTGCCAGTACCATCCACAGGGTCCTCCCACCTATCCCTCAGCTTCTGTCAATTATCTGAGTCTTTATAAAGCTAGTAGTCCTGGGACTTTTTCTGGCTTCCAGAGGTTTCTCAGCCAGGTTCTCATAATGCGCTTTACCATATGTAATGTGGGCCTGGAATGTGCTCCCCATTAGGGCCCCAAAGCCTAGGGGGCAGGGGCATGCTTGGTAGGAGCTCAGGTGAGAACTCTCAGGAGGGAGGGATGATGTCCTGGTCCTGTGCAGAGCCTGCAGTGGGCAGCAGGTCTTCAGGAAGGGAGGGGAGCAGAGCCTCTGAGGGAAATGGGGTTGGAGGGGATATATGCTGGCAGTGAGGGCTTGAAGACGGCTCAGCCCTAGGCTAGGAAATTGGAGGAGACTGGGGAGGGCTGAGAGGCTCCAGAGTCATGCAACCTCTCTGAGCCTACTTTCTTATTTGTAAAATGGGAACAGTGACATCTAACCTCGGAGGGTGGTGAGAAGTCCATCGGATGATGAATCTGCTAGCACTTTATAGAGGGAAAAACTGGGATGCAGATGGGCATCATGGTGATGTGTGGGTGCTCCATCCACACTACCACTTGGGCTGGGAAACTGATAACTCCCCCAAACTACCTGATGGATGCCCAACTCTCCCATAACTTGGCAGCCACTTCCAATTTCAGCTCTTGTGGCTGGAGCAGGGTCTCCCTGTGGCCGCCATTATGGTGTTATCCTATTGAGGGGGCAGAGAGGATTACTCTGGGCCTGTCCACAGAAGATGCTGTCCACAGGGAGGCAGTACAGGGTAGTGTTAGCCCATGGATTCTGGGTCTGACTACTGGGTTCAAGTTCTGGCTCTAACACTTACATGACCTTGGGCAAGGTATTTAAGTTCTTTACGTCTCAGTTTCCCCACCTACAAAATGGGGATATAAGACTACCTTCCTCCAAGAGAGGTGAAGAGTATTAAATAAGTTAATATATGTAAAGTATCAGAACAGTACCTTACCCAGAGTAAGAGTTAGATAAGCTTCAGGCATTTTAAGTATTACACATGACCTAGTAGGAGCCTCGATCCACTACAGAGGGTAAGATTTACCCTCTGTGTCAAGCGCTTTTGTGACCCCTGCCTCATTTCATCCTCCCAACAATCCTGTAAGTTTCTTCCATAGAGAGATGAGCAAAGAGAGACTTAGGGGTGAACCTGCCCCAAGTCACTCGGATTTCTCTGACTCCAAGTCCACACTCCCACTCTGCCAAGCAGTGTCCACTGAAGACAGGATGGAACCAAAACTTATTAAGTGTTTATTGCATGTTGGGTTCTCTACTAAAGAACACAAGCTTTAGGCTTGTGATACTGCTGTTTTCCCTATACAACACCTGGCCAACAAATACAGCTCCTTTGTCATATCCCTGCTCAAGTCTGCAATGGCTCCCCCTGCTAGCTGATGTAAGCATAGCTTCCACTCTGGCATTCAGGGCCCAGCCTGCTCTGCTCCCAGTGTTTTCCTTCACATTCCCTACATCCCCCATTCCTCTGGACCATCTATGCCTGACCTTCAGGGAGCCCCAGCCCGGCTTCCCTGTATCTCAGAAAATCACCTCGCCCTCCTCAGAACTTCTAGAAATTTTTTAAAAAGTGTTTTTTAGAAGATTTTTAAGTAGGGATTTTTTTGGTCATGGCTATTTTTTTTTTTGTTTGTTTTCTTTTTTTTACATTTAACCCCTTTTAAAATTTTCTTATTAATCCCACCTTGAATTCAGTTATTCATGACTTTTTCTTTCCCTGACATAATCACATCTTCCAGCAGGAATTTCTTCCCCTTCTGGGGTTGATAATAACTCCTACAGAAAGGATCACTGATGCTAATGATTAAGGGGGAGGGATGACTGAGAAAGGACCAGGCTGTGGGGGAGTCTTAGAGTCTACAGGTGGGGGTACAGGAGCAGGAGCTGGTTCTTCCTTCCCTCCAGACCTGCAGCCTCAGTGCTGGGATTAGTCATGGGCCCTGGCCCACCGCTCCACCTCATATCGCTGGGTGCACACACCCTAGCACTTCTTCTAGTCCTTCCCAAGCAACTTGTTTCATCTGAGCTTTTCCTCAGTCCCAGGAGACAGGGGGCAGGATTTTTACCCCGTTTACAAAAAATGAAGTTAAGGCACAGAATAGTGAAGTGACTTTGGCAAACTCACAAAGCTAGTAGTAGGCTGCTGAACCAGGATTGGAACCCAGGTCTGACTCCCTGGCTGGTCCTTGCCTCAGTGCTGATGTCACTCTTTGCTGGCTGCCCTGAGGGAAGCCTGGCTCTGTAGCTAGAAACTCTGGGCTCTAGAGTCAACTCAATGCCTTCGTGTCATCTTGGGCAAGACTCTTAACCACACTGAACTTCAGTTTCCTCTTTCATGAGAGACAACTAACAATACCTGCCCTGCTTTCCTCACTAAGGAGCAGTGACGTTTAACAGCTCAGGGTGTGAGAGGGCTGGGTAAACTGAAATGTCCCAAAGTAAGGGAGAGAAGTGGAAAGTCCCAGCCTACTTCTCCACAAAGACAAAGAGCAGGATGCCACTTGGGCTTCAGATGAGAAATGACATTGCTTGGGTTATCCCCTTTTGAGAGAGTCACTGTTCTTGTTGGGCACCCTCGAGTCGATTCAGACTCACAGTCATCCTATTTGACAGAGCAGAACTGCCCCACAGGGTTTTTTAGGCTGTAATCTTTTTTTTTTTTTTAATTGTGATTAAAAATTAAAAGTGGGTGAAAATTTACAGAGCAAATTCACTTTCCATACAGTAGTTTACATATACTTTGTCTCATGACATTGACCACAATTTACCATGATGCAACAGCTCCCCTTCCACTTCCTCCCGATAGTTACCTCTTCCCAGTGTCCATCCCTCCATGCACTCCTGCCCCCTGAGCTGTCTCCCTGTGCATAAGCAGCCCTTCTTTCTCCTCAGGTAAATGTTCAACTCATATGCCTGTCTTTTGCTTGGCTGGAAGCCACAGGTGTGGGTTCAATTCCAGACCTGAAGGGCAGCTAGGGGCCATAGTCTCAGTGGTTCCACCAGGCTCTATCAGACCAGCAAACCTGGTCCCCCCACCTTTTTTTTTTTCCTCCAAATGTTTTGAGTGTTGTTCCACATTGTTCTCCCTCTCTATCCAGGATCTCATAAATAGATCCCCTTCCAAGTGGTTGACAGTGGTAGGCTGTCATCTTTGCAGGAGCTGTCACCAAGTCTTTTCTTCTACAGAGCTGCTGGTGGGTTCAAACTGCCAACCTTTTTGTTAACAGCCAAGTGCCTAACCATTGCACCACTACGGCTCCTTGAGAATATCTCAAAGCTGGTTATTTACATACATAGCCACAGCCCTCTTCTCTCCATGCAATTTTGGTTTGTGCCTAAAAGTGCCAGTTCTGGACCCAAATAGCTATAGGCTCAGTTCCTGGTGCCCCTTCCCAACTAGGCACTGTGGGAAGCTTACTTCACTGCTCTGACCCTATTTCCTCCTCTACAAAGTGGAGATCCTGACATTTCCTACCTACAAGATTATTATGAGGGTTAAATTAAATAATGTATGTAAAGCAGAGTGGTTGGCCCAGGACCTGCTCAGTATCTCGGTGTTAAATGTGAGCTGAGGGCTCATCATTCCCACACAACATTCCACTACCTCCCCTGACTCATGGTCCCTGCCCCACTCCATTTGGACAAAAAGAAAACTGGGTGTGTTCAAACTTGGATGCCCTGACCCGGCCCAACAGCTTCTTCAGCTGCAAGGGGAGAGCTGCAGGCACCAAGCCTCAGAGCAAAACCCCAGCTCTAGACTCCAGTGATGAAGGCACTGATAAGGACAGCAGGGGCATGGCAGGGAGAGGGTGGTATGAGATGAGAACGTTTATTTTTTAGAACAGAAGAGTTAGCAGTTTTCCCTCAATAAAGCCACAAACCACTGGGTCCCAGAGGGGGAAGGCTGGACTTGGCATTAGTGACATAAAACCAATGTTCTTTCCTTTCCTCTATGAAATAATGGCCAATGTGATTTAACCCTGTAGTGATCTCATCCCCCCTACTCCTCCTTGCCCTGGGAAAAACTGGGAGGTGTCTGCTCTGGGGATAGCAAACTCATGAGATGGAGGCGAGGGTGGAAGCAGCACTGGAGTGGGAATTATGTCACTTCTGTGTCCATCCCAGCTCTCTGCTAGTGATTTGCTGTGTGACATGAGATAAGTTACTTCCCCTCTCTGGACCTCAGTGTCCTCATTTATAAAAGGAGAGGCTGCACTAGGGAAGTACTGAGCATTCTCCCAATTCTATTATTACGAAGAGTAATTCGCATCTCACAGTGCTGCATGTTGCATCTCATTTTGTCCTCACGCCAAGACTGAAGGGCAGACATTATTGACTCCTTTTACAGATGGGAAGCTGGGCCTCAAAGAGGCTGAGTAAGTTGTTCAAAGTCACACAGCAACTGAGCGACAGACTTGCAATTCCAATCCAGGTTTGTCTGAATCCAAAGTCCATGTCCTTTTGCCTCCATTATGTTATCTTTTGGTAGAGGGTCAGCGAAAACAAGGGAAACCCTCAATGAGATGGGTTGACACGATAGCTGCGACAATGGGCTCAGACGTGCTATTGATCATTAAGATGGAGCAGGACCAGGCAGTTTTCGTTCTGTTATACATAAGATTGCTATGGGTTGGAGTCAACTTGATGGTCACTGACAACATATGTCATCTTCATGGAATGACATAATAATCCTCAACACACATTTACTGAGATTTGTTACATGCTTAGGCTTTGTTTTAAGCATTGTACATATTTTGTCTACTTCAACCTTAAGAATAACACTACAGCCTAGTACCATTATCAATCCCCTCTTATAGATGATAAAACTAAGGCTTGAGAAATTTAAGTAACTCTCCTGAGGCCACACAACAGGTGATGGCAGAGCTGGATTTGAGTCCAGTTCCATCTGACTCTAGAACTCCAGCTTTGGTACTGGGGTGTGCATATTTGAATTTTGGGGTCATTGATGCTATTTAGTACTATTTGAGCTCCTCTGTTCACTTGGGTGTGGCAGCTGGAGTGAACATCTCTCATTCCCAGTGCAGGTTCCAGTAGACTCTGAGTACAATAATTAGGAAGTTAATCAATGGTGGGGTTGGCAAGAATAAGAAGCTGATTTTCTGCTCTTAGGGCTCACAGTCTCTAGACTCACTTTGACGAAGAATAAAGGAATTACAACAGGAAATACACACACATTCTATATGTGTCACCTGGATATAACTTTCTGTCCCCATTCCCTTCTGGCCACACAGCTGCTCTCACTTTCTAGTTCTAGCATACTTCTTCTACACAAGAAGTAGATGCACTTTGTCCAGCTCACAGGAGGCTGGGGAAGGGCAACATCTTTAAAGGACACCTGAAACCTTGGAGGAAAATTCAATCATTGCTCCACTGATCTGGATTTTCATAACTCACTCCCCTTCCGCCTCCCCCAGCAGAGCAGCTGAGGTTTGTGTATGACCTACTGACAGCACAGAGAGAGGAGAGAGAAATGTGGAAACGAGTTTGTTCATTTGGGTGATGGAGTGCCCGCTCCCCTTGCCAGCATGCAGGGTTCAATAATGGCGGACAGGGCTTCAAAATATTGCAGCATAAATAGATGAGCCCTTTAAGGTAATAGAAATCCTGTCATCCTGGGGAGAAATATAGGCTCAGAACCCCATGGGAGGGGACACCAGGCCCCTCTCCTCCGCCTCCCATGCTCCCCATCCCCATTACAGTTGGAGCTGAAAGGAAGCATCTGGACTGAGGAATGGCCAGAGGGCCCTTATCTCCCAGCCACATGGCTCCGTGAAGGGAGGAGGCGGCTGGAAAGGGTCTAGGAAATCACATCCTTGCATCCCGGCAGTGACCTCACAGGTTGGTTCACCACAGGCATGAAGGTGGCAGCAATTAGTCCCAGAGCAGTGAGGAGGCTTCATCAGGCCGCTGTCTAGGTAAGGCCTTAATTAAGGAAAGCTGGTCAGTGGAGGAGTGTGGTGGGGCTGAGAAATTGCTGTTCTCCCCCATGTGATGAGAACATTTATTTCCAGTTCTGAAGCTGCCCTTGGGAACAGGAGTCCCCAGCAACTCTGCTGCTCCAAGCCGGGGCAAAGCTTCAACTAACTCTGCCCCTTTCCTCTCTCCTCCGTTTACACTTGTACCCCAAATAGGACTAGACCAGGGCCAGTCACTCTTTCCAGGAGGAGGATCCCTTGGGGGTAAATAATAACAATAACAATAGTAGCAGTAACATCAACAGTAATATAGAAAGATGATTCATATGCCAGGCATTCAAGTGCTTTTAGGCACCAAGTGATTTAATCAGCTCAATAATCCTATGGGCTTCACTATCATTCCCTTTTAACACAGAGTCACAGACAGGTAAAGTTTCTTGTCCAAGTTAACACAGCCAATAACTGGTAAAGCTGGGATCTGAAGGCTGGGAATCTGACTCCAGAGTCTCTGTGGACCCTATACACAGTATTGCATGAGGTAGAAGCTCATATACCATCTGCCCAAAGAATTCAAGGATGGTGGGGGGTGGGGTGGGATGCAGGTGCTTCAGTCCCACTGCAGCTACTTGTTTATCTGAAATTCAGAGAAGCCAAGGGGGACTCAAGCCCCAGCCCTCATGGTAGAGTCTTTTGGGAAATACCATGAATTTCTTTCCTATAAATGTCAGTTCTGAAACTTCTGCTATAAGGACATTGCTCCTCCCAGGGACTTCATTCACTGCAAAGAGTTTATTGAGCAAGAAATTCATATGGTAGGCATGGGGGGAGGAAGTATAGGGGCCGAAGGGAGACATATCCTTGTCTTCATGTCACTCATGTCCCTTGTGCTGTGAGAACGGAAGAGATGGAAGGATTACTTCTGAAGAGTATTCAGGGATGGCTTCATGGAAGAGGCAACCTATGATCTTAGCCTGCAAGGCTGAGAATGATTTTCACAGAATAATTAAGGACAGTGGGAAGAGCTTGAGAAAAGGCACAGACAGAGGCCCTAAAGCAGACACCATGTTTGTGAAAAAAGTGAGTTGTGTGTGGTCACAGCACAGGTTTCTGGCAGAACTTAACAGAAGAATAGGTTAGCATGGACTAACTCTAGTTTTGAGGGTGGGTTACAAAGGGCTGGAGTGGGAGCTTTATTTGGTGGGCAATCAGGAGCCATGGAGAGACATGATGTGACCCCAGTCTCCAAGTGAATGGCACCTTTCTAGTCTGCCCAGCTCCACTTAGTTCCCTCATCCACAATTCTAGCTACTTTCCCAGCCTGGGTGGGCAGGAACACAGGTCTTAACTTTCTATATTTAGCCCTCCACCAGTACAGTTACCCCAGAACTCTGCTGGCCTGAGCCCCTCTTCTGAGGGTAGGCAGAGTGACTCCTCACTCTGTACTCCTCCACTCCTATTCACTCTGGTATTCTGACTAGGTGGGACCCTGCGTTCTAACGGCACAGAGCAGCCTGTGAGCAGAGGCTCAAGGAGGCTGTCCCAGGTGCTGTCCAATGTCCTGAAACAACACCACTTCCAGACTCATTGTCATTTAAATGACTGGTTCCTTCAAGGCCTTCATTGTTTCCTTTGTGCAGAGAATCTCATTCCCATTTTATAGATGGTAAGTAGAGTCCCAAAGAGTGAGCAGAACCAGGACTAGAACATTGGTCTCTTGCCTTCCAGCTCAGGATTCTTTTCTGAATTGGTGGCCCCAATACAATTTACCAATGCACCCTATAGAAGATTTCACAGTGCCTAAGGCACTTGACTGCTAACCAGAAGGCTGGCGGTTCAAACTCACCAGCCATTTCTTGGAAGGAAGATGGGGCAATCTACTACTGTAGTGATACTGCCTTGGAAACCCAAGGAGGGGTCACTATGAGTCGGGTCCGACATGATGGCATATAACAACAACACAACAAGCCAAAGCTAACATAAAATGCCCAGACTCTCTTCCCTATCTCCAATCCCCTAGACATAGACAGGCACATCCACCCCCGAGTGCCTGTTGGATTACTGTAGTATGCATCTCACTGAGCTCCCAGGGCTTGTTCTGCTCTTCACTCTAGCCTGCTCTTCATCAGCCCTCCTCATGTTTGTGTTGAACCTGATCCCATTCTCAGCCCTCAGTGACTGCTTTCATAAAGCTATCCCAACATCCTCCCTCAAGAGTGCTTGGCTGGGAGAGCTCTGGTGGAAAGAGATGGGTGAGAATGTGGCCTCACACCCATTATTACCATGTTGGCTACTCATAACCAACAGTAGGAAAGACTGAGGAGACTCTTCCCATTTGACAGGTGTGAAAACTGAGGACTGGCAAGGTGAAACAATATGCCCAAGGTTATTAAGTCTGGGATCAAGGTCTCCAGACACCAAGAAAAGGACTCTTTTAATTAGTCTCTAATTAACTGTCTAATCTTCTAGTAGGGTAAAAAGGCAGGTACAGAAATTCACAAACCAACAACAAATAAAGTCATTGCTAATTATCACTGACTCCAGGACATTTTGGGGAGGGTCTCAGCTGAGTCTGCTCTGCTAATCGCCCCATCCCTCACTCTGGTCAGAGATGGCTAACTGCAGAAATCGCACTGATTCAGAAACTGGAGTGAGGGCAAGAGCGATGGCTTCTCCTCAGAGTCACACTAGATGAGAACAATTCACTGTTCATAATCACCTCAAGCACTTCCTGCCCAACAACCACTGGGGCCCCAGAAGACTCTTTCCAGGTATAATGAGGATGGGCAGAAAGAGATGGATGGGAATTCACACAGTCTCACCAGGGCAGCCTGACTCACAGTCTGTCTCAGCCCTGAGCACCAGGCAGGTGGGAATAGAGAGATGATTCCAACAAGCACCAAGTCCCCCAGAGTTCAAGGACAGGAGGTAATTTGCATTCCAGATGGAAGGAAGTGAGGCAGCAGCCTGGCCTCCAGACTGCTGGAGCTCTAACTGGGAGGCAGTGGGAACATGGACTCTGCCCTCCCAGGATTCAGTTTCCCCTACATCTGAGGAGAAGCTTAGGGTGAAGAAGGGGAAACAGAGGCAAGACTCTCTCTCTTGGGATGATAGAAGGACACAAATCCCCAGACAAATGTATATGATCAGATTAACAACCCTCAATGAGCCCCATATTATGCAGACACCTCTTTGCTCCTACTTTCCCTCATTCCACCCAGAAGAGTGTTTTCTGAGCACAGTATTGAACCAAACCAACCAACCAAACAAAAAAACCTTTTGCAGTGGAGTTGATTCCAACTCATAGTGACTCATAAAAACATGGTAGAACTGCCACATACAGTGTCCAAGGTTGTACTCTTTATGGAAACTGATTGCCAGGTCCTTTCTCCCGTGGAGCAGCTGGTGAGTTTGAACTGCCAACATTCAGGTTAGCACAGCACTTAACTGCTGTGCCACCAGGGCTCCTTGGACATAGTATGACATTTTGGATATTAGCTAGAGGCCCATTGTCATAGAACCACCACCAGTGGCCAAACTGGGACTGGCATTCAGGACTCCACACTCACTGTCTGCTGCCAACAATTCACTTCATCTTCAGTCATCTAAACACTTAGCTATGTGAGATTTTTAATCCCAAACACCTCTTCTTTCCTACTCAAATCCAAAATTTAGGGCACTTCAATTTGTCCATGGAAGATATGGATGAAACTCACATTAACAAAGATTCCACCAAACCAAACCAAACCTACTGCCATCGAGTTGGATCCAACTCATAGTGACCCCCTTGGGTTTCCAAGGCAATAATACTACAGAAGTAGATTGTCCCACCTTCCTTCTGAGGAGAGTGGCTGGTGGGTTTGAACCGCCAGCCTTCTTGGTTAGCAGTCAAACTATGCTACCAGAGCTCCCAACAAAGACACAGTAGAGAGGAAACCTTAAGGAGGAACAGTCTGTTCCTTTCAGAGATGCCCCCAGAGTTCATTTTCACCCAGTGTTACCACCACTGGGGAAGAGGAAGCTGAACAGTGTTTTGCTCTGAGCCCTGGACTATAGATCAAGGGCAATCTGCCCACAAAATACATTGACCCCAGGAAAATTCTCACTTCTATAATCATGACAAGGGTTTCCTATAGATCAATTTTCCCCCACCTTGGCAGCACATTGTCCTCAAGCAGATGACACCCAAGACAAATTCATTAGAATCTCCAGGGTAGGGCCCAGTTGTCAGCATTTGTCATGGTCTCCAGGTGATTCCAAAGCACAGCCAGAGTGGCTACTCACAAAGTCTCTGGGTGGTGCAAATGATTAAGTGATGGACTACTAACTGAAAGGTCAGTGGTTCAAATCTACCCAGAGGGACCCTGGAAGTAAGGCCTGGCAATCCGCTAAAGGTCACAGCCTAGAAAATCCTATGGAACAGTTCTACTCTGTACACTTGGGGTCACCTTGAGTTGGAATCAACTTGATGGCTACTAGCAACAACAACATCACCTTCCTCCTCGAAGTGAGGACCAGCATCACCTGGCACCCTGTTAGCCATGAAGAATCTCTGGCCCTATTCTAGGTGATTCACAAATTCACTAAGTCTGAGAAGCCCTGCTACAAGGTACTTTATACATCCCATCTCTACACCTTCCCACAACCTTGCAAAGCAAGTGTTCCATTTCACAGGTGAGGAAACGGAACATAAGAGAAGTTAAGTCACTTGCACAAGGTCACACAGTTGGTAAGACAGGCAGGATGTGACCCCAGTGCTGTCTGGTTCCAAAGACCATGCTCTTTCTGCCTACACCTCTACCTCCAGCACGATAACAAATGTGGCCATGGCTGACCCCTGAGTGTCTGGGTCCTTGGACCCACCAGGCATGCCTGACCTTTGAATAGGATTCCATTTCCAATGTCAAGGTTCCCAGAATTAAACCTCATAAAGACCAGCATAATTCATGAGGAAGTACAAATAGTAAACAAACACGTGGTGGAAAACGTTCACTCTCCTTAGTAATCAGAGAAATGCAAATTAGAACAACATGGAGGAGCCATTTTCTTCCTATATAATTAGCAAAAATTAAAAAAACAGTAGTGTTAGCAAAGTTGTTCTGAAATGAGTACATTCACACTCAGCTGGTGGCAGTGTAGATTTATATAACCCTTGAGGAAAGGAATATGGTAACATCCATCAAAAGCCATAAATATATTATGTCCACTGACCCTGGGAATTCGCCCTTAAGGAAATAATTCAATAGGAGGCATGGGGGAAGCTGTTTGTGTGAAGATTCTCATTGCAACATTTTTTGCGAACATTGGAAAGAGCTTAATATTCAGCAGTAAGGGAATGGCTGAGTAAACGGGGGACATCAGCGTTACGTAGCCATTCAAAATGATAATTAAGAAGCCCAAGCAGCAATGTGGGTGAAAGAAGAAAGAATGCAAAACTATATGTGTGCACAGTGGTTATTAGGATGTAAAAATATTGTGTGCATAAGAATATGGACAGGGTGGAGTTGACACAAAGGAAGACAATTTGTGTTGGGGCGGGGAGGATGGAAAGACCCCCTTCTTTTACTTTTACAATTACAAACTCCAGAAGAGCCTTGAGGACCCCATGAGGGGCACACAAGGAGACACTCCCCTTCTTCAGCCCTGGGTGTAGGGCCACACTCCTACACCCCCTGATCCAACCCAGAACAGGGGAGAGCTGGCCCTTCTTCTCCTATGGTCAGGGGCAGGGTGGGGAGGCCATGGGAATGGCCCTCCTGTCTTACCATAAAGCCTGGGGCACAAATGCAGCCCCCAGTGATGCTGTGGCAGTCGGCACCATTCTGACAGGTGCAAGGCAGCTGGCAGCCATCACCATAGTAGCCAGCAGGGCAGGACTCATTGCAGTGGCGGCCAGACCAGCCTGGCTGGCAGGTGCAAGCTCCGGTTACTGGGTGGCAGCTGAGCAGGTGAGAGAAGGGTAAGGGGAGAGTCCAGTCAGGGATGCAGCCATGTCCCTCCCCAACCCCCTGCCTGCACCAAGTCAGGTCTGCCCAGGGTGGCAGAGTCAAAGGATCACTGAGGTTAAGTTGCCCAGTGCCTTGTTTGTTAGAAGATGCCAAGGCCACTGGGTCCCACTAGCCCCTAGGAACTGAGGCTTGGGGTGTTTAAGTAATTGCACAGCGGAAATATGGCAGAATCAGAATTAGGATACAGCTCTCCTAAATCCTTAAAAAGTGCTCTTTATAATACAAATATGCAGAGACCAAAGCAGAAGGCAAGGCTCTTCAGCCCCTTGCCTTATGGACTATGAAGGGTCCAGGGCTTCACCCTCCTCCCATCACCCAGGGCAGATACCTAGTAGTGGGGCAGGCATAAGAGGTAGCAGTGAGACCCAGTGACTGTTCATGGCTAAGTGCTCAGTCAACCTTTGCTGAGTTAAAAGAAAACCTCAGGGCAGACATGGTTTCCCCTTTTCAGGCAATGCAATGGGGAGAACACCTTCCACCTATGCTTCACCAGCCTAGTGAACAAAGAATGAGTTTACATTCTTTAACTAAGAATGAGTTCTTCTCCTTCCCATGTCCATCTAGGCCAGAGAAAGGACCATTTGGCTGGAGCCAGGGGCATGACCTCTAGAGAGGAGACACAATCTCTGGCTGGCAAAGGTGTGATCAAACAGTCAATGTCTGTTCATGATCAGAGAGGACAGCAGGTGTGGTGGCCATGAACATCTGCAAGGAGTGGAATTGACAGTGGCCCCAGTTGTTGTGCTCTTAAGTCCAACCTTATGTTTGCTCAGTCACACTTCCCACAGGCTGCTCCCAGTCAATGACTGAGCACAGCAGGGATACTAAGGTAGGCCATTCCTCAGATAGACTCCTCTGGTGGGCAACTAGGAGCTCTGGTGGTGTAGTGCCTAAGGCATTTGACTGTTAACCAGAAGGCTGGTGGTTCAAACCAATCAGCCACTCCTCAGAAGGAAGACTGGGCAATCTACTTCTGTAGAGATACTGCCTCAGAAACCCAAGGAAGTCAAGACTGACTCAACAGCAGTGAGTTTGTTTTTTTGGTTTTTTGATGGGCAACTGGCATGAAGATTCCCATCAGTCTTGGTGAACTTCCCTTTGAACTACACTATATGCTAAGACACTTCCACACAACCTTCCTTCCTTCCCTCTCTCCTTCATGTGTGTCAGACTTCACTGAGGTCTGGCAGCTCTCCCAGCCTCTCCGGATCCCTCCCCATTTCTCCTCACTAATGTTTCCCCTAGTAAATCCCATGCACTTGGGGTTTGCTTCTGAGAGGATCTAGACTAACACACACGGGAAGCCTCTTAGATGCCCTGTGTCACCTGCCTTCCTGGTTTGGAGTTCAGATCAAGGGATACAATTGTTATGGACTGAGTTGTGTTTCCCCCAAATGTATGTTAAAGTCCTAACCCCTATTACCTGTGAATGTGACCTTGTTTGACAATAGAGTCTTTGTAGATGGAAGCAGTTCACATGAGGTTATACTGGAGTAGGGTGGAACCTATTCCGATATGACTGGTGTCCTTGTAAAAAGAAGAGAAGCAGGCAGACAGGGAGAATGTCAAGTGAAGACAGAGGCAGAGATTGAGTTATGCTGCCACAAGCAAAAGAACACTAGGGGATACCAAGGAGCTGGAGGAGGCAAGGAAGAATCTTCCTAAACTATCAGAGAGAGCATGGGTCTGCCAACACCCTAAATTCAGACTTCTGGCCTCCAGAACTGTGTAAGAAAAATTTCTGTTGTAAGCCCTATGTTGTTGTTGTTGTTATGTGCCGTCGAGTCAGACCTGACTCATAGCGACCCCTCCTTGGGTTTCCGAGGCAGTATCACTACGGAAGTAGGATTGCCCAACCTTCCTTCCGAGGAGTGGCTAGTGGGTTTGAACCGCCAGCCGTCTGGTTAGCAGTCAAGTGCCTTAGCCACTATGCTACCAGAGCTCCCGTAAGCCCTATAGTTTGTGGTATTTTGTTATGGCTGTCACGGGAAACTAAGATGACAGTCAAGAGAAACACACAGAGGTCTTGGTCTTGTTAAGTTCCAGAAGGACAGGGGTTTTGTCTCTCTTGATTCCTAGTGCCTGGCTCATATTCAGGGTCCAATTAAAGAGTGAATAGTACTTTCACTGTGTGATTACTTGATGTGTCTGTTGACTTGTTTATCATCTGTCTCCTCCACCAGGATGCAGCTCCATGAGGGGGGACCCTTTGTCTGCTCACCTCTGGATAATCCCTGGCACACTGGAGGTGCTCACCACGTATTTGGTGAATGAATTAATGAACATACTAATTGTGTGAAGCCCAGCCAAGTTGCTTCTCTGTGGGAGCCCTGGTTTCTTCATGGAAAATGAGGGGGTGGACAGAACAGAAATTCCTGAATACTATGTGCAAATAGCTAATAATCATTTTGGCAAATGTTTAGCTTCATTAATCATCAAGTCAAAACAGCAACTGGACACTACTTTTCTTGACCAAAAGAGTAAAGATTTTAAAAAGGGACAAATGCTCAATGCTGGTAAAAGTTTGTATAAAACAATTTATGATTATGTATCAGGAGTCCTAAAAATACTCAGGCTCTTTGGTCTCTCTCTTTTTCTTTTAATTTTTATTGTGATTTGGGTGAAAGTTTACAGAGCAAATTTATTTTCTATATAGCAGTTCATAGACATTTTGTTTTATGACATTGACTGCAATCCCCACAATGTAACAGCTCTTTTGCCACTTCCTCCTGTAGTTAATGCTTCCCTGTGTCCTTCTTTCCTATGCATTCCTGCCCCCTGAGCTATCTCCCTGTGCAAATACTGCCCTTCTGTTCTCCCATGATTGATCGTTCTAAGAAGTATATCTACCTGGTGTAAATGTTCACCCTATGTGCCTGCCTCCTGGAAGTCAAGCCCTTTGGTCTTGTAATTCCATTTCTAAGAATGTGTCCTAAGGAAATGATCATAGTTGTGCAGAAAGATTTATGCACAGAGATGTTCCCTGAAGCATTATTTATAACACTGGGAAATGGAAGCAATTTAAATAATAATAAATAATATGTGACCAGGCTATTAAAGCACCAGGCAGTTGCACATATATTTCTAATCTTCAAAGAAGCCTGTGATTTAAGCATTAGATCCTCTATTTTACAGATGGCACTTGAAGGTTATGTGACTTGCCCAAGGTCATACCTCTTAGTCAGTAATGGGACTAGGATTCAAATCCAGATCGGCCTGATGCCACCTCAAACAATAGGGTACTGTTAAATGAAATATGGAAATCCATATGAAGGAATGTTAGAGAGGTACTTAAATGTTTTCCAAAATATTCAATGACATCCTATAAAGTTAAGTGAAGTAAGCCAACTGTATACATGATCCAAAATATGGGAAAAAAAAAGTAATATAGGTACAAAGCCATGGATGAAGAATGAACAAATGACAACAAAATAGCTGTTTACCTCTGGGTTGAGAATTTTGAGTGATTCTGAGTTTTACATTTCTATGTATTCTCTAATATTCCCAAACTGATCATCTGTTATATTTATAAACAGATCTAAAGCAAATAAACTTGTAAATAGATAAAGGAGTGCAGGTAATGGACGAGTGTTTCAAGACTCAGAAAGCAAGTCTGACTGAGAGAACAAAGGTGGCTGACCCTCACAGTTTCAGAAAAATTCCTCTCCGAGCTCCAAACTCTTTAGGGGAGATAGTGGCAAGCCTGGGAACCATGAGGCAGAGGCCTACTTGATGGTTCTTAACCTCAGCTAGATGGTTTTGGGCACTCTAATCTCTGTCCCAACACTCTGAGCAAAGTCCTTAGCCTTTGTAGATACCAACTTTTCAGAGGCCTCCTCTGAAGTTTTGGTTTAGGGTTTTGGGGACAAGGTTAGTCACAGCCACGGTAACAGACATGCTTGGGCCCCAAGCATAAGCCAGCAGGCTTTGGCTCTGTCCAGCCCTCCAAAAAACCTCCAAACTCACTGCCATCAACTTGATTCTGACTCATAGCTACCCCTTTTGGGTTTCCAAGGTGGTATATCTTCATGGAAGTAGACTGCACAGTCTTCCTTCCGTGGAGTGGCTGGTGGGTTTGGACCACCAACCTTCTGGTTAGCAGTCAAAGCCTTAGGCATTACGCCACCAGCGCTCCTTCTGTTCAGCCCTAGAGATTCTAAATGGTCTCAGGCACATTTCTGCCCTTCCAGTAAATAGAGTTGACTGCTGTTTCTGCCTCACCAGTGGTCCCCCAAAGTTCACCCAACTGTAGTGCACACTTTTATCAAGAGCACAACCCTGTGATAACCACCCTAGGCCCACAGGAGCTAGGAAACACAGATTATGTTTGCTTTTTGGTCTTTTAATTTGAGTTTCACAAAAGGCTCCCCCATTTCCCACTTTTGATCTCTGCTGGAATAATTTTGGCTGCCTTGGGTGTCTAAGCTCTGATTTTAACTTTTTGCACTGGGAACCAGAAAGCTTAAAACCAAATCTGAAATCCTTTGTTTCTTTCTCGTTTTCATGCTCCTAAAATTACATTTTGAGAACTGCAATGATCTATTTTCTTAATTTATTTGTCTTTTATGTAAGAACTCCCCAAATCCCTTTGGTAATTGTGTAGGGAGTCACCGCTGACAAGTGAACTGTGACCACCATGCTTGTGCACAAGGATGACAGATCCACTTCCCCACTGTCCCCACTCCCTGTCCCCTCGTCCTGGCAGTGGCATCAACAATTCCCTTGGATCACATGGTGACCGGTGACAACTGGTTAGGCTCAGGTAAAATTCACAATCCCTGGTATTTTGATTGATGTTGTATTCTCTCTGTTTTTTTTTTTTTGTTTGTTTGTTTCTTTTTCCCTTCTTGTTCTTCCCTTTTCCCTTATTCTATTCTCCCTAGACATAGATTAATCACAAGCTAATAGGAGCCGAAAGCTGAACATTACAGGAATCTTTTCATGGTGGATTTGTCTGCCTTTCTTTCGGCCACTATGAGATTTCTATCGATGCGATATCTGGTGGCTAAATCAAATCTTTCAAAGGTAATACATGATCATGGCTGCTGGAATTCATCTATGACAATCCAATTGTAAAGGGGACATTTAGGAGGCCTGACACACAGGTATTCTCTTTTTCAAGGCTGTGCCTTTACGAAGGAGGATAGCTCCTTTGTGTGTGCTACAAAGAGTTTGTAAAGGGAGTCATGCGCTGGGGAGTCTCACCAGCCACGTCTTCCTTCCCGGGCCATGTGCACTCAACCTCTACGAGGCAGCCTGGCCAGAAAGGCACAAAGCAGAGAGAGGCTGGGGTTCAAAGAGGAAAGTTTTTTTTGGTTTTTTTTTGGCTGGGTGGTAGATCTCTGTCTCCTTAGGAAAGATGCTCAAGAACTTGCAGCCTGTCTTGGTGAGAGCTTTGTTGTGAATGCTGCCCAAGCTAGGGAGGAAGTGAGGTGAGGCTACTGGGGTTCCCACACACCATTTCTGGGGTGGAGCATTTGGTGCAGTTTCACTTTCAAAGACCACAAGAGAACTCTTTTCCCAGAACACTGGGCTCAGGAAAAGTGATGGACAGATTGGGAAACTGAGGCACAGAGTGGCAAAGTACATTGGCTCAGACAGAGGTAAGTTCTGAAGCCAGGACTGAGGGGTCTCAGTCACCCATAGTGTAGGTTAACTGCCTTGAGATTAGAAGTCAGAGCCATCCCTCTGCTTTTCTTGGGTCCTAAGAAAAGGCTCTACAATAATACAAGGTCTCATGGGAAAGAGGATCTGACTTGTGCAGAAGAAGAGAGCAGTTCTCTGTGTCCACAAGACCAGCACAAGAAGGGTGAATTAGAACAGCAGTCTCAATCTTGGGCCATTTAGGGACACGTGACAAAGTCTGGAGACACTTTTGGTTGTCACACTGGGGATGGAGGAGATTGGTACTGGTATACTGGGTAGAGGTCAGGGATGCTGTTAAACATTCTACAATGCACAGGACAGCCCCCACAACAAAGAACTATTCGGCCCAAAGGGTCAATAATGGCAAAGTTGAGAAATCTTGAGCTCAATTAAGCAAAGATGTCTGTGAGCCTTGGGGACTCAACACACATTGTGACAATGTGTTAAGAGAATGAGGTAAAATATTTAAAAGGAAAAAAAAAGGGGGGGGCAGGTGTTCAGCTCAGGGCGCAAGTAGCTAGATGAATAGGCTGCTTAAGATTAACTCAGTGGTTCCTTTTGAAGGCTGACTCTAAGCCAGGCACTGTGTGATACTGAGGCTACAGAGATGGGCCAGCCAGGCAGCTCTGGCCCTCAAGGGGCCAGGCCTTGTGATAAATGGTCCCTGAGGAGGCAGTGAGGCAGTCACTGAGAGTCCAGTGTGGGGTGTGTGGGCTGGCAGGCAAACTTGAAGCCCCCATCCCTAATAACCACTACTGCCTCCCAATCCCTGAAACCTGACACGTGTTAAAGACAGTAAAGCAAATAATCATCAATATTGGATAGGCTGAGATTAGCGAAAGGGAAGAGGGAGTCCTTCCAGATTAATAATGCATTGAAGACTCCTACAGAGGAAGGATAAATTATGCAGGGCATGGTTGCTCAGGCATAGGAGGGAAAACAATAGCTCTTTAATTTGGGAGTTGCTTAGAGCTCTGTGGCGGGGACTCTCCCTGGTTTGGACCCCAGCAGCAGCCTTGCTTTCCAGTCCCTGACAGGGTCCTCCCTAACCCTCCCAGCAGGGATAAGACATCCTAGTGCTACCCCCCACTTGTGGAATTGTCTAAGGCATCTGCCCTGTCCCTGACCAGCCATGTGGGAATCCCAGAGTTCAGAATCTTCAGAGCTCCCTGCCCCGCCACCTCCCCGGCCTCAGGATCCAGCCTAGAGGTCACCTCCTCCAGGCAGCCTTCCCTGGGCTCTCCTGGGCACTTTCTGCATGAAACCCTGGATCACAGTTGCTTGCGTCCACATTAGAACTCAGCAGGGCTAGCCACGTATCAAATTTCAGTGATTCTAAGATGAACTAACACCACCCCTGACATTTTCATTGATTTTGGGTATGTTATAAAATCAATGGTATGCTACAGTTCAAGTGACAGCATTTTCCTTTGTTAACAGCATATAAAATAAAGTTGTGCTTCACTACTAGTGCCTTTTGGACAGCCTTTTTCCCTACCCTCCACTCTTTTAGTCAGCTCCACCCAGCACTCAGCTCCAGGGACTGAGGTCTGTTTCCACTGAAGTCATAAATGCTTGCTGAGACACCTCTGCCTACAGTGACCAGAGGCTCCTGCATGCTCTATGGATAATCAAAAGGTGGAAATGAACAGGGGTTGGGCTAAGTCCTGGCTGTCCCAGTGACAGGGTTGCAAAGTTCTCTGTCTGGCCTGAACCCTAGGCCAGAGGAGAGTGGGAAGGCACATGGGAGATGCTGCCCGCTTTGCCACTGCAATAAAGTGGCAATAAAGGCAGCCATGATAAAGGGCTGTGGAGGCATTTATCTGGGGGCCGACAGCCTCATTTATTATCAGAGGGTGGTGCCAGCTGGTGCATGAAGCAGGAAGGGAAGGGAGCTTAGAGAGGCGGCCCAGGGCAGCTCTGGCTGTTCTAGAAGCAGGGGTGGGAGCCAGCTTCTGCTCAGGGGTCCCTAAGCCACAAAGGAGACAAAGCTCAGAGAGAACTGGCCCAAGCCAAGACTATGATGAAGGGTCTGCCCTCTGTCTTTCCTGTTTCTCTACCCTTGCCAGCATTACTTCCTCCCAAGTGTGACAAACAGAAATGTTTCCAGACATTCTCAAATGTCAAACAGGGGGCAATACTGCCTAAGGTTGAGAATCATTGCTCTAACCCAACTTTTGAGTCCCAGGGCTGGGCATACTGATTTTTAAGATCCTTTCTAGTACTGACTTGTGGTTTCATCTCCTGCTTCTGCCCTGGCAGCCACATCTCTGGGGCCTTTGGGATTGGAGGAGTGGCTTGGTTAGACGCAGTTTGTATGTGTATGGTGGGGGGGATGTTCTCTAGGACAATACTCCCAGAGCCTGTGGCACCCCAAGCCCTGCCATCCCAGGCACCACAGCTTGGTGCAGCCCCGTCCCACCCACATGCCCCCCTGAGGGCCCCAGGATCCCTGCTGGCTTGTGGGTGTGGGGTCTCAGATTGGCTCAGTTTCAAAGGCAGGCAGCTTGGGTATGGCAGGCAGCCTGGTGTAGCAGACAGTGGCAGGAGGCCTGGGTTCTAGTCCTGGCTCTGGCTGTTCGGCCTCAGCGTCCCCTTCTGTTCATCAAAGGGTTAGCTGAACTGATTGCTGAGTCCCAGCTCCTTCTCCTCTCTGCCTGGATGGCCATTCTGCTAGGTTGGGCTAGAGGTAGGGGGCAGTGGCTAATAAGCTCCTGCTCCATCAGTGCCCACCCTATCCTTCCCAGGCTCACCTGAACCCAGCTCGTACCTGATGGTGTTGTTGGCATCACAGGGGCAGGGCAAGGTGCAACCTGGGCCATGCAGGCCCTCGGGGCAGAGCCGCTCCTGGCAGCTCGGGCCCTTGTAGCCTGGCTCACACTCGCAGGCACCTGAAGTGGGTGAGCACTGGCCTCCGTTGTGGCAGTCACAGCGCTGTGAGCATTGGAAACCGAAGGTCCCAAAGGGGCATTCTTCTTGGCACCTGTAGGGATAATGGAGAGGGCTTGAGGCTGTGTGTGGAGCTACTTTACCTGCCCTTGTATACCCACCAGCATGCTTCCCACCTTGCCTCCAAGCTTGGGCCTGGTATGCTCTACCCTTTAATACTCTTCCCCTCGTCTCTCTCCTCCTCCAGGAAGTATTCTGTGTTTTAGCTCACCCCAGTCAGATCTCTCCTTCGTACCAGTCTCCTTAGCTGCCCAACACTGAGTTTTTATTATCATATTTCATTGATTCTAAACCATGTATATTTAAAATATGTATTAACATCTCTGAAATCAGGTAAGTCTTATAATTGATGGCATGTCATAGTTTAATTGTCAGTGTTTATCTTTCTTAGTAGTTTATAAAACAATGCATCTTATAATGAGTATCATCTTATATTTAATGAAATCCAGTAAGTTCATTAATACCCATTGTCTATTTTTTTTAGTAGATGCTCTGGTAGCATAGTGCCTAAGGCATTTGACTGCTAACCAGAAGGCTGGCAGTTCAAACCCACCAGCCACTTCTCAGAAGGAAGACTGGACAATCTACTTCTATAGAGATACTGACTCGAAAACCCAAGGAGGGGTCGCTATGAGTTGGGACCAACTTGATGGCAGTGAGTTTGGTTTTGGTTTTGATTTTTTTAGTATTTAGACAGATGTACAGTCTGCCTTGTAAAACTAGGAGATGTGTCTCCTCCATCAGTGTGGAATCAAATCAACTACATCTGTGGAAAGAGACAATAGAGAAGCTCAATATCAACAGTCAGAACAAGGCTGGGGCCAATTATGGAAAAGGGAGCTCTGGTGGCCAATTATGGAATTGATCCAACATCATCAATTGCTCCTATGCAAGTTCAAGTTGAAGCTGAAAAAGTTAAAACACATCCACAAGAGCCAAAGTATCATGCTGAATATATCACATTCGAATTTAGAGACTACCTCAAGTATAGATTTGACACGCTGAACACTAATGACTGAAGATCAGATGAGTTTCGGGATGATATCAAGGATGTCATACACGAAGAAAGCAAAAAGTCCTTAAAAAGACAGGAAAGAACAAAAAGAGGAGATCCGGCAAGATGGAGGACTAGGCAGAAAGACTGCACAGACCCTCTTCAACAAAGAAAAGGGAAACCAATTAACACAGACACAGATGATAATCCTGGAACCCTGAGCCTTGAAGGGAAGGATATAGAAGTGGACTAAACCCCAACTAGCAGAAGAATTTGCGTGAAAATACCAAAAAAGGAGACAGACAGAGCTGTGGTCTGGCAGCGATCCTGAGTGATCCTGACGGCACAGACAGCTTGGAGATTCCCGAGTGGTGGTAGGACCTAAGAATTAAGCTAAAAATCACCCTGCTAGCCAGGGACTACATGGAGGACTGTGCACAGTGGCTGGGGAACAAACGGAGAAGGTGAAGAGAAAGGTAGGCTGAGCTGTGGACTTTTGCCGGTCCAGAGGACACCGCCGTTTTGAAGGTTTAAAAAGAGGCTTTACTATTTTGGATATTTAAAGAGACAATGCTCTCGCAGATTCCTGGGGCTTAAGAACATGTTCTGCTTTCCAGCAACCCTCGGGACGTGCAAGACTGACAAGGTACGACATTCCTCTTGTTACTCATATACCCCACACCCACTTGGTGAACAGAGGTGCACCCACGCCCCACTCCCACCTACCTTCTGGGCCCACAGGAACTCCATCACAGTCTGTGTGCTCAGACGGAGCCTGGGTGCCCTGCCCTGTCCTCC
>NW_006921602.1:10069925-10071312 GCF_000298275.1 Orycteropus afer afer | reverse complement strand
AAAAAAAAAAAAAGACAGGAAAGAAAGAAAAGACCAAAATGAATGTCACAAAAGACTCTGAAATGTGCTCTTGAATGCAGAATAGCTAAAACGAATGGAAAAATGATCAAGTAGAAAAGCTGAATAGAAGATTTCAAAGGGCAGCTTGAGAAGACAAAGTAACGTATTATAATGAAATATGCAAAGACCAGGTGTTAGACAACCAAAAGGGAAGAACATATTCAGTATTTCTCAAGCTGAAAGAACAGCTTGAGAATAGCTGAAGAAAAAATTCAAGATTCAAGTTGCAATATTGAAGGATTCTATGGGCTATATACTGAATAATACAGTAAGCATCAAGGAAAGATGGAAGGAATACAGAGTCACTGTATCAAAAAATCAACATTCAACTATTTCAGGAGGTAACATATGATCAAGAACCAATGGTACTGAAGGAAGAAGTCCAATATGCACTGAAGGCAGTGGTGAAAAACAAGGCTCCAGGAGTTGATGGAATGCTGATTGAGATGTTTCAACAAATGGATGCAACACTGGGAGTGCTCACTTGTCTATGCCAAGAAATTTGGAAGACAGCTACCTGGGCAACCAACTGAAAGAAATCCATATTTGTGCCCATCCCAAAGGAGGGTGATTCAAAAACAAAATGCAGAAATTATCTAACAATATCATTAATATCACTTGTAAGTAAAGTTTTGGTGAAGATAATTAAAAGTGTTAGCAGCAGTCCATCAATAGGGAACTGCCAGAAATTGAAGCTGGATTCAAAAGGGGATTTAGAATGAGGAATATCATTGCTGATGTCAGGTGTTTCCTTGTGTTTTTTATTGACTATGCAAAAGCATTTGACTATGTGAAACATAATAAGTTATGAATAACATTACAAAGAATGGGAATTCCAGAACACTTAATTGTGCTCATGAAGAACCTATACATAGACCAAGAGGCAGTTGTTCAAAAAGAACAAGGGGATACTGCATGGTTTAAAATCAGGAAAGGTGTGCATCAGGGTTGTATTCTTTCACCACACTTATTCAATCTGTATGCTGAGCATATAGTCTGAGAAGCTGGACCATATGAGGAAGAACATGGCATCAAAATTAGAGGAAATATGCACACCCATGTTCATCGCAGCAATATTTACAATAGCCAAAAGATGGAAACAACCTAGGTGTCCATCAACTGAGGAATGGGTGACCAAACTATGGTACATACACACAATGGAATACTAATGCAACCCTAAAGAATAATGTAGAATCTGCAAAACACCGCATAACGTGGATGAACTTGGAGGACATGATGCTGAGTGAAATAAGTCAATCACAAAAGGACAAATATTGTATTACTCCATTATTGTAAAAGTCAAGGAATGGTTTATCTATGGAAGGAA
>NW_006921602.1:10032413-10068185 GCF_000298275.1 Orycteropus afer afer | reverse complement strand
CTTTTTTTTTTTTCCCCCTCCAAATGATTTTGAGTTTTGTTCCACATTGTTCTCCCTCTCTATCCAGGATCTCCTACATCCTGGAAGGAAGTTTTCTTTATTCATTACCAGGGGTGGGAGGGGAGGGTAGAGAACACTGTTAGATAGATAGAGATAAGTATTGATTTGGGTGAAGAGAAGGGCAATGTACCAAATGTGAGTGAGCAATATGGTGGCACTGAGGAAGAGAAAAGACATAGAGAGGTACACGGGAGGTACAGACAACAAATACGAACCCTTTTGCACATATAGTACTGTGTTGTCAGTGAAGGCAAACATGGGTATGTGGGTGGATAGATGGGTGGACAGGCTGAACTAGTAGTTATGTCTATGAAGCGGGGAGTGTACCCAAGAACATGTATAGGGTTGGCAGACAATGGTCCTATAAGTTTATGTGTATGATCTGAATTCCCAGGTGTATAGTAGAGCTGACAAGAGGCAAGGTGGTAGTCAGTGCTTGGCCACAGCCAGCTACCCAGAGGGACCGAGTAGTTGCACCTGTGGGCTCGGGGCCATAGTCACAGAGGACATCAAGCTTAATTGGCTTAACATACCACACAAAACATTGTTCCACCTCCTACTTTGGTGAGTAGTGATTGGGATTGTTCCACCTCCTACTTTGGTGAGTAGTGATTGGGATCTTAAAAGCTTGCAAGCTACCTTCTAGATGCAACGATGGGTCTCTCCTTGTTCAGAGCAAAGAAGAATGAAGAAAACCAAAAACTCATGGATGCAATCAGTCCTAGTGACTGATACACTATCCAATCTGCAGCCTATACGACTATGAGACCAGAAGAACTAGATGGTGCCTGGCTACCAATGTCAACCACTTGGAAGGGGATCTATGTAGGAGATCCAGGATAGAAAGGGAGAACAATGTGGACAAAACTCAAAATCATTTGCAGAAAAAAAAAGGGGGGGGGGACCAGGTTTGCTGGTCTGATAGAGCCTGGTGGAACCACTGAGACTATGGCCCTTAGCTGCCCTTTAGGTCTGGAATTGAACTCACACCTGTGGCTTCCAGCCAAACAAAAGATAGGCATATGAGTTGAACATTTACCTCAAGTAGATACACTCCTTGGAGAGAACAATCATGGGAGAAAGAAGGGCTACTTATGCACGGGGAGACAGCTCAGGGGGCAGGAGTGCATGGAGGGATGGATACAAACAAGAGGTAACTATGGGGAGGAAGTGGGAGGGGAGCTGTTGCATTGTGGTAAACTGTGGTCAATGTCACGAGACAAAGTATATGTGAACTGCTGTATGGAAAGTGAATTTGCTCTGTAAATCTTCACCCAAATCACAAAAAAAAAAAAAAAAAAAAAAAAAAAAAAAAAAAAAAATTAGAGGAATACTCATTAATGACCAAATAATGACCCTGTGATATGCAGATGACACAACCTTCCTTGTTGAAAGTGAAGAGGACTTGAAGTACTTAGTCATGAAGATGAAAGACTACAAGCTTCAGTATGGATTACACGTCAACATAAAGAAAACAAAAATCCTCACAACTGGACCAATGAGCATCATGATAAATGGACAAAAGACTGAATTTGTCAAGGATTTCATTTTACTTGGATCCAACACCCGTGAAAGCAGCCGTCAAGAAATCAAATGATGTGTTGCACTGAGTAAATGTGCTGCAAAAGACCTTTTTAAAGTGTTAAAGGGCAAAGATATCACTTTGAAGACTAAGGTATGCCTGACCTGAACCATGGTTTTTTCAATTGCCTCAAATGCATGTGAAAGCTGGAGAATAAATAAGGAAGACCAAAGAAAAATTGATGCCTTTGAATGATGGTTTTGGTCAAGAGTATTGAATATATATCATGACTGTTAGAAGAATGAACAAATCTGTCTTGGAAGAAGTAGAGCCAGAACGCTCTTTAAAAGCAAGGATGGTGATACTTCATCTCTCATACTTTGGTCATGTTATCAGAAGGATCCATGCCCTGGAGAAGGATATCATACTTGGTAAAGTGGAGGGTCAGTGAAAAAGAGGAAGATTGTCAATGGGATGGATAAACACAGTGGCTACAACAATGGGCTTGAGCATAGCAACTATTGTGAGGATGGTGCAGGGTCAGGCAGTGTTTCGTTGTGTTGTCCATAGGGGTGGCCATGAATTGGAACCAACACAATGACACCTAACAATAATAACAATAGTTCTTATAGTAGCCCATCTGATCTTCAGAACTCAAATTCTGGCATAAATATAGCTCTAAGGAAAAAAGTCAGATATGTTACAGTCAGAATCTTTGAGCTGAGGGATTATAAGTATTTTTGCTTTTATATTTTTTCATTTTGTACATTTTCTTTATGATTTCTATGATAATCAGGAGGAAAAGCAATACAAGATTTTTTTTTTTAATATATATATTCCTAGCTTCTTTCTTAAATCTTGGAGGACCAAGGGTGGGAGCAATTGTTCTTCTCCACAGATAGGGTAGAAAGACTCCATCTGTAGGTGACTTCATGTCAGTCACTTGGGGCCTCGACTGCCTCTGATGATGTTGAATGGCCAGATCCCAGGAAGTGTAGGGGCAGCCAGCGAGTGGGGTCAAGGGGAGCAGTCAGTGTTTTGGGGCACTAACTTCGGCGGCTCTAGACTGGAGTGTCCCTGCCTCCTTGTCCCTCTCTTTGTTGCCCTTTGCCAACAATGACAGGGAGAGGAGGAGGGTGACTGGGTCTGGCCTTGAGGCCTTTTCATCACAGAAAGCACTGCCAGCTCTCCCCTCTCAGAACCACTGCCATAAATGGATGAATTTTGCAGGACGGAGTCCCAGTAAGGATAATGACCAAAGCCTGTCCCCGCCCCCAAAGCAACAGACAGTCTCAACACCCTCACTCTGGAGTTGAGGAAGCTCAGAAGTAGAGAGGTGAAGTGACTGGTCCAAGCTCACACAGCTTGTAAGTGCCAGAGATGATCCCAGATGGTCTCAGGGCAAATCTTGCTGCATTGTAACCAATCTGAGGCCTCTTGAAGGGAAAAGGGCAGAAAAGAGAGGGAGGAAGAAGAAAGAAAGAAAGAAAGATGATGTTGGGAGAATGGATGGAAGGTAGATGACAGGAAGGAGGAGGATAAGTGGGATGGGGTGGTAATGAGTGAACCTGAGGCAGAAGGGGAGGTCAAAGAGCAGTTGAAGGCCTACTGAATCATGAAGTGACTTGCCATCCTCTCTTCTGCCTCAAAAAGGAGCCCTCGTGGTGCAATGGTTAAATGTTTGGCTACAAACCAAAAGCTTGGCAGTTCAAATTCACCAGCCACTCCATGGGAGCAAGATGGGGCAGTCTGCTTCTGTAAAGATTTGCAGCCTTGGAAGCCCTAAGGGACAGTTCTACTCTGCCCTATAGGGTTGCTATGATTCAGAATCCACTTGATGGTAAGGGGTTTGGTTTTTCAGTTTTGCCTTAGAATGGGTACCCCAGAAGTCACTGGGCTTAGCTTGCCTCAGATGTCTCTGACACTGGGGAGAAAACCTAGGCCAGGAAAGGTTCCTAGGAGACACCTCTTGATTCTGGAACATTCCTGTTCCCTCTCATCTAGCAGGACTGGCCAAGGACTGGACACTGAACTCCCTCTGAAAGGCACTTCCCCACCCTGCCATACTTATGGGGTGACTGATTCCACAGCCCCAGAAAAAGAATGTGGAAATGAAATATTGACAACCTAATCCATTTACATAATCAGCTCTCTTTTTTTCCTTCTCACAATTCAAACAACTTATTTATTTAGAGATCAAGCAACGACTGCTAATGACTTTTACACAAAGCACGCTAATAACGGGCCTGTGGAACAGAAGGGTAATCACAGCAGGAATTAGTTTTCTACTTAAACGTCCTTCCTTTGCAACATATCAATCTAATGTGTCCGATATTGCCATTAACAACCAGATGCATTGCTCAATTAAATTACAAAATGAGCTGCAAAGCCCTCGTTACATTTCGTGTTTAATTTACATCGGTTTCTGTCTATCTGGGGAGGCTTGCATTATTATGCCCGTTCAACTTTAATATGCTCGGCGATGATTTGGGGTAGGTTAATGCAGCTGTCACCTTCAAAATTAATGGAGGCAATTTTACAAAATATTAAACGCCAGGCGACCCGTTTAGGGGCAAACCCTATTGTACTCTCCTGTGGTTGATTAAAGCTTGCTAGAGGGCCTCTAGGCTTTTGGGGTTTCTTTTCAACCCCAGGATCATTGCAGGGCTCCAACATGAAGAAATATTTTGGATTATTTCTCCATTTGAGACATCTCGGCAGTGAAAGTCAAGAGAGTTGATGAGGTGAGGTCTACTGGTGTTGAGTCTAGCCAGCTGGAGCCTGGGGACTGCTCATCTCAAACAACAAATGTGCCATCTTCCTTCTCATGTGAAAGCAGAGTGAAATATAGGTGCCCTATCTAGTTTTGAGGAGCTTTGGTAGTGTAGTGCCTAAGGCACTTGACTGCTAACCAGAAGGCTGGTGGTTCAAACCCACCAGCCACTCCTCGGAAGGAAGATGGGGCAATCTACTTACGTAGTGATACTTCCTCGGAAACCCAAGGAGGGGTCGCTATGAGTTGGGGCCGACTCGACGGCACATAACAACATCTAGTTTCAAGGGAGCTCTGGTGGTGTAGGCCTAAGGCATTTGACTGCCAACCAGAAGGCTGGTGGTTCAAACCCACTAGCCACTCTTCGGAAGGAAGACTGGGCAATCTAATTCCGCAGAGATACTGCCTCGGAAACCCAAGGGGGAATCGCTATGAGTAGGGATTGACTCGACAGCAGTGAGTTTGGGCTTTTTGGTGTCTGGTTTCAAGTTCTCCCTGGCTCTTGTCTCTACTGGCTCATCCTAGGAGTTTCCTTCTTTGGTGGAGATGGTGGGAATGGGAAGGTGATCTCAATGCTTTAGAGCTGCCAGAGACTCAATCCCTATCAGAGGTTGGGATGGAGTCCCGCATGCCACCCCATATACTATGCCTGGGAAGCTCCTATAGATGAACATTGGCTTACAAAGGGATCAGATCTGACTTATAAAACCTTAGGCTGCAGATAAGCAAGCCCAAGGATAAAAATGGAAAATCTCTCCACTGGATAGCACTAAAGATTTGGGGCTGATTCCAATAAGAGCTGGAGGAGCTCTGATTACGTTGGTCAGCGCTAGAAGGACTCACTGGTTGACTGACCCTCAATCCCTGCTTCCTGGTGTTACCTGGGCAGGAGAGGCAGAGGAGTGGCAAAGAAATGTTTCTCTCATCCCACCTTGTCTGGGCAGAGGAACAAAATCTAGTGGCCAGAAATGAAACATGGATCCTATGGAACCATGATCCAGGGTGTGACAGCTTCCTTATCACGGTCCCCTCTCTGTGTGAAGAGACACATGTGGCTGAGGGTGAGACTTGGCTGGGGTCCTGAGGGCATATGTCTCCACAAGCTCGGAATTTATTCACCATCAGACCACTGGTTGTTGAGTCTCCTTCCTCCACAGCGCCTATCCTAACCTCATGGCATACATCTTCTGTATGTAAATGTATACATTGTTGTTGTTGTTGTTTGCCGTCGAGTCGGCCCCGACTCATAGCGACCCCTCCTTGGGTTTCCGAGGCAGTATCACTACGGAAGTAGGATTGCCCAACCTTCCTTCCGAGGAGTGGCTGGTGGGTTTGAACTGCCAGCCTTCTGGTGAGCAGTCAAGTGCCTTAGGCACTATGCTACCAGAGCTCCCTAATGTATACATACTGAATGTAAATGTATACACAGTCATTTCTCAGTTCTATGTTTTGTGGATTATCTACTCTGGAAGGTTGTTTTGACTCCAAAGCACTGGTGCCTCATTCAGTCTGCCCTCGGATAGCAGGCCTTCAGAGGATACAAACTGAAGACAGTATTCTTTGGGCAGAACTCATATTAGGCATAAAAATCCACTGTTGGAAGAAATCGTGCAAAATTTCTGAACTGATTTTGCATTCTCAGCTTCTTTGGATTATCTATGTCTACATGTCCCTGCATTAGCAGATAGTAGAGAATGGGTAGGAGGTGCTTACCTCCCTCCCCAAGGTGTTGTTGTTCTTGTTATGTGCCGAGTGGGACCGACTCATCGAGTGGGACATGACTCATAGTGACCCCTCCCTCGGGTTTCCAAGGCAGTGTCACTACGGAAGTAGATTGCCCAACCTTCCTTCCGAGGAGTGGCTGGTAGGTTTGAACCGGCAGCCTTCTGGTTAGCAATCAAGTGCCTTAGGCACTACACTACCACAGCTCCCCAAGGTAAGTCAATGCAAATTCAGGGCTTGGGTAACTGGGCTAGGGGAGGGGCTATGCTCTGCAGACTGAAGGCAAGGAAGGATGAGTTGATAAATCTTCCTGGCAGGAGACTTCACAATGCTTTCTGAGGAAGGAACCTGGAAGGTTGGCACAGAGAATCCTGAGGGGTGGCATATTAGCTATTACAGGCAAGGCTGTGGTGAACATTAGCAAGGCGAACAGCAAAGACAATAGTTAACACCCATTCTTACCTGTCTCCCATGTATCCAGCTGTGCAGTGGCACTGCCCTGTCACGTGGTCACACTGCCCTCCGTGGTGGCAAGGACAGTCTTGGCTGCAGTTCTGGCCAAACGTCCCTGGTGGGCAAGGCTGGGCACACACTGCTCCCTGAAACAGAGGAGGGAGACATGCATGGGTGGTGCTCCTGATGTGCCATCCTGAGGCCCCACCATCCTAGGAAGGACACAAGAGGCTACAGCCCAAGGGACCATCCATTCCCCCAGTGGAAGCACCAAAGGAAGCATAGATAACAGGACATCATGGCTCCAAAGCCCTCATTTTACAGATGGAGAGACTGAGGCCAATTTGTTCTCTAATTACTCAGTACACACTCAGTGAGTATACAAGGCACTGTGTACTAGGGATACAAAAAAATGAGTAAGACTTGATTCTTGTCTTCCCAGTCTACTAGGGGAGACAAACAAGCAAATAGGCAATTAAAGTACATGGTGCTAAGTGCTCTCACATTGGTATAAAGCACAAGGAAAAACAAAGAAGAGGATTCTGATGAAACATGGTGATTTGGAAGCATGTTATCTCAACTTCTTTCCCAAATCCAGCTAATTTAGGAATAAAGGGGGAGAGGGAGATATAAACTTACAAGGGAAATGAGAGGAGATAATAACAGATAAGAGCAGTTGCATCTTGGAAGATGGAAAAGCAGATAGAGAAGTAATGATTGACTTAGGTTTCTGCTTTCTCAGCAGTGCTAAGGGGCTGCAAAGGGAGTGTGAGAAGATATCAAGATGTGGGCTGATTAAGTCCTTTGTAACCTCAGACAGCTCAGGAATTGGAGACACCAGGCTCTGAAAGTCAAGGTGCAAGTGTAGTGAAAACAAGAAGACTCTTTAAAAGTTTATAAAAGAGGCACTTAAACCCCAGATCTCTTCTCTGCTACCCCCTAGCTTCAAACAGCCAAGTCAGGTAGAAGACCGATGGTTTACTGTTGGAGAAGCTGACCCACATAGACTTTGGATGATGCAGCGACACCAGGCACTGCTGAGAGTGGGGGTGCTGTGCTGAAAATGAGGGACATGTGGAACTCTGACTGCTCAATGATCAGAACCTCTGTTCTCTTCCCATGCTCAGCTCCCAGAATGCTGACTGCCAGACTATACTCCCTCTGGCAAGAGTCTTTTCTGGGGAAAGTTGATGAGCTCAAGAGAAAAGATCTACAGATACTGACATCTGAGGGTTTCATCAGCCAACAAGCCTGGCACAGTCCCTCAATTCCAGGCTTCAAGCAGTTTTCTGAGGCTCATCAGACATTTGAAATAATGCTCTGGCATGAAAGATGAAGAACAAAACAAACAAATAAAAAAGGAATACAGAGGAAACAGAAACTGTGCAGGAAACAAAGTTTAAAAAAGAAAAACCCTATTATAATTAAGATGAATATCCTTTGGTAGTTATAAGAAAGATATTATATCCAAGAAAGAATGAAGTGCTATAAAAGGGAATATGCAGAGAATAGTAAAGAATTTTTGAACATTTAAAATAAAGTAGAAGAAATTTTTAAAAAGGTAATAGAAGGGCTGAAAGATAAAGCTGAAGAAATCCCTCACAAAGTAGTACAAAAAAGACAGTGAAATTGAAACTAGTGGAGAAGCCATAAGAAAATCAAGAGTCTATCTGTAGGTCAGACATTAATGAATGGGGTTCCAGACAATGGGGAAGAGGAAACAGAGGAGAGTAAATTATCCTAATAATAATAATAATAATAATAATAATGTAAGAAAACATCCCAGAATGAAAGGGTAAAAAGTTTGGATTACCAAATTGAAAGGGCCTACAGAATGAATACCCAAGGAACTCTCGTGGTGGAGTGGTTAAAGCATTTGCTGCTAAGCAAAAGGTCAGTGATTTGAATCCACCAGCTGTTCCATGGGAGAAAGATGAGGCAGTCTGCTTCCATAAAGATTTACAGCCTTGGAAACCCTATGGGGCAGTTCTACTCTGTCCTAAAGGGTTGCTATGAGTCAGACTCAACTTGATGGCAATGGATTTGTGCTCAGCAATAAGTGAAAAAAGACCCACATCGAGGTGTATAATTGTAAATTTATATATCTGTATGAATGAAGAAATCATCCTCAAAGTTTTCAGAAAGAAGAAAATGGCTACATACAAAATAATGGGGGGCAGGGAGTGAGACATCTTAACTAGAAGTTAAAAGACAAACGGAGAAATACCTCATAGTTAGTTAACCTTCTATGAACACTTTCTCAGGAAGTACTAGAAAATTTGTTCCACCAAAATGAAGAAATTAATCAATGTTACTGAATATCATGTATAAAAATTGTTGAATGGGAGTGGGTTTTACTGTATTTTCACCAAAAAACAAAATAAAATATTTTTTAAAAGAAGACATGGTTTCCAGGAAATGGGGAATCCAACAGAGGAGAGAGGTGAAAGGAAGTCCCAGGATGACAACTGTGAAGCAGGCCTAGAGAGCAGAGTTAGGATGGGAACAGAAGAATGGGTTAGAAAGGGTTGTTCTCACTAAGAAAGAAAAAAAAAAAAATCCTAATTCAGAGATTTGTCTTGATGTGTCTGACCTTACTGAGAGGTTTTTAAAGTTCTGTCAGCATTTTAGGGATACATTGGTAATAATACATGTGAGGACATATTAATAAAAACAGAATGATTTAGCCAAAAATGGTAATATAATCTATTGGGAGGGTAGGGAAAGGTACTGTGCTTGTGTGCACGTGTTATGTGTGTGTGTGTGTGATAGAGCTAATTCCTATTCTTGTACAGTAGGAAGTCAATAGATGATGAATGTTTAAAATGGAAAAGTCAGGAAATGGTAGTAAGTCATGTTATGTAGAAATATGGAGGGGTACCTAAAAGATTTGAAAATGGCAGCCTTTTGGAAGTGGGATTTCTGAGGGAGGAAGAGTACTACTGTTTTATCTACTTCTATCTATCTATCTATCTCTCTATCTTCAATTTTAGCCTTATGGTATTGTATGAGTTTTAAAATGAAGTCCCTAAGTTATGAATAAGATCTGTTCCTGTGTCTTTAAGAACTGGTAGGTAATCAGCCTATATGACCATGAGACCAGAAAAACTAGATGGTACCCGGCTACCACTGTCAACCACTTGGAGGGGGATTGGTGAAGGAGATCCTGGATAGAGTAGGAGAAAAATGTGGAACAAAACTCAAAATCATACAAAAAGATCAGGTTTGCTGGTCTGATAGAGCCTGGTGAGACCCCTGAGACTATATCCCCTAGCCACCCTTCAGGTCTGGAACTGAACTCACTCCTGTGGCTTCCAGCCAAACAATAGACAGGCATATGGGGTGAACATCTACATCAGGCAGATACACTCCCTGGAGCGATTAATGGTGGGAGAACAGAATGGCAGTGTTTGCATAGGTAGATAACTGAGGTGGTGTGTGAGGGGTGCATGGGTGGGAAGGACACAGGGAAGAGGTAACCACTGGGAGGAAGTGGGAAGAGAGCTGTTACACTGTGGGGAACTGCAGTCAATGTCATTACAAAATGTATATGAACTGCTGTATGGAAAATGAATTTGCTCTGTGAACTTTCACCCAAATCACAATAGAAATAAAAAAAAAAAAGTAGGTAAGTGGAACCAGGTGTACATGGTTCTTATTTAGTCTTAATTTAGCACAAGAATAGGATGGAAGCCTTTTCAATGGTTTAAAAGCTGCATGTGTAGCAGTCATCTACAATCCTGAAGGTGATTATTATGAAGAATTTGTTGCCAGTAGGGGTTGGTTCAGTGGTTCAATGGTATCAAAGTGAGGGCAAATCAAATGCAAGTAGGAAGGTGTGGTGGTTATGTTTTTGTGTCAACTTGGCTGGGCCTGGTTGAGTGGCTGGGCAGCTGGTGGTAGTTATTCCCCATGATGAGACTGGCAATCAACTCCATAGTGGGATCTACCACAAGCAGCTGAGTAGCTGCCTTTGGGATGTGATCTGCTTCCTGTATATAAGGAGAAGCCTTGGGAATGAATGGTCGCTAGCTTATGGCACCTTGAACCCTGTATGTAACCGTGTCATTGCTCAGCATCCTGCTATGCTCTGCCGACCTTGGGACTTACAATGGACTTAAGTTAATGGCCTGCCATGTGGTTTGGTAACATTGGGACTGTGCCTTTTTACTTGTCAATCTTGGAGCTTCTCAGTCTCAGCAGCCAGCAGCTGTCTGAGTGAAGAAGAGCCTCTAGCTCCAGTGGGCTGGGAGCAGGAGGTAGAGCTGGACCGCAAGGTTGAGGGGCTTTCACCCAGCCCCTAGAGCCTGGCACTTTGAACTTGGACTTAAAGCCTCCAAATTTTAAGAATAAACTCTTGCTTGTTTAAGGCATCCCATTTGTGGTATATTCCTGTCAGAGCGGCACTAGATAACCAGAACAGAAGGAGTTGTTTGCAACCTGGGGACTGCCTATAAACATATAAATCTTGGGTTTTGATCGAACAGAAATCTGAACCTACTCTTGTGGCCCTTCCACTCACTCACCTACCAGAGATAGTTATTTCTCTTACGGAGATTGAGGGTTACTCCACAATTAATTCATCAATTAGTTCAAAACACAATTATTAAGTACCAATTACTGTCAACTTTGAGGAAACTAGTTTAGTCAGGAAAATATTCCAGACTAGAATCATCTTTTAAGATTACAAAACTTACTTGTAAGAATTCAGTGGGAGGCCTTGTAGCCCAAATTTCTCCTCTACCCACAAAAGTCAGGGGCTGAGAGAAGAGGCTTAAAGGGGTTCAGAAAAACACGGGTTGAGGGGATCATGGGGGTAGCCCAAGCACAGCAGGTGTATGCCTTTCTCACTGCTCTCATAAGCTCTAGGGATTCTTGAGGGAAAAGAGGAGTCTTTCTGGCCACTGTCTGAGTCGGTCATCTACAGTCCTGAGGACACTCTGACCCTGAAAGCACATTTGGAACCATCTTAAGGGCTGTGTGTTATACTTCCCATTCCCTCAAATCTGAGCAGTGTGGCCCTCACGCACATGCACTTACACACACACACACACACACACACACACGGGATGCAGTTGCCTTTCTCCTCCACACTCTGAGACTCCACCAGGAACCCCTTGCCCAGGAGGTCAGTGGGAAAGTCTGATGCGTATAATACTTCCCTCCAACATTTCCCGGAGAAAACCAAGCCTCTCTGAAACTTTCTAGACAGGTGGGCAAATACCTCTTTTAATTTCTGTTCAGGAGTCCCAAACTGTAGGAAATTCCCATTTCCCTCTTTGGTCTCTCCTTGAGCTTGAGCTCATGGGGCCTAAAATAATTTGATACCTTGGAAGTCCAACTGCCTGGTGTGATGGACTCAAAGTCAAGAGTTGGGCCAAATCCCAGCTCTGCCTCCTCCCAGATGTCTGACTAAGGACAAGTCATATGATTGTTCTGAGCCTCAGTTTCATCATCTATAAAAGGGGAATAGTAATCCCCTGTCTCCCAGGTGGTTGTGAGGATGAAATGAGAATAGAGATGTGAAGGAACCTAGTAGGTGCTTAAAAATGAGATTAAACCAAAAAAACCAACCCACTGCCATCGAGTTGGATCTGACTCATAACGACCCCTCCCTGGGTTTCCGAGGTGGTATCACTAGGGAAGTAGATTGCCCAACCTTCCTTCTGAGGAGTGGCTGGTGGGTTTGCACCATCAGCCTTCTGGTTAGCAGTCAAATGCCTTAGGTACTATGCCACCAGAGCTCCCAAAGAGAGATTACTTAATATTAATTAAATCCAAGTTGACACCTGATAAGGCAGCATGTGGAGGGAGCCCAGTATAATCTAGAACTGAAAAGAGCAGAGGAAAAGCACACACCTAATGCTGGATGGAAGAACAGCCTTGTGAGGAGGTACAGGGGGAGAGAGCAGACAGGAAAGTGTCAGCTTAAGAGAGAGTTGTGCCCTGATGGGTTCTCTCTGGCCCTATGGTCAACTGAGTCTATGTCTCCAGTTGTAACGGGATCTTGGGCTGTGTGACATCTAGGAGGCTGGAGATGAGGGTAAGGTGATAGTTTTGCTTATTTCATAATTAGCTAAACCAAATGATTTTCTCAAAATCTGGAAACCAGTCACACTGTAAGAGGACCATGGCTAATTAGAACACAAAAAGGGAGATGGCCAAATAGTGAGAGGCCTTAAAGTCAAGGCAATTTGCATGGAGAAGAGACAATTCAGCCTCTCCAAACATCTGAAGGCATTTATAATTATCATGTGTCCCAGGATAACATGGACACCCACAATAAGCATTGAACAGCGTTGATGTGGGTGCTGTGGAGGGTATCCTGGCCACAGACCGAGATGCAGGGCTCCATCAGTCACCGAGTCATTGCATCCAATCATCTATAATTCTACAGGCTTAGCTACAAACACCATTGTTTGGTCCTCCAAGATAACTGGCCCTATTTCCCATTTCCTCAGCCCCTTCTCCCTTAAGTCCTGTTATTCCCTTTGGTGTGTGTATGCGTTAGAGAAGTATGCAGACACATACTATATCCAACTTCCACTATTTGACTGGGAACTCCTTAGGGGGTCATCACATCTCCTCCTACCTACTTCCGCATCTGTCTGCAGTGTCCACACTCATCAAACACCTCACATCCGGTTTCTCTCTTTTGAAAGCTCTCAGTGCTTAAAAAAGAGGGAAAATAAGTCCCCCAGCTCTTTGCAAAGCCCCCTCCTGGAAGGGCTCACCCTAACTGGGCAAAAGGAATTGTCTTAGAGGCATATTCAGGGCCATATTCAGGTTAGGAATCCCTAAGAAGGGGCCTAGAGGGCTGGAGTTCCTGGAGCCTCTTCTCCAGCTCCTCACCATCTGCCAGTCCTTCTGGGAGCTGCATGGTGTGTCGTGTATCAATCATATGATTTAGATCTCTGAGTGGGAAAATGCATGGTTAAAACCACATGGGGCCAACGTGAAAGTGACGCAATGGAGGATGATGATGAAGGGGATGACCTTTCTCCCCAGTACCCTTTCCTTGGCCCCAGCCTGTCCCTAGGAGGAGCCTTAGGCTTGAACTGCAGATTCATTATACAGTGACTCTGCATGCACGAGGGGTATTAATAATTCATACAAATCTGCAAGTTAAATGCTGTGTCAAAAATAGAAATGCAATTGTCTACAATAAAATTAAAAACATAAAGTCCTCAAATCCAAAAGCTTCTATCGAATCGACAGTTTCCTGTCATCCTCTCACTGTGCTGGGGGAGAAAAAATACATCCATCCATGTGCTGCTTTCTCCCTTCCCCTTCTTGACCCACCAGCCTTCCTCGGTCTCTCCGGAGAGGCCTTCCCATTCACAGGGCCTGCCTCCAGCCTTGCTCTGCCCGCACTACAGCCTGATCCCACCTCTCTGCTTTGCTGCTGGGCCTCAAAGGCCCAGATTGGAAGTGGATTTCCAGAAGCTGGCAAGCCATGGGAGGGCTTTTCCAGAGAGCAATTCAGGATGGGAGAAATGGGCAGGTGTAGGAGAAGTGCAGCAGTATCTGTGTCCTCTTCAGAAGAGACAGAAAGACATCAAAGATGGGATTCAAGACTCAGGAGATGTGGATTCTAGTTTCGTCTGAGTCCTAAGCAGCAATGTGGCCTGGGGGAGGTCACTTATCATGCCTGGGCTTCAGCTTCCTTATCTGAGAAAGGAATGTACTGACATCCTACCCATCACCACTGCCAGAGTTGATTCCAGCTCCTAGTGCCGCTATAGGGCAGAGTAGAACTGACCCATAGGGTCCCCAAGGCTGTAAATCTTTACAGAAGCAGATGTTTCATCTTTCTCCCATGGAGTGGCTGGTGGGTTTGAATACCTGAAGCTGCTTTAGGCTAGCGGTTAAGTGCCTTAACCACTGCACTACATTTGACTGCTAACCAGAAGGCTGGCAGTTCAAACCCACCAGCCACTCCTCGGAAGGAAGGTTGAGCAGTCACTTCCGTAGAGATACCAGCTCAGAAACCTAAGGAGAGGTTGCTATGAGTTGAATCTGTCTCGACGGCAGTGAGTTTGGCTTTTTTTTTTTTTAATCAGAGCTCCTTACTGACAAGTGGTACCTATATAAGACTGTAGACTCTGTTTGTTTTTATGTGAAATCTTACTAGAATCTCAATATGAAAAATAAAATAGGTAGCATGGGGTTAGAGAGCCAGAGCCCTAATTATTAAGCTCCCTGTCCCCACTTCCAGGGTCAAGGAACCCTATCATTAACCTAAACCCTAACCCTAACTCTTATTTAGAAATGGAGATTCCTGGGCCCCAAATGGTCTTGGGCTGAGGAGCTTGGGAATCTGTATCGAACCTATCCTGAGTGATGCAATTGTGCAGCCAGGCTTGGAGACTGCTGGACCGGATGATCTCCAAGGCCCTTTCCTACTCCAAAAAAAGAATCTGACAGTCTGTGGCTGAGTTGATGAACCCTTCAGGCACTGCTCCTGCCTGCCTCCCATGACCTCAGCATCCAAAGCCTCCCAGAATATCCTAGTCCTGTTCAACAGCCTGTCCCGTCTGGCTTTGTGCAGCCTCAGTTCCCTGGGGAGGCAGCTGGTGGTATCGCTGAGCTTTCCCTGAAACAGAATATATCACTGGAGAGTCAGAGGCAGGGATGAAGCCCAGGAAAGTCAGCCTCAGCCTACTCGCAGTTTCTGAGGAGCTTGGGTCTGCAGGGGCACTGACAGGCGGAGCATGTTGGTGAAAATGAGGCTTGTGGATCATCTTGGCATCCAGGGATATGAAACAGCAACTGTAGAGCACTTCAGAGTTTGCAGAGCACTTCTAGCATGGACTGTTTCTGAGCATCCTGCCAACAATGGGAGTTTTGGAGGGCAGGGATTACTGTTTCTATACCCATTTTGCAGATGGGGAAGCAGGTGACTGGAGTAGCTGAGGGCTTTTTGCAGGGTTGGCAGCGATGTGAGAACAGAATTTAGGCCTATGAGGTTATAAATCCCATTCCCCTTAATCATAATGATTCTTCCCAGACACAATACCTAGGCTGACTGAGGCTGCACCCAGAGTACTTGTTAAAGTATGGATTTGCTCATGTACTTCCTGCCCCAGATCCACAGAAGCAGAATGTGTGTGTGTGTGTTTGTGTGCATGTGTGCTGGGAGTAGAAGCTGGGAATCTGAAGTTCCAGATGGTCCATACTCTGCTGTCTCCCTTCTTCTCCAGCCCTTACACCATAGCCTTTCTGCCACATCAGTCCAGAGACCATGGCAGTGCATGTGTATACATGTGCCTAAAGCTAAAGCCAATTTTATGGGAATCCTTCAACTCCTTTCTACATGGGGACCACTGGCTCAGAGAGGTTAAGTAACTTGCCTCAGTGCACAGCACTTAAATAGCAGATCTGGGATTTAAAGCTGTGCCCATTGTCTAAGATGCCCTATTCCCATGAAGTGGGAAAAGAGTATTCAAGGCAGGAGAAGAATTTAGCCCTCCAAGATGCCTGTGAGTTAGGGACATGCACACTTTTCACAGTGCTCCATCCAGATCCTCCAGGGCCACCTACCGTCCAGCCTGGGTGGCAGGCACATTCACCAGTGATGTGGTGGCAAGTGCCCCCATTCTGGCAGGGGCAGCGCAGCTCACAGTGAGCCCCATGACTCCCAGGTGGGCACAGCTCCTCGCAGCTGCATGGAAAAAGCAAAGATGTTAGGCACTGCAGCATTCAGGTGAGGTGTCGGGGCCCCAAGGCTGCCAGTCCTAATGCTCCAGGGCTCCCCAGGAATTGGTGAGTTCACCGTCACTAACATTGCCTGTGTTAAGGCACAGGCTCAGTTTAATGCTTCTTCCTGACAGGAGGGGAAGTGCAGTGTGCCTGAGCCATTAATTGTGGGAATACTTAAGAGTGTTTTTCTGGGGAAGGAAGACTGAAGAAGGCCTCCTGAAAAGGATGTTTTATTGGGCCTTGAAAACTAAGTGTTTTCATCAGGAGAATGGAAGGAAGGGCATGCCAGGCAGAGGAAACAGCATGAGCAAAGGCACTGAGGGGTGGACATAGATCCTGCCTGCAAGATTGCCTAGATTCAGAGAAGGGGAGAATCTAGGATGTGTCCCATCTGGGCTCTGGAAAGCTCCCAGCTACCTTGCCCAGCTCATGTGCAGGGACTGAGCCCTGCTGAGAGGTAGGAGAGGGCTAGCATGGGGTCTTGGTTTTGGACCTTAACCCACTGGCCCTAATCTCCAGCTCACTAGGTCCTGGGAGCTGGCCAGGCATTAGGAAAGCAACACCTTCAATGAAGGATGTCTCTACAGCCGAAGTACTTGGTCCCCCTCAGGACCTAGGGCTGTTGGGGGAGGCCACAGAGCCTTCCACAGGCTTGTGAGAAGTTCAGTCTTGCCGCTGAGGGGGTCTCGGCTAAGCAGTCTTGGAGGTCCCTATGAAATAGAATCTCCAGGGCACTGGAGTGAAAGGTTGTTTGGGCTCTGATGGGAGAAGGTGGAGAGGAACAGGCAAAGCACATCCAAATCAGCTTGTGGTATCTGCCCAGAACCCTTCCCTTCTCCCTACTCCAAGTTTCTTAGAAGAATCAGGCCCCATGAAGAGGTACATTTGGGTTAAGATCAGAGGAGATTTGCAAGCTAAAATCTTGGGCCTGGTGCTCAGGGCTGGGCCTCTTCCCCTTGACAAGGGAGGGCTTTCTGGGGGAGTTTGATTGGTGCTCTTGGTCTTGGGAGCCCCCAACCAAACCCACTGCCATCTAGTCCATTCTGCGAACCTCACTGGGTTTCCAAGACTGTAAATCTTTATGGAAGAAGATCGCCTCATCTTCCCCTGGCAGAGCAGGTTATGGGTTTGAACCGCTGACCTTCTGGTTAGCAGCCAAATGTCTTACCCATTGTACCACCAGAGATCCTGTGGGAGTGCCCAGCCATGTGAAATCTTAGGTTGGACCTGTTGCCATGGGGCCTGGATGGCTGAGATCTGAGGCCCTCCTGGACTTGAGGTCAGAACGTAGGAGCATTTGCAACTAGGTTTGTCTGGACCCCTTCCGCTCCTACCACCTTACCTACCCGCCAGGAGCCCCAGGTCTGGCTGCTCAGCAGCGGTGAGAACAGACCAGTTGCTTCCTCTTAACCCCACCCGCCCCGCCCTGCCCCGCCATCCCAGTCCAGCTCGCTCGCGCTTTACTCACTAGACGCCGGTGTAGCCGGGCGCACAGAGACACTCGCCGGTACGGGGGTCACAGCTGGCACCGTGGTGGCACTGGCATGACAGCTGGCATCCCTTGCCGTGGGTTCCGGGTGCACAGAGCTCCTCGCAGCGCCAACCTCGGAAGCCAGCGGCGCACACACAGGCGCCGGTGATGGGGTTGCACAGGGCACCATTCTGACACTGGCACCGGTTGCTGCAATGGGGGCCCCAGTGGTCGCTGTCGCAGCCTGCAAGAGAGGGGCGGTCAAGTCTGAGGGGCCTCGGCTGGCTCTCCTTGGGGCAGAGATTCAGAACCAGTGCCCAAGAGGTGTCCCATCTCTGCAACCTGGACAGGAGACAGCAAAGGGTGTCTGGGGGAAAGCCTTGGGGCCTAATTACTTCCATCTCCTCTTCCACCAAGCCATCCAAAAATCATAGGCTAAGAACTGGAGGGAGCTTTCTTCAATAACATTTCATCCAACCAAATAGCTGCCCTGAAGCCTACTCTCCCATATTGAAATTCTGGAGCCTCAGGCCATCAAACACCTTTTGTCTTTGTTAAAAATAAAATCTTTTCTTGGTTGGCTGCTTTTCTTTGTTCAACTCAGCCAGGTTCCTTCTGGCCAGATAGGCCACCCTTCTTCTCTGGTTGAACTCTGTCCCCTTCTTGGTGCCTCCCCAGCCTAGGACAGCTCCCACTTTCTCTATCTTCCCTGCCCCCTTCCCCACACTCACTGGTTTTCTCACTCTTAATCTCACTCTGCGAACATTTTTTCTAATTCCCTGCCCCTCTGCTGGCTCCAGCTCCCTGTCACCCTTTCCATCTATCTCTCCTGCTTCTTCTCCCTTTCTGTAATGTCTCCCACCTCAGGTTGCTTCATCTTCAGTTCAGTTTCATTACTTTCCAAGTAACCAGCTTCAGAAGGAACAGGAGAAAGAAATGTTTCTCTAGGAGGTGATACTTTTCAAGATCTTTATATATAATTAAATGTTTCAAAGAGTGATTATCTGAGCTTGCTTTGCAGAAGTTCACAGTCTACAGCTGTGGAAAAGGGCTCATTTGGAGCTCCAGGAGGGTCACCCAACCTGTTTCCACTTCCCATTCTGACCCTCACCTGATGCATGCCCAACACACAAGTAACAGGATGTCCTCAAACTATAAGCTCATTCATGTGCATTCTAGGGTAGGGGTAAGGTGTAAAGTTCAAGCATAGACAGGCACAAAAAATGTTCTTAAAGAAGTTCAATGGAAGGGAAGATCGCTCCTAGTTAAGATCTAAGAATTTCTAGAAGAGAAAACATCTAAATTGGGCTTTCTGCCTGATAGAGTGACCAGCCATCCCAGTTTCTCCAAGACTGTTCTGGTTTTAGCACCGAAAGACCCACATTCCAGGAAATTCCTCAGGCCTGGGTAAACCAAGGTGGCTAGTCACTCTACTGCTTGAAAACATGGAGATGACCAGTTGACTGTGCTGCAGTGATTTCAGGATTTAAACACTCAGAGAGGAAAGAGTATGGGGGAATGTAGTTGGGGAAGATTTGGTTGGGGTAGGCTCTGTATGAACAAAGATACGGTGGCACTATGTATTGGGTCAGTACGAGAGCACAAGGTTCTAATACAGTCAATAAGTATGTGAGATCTTTGGGGCCTAAAGGATTGGTGGAGGGATCATTCCATCAGCGCCATCAGCTCCCCTATGTGCCCCTCCCACATGTGGACTAGGGACCCATGGTCAACTGAGGCTGCCCATTATCCTTTAGTAGACAGAACCACCCTAGATGTGGAATCCCAACCACCGTATCTTGGTTCACTCCTTTTTCATCTGAACTCCAAATATTCACACATACAACTCAAGCTGCCCAGTTATAAATGAGCCTCACCCTGCACTGGGCAAAACTCAAGCCCAGGTATAGTTACAACCTCTACCCACACTGAAAAAGGCTCACAGGACAGAGGTTGACTAAGTATCCAACAGTTCAGCATCTCCCACACCACACTCTCCCTGGGGGCATACAATAAATGAGTGGAATGACCAGCAAAATTACCCACATGTTATTTCTCTCTTTTTGTTGCCAAGCACATGTAGTTAAACTCACATAAGGTTAAAGTACATATGATGCAACTCCATTGTAATAATAATGACAGTCACATTTTAAATGTTTACTATGTACCAGGCACCATCCTAGAAGTTTTATATACATTATTAAGATTTAATCCCCATAACAATCCTGTGAGTTAGGTATTATCCCCCCATTTTACAGATAGGAACATAAAGGGTCAGACAGGTTAAGTGATTGCCCAATGTCATAGCCAAGGGCAAGACCAGGTTTTCTGATTCCAGCTTGTTCCACTACACGTACTGTGACACTTTGCACGGGAATAGTTACAAGGAGAGAAATTGAAAGCCACCACTGGGGCAGAGTGGCAGCTGCAAAGCACAATGGCAGGGACACTATGGAGACCAGACACCTACCTCTCTGCTTATCACTGTCAACAACCCTAGGATCCAGAACACGGGATTCCCTTCATTAGTTAGGGCTACAGTCACTGACCTGAGACCTTGGCTCCACACTAAACTCTTGGAGTCCAAATCTAGTTTGTCCCTGGTGCATTCCAGGGCATAAAGTTATACTTTACTCCATTCTCTCCCCACACAGTCAAAAGCCTATAGGAAGCAAAACTATGCCTCTGATCAGGAAGCAGGTATACTGTCATAAAGTCTTGGACTTCATGACAAGTAACTTGGATGCTTTCATTCTCCCACGTTTTATTCAACATGTCCCAGGGTGGTGCAAATGATTGACATGTCTGGCAGCTAACCAAAAGGTTGGGGATTAGTGTCTACCCATAGGAGCCTTGGAAGAAAGGCCTGGCACTCTACTTGTGAAAAGTAAGCCAGTGTTAGGTAGAAAATAGTAATAGTAATAATAAGCCACTGGAAATCCTATGGAGCCTAGCTCTACTCTGACACACATGGAGTTGCCTTGAGTCGAACCTGGCCCGAAAGTATCCTGCCCTCTTGGAGTGCACAGTCTAGTGGGGACAAAGATGCTGGAGTAGATTTCAAGGTACACAGTGAAAGTGCTATAATAGGGTTTGTTCAAGGTGTTAGAAGCACATGAGTGAGTCTGAACCCAGACTGGAGGAGTTGGAGAAAATGTCCTCAGAGAAGACACTAGAGGGAGAGGTAGGGGTGGAGAATGGTTGTAGGCAGAGGAAATTATAGATGTACAAGCTTGGAGGTGGGGCAAACGTGACATATAAGAGAAAATGAAAAAAAAAAAAAAATGTGTGACTGGAGTGTAGACTGTATGGCAAAGATAGTCAGATTCCTGGGCAGGGGTCTCAAGACCAAGGGCCTTGTGAACAAAGTTAAGGGGTGTATACTTCATACAAGGACAGCGGGAACCTCTGAAAGTACTTTAAGCAGAGGACTGAGGTAAGCAGGTGTGGCTGTAGAAAGATTACTTTGGTGAGAATAAACTTGAGGGAGTGCAGTCAGAGTGGGGTAGGCAGCCAGGCTGGGATTGGGGGAGAGTGCAGTTATAATAGGCAAGATTGTGGGGGCCTTGGTTAAGGCAGTAGCATTGAGGATGGAGAGAAGTAGACAGATTCCAGCTATATTTATGAGGTAGAACCTGCAAGGACTTGGTAGAGTACTGGGGGGAGAAAAAGGATAGAGTGAAGAATGTCACCCCAGCTCTGGCTTAGGCTGGTGGGTGGGGGTACTGGTGTCACACTCTTTAGGAGATTCACAAGGGGGAAGAGCAGAGTTTGGGAAGAATGTGTTTAGTTTTGGACATTGATTTTGAAGTGTCTAAGAGACATCTAAGGAGCTCTGGTGGTGTAGTGCCTAAGGCATTTGACTGCTAACCAGAAGGCTGGTGGTTCAAACCCACCAGCCACTTCTCAGAAGGAAGGTCCATTCCTTGGAAGAAAGGTTGGACAATCTACTTCTGTAGTGATACTACCTCAGAAACCCAAGGAGGGGTTTCTGTGACTTGGATTCGACTCGATGGCAGTTGGTTGGTTTGGTAAGGGACACCTGAGGAGCCCTGCTGGCATGGTAGTTAAGAGCTTGGCTGCTTAGAGCTCCGCTGCTAACTTAAAGTTTGGCAGTTTGAACCTACCAATGGCTCCGTGGGGAGAAAGATGTGGCAATCTGCTTCTGTAAAGATTACAGCCTAGGAAACTCTATGGGGCAGTTCTATTCATAGGGTTGCTATGAGTCAGTATTGACTCACAGCAATGGGTATTTTTGACTTATGGAACATCTAGGAAGACATTCAAAGGCCATTTATTCTTAATGTAAATACAGTTCTATTAAAACCTGACAATCTGGTTTCTCAGACCACAGATACGTGCGTGAGTGTTATGTATCCACATATGTATATACATGTATCTGCATGTGCGTGTTTTTGGAGGGCTACTAAAATTATATAGCAAAAGCTCTATGCCAGAGTAAGAAACCACAGAGATAAACAGAAAAAAATGTAGACTGAAAAAGCAAAGCAACTTGGAGCCATTAACACAGGGGCAAATGGCCCCTCAAACCCAAATTGACAGGAAGAGGTTACATTCAATTTAGAATGTTCTGGTTAAGGAACCAGGGAAGTGTGTAATCCATTCCCCCAGAGTTATTAAATAGAAAAAATAAAAAAGTTAGGGTTCACAGGGATAAGCTTCAGTTATCTAGAAAATCCACTTAAAAACACCTCATTCCCCAGCAGTGACAGAGAAATGAGGCAAAGCTGCAGTGAGTCAATTATCTCCTCTGCTGAAGGTGAATAAAAACTATCATCATTATAATTATAACAGGACTTTGCATTCTTTCACAGATAATCTCAAACTCTCTTTAATTTGGCCTTGGAATGTCACACATCACCCCTCCCCACTTTGTGTTTTCCCCTGTCACAGACTCTCCTTCCTAATTATATTTGGCTTTGGATGATTTTTCAAGTGGGTGCATCTTCTCTGGGCAGCTAGTGAGGGTTGAAAGGGCACCCAGAAGTGTGTGCCTGGCTGAGTCTGGTCTTTTAAGATGGGCAACTCACTGCTCCGCTCCCTGCCACCTCTAACCCAAAATGGATCCCTCCGCTGACCTCTTCATGCTTTGGAGTCCAGGCCTAGTATGCTTCTGGCTCCCCCATTGGCCTACCTCAGCCCTGCGGTGCCATCCTGTGGTTGGCCTTCACTACCGACATGCTTTTAAACTTGTGAGTCTAGTTAAATAACCAGCTACTGTGTACCAGGCAATGAGGTAAAGTCGTGAAGTGGATTTTTTCATTTAATTCTCATAACAACCCATTTGGAATGAGTGTTATTGTTATCCTATTTTGCAGGTGAGGAAACAGGGGCCCAGAGAGGTTAAGTAACTTGTACAAGGTCACACAGCTAGGGAATGACTGGGAGTCTAAACTCTTAAATTCTTGCTGTGTGTCCTGGTATCAAGAAAAGGGGAAATGTGGGATGCTGGTAGCCAGCCTGGGCTTTAGCAGCCATCTTGGATAATACACAAAGAGAGGCTCATTTTCCACAAATGCCTTATTCAGGGATTGGTTTACATGTACATGATGGTCCTAGGTCCCAGGTTTTCCATGACTGGTCCTATTGTTGTTGTTGTTATGTGCTGTCGAGTCGGACCTGACTCATAGTGACCCCTCCTTGGGTTGCCAAGGCAGTGTCACTATGGAAGTAGATTGCCCAACCTTCCTTCCGAGGAGTGGCTGGTGGGTTTGCACCGCCAGCCTTCTGGTTAGCAGCCAAGTGCCTTAGGAACTATGCTACCAGAGCTCCTTCGACTGGCCCTAGTTCCATAATTTTAATCTTTTCAGTTAAAATAATTTATTAAAGGCACAACTAATTTTTTGACTTCCTTTTTTCTCTATTAAAAAAACTAATTTGGTCAACTGTTATGTTTTTTAAAAATCACCATTTCTAGTGTAGTCTGCTCCATTAGATTTGGAGCCTTCCCTGTTGGAGGGTACTGGAGTATGTCCTATGTTATCAGTGTCCCTGCCCCTCTACATGCATACACAGTCCCACCCAGCAAGAGCTGACAGGTGCTGAGAAGAGCTGACTAGACCTTCTCCCAGATGTTCAAAGAGCCCTTCCTGGCTGCTTGTGAGAATTCACTTTCTGGCTGCCCATTAGAATAACACTTGTTATTGTTGTGTGCCGTCAAGTCAGACCCGACTCATAGCAACACCTCCTTGGGTTTCCAAGGCAGTATCACTACGGAAGTAAACTGCCTTCCGAGGAGTGGCTGGTGGGTTTGAACCGCCAGCCTTCTGGGTAGCAGTCAAGTGCCTTAAGCACTACGCTACCAGAGCTCCAGAATAACCCTAGAATGTTTTTACAACTATGCATATAGGGCTTCACCCCGGGGCATCCTGGTCTGGAGTAGAGACAAGCACAGGCCTTTTTAGAAAACTCTCTAGATGACACCATCCTCCTCATGATCTCTGTTCTCACTAGTCCTCTCAGGGAAATAGATGGGCAGGAGAAATCTGGGGTGGTAGAGCTGGACAGTTCTTTTCATTCCACAGATAGAGACCCTGAGACTCAGCAAGGATAAGGAGTGGCTTATTGAAGTGACTTTCAGGGGGTAGCAATGGGCCTGAAAGGCACTGACTCTGAACAGCTCTGGCCTGTACCATGGCCTAGGGCCTACCAGGTCCCCCTGTCCCCAGCAATGGGTGCAGTCTGAGTACTTCTCAAGAAAGGACCATGTCTCCTCACCCCCCACCTCAAGAAGAAGCAGGGGAGCCTCCAGGTTGTGGGATAACTCCTGGGCTAACAAAGCAGCAGGCACAGATGCAGAGACTGAGCAGCAGCCTGAAACCATTCCAGCTGATAAATAAAGTGACTGCCCAGTGAGCGAGACCATTTGTCAACTGACTTGCTTCAATAAAAACAATGGCAAGTTCTCAGAGCCTGGGCTCCTCCACTGCACTTACAAGGAGCTCAAAGCACAGTTCAGAGCCAATGCTGTGCAAGCTTGGGCAGTACCCTCCCCTCTCTGGGCTTCTGCTTTCACATTTGTAAAACCAATCTGGAGTCGGCCAGCCTCCCCAAGAGGGCATCTGCAATTGGGATGAGTGTGGGTTTAGGTGGTCACAACGACCAGGGACAATCCTGTGTATTGAAGAACTTTGCCCTCCAAATGCCAATGGTGTCCCCATTAAGAAGCATGGGTAGATAATGGCTGGGGTCTCTTTCAGTCCTGATATTGTTATGCTTCCATGTCCTGTTGTTAACTGTCCTGGTTGAGAAACAGGCCAGAGGGGACAAGGGTATTTGTCCAACATGGAAAAGAAAAATTCAAAGTGGTTATTCAGTTCTGAGCTGAGCCATCACTCAGTCCCCTATCTGCCACTTAGATTGTTGGAATTAAATATTAATAGACCAAGATGCTATAGATTAAAACCCAAATCTCTCGACACAGTCCCTAAGCCTGGAAGATGCTGACAGCACAAGATTATAATGATGTATCATTAGCTCTTAGTGATCTATTTATTACACTTGTTACTTACTCTGTGTTACTCAACCACACTATCTCTATCTCCCTTAAACTACTGAGGGGAAGCTGGGATTCACAATGGCTGTGTGAAATGCAGGCTGCACTTCCACCTCCTACGTGTCTTCCACGGTGGCCAAACCAAGAAAAACAAACCCATTGTTGTTGAGTCTATCCCAACTCATAGTGACCTTATAGGATAGGGAAGAATTGGCCCCAGGTTTCCAAGGCTGTAATCCTTCAGAGTGGCTGGTAGGTTCGAACTGCAGACTTTTTAGTTAGCAGCTGAGTGCTTAACCACTGCACCACTAGGGATTCTACTAGAGTGGCAGGTACAAGAATAAACACACCCAGGAAAAAGCCCTAAACCTGCCTGCCTTCTGTGAACCAGCTGCATTCTCACATGAGTTTGTTCATTTAATCCTCTTAAAAACTTGTAGTAACTCCATTTTATTTACTCATCCCCCACCTTATCCCTAAGGAGCTCTGGTGGCACAGTGCCTAAGACATTGACTATTAAACAGAAGGTTGGCAGTTCAAACCCACCAGCCACTCTGTGGAAGGCAGACTGGGCAGTCTAGTTCTGTAAAGATTTACCACCTCAGAAACCCACAAGGGGTCGCTATGAGTAGGAATCGACTTAATGGCAGTGAGTTTTTTTTTTTTTTTTCCCTCACCTTGTCCCAAAGAAGACTTGAGACAAGCCATGTGAGGTGGGATTATTTACCCCATTTTTCAGGTAAGGAAATTGAGGCAGAGAGACATTAAATAACTAGATCAGGGTTTCTCAATCTCAACACCATTGCCATTTTGAGCCAGACGATTCTTTTTTGTGAGGGCTGTCCTGTGCACTGTAGGATATTTAGCCCCATCCCTGGCCTCTGTCCACTAGATGCCAGTAGCAGTAACCCCTCCCCCAGTTGTGACAACTAAACATGTGTTGAGATGTTGATGAATATCCCCTGGGAGCAAAATCATTCCTGATTGCAAAAGGCTTTCTTACTCCTCTCCCTTAGTGGCAGCTCATGTCCTCCCCACAGTTTACAGTCAGGAAATCCAGGGCCAGAGAAGCTGAGTGACTTGACCATGACCACACAGCTAATGAACACTAGAACTGGACTTGAAACTAGACGGCTGTGTTAGTCTAGGGCTGTATCCATCCCTCCACACCAACTTCTGGGAGATGAAGGAGGCCCATTTATTCACTTGACAAGCAGTTATTGAGCACCTATTATGTGCTGGGGGCTGAGAAGGTCACAATCATTTGAGAAATAGACAAGCAAATAGGAAACTGATTCATCAGAACATGGGGTGACTGGAGGAGAGCTGGGTAAACTCTTGCTGGGGCAGCTGTGACTGAGGAGAACACTTCACTGTCAGGTTGGGATCAGGAGGCCCTGGAGCAGGTAAGGTCTCAGGGAGCAGGATGGGAGGAGGCAATGAAGCCAGTGGGTGCATTAAAATGCCCTGAGCAAAGCAGTGCTTCAGCACATTTTACCTTCCTCATCTCCACTGCTACAGCCTTGGAATGTCTCCCCCATCCCCAGGCAACCACATCCATTTTAACCAGACATCACCCCTTCAAAATATCAGGAGGGAGAAGGGAGACTCAGTCACAGTTTTTGTTTGTTTGTTTGTTTGTTTTAATCAGAGTCTGCATTTCTCTGTGGATGGATGAATCTGGAAACTGACATTGGGGCCCTGGCATCAAACTATCCCCAAAGACTGACTGCCTGGCATTCCACCACCAGAATTCCATTCTTCTGGGTCTTCAGGGCTCCTTTATTAAAATGAAAATAACCTCGTGTTTGTGTAGGTGCCTGAGTTTGTGCCTGAGGGTGTGTGTGGTCACATCAGGAGTCATTAATAAACTAATTATCTGCTAATATCTGAGTGTCAGTTGGTAGACCTGGGAGCCAGGTTAGGAAGGGTGTGTGTGTGTGTGTGTGTGTGTGCAAACTTAATTTTGGAGTGTGGTGATGGGAAGGTGTGAAAGTTAAGTTTATCATCTTTACAAGGGTTGTGTCTGGAAATAGATTGCCAGAGTGCTATGTGGACAGATGAAGGGAAAGAAAGCAAGGTCTTTGCAGATAAGACTTTGCAGGTTTTCTCTTGTTCAATCTAACCTCAGGGTACTCCAAAAACCAAACTCACTGCCATCAAGTAGGTTCTGATGCATACTGGGTTTCTGAGGTGGTAAATCTTTGTGTAAGTAGATTGCCCCATCTTCCTTTATTATCCCCACTATATAAGATGGGGCAATCTACTTCCATAGTGATACTGCCTCGGAAACCCAAAGAGGGGTCGTTATGAGTCAGGTCTGACTGGATGGCACATAACAACAACAATACAGAGGAAGGGACCAAGGTTAGGTGCAGTTATGTAATTTCCCCACAACCTCACAGCCAAGTGCTATCTCTGGCCAGTTTCTCAAATGGAGACATTTAGCAACAGGGCTTAGAACCGCAGAGGATGGGGCCAGGAGGCACCTCAGATGGGATGTTGAAGTTAGTTAAGCCAGTGCTCTCTCTGCATACATGAGGACACCAAGAGCCAGAGAAGGCTGGGTCCTGTGCAGGACACTGGTTTGAGGCAGGAGGGGGGCGAGACTATAGCACCCCTGAGAAGGCTCTGGACCATGTTGGTCAGAGAGGCCAAGGCAGACTCCCTGGGCTCCCTGTCAATGGCCTTGCACTGTGGCTCCTGCCTTTTAAAGAGTGCAGGTTGAAAGCATGTACCTCTGCCCTGGGGCTGGTACCCATTTCTGGGATAAATGCACCTCAATGACCTCAGTACTTTTGCCTCATGGCCTTCAGCAATGAGAGGTAGTGAGAGGCAAGCTGAGGGCTGTCCCAGTGGGACCTGGAGCCAGCCAGAGCTAATCTGTCCTTAGCTATACTTAAACCCTCCCTTCCCCCGCCCTTCACGGGCTTTTAATGAGGGCCCAGCTCCTGGCTGCCCAGCTCCATCTGATCTGCCTGCATCACTGCCTTTGAAACTTCCCAGCCCCAAAGACCATTCATCTTCACAATTTGCTTAGAAAGCCTCATAAATCATGTCTGTGCACAAAGGAATTTCCCCTTTGGAAGAGTCTTTCAGAGGCAGCTGCCAAAGGCACCACAGACCCGCCAGGGGGCTGCATGCTGTCCCTGCACCCTTCTCAGTGCGTCCACATCTCTCACGTCCTTCTCAATGCTCCCCATCAAGCCCAGGCTGGGGAGAGTGCTGGGTTGGGGATCAAACGGAATCTGGTGAGGCTTCTCAGCGTGAAGTGAGACCCCCAGATGTGGGCTTTGAGGAAAAAGAACCCACAGCTCAAGTCAGAAAGGACATAAGAAAGTAGTTGGGTTCAAGCTTGTTTTGTGTGAATTCATTCCACAACACTGTTTTCTTTTCCAGTCATTCCCCTTCCCTCCAGCTTCTTCAAATAGTGAAGGCTGGTCAGCTGGAAAGAACCCAGCTTGGGGGTCCTACCCTTTTCTCTGGCTGTTATGGGCCTTGGGTAATATATTACCCTTCAGGCCTCAGTTTTCCCCTTAGTTTTGTTATTAGGTGCCATTGAGTCATCTCTTACTCATAGTGACCTCATGCACAGCAGAATGAAACACTGCCCAGTCCTGTGCCAGCCCCACAATCATTGCTATACTTGAGCCCATTGTTGCAGCCACTGTGTCAATCCATCTTGTTGAGGGCCTTCCCCTTTTTTGTTGTCCCTCCACTTTGTCAAGCATGATATACTCTAGGGAATGGTCCCTTCTTATAACATGACCAAAGTAGGTGAGATGAAGTCTGGCCATTCTCACTTCCAAGGAGCATTCTGACTCCACTTCTTCCAGGGCAGATTTGTTAGTTCTTTTAGTAGTCCATGGTACTTTCAGCATTCTTCATCAACACCACAACTCAAAAGTATCGACTCTTCTTCGGTCTTCCTTTTTCATGGTCCAGTTCTTCCATGCACATGAGGCAACTGGGAATACCATAACCTTTTTTTTTCTTTTTGGTTTGTTTTTTTTGTGTCAGGTGCACCTTAGTCTTCAAGGAAACATCTTTGCTCTTCAGCACTTGAAAAAAGGCCTCTGCAGCAAATTTGCCCAATGCTATATGACGTCTCATATCTTGACTGCTGCTTCCATTGATGTTAAGCATGGCCCATGGAGTCCAAAGGGGTCCTGTGTCTGGGGTAAGGGTACAGGAAATGGACCCCTCATTTCTACCAATTTCCAGCTACTATTTTCTGTTGGGTTCTGACATAAGGGCAAAAGATTAAGCTGCTAAAAGGAAGGGGGCAGGATGAAACCCTAATGTCGAAGACTTTTTCTGCCTTTAAAGGTCTACATTTATTTCATTTGAAAGTCAGAAAGTTCTTCCTCAGATCTAACTGAGGAGTTTCTTGCTGCAATTTAATTGCTTTTCCTTCAGCCACTTCCTCATTGAGTAGATACTTCAGGGCTCAGCACTACAATGGAAACTCATGGGGAAACAGTTAACATGGTACACTGGGTTTCTATCCTTGAGGAATTTCCTGTCTAGCAATGCTGGCCAAACCCCACAGGGCATATAGGCATACCTGGGAGATGTTTCAGGTTCAGTTCCAGACTATCAAAATAAAGTAAGTATCTCAATAAAGTGAGTCACACTAATTTCTTGTTTCCCAATGCATATAAAAGATACGCTTACATTATAAAAACCAAAAACCAAACTCACTGCCATTAAGTCAATTCGACTCCTTTGGTGTCTGAGGTGGTATCTCTATGGAAATAGATTGCCCGGTTTTCCTTCCAAAGAATGGCTGATGGAGCTACCCAGAGGGACCGAGTAGTTGATCCTGCGGGCTTGGGACCATAGTCGCAGGGGACATCAAACTCAATTGGCATAACATACTATACAAAACATTGTTTCACCTACTACTTTGGCGAGTAGCGACTGGGACCTTAAAAGCTAAGAAGCTGCCATCTAGATGCAACAACGGGTCTCTCCTCATCAAGAAGAAAACCAAAATTAATGGAAACAATCAGTCCTAGCGACTGGTACACCATCCGATCTGCAACCTATACAACTATGAGACCAGAAGAACTAGATGGTGCCCAGCTACCACTGCCATCCATTTGGAAGGGATGTAGGAGATCCTGCATAAAGAGGGAGAACAATGTGGTACAAAACTCAAAATCATTTGGAGGCAAAAAAAAAAAGAAGGTGGGGACCAGGTTTGCTGGTCCAATGGAGCCTGGTGTAACCACTGAGACTATGGCCCCTAGCTGCCCTTCAGGTCTGGAATTGAACCCACAACTGTGGTTTCCAGCCAAACAAAGTACAGGCATGTGAGTTAAACATTTACCTCAAGTAGACACACGCCCTGGAGAGAACAATCATGGGAGAAGGAAGGGCTGCTTATGCACAGGGAGATAGCTCAGGGTGCAGAAGAGTATGAAGGGATGGACACTGGGAGGAGGTAACTATGGGGAGGAAGTGGGAGGGGAGCTGCTGCATTGTAAATTTTGGTCAATGACATGAGACAAAGTATATGTGAACTGCTGTATGAAAAGTGAATTTACTCTGTAAATCTTCACCCAAATCCTAATAAAAAAAAAAAAAAAAGAATGGCTGATGGGTTTGAACCTCCAGCCTTCTGGTTAGCAGTCAAATGCCTTAGGCACTACGTCACCAGAGCTCTGTAGTCTACTAAGTGTGCAATAGCATTCTAAGAAGGAGCTCTGGTGGCACAGTGCCTAAGATATTTGACTTCTAATCAGAAGGTAAGCAGTTCAAACCCAACAGCTGCTCCATGAAGGAAGATGGAGCCATCTACTTTCATAAAGATTTACCACCTCGGAAACCCAATGGGGGTCACTTATGAGTTACAATCGACTTGATAGCAGTGAGTTTGTTTGTTTGAGGTTGAGCATTATGAGAAGGCTTGAAATATTGTGAGAATTACCAAAATGTTGACACAGAGACATGAAGTGAGCACATGCTGTTGGAAAAATGGTGCCAATAGACTTGTGCTATGCAAGGTTGCCATAACCTTCAATTTATAAAAATTGTAGTATCTGTGAAGTGCAATAAAGCAAAGCACAATTAAATGAGGCCTGCCTGTATGCTGGAACCCAAAAAGAGGCAGTGAAAGTGGAGGCTGCGTAGAGGCCTTGCTCTCTCCATGGGTCCACAGAGCATTTCTGAATTAAGGCCTTGTTCACCTATTGCTAACAATTTGGGCTCCCTGTTCATGAGGGAGCTAGAGGCCCTTCCTATCAGGTGGGAAGAAAGTGAGAGGGAGCAGGTTGTGTTGGAGCCATTCCAGCAGCTTGTTGGTGAGGTTCGCAGGTGTCTTTAGCACCAGGAAAAGGTAAAGCTTAAGGTGGGGTCAGGAGCTCTGGTAGCACAGTGGCTAAAGCACTTGACTGCTAACCAGAAGGCTGGCGGTTCAAACCTACCAGCCACTCCTCGGAAGGAAGGTTGGGCAATCCTACTTCCGTAGTGATACTGCCTCGGAAACCCAAGGAGAGCTCGCTATGAGTTGGGGCCGACTTGACGGCACATAACAACAACAACAACAAGCTGGGGTCATTTGGACCTGAGCAGGCCTGACAGTCCTGTAGATCAGGAATCTTCTGCCCCAAACACTGCTCCTGGGAGTTAATACTGTCCCCTAGAGGCTTGGCGGGAGGCTGTTCTCACCAGCCATGTGCTTGGGCTCTTTACCTAACCTTGAGCCACTCTTTCTTCTGACAAAGGCAACACCTGGGAGTTGACTGATACACCTGGTGCTATGGGTCCACTTGGCTGACATTTATTAAGTCCAGACTGGGTGGAGCTTAAAAAGGCTAGGAGGGGTCCTCACCCTAAGAGCTCACAGATTTATCAGAGTGCAGTAGCTGTGGGTCATGTGAGCCAGACTGGGAGAAATATTGGCTGGAGGTGGAAGGGCACTGAGAGCTGGGGGTGGGGTGGGGGAAGAGGTTAATCTACCCATGAGATTTTGAGCCTTGTGAAAGAAACGAGATTTGATTTTGGATCTTGAAGTAGGGATAGGACTTGAACAGGTGGGAAATAGAGGGGAAGATTGCCTGTGGAGGGGACAGCAAAAGCAAGGAGGAGGAAGAATCCAGGGCAGAGAGAGCAGTCTGGAAAGGTGGAGTGTCCCCTTCCTGAGCCAGGCTGTGGAGAGCTGGGAAGCCAGATGAGGACTTCGTTTCCATGAACAAAGGCTAGACCACTGTTTCTCAAACTCTGAGCTGAAGGACCAGTTTTCTTTTGTTTGTTTTCTAGTCCATCACAGACGGAAACATGACTGAGTGTGCCTAGTATGTGATTCACTGGGAGAATCTGACAGCACCCACACTGGTCTATACCTCATTCAACTACAGGAGCCATTAACCATGCGCTTGGCTGTTGCAGCAAGGTCAAAATTGCTATAAAAGTTTCTAGATGTTTACTCTCAATTTCGTAGCTGGCCAGTAATAATTCTTGAGCTGTGGGTCCACGGACCACACTTTGAACGGCATGGGGCTAGAACACAGCCCAGAAGAGAGATGAAAAGTAAAACTAAGACAAGCTTTCAAGTGGTTTTACTGGGATCAGGCGAGGCAAGATTGCCAATCTGTTTCCTTTGGGAAATCTGGTGGACTCTCAGGGGCCTGCTGTGCAGTCTAAATGACTAGGAACTTGGGAATGATAATTATAGTCAAGAGTGATATTAAAAATCATTATCAAGGAGGGTGAGAATGATTGCACAACTTGAAGAAAATGTAATCAATGTCTCTAAATTATATGTGTAGAAACTGTTGAATTGGTGTATGTTTTGCTGTGTATATTCTCAACAACAAAATAAATGAAACTTAAACCAAAAAACCATACTCGCTGCTCTCAAGTTGATTTCACTCACAGCGACCCCTCCTTGGGTCTTTGAGACAGTATCTCTATGGAAGTAGATTGCCCAATTTTCCTTCCAAGGAGTGGATGGTGGGTTTGAAAAATCATTATCATCTATTAGATCAGGGCACCCACTGATAACAATGGCCACTTGACCGTGTCAGAGCCTAGTGGGTCTCTCTGGACAGCAGCAGCTAATGTGTAGTGAGTCCGTACATATGAAGCACTGTCTGACGCTTTACAAGAAGTATGTAGAAATCTGTGAGAGCCAGAACTCATTGGGACTCCCTTGTTCTTCCAGGTCTTCCAAGTTTTCCACCTTTAACAGACTGTAGTTGACCACTTTTTCTATCACTCATTTTAGGGGAACATATTTTTGTTTTCCTTCTCTGAGAAGTTTGTTTGTGTCTTACATGAATTCCAGCTTTCACAGGTTTTCCTATATGTGTTCTTTAAATTTCTGTTCACAGGTGCCCATAGAATTTTAGGTATACATACAACTTTTTTTTAATGTGTGTGTGGTTTTGTTCTTTTTTTAACCTTTATTTTGCTCTGTCCTTGTGTGACATCAACTTCCCTTTCAAGAAATGAAGCTCTTTTTTTCCTTCTCTAGGTTTTAATCTTATTATTTTTTTAAGAAAATGCATTTTATTGAAATATAATTTATGTACAGTGAAATACACAAAACTAAAGTGACATGGGTCAACACTTTTTTTTTTTTTTTTTTTTGGCAGTGTTCCCTCTCCTCCCCTCCCACCCCTGGCAACAAACAAAGAAAGTTTCCCTCCATATATAAACCTTTCCTTGCCCCTTCACAACAACAAACTCATATTTGTCCTTCTGTGATTGACTTATTTCTCTCAGCTTAATGTCCTCCAAGTTTATCCATGTTAGGGGGTGATTTGCAGACTCTACATTATTCTTTAGTGCTACACAACATTCCATTGTGTGCATGTGCCATAGTTTGGTCATCCACTATTCCATTGATAGGCACATAGGTTGTTTCCATCTTTTTGCTATTGACAATAGTGCTGCAATGAACATAAGTGTGCATATATCTGTTCCTGTCCTGGCTCTCACCTCTCTAGGATATATATACCTAGTAATAGGATTGCTGGGTCAAATGGTATCTCCAATTCCAACTTTCTAAGTAATCACCATACTGCTTTCCACAGTGGTTCTATCAATTCACAATTCCACCAGCAGTTTATGAGAGTCCCAATCTCTCCACATCCCCACCAGCATTTGTTATTTTTTGTCTCCTTGAACCTTGCCATCAGTGCTGGGGTGAGATGGTATCTCATTGTTGTTTTGATTTGCATCTCTCTGATGGCCAATGATTGTGAGCATCTCTTCCTGTATTTAATGGCCACCTGAATATCCTTCCTGGGGAAATGTCTATTCATGTCTTCTGTCCATTTTTCAATTTGATTGTCAAATCCTTTGCTGTTGAGGCATTGGAGTTTTCTATAAATCTTAGAGATAGGTCACTTGCCAGATATATAATTACCAACAAGTATGAATTTGTTGCTTTTTCGTAGTGTTGATTTCTTTGTTCCATATAATTTTCTGTGCTGAGCTCGTTCTATTTATGATTGCGTTATCACTTCCTCCATTGTTATTGTTTTAGTATTTGCTGAATTTTTGTGCTTGTTCTCTTTTTCATTTTGAGGTGAAAGTTTATCATTTTTCTTTGAGGTTACCCTGTGATTTTTAGTTTTTTTTTTCTCAAGTTTAGAATAGTCCATTCTATCTTGTGGTTGTTTTGACTTGCCTACCATGTAGAAGTTCTGTAAATACACAATCTATTCCCTCTTGGTTTGCAGTTGTCTTCATTTATCAATTGACGTCTCCGGTTCCCTGTTTACAATCTTGTAGGCTTATTTACTTTGGATATTTCTATAACTGGGTTGGTTTCTAGATTATGTCATCATGTGTTTTAATGGTGAGTTGTTGTTTGCTGTTGTTGGTTTTCTGTCCAAAGGACTCCCTTTAGCATCTCTTGTAAGGTTAGTCTGGTTTTAATAAATTCCCTTAATTTCTGCTTATCTGGAAATGTCCTAATTTCACCATCATATTTGAGGGACAATTTTGCTAAGTACATAATTCTTGGTTGGAAATTTTTCTATTTCAGGGTTTTACATATACCACCCCATTGTCTTCTCACCTGCATAGTTTCTGTCCAGAAATCCAAGATTAGTCTTATTGGTTGCCCTTGTAGGTAACTTTTCATTTTTCCCATGCTGCTCTCATGATTCTTTCTTTGTCTTTGGTTTTGGTGAGTTTGATGATGATATGTCTGGGTGATTTTCTTTTGGGGTCTATCCTGTTTGGGGTTCACTGAACTTCTTGAATGGATATATTCTCATCTTTCATCATACCAGGAAAATTCTCTTCCAACACATCTTCAACAATTTTCTCTTTGGTTTTATCTGTCTCTTCCTGTTCTGGAATTCTGATTCCAGAATACACGTAGGTTATTCCTTTTGATGGTATCCCACATGAACCTTAGGCTTTCTTCATTTTGGTTTGAATTTTTTTCTGATTTATCCCTTTCCAAAGAAGTGTTCAGATATTTGCCTTCAATCTCACTAATTTTGTCTTGCATTGATTCAATTCTGCTCCTTTGCCCATTCAATGTCTTATCTATTTCTGAAAATTTAGTATTAATCTTCTGGATTTCT
>NW_006921602.1:9952278-10031778 GCF_000298275.1 Orycteropus afer afer | reverse complement strand
AAGTCAACTGCTCAGGTTGTCTCCCTCCTTGCTGTTTCCTTTCCTAGTCATAGGCCATCAACGCAGTCGTTCCTACAGCCCTTGGTGACCAGGGCTGATCTTTAGGTCAATTCTCAAGTCTCAACACCACTTGGAAATATTCAGGCTATTGGTCCCGTCAGAGTAGCTGACAGTCTGCAGCTCCAACCATCTCTGTACTCACTGTTTTCATTCAGGTTTTTCCACTAGCTGGTGCCTAATCGACTTCTGTATAGTTCCTTTCAAAGCTCAGGGATCCACGATTATCTTCTGTATCTCTTTCAATTGTTTTCTCTTTTCTTTGTTGAAGAGGGTCTTTGTTGCTTGTCTGCCTATTCCTCCATCTTACCGGAAGTCCAAATTCTTAGACATCCTTAAGAAGCAACTTACTGACATGGCCAGAGCAGGAGACAATTGGAAAGATGATTGAGTGGAGAGATGCATTTGGTTTTTCATGTGAGGATACTGACACTAAGCAAGGGCTAGCAGCTTGTCTTGCTGAGCCTCAGTCAAGAAAGCTGTTCTCTGGTCAAGGGAATCTCAGCAACAGGGGTTTACAGGGAGAGCACCAATGGGGAGAGCTAAGTGGTGGGAGCTGGAAAAGTCAGATAGCAGCTGGATGTCCCAGGTCAGGGGATTGTGCAGCAGGGAGGTCCTGAAGGCCTCTGAATGACTCATGCACGCACACTACGAATATGTGTCATTTGGATGCCTGCACACAGCCAGTATTAATGTCTAGTAAGTGCTGTCCAGACACAGGGACAGCCAATAGAGAGAGGTTAGCTAATAATTGAGACATTTGTCCATTCTCCCCCCTCATGTCTCAAAGCAGCAGAGGAGCTAGCTGTTGCCGAGGAGGGAGAGGATGTTTCTCAAGCTCAAACTTTATCAACCTTTTTTTTAAAAAAAAATTTAAATTGTGATTTGGGTGAAAGTTTACAGAGTAAATTAATTTTCCATTACACCATTCATACACGATTTGTTTTGTGCTATTGATTGCAATCCTCACAATGCACTCTTCCCACTTCCTCCTTGTGGTTACCATTTCCATTCATCCTTCTTTCCTATCCCTTCCTGCCTTCTGAGCTTTATCCCTAGACAAATGCTGCCCTTTTGATCTCTTATGGTTGATTGTTCTAAGGAGTGTATACCTCCCTGGTGTTTTTATTCACCTTACAGGTCTGTCTAGTGTTTGGCTAAGGACCTCTTGTGGCCTAGTAGTTAATACATTAGACTGATAACCCAAAGGTTGACAGTTTGAACCCATGAGCCCTTCCATGGGGGAAAGATGTGGTAGTCTGCTTCTGTAAAGATTTACAGACTTGGAGACCCTATGGGGGCAGTTCTACTTTGTCCCATAGGGTCGCTATGAGTCAGAATGAACTTGATGGCAGTGGGTGTTATTGTTTGGCTGAAAGTTGAACCACAGGGATGAGTTCAGTTCTAGGCTTGAAGGTGTCTGAGGGCCATAGTCTCAGGGGTTCCACCAGTCTATCAGACCAGGAAGTCTGGTCTTTCTTATTATTCTGAATTTTGGTCCACACTTTTTCCCTACCCTGTCCAGGACCTTCTATTGTGATTTCTTTCAGAGCAGTCTGTAATGGTGGCTTTAGTTTTTCTTTATAGCACTCTTCTATCTGATATTATGTAAACACTGTATTGCATATTAATTTTCATCTTTTTCTTTATTGTCTGAGACTCCCATTAGAATGTCAGCTCCTTGACAGAAGGGGCTTTGTTTACTCCTGGACACATTCCTAGCACCTAGAACAGTATCTGCCATATATAGCAAATGCTCAAAAAATACCTGCTGAATGAATTAATGAATGAGTACATAAAATAATTATGATGCCACATGAAAGTGCAAACAAGAGCTTAATAGAAAGCCATGAGGGACTTCAATGGCAGCACTAGGGGAGTGCAGTCCGGGCTGCACTGGTTGATACTGTCAGAAGGGGTGACACCAAAATGGCTTTCTATAAAATTTTTGTGCACTGTTTCAGCAGAAAGATATTTTTTTTTAATTAAAATATCTCTGTAGGTAGTAATAAAAACAAAAATATTTTTCATACGCCTATCTTACATATATCAATATACCTACAAGTCTAAAGCTCTATGCTAATTTACGTTTTGGACCTGCTAATGTGCTCTGAGCAGAGCTGTCATTATCATCCAATTACAATGATGTTTTGAATCATATGGTTTTATCTGCAGGCACTATGAGCAAGCCCTGTTGTTTTCGTTGCTGCTGCTGTTTTTGTCTATACAGTTTTATATATTTTTTATTTGATTTTATCAAATCTTCTGGTGTTTTAGCTACAATATTGTGGTAATTAGCATTTGTGAACCTGTATCAATAACTTTTTGAGAGAAGTAGCAATTAAGGGGAATCAAAAAAAAAAAAAATCCTCAATGCTGTCAAGTTGGATTTGACTCATAGCGACCTCTCCTTGGGTTTCTAAGGTGGTATCACTATGGAAGTAGATTGCCCAATCTTCCTTCTGAGGAGTGGCTGGTGGGTTTGAACCTCCAGCCTTCTGGTTAGCAGTCAAATGCCTTAGGCATTACACCACCAGAGGTCCCAATTAAAGGGAAAGAAGGAGAAAAATAAAAAAGGCTTCTCCTCAGTTACTAAAAAATGTTATTACTAATAATGTTGGAATTCAATATAGAAAGATTTTACAAAAATTTTTGTAGTATTCACATAATCTAAGAAATATTACACTTAAGCAATTTACAATTATATCACATATTATTTTATTATTAAAATTGACAATAAATCTATATGTATAACAATTATTGATTATATAACTCTTTGATAACTAAATAGAGAAACTGACAGTGTAAAATATGAAGTAGGGGAAATGCTATGTTTCTTGATATATACTTAGAAATATAACTTAAATCTTAAATTCAATTTTTTAAAAATTTTAGTCTTTTAAAAATTTTCTTTAAAAACATCGCTGTCTTGTGAATATATACCTGATTTTAATGAAATTTTCAAGTTTTAAGTTTGAATTACGGTTTAAAAAAATAGTGACACATTAAAATTTACATTTGATAAAACTAACATATCCAATAGACTTACATTTTACAATTGTTTTCTTTTTCAAATATTGCTAATTTATCCTTTTATTTTTATTGTGCATGGATATTGCACCATGCCACATGGAGTGCATAAATCAAAGAGGCCAAGTGGATGGCTGCAAAGGAAAACAAAAGAGGGAAGAATTAAGTTACTCAAAAAACTTGCTGCATCCATGCTTCCGTATGTCCAAAGACCGACGATGGCCAGGGTTCATCAAAAGACACTTGCTCATAAGTAGCCAATTGATAAAGCTGATTCTTCTGACTCTAGCATGAATTCTGCAGAAGTACAAAGAGTGGGAATGGCAGAATTTGAAGCAGTAGTAGGAGCTGAAAGTGACTCCAGCCGTGATACAGTAAAGGAGATGAGTGACGTTAAGGAGAAAGATTTGCAAATTTTGTGTGCTGTTTCTTTCTGGGAAATACCAGTTCCAGATCATTTTTAGGTTGAAATCATAAAGAGGGAAAGTGCTTCCTTCCAGAACAAAGTTGGGCCTTTCCGTGTTGTAGCAAGGCAAGATGCAAAAGCATAGGGAGACATGCACCAGCTTTCAAGAGTGGTTTCACAAGGTGACGCCAAATAGCAGGAAAATTCCACGGTCCTGGGTGGTCTACTCACTCGTCAGTGAGAATTTATACTGTTTCTCCTGCTGACTGTTTGCCGTTAGTGCCCCAGATACGATGTCCAAATTTGTGACAGGGTTTCAGAAGCAGTGGAAACTGAGCCCGAAAGTGCATAACCACGAGACATTTGAAGAGCACCTGTGTTGTCTTGAAAAGTGGAAAACATTACAGCAAGACTGAGGCTATACAAAGCCATTGATGCAGAAACATGTCTTGGTGGAAATGGAAAAGAAAAAGTGGAAGGACATCTTGCACGGATTGCTTGATAGCACATTATTTCTTGCCAAGCAGAATCCGGCATTCACTCCATGGCCACAAGGAAGATGAGTCTTCATTGAATAAAGGGAACTTTCTTGAGATGGCTGAAATGCTTTCAAAATAAGGTCTGGTGCTGAAAGAGCTTGTAATGAGATTAAAGTGGAACACTGTAAACTTAAGTCTCAGTCTCTCATCTTGTGTTAAAAACTCAGAATGAGTTGGTAAGTGCCCTGGCAAATCGTGTGGAGGAGAAGCTTGTCATGGATATACAGTCTGTGGAGTACTTTGGGATCATGTTTGACAGCACATCTGACATATTACATACTGACCAGATGTCCAAATGAACAGGTATGTAAAAATCAGCAGTAGGAAAGTTGAAGTGAAAGAAGCCTTTCTAGAATTTTTCCCTTTAATGGGGGAAAAAAGCTGCTGACCTCAGTTCTGACATTCTTAAAAAATGAGAAAGTGAGGGACTGGACGTAATTATGTGCCAGGTTCCAGGCTATGATAATGCTGCCACTGTGGCTGGACTCCATGGAGATGTACAAGTCATTCTTAAGGGAAAAAACAAGAAACCATTTTTAACGGATGTGTGACCATTTGCTTAACTGTGTGGTCAACACTCTTTTGCTGAAAAAGCATCATGTGTGACTTTTTTTGGAACTCTAGAGACAACGTCTTCTTTCTTTGCTGCTTCCACCCATCAATCGGACGTGTTAACTGACCATTCTGGAGTGTGGCCGAAAAGGCTATCAACAACACTCTGGAGTGCTCATCAAGCTGCAGTTAAGCCAATTAGAGAAAACTTTGAGAAGCTTGTGGCGGTGACTGAAGCTCCTTGTGATCCGCATGAAAATTTGGACACAAGAGGAGTGGCACAAGGTCTTTTGCCTGCTGTCTGTGATTTCACGTTTCTGTGCTACCTGCACTTCTGGTGTGAAGTTCTTCAGGAAGTAAATCTTACACACAGCACCTGCAGGCTCAGGGCTTAACTCTCGACAAGGTGGTGACAAAGCCAGCTGCGCTAAGACTTTTTGTGCACGACAGGAGGAGTGCAGTCACCTAGTGGAGCATGCAATTGAACAGGCACTTTTAAAGTCACGTGAATATGAAAGTGCAGAAGAGCAAAGAGCCAAGTTCAAGAAGAGGATAGCAGGGGATGAGGAACAGGCAAAATTGCTGGACTCACTCTGCAAGAGGAAAATAAGAAGGCGATGGTTGCATTCATTGTTCATTGATTGCTTTCGTTCTGAACTCCAGATCAGCTCAGGAGCCAGTGGTGTCCCTAGGATGGGTGTTACCCAGTGCAATAACTCATGATGTCAGTCTTTCCATGTACTCGTCTAGTATCAGACCATACAGAATCCTTAGTAATGTTTATTATCAATTTTAATCAAAGAATATGTGAAGAATATAGTTGTGGATTGCTTAAATGCATTTCTTAGACGATATGAACACTAACAACAAAATTGTTTTGTAAAATCTTTCTATGTTGAATTACAACATTATTTATTTTAACTAATAACTGAGCCGAAGCCCTTTTGATTTGTCTCCATTTCCTTTAATTATGACTTCATTCTCAAAAAAGTTATTGATATAGGTTCACAAATTCTAATTACCACAATATTGGAGCTAAAACACCAGATGATTTGACAAAATTGGGTGACTGTAAAAACACCAGCAGCAACGACTGAGTGTGCTTGTAGTGTGTGAAGATGAAACCACAGGATTCAAAGCATTATTTTAATTGGGTAATAATGACAGCTCTGCCTGGAGCACATTAGAAGGTTCAAAAAGTAAATTAGCATAGAGTTATAGCCTTGTAGGTATATTGATACATGTAAGCTGGGCTTATGAAAAATGTTTTTGTTGTTATAACTAAATATAGGATATATCTATAAAAAATAATAAATTTCTGCTGAAACATTGCACAACAATTTTATAGACAGTCATTTTGGTGTCGCCACCTCTGACCACTTCTCGGAAGGAAGGTTGAGCAATCTACTTCCGTAGTGATACCGCCTCAGAAACCCGAGGGGTCGCTATGAGTTGGGGCTGACTCAATGGCACATAACAACAACAACCTCTGACAGTGTCCCTTGATATGGTCCACATCTTTCCAAATGACACCACTGCTAACAGCCATCAAAGAAGTAGCGGCCATGTTTGCAGCTATTCATGCAAAGAGTCTCATATCTGCCACTGAAGAAGAGTTAAAGGTATCCATTCCAAAGTTGACCACTTTCTATGCTGTGGTATCCGAGAGTGAACTTTTAATAAAATACCAAGGCTAAGAAGGCAGCTGAAAGCAGGAGATGATCAGGAAGAGGCCAAAGATTGGGCAACATTAAACATTTTGACAGTCACAGCTGAATGGGACTTTGTAGAATCTTTCCCAACCCTTTCACTAAGCCTAAAGTTATTTCTGATTATCTGTGTGTCTATGGCTTCATATGAGAGGAGCTTTTCAAAACTGAAACTTTCAAAGAACTATTTGTGATCTACCATTGGGCAATCAAGGCTTTCCAATCTTGCGATATTATCAATTGAAAGCGAGTTGGCAAAAGGCATTGATTTCAATGAAGTGAATCACAAATCCGCAGCTTTGAAGGCCATGAAAGGAAAATACTGATTTAGTCGACATGTCTACAAAGTGATGAAATGCCTGTGTATTTGTTCCTGTTTATTTGCTAGAATATCAATTGAAATATTTCAACAAACAGACGCAAGCCTGGAAGGACTCACTTGTCTATGCCAAGAAATTTGGAAGACAGCTACCTGGCCAACCAACTGGAAGAGATCATATTTGTGCCCATTCCAAAGAAAGGTGATCCATTATAAAGTGGAAATTATCAAACAGTATCATTAATATCACACACAAGTAAAAGATATTTCAAAAATGGTTGCAGCAGTGTATTGACAGGGAATTGCCAGAAATTCAAGCCAGATTCAGAAGAGGGCATGGAACAAGGGATATCATTGCTGATGTCAGATGGATCTTGGCTAAAAGCAAAGATTGCCAGAAAGATGTTTACCTGCATTTTACTGACTATGCAAAGGCATTTGACTATGTGGATCATAACAAATTATGAATAATATGACAAAGAATGGGAATTCCTAGACATTTAATTGTGCTCATGAGGAACTTGTACATAGACCAAGAGGCTGTCATTTGAGCAGAACGAGGAAATACTACATAGTTTAAAATCAGTAAGAGTGTGCATCAGGGTTGTATTCTCTCACCATGCTTATTCAAATCTGTGTGCTGAGCAAATAATCTGAGAAATTGGACTATATGAAGAAGAACACAGCATCAGAATTGGAGGGAGACTCATTAACAACCTGTGATATGCAGATGACACCAGTTTGCTTGTTGAAAGTGAAGAATACTCGAAGCATATACTGATGAAGATCAAAGACCACAGCCTTCAGTATGGATTACACCTCAATATAAAGAAAACAAAAATCCTCACAACTGGAGCAGTAAGCAACATCATGATAAATGGAGAAAAGATTGAAGTTATCGAGGATTTCATTTTACTTGGATCCACAATCATTGCAAATGGAAACAGCAGTCAAGAAATCAAATGATGCATTGCATTGGGCAAATCTGGTGCACAAGACCTCTTCAAAGTGTTACAGAGCAAAGATGAAACTTTGAAGGCTAAGGTGTGCCTGATCCATGTCATGGTATTTTCAACAGCCCCATATGCATGTGAGAACTGGATAATGAATAAAGAAGACTGCAGAAAAATGGATGGATTTCTGTTGTGGTGTTCACAAAGAATATTGACTATACCATGGACTGCTACAAGAACAAACAAATCTGTCTTGGAGAAAGTACAGACAAAATGCTCCTTAGAAGAGAGAATGGCCAGACTTAGTTTCTGGTATTTTGGTCATGTTATCAGAAGGGATATCTTGAAGAAAGGTATCTGGAGAAGGATATCTTGCCTGGTAAAGTGGAGGGTCAGTGAAAAAGGGGAACAACCTCAACAAGATGGATTGACACAGTAGCTGCAATGATGGGCTCAAGCATGACAATGATTGTAAGGACGGCACAGGACCAGGCAGTGTTTCATTCTGTTGTACATAGAGTCACCATGAGGTGGAACTGACTCAATGGCACCTAACAACAACAATCCATTAATGTATCTCAGAAAACAGTGAAGTTTAATGTAAAAATGAACATAATTTTGATGTAGTTCTTAAACATGTCTACTTCAAATTCTATTGTTTTCTTACTGAATTTTCAATTTAACCACATATATCAATGTACATACATTTAGGCTGTACGTATGATACTATGATTATAATTTTCATTTTGCTAGCTGTTTATATCACTACTATTGCCATTGCATTCAGCAATCTATGAGAAATATGGTTTAAAGTAACATTAGTCCAAAAAACATTACCAAAGACTTTGTATGGTCTGGTATGGGATGAGTTCCATGGCGGGGGGGGGGGGGGGGCTGACACCATGAGTTATCACACTGGGTGGTGACATTAACCTTAGTGATGCCACTGAGTAACTTCCTTTTAATTGGGAGGTTGAAGGAAGGACTCTGAGGAGGTAAAATTTCCACTGAGAGTTGAAAAATGAGGAGAGAGCCATGGGAAGAGCAGGAGGTAAGAAAAGGTTTATGGGCAGAAGCTCCTGGACAAACGTCCTGAGGTGGGAAGAGGCTGGCAGAGTCAAGGCCCTAAAGGGGTCAGTATACAAGAGCTAAGATAGTGTGATGGACACAAGAGAGTGGGAAATGGGGCTCTATCTGAGATAGATGGGCCATTATCTTGTGATGCGATGACGGGATCTGGGGTTTCATCTTAAAAGTAATGTGAAGTTCACAATGAAAATAATAAACTTCCCTGAGGGCAGGGAGTTCTGGTGGTATAGTGGTTAAGGCATTTGGCCGCCAACCAAAAGGTTCATAGTTCAAAACCACCAGTCGCTCCACAGAATAAAGATGAGGCAGTCTGCTTCTGTAAAAATTTTTAGCCTTGGGAACCCAGTGGAGGTTGATATGAGTAGGAATCAACTCAATGGCAGTGAGTTTGGTTTTTGGTCTTTCCCTGAGGGCAGGACTTGCAGCCCTGGACCAGGACAGACACATCACCTCGCTGTAGCCCATCATCACCCTGGGGAAGCAGGGCCTCCCAGCCTGGAAGCAGGGAGAGCAAGCAAGCCCTTCCAGCCCTCAGATTTGCTCACAACACTGCCCAGTGCCAGGGAGACTCCTCCCCATTTTCCTCTGTGCCAAGCAAGAGACAAGCGGGGAGGGGGAGTGCAGAGCGAGGAGGAGAATCAATGGGGGCAACTCAGCATGTGTCAGCAGCCAGGTGATTCAGAAAATGTGCTGACTGTTGAACACAAACTGAGATCTCATAAATTACACTCCCTACCCACCTCCTCTTCAGGAGAGACAGAGACCTTGCTAAATATAGTTTCCCTTATTGTTATTTATGTCTCAGAGTTTGTCTTCCCCATCACCTACTGTAGGTGCTACAATTGCCAGAAGGTGGAGAGGGCGGGCTAGGGTGGTGATGGGTCCCCCTGTGCAGCTTAGAACTGTGAGGAGGTGGATGGGGGTTTGAGGGAGGCCAGGGCCACTCTGGAGGGTGATTGCCCAGCCACTTACCCAGTGAGGAACACCACCAGTACATGAGCAAATGGGATGGAGTTAATGACCTTTAGGATTTCTGATGACCACGTGTGGTCTGTAGTGGCAGGTGGCTTCATTAAGCAGGACATCCACATTTTATGCTTCTGGAACATTCTTTGAGCTCTTAGAGGCATGGCGTTCAGAGGGACTCTAATGAGCTCTGCTTAGCAATAGTGGCCCAGGTCTCAGCACTCCTCATTTTGTCTGAGGTGCCCAGTCTCCAAAGCACCTGTCCTGGTCTTCCATGTGGGAGTCACTTTTAAGGTGGCATAGTGCCTAAGGCATGTGACTGCTAACTAGAAGGGTGGGGGTTCAAACCCACCAGCCACTCTTTGGAAGGAAAATTGGGCAATCTACTTCCATAGTGATACTGCCTTGGAAACCCAAGGAGGGGTCACTATGAGTCAGTTCCAACTTGACAGCAGTGAGTTAGCAGGCCCTACATAGGGGCTTCTCCATCTCCTGAAGAACTTCCTCATTTTGTCTAATAAAGCTCAGACTAAATTCTCCTTCTTAGAGAAGTTTTCAGGAACCTTCCTGCTTCCCACGTCATTATAACTGAATTGTGCCTATTGCTTTCTGGCTTGTACTGAGGTGTGTGTTTATCCATCAGGCCCCAAGCTTTGGAATCACACAGACCTGGGTCCAAATCCTACCTCTGTCTCTTACACCTGTGTGTGACCTTACTTTACCCCAGGAGCCTCAGCTTCCTCATCTCACCTATAAATGAAATGTGTTATAAGGTTGTCAGGATACAGTGCAAAAGTACTATATTCAGTGCCTAGCAAGCAGCAGGTACTCAACACTACTCAACAAAACATCCATGGAAATGTGGAGATACATAAATGAGGAAGCAAAGTCACTCATCAAGACATGATGCTGTGTACAAGGGTTAAATCATTAGGTCACTCAATTTTTAGTGGCATTAATAATAGGTCTTTTTCATCATCACCTGGCTGTGAACTCCTTCAGGACAGGGACTTGGTTTGGGCTACCCCAGAAGCAGACCCTGAGATAAAGGTTTGAAGCAGACCATTTATTAGGGAAGCAGCTTCAGGAAGCACAGGTAAGGGAAGGGGGAAGTGAGAGAGGGAAGGGAAGGAAGATGAGGTGCAACTGGAGCTTAATTCCACTAGGACCTTTGGGAGACAATAAAAAACACTGCCTCAGTGTTACCTCAATCAAGGAGCAATGAAGCTGGGGTATTTATCCATTAACTTTTCTCCATTTGGACCCTGGCTGAGCATTACTGGACTGGGCTTTTGCTCTGGCACTTTCTGCTTGTTCTGTGCTTTATGTCAGGCAGAGTCGCAGGTGTTTGTGGGAGGCAGCCTTTGGTGTGCACAGGGGAGTGCCAAGGGGCCAAGGGGACTAAGAGTATCTACTGCAGGGATCAAGTCTGTGTTGTTACCCACTGCACACATTGTCTAGGAGTCAATGGGTGGCACAAATGGTTAAGTGCTCAACTACTAATTGAAAGGATGGTATTAATTGAACTACTAATTGAAAGGAGCACCTCAGAGGAAACTATCTCCTTTTGAAAGGTCATAGCCTTAAAATTCCCATGGAGCACTGTTCTACTCTGCACACATGGTGTCTTCATGAGTTGGATTTGACTACACAGTAATTTTTTTAGCATGTTGTTTGGTATGTACTCAAACCAAAACCAAACTCACTACCATCAAGTTGATTCCAACTCATAGTGGCCCCATTGGGTTTCCAAGGCTGTAAATCTTTATGGAATGAGACTGCCTCATCTTTCTTCCACAGAGTGGCAAGTAGGTTTGAACCATTTAGGGGCCAAATGCCTTAACTACTACACAACCAGAGCTCCTGGTACATATCAGGGATTCAGTATTTGCTGAATGAATGAATAATTTATCCATAAACTCTATATAATAAATGGTTAGAAGAGCTGGGGATAAAAGCATGACATAGTTCCTGCCCTCAGAGCCTCATGACCTGGGAGTTGGGATGGACATGGTACAATGACATGAAAAAAGGCAAAGGATAAATCACACTAAAAGTCAAGGAACTAAATGCCCACAGAGAAAGAGTGCAGAAAAGAAGGGATGGTCAAGACTGGGCAGGTTTAAAGGAGATGGGACTAGCTAAGCCTAAAGGAAGAGTGGACTTGATATAAAAGAGAGAAGTTGGGGGAGGCTTGGGAGAATGGCATAAGGAAAGGCCTGGGGGTAGAAATGAGATCACAGGTGTGCCAGGGAAACAAAGGAGAGGAGAGCTTGGTTGTAAGTCTCTAAAATGTCTAAACCAGCCAGGTTTAGAATTGGGGCTAGGGTACAGAATGTTGGTTTCAGAGAGCTCACAAGAAAAGGGAACTCAGGGGATGTTGAGGAAGACTCAAGACTGGGAGCAGCCTCCAGCCAGTGTATGTCAGGGAGTGTTTGTGTGCCCAGCTGTGTGTGTATGAGTGAGTGTGTAGGAAAGGTTCACCATGCTCCTTTGGGACTTTGCTGGGAGGGCTGGAGTTCCTACCCAGCCTCCACCCACGTGCTCCCATAGAAATTGTGTTGTGCAGTGTATAACATGAACACTTGTACCTATGTGTTCACCATGGGCATTTCTCTATGGCTACTCTATACAGTTTACAGCTTGAACGTTTGTACCAAGAGGCCATGTAGGGCTGCAATAAACCCGAAACCAAACTCACTGCCATTGAGTCGATTCTGACTCATAGAGACCCCCTTTGGGTTTCCAAGGCAGTAAATCTTTAAGGAAGTAGATTGCCCAGTCTTCCTTCCATAGAGTGGCTGGTGGGTTTGAAACACCAGCCTTCTGGTTAGCAGTCAAATGCCTTAGGCACTATGCTACCAGAGCTCCTTATGGCTGCAATGGAGGGCTGCCATAGAGAGGAGAAAGTGTGATGGTTAATGTTATGTGTCAAGTTGGCTAGGCCATGATTCTCAGTATTATGTAATTATTCTCCGTTTTGTGATCTGATGTAAGGGGAGTTTCCTTGGGGTGTAGCCTGTATCCAATACATATGGATGTTCTAGCAAAGTTCTGTCTCTCTCTCTTTCTCTCTCAATCTTGCATACCAACTCATCATCATCTGCCCTCCAGTTCTTGGGGTGTGATCCAGTAGCCTTCCAACTGACCTGCAGATTTGGGGATTTACCAGCTCCCGCAGCCCCATGAGCCAGCAGCCTACTATTTGACCTGCTGATTCTGGGTTTGTTAGGCCCAGCAACCATGGGAGTCAGAAGAAGCCTCCAGACTGACACCTGACCCATGTATTTGAGCCTTGCTAGCCTCCACAACTACATGAACAATTTTCTTGAAATAATCTCTCTCTATTACTGCTCTGTTGGCACAGTGCCTAAGGCATTTGACTGCTAACCAGAAGGCTGGTAGTTCAAATCCACCAGCCACTCCACAGAAGGAAGACTGAGCAATCTACTTCCGTAAAGATGTACTGCCTTGGAAACACAAAGGGGGTCACTATGAGTCGGAATTGACTCAATGGCAGTGAGTTTTTGGTTTTTTTTTTTAAATGTATATATCTTCACTAGTTTCACTCCTCTAGAGAACCTAGCCTATGCAGAGGGGGATTAGAGGTGCTTAGAAATGAAGGAAGAAGGAATCCTTCCCCAGGACCCCCTTAGTCTCCCACTCTAGTACTCCACCACCCAGCAGGGGTATTGTTACTACCAAGGATCAGATTCCCTGAAAGCTGAGATATGACAAAGATGCCCTCATTCTATTGCTCAGCCTCAGTCTGGGAGGAAAGGGGACTTAGAAACTGCTTCTCCTGATGTCTCTCCGTCTCTCTCTGTCTCTATCTTTCCTGTCTCTCTCCCCACTCTCACCCTCCTTTCCTTTCTCCATTCATCTTTCTCTCTCATCTCTCTCCTGTCAATGGCTGGACCCCGGAGGGGTTCCGGTGGGAGGAACAGGTGAGACTATCACTGGGAAACGTGTGGGAGGAAGGCTGGGAGGCTGTCTGAACTCTGTTGTTTGAACCAAAAGGGGTCCCAGTGGGCCTCCCCAATGTGTGGGGTTTTCTTTTCTTTTCCTTTTAAAGCATTTCATTTTCAAAGGCAGACAGGCCTGCATGGAGGGAGCCGGGTAAAACCAGGTACATAATCAAAATGCCTTTGAACCTGGGCTGAGAGCTCTGAGTCCTCTCCAGTCCCAGGTCAGGGGCTGGAAGAGAGGTTGGGGGACCCTTGATGTCTAATTGGCAGCTAATTGAATATGGGGGAGGGGTGGTGGAATGAGGCTGAAAGCTAGTTGTTTGTGATTGGTGAGCGCAGCTCTTTTCAACTCAACGCAAAAGCTGTTTTCTTGCCTACATCATGTGGTGGGGAGACGGCTTCTGTTGCTTAATGAGCTCATGGCTCAAGCTGTCTCCAGCTGGGGAGCTCATGGAGGATTTCAAGGCAAAGTTAACACTGTAGTTAGTTCTAGCTGGCTACCTGTCATCACTCAGGCTCCAGAGAGAGAAGGATCTTATCAACACGAGCAAACAAGAGACAGACTCCCTGGTAGTTCTCCAGGGGTGGGGGTGGGATCTGGTCACTCAAGGAGCCCAGAAGAGCCCCAGACAAGTTGTTCCTTTATCATTTGAGGTGGACCAATGAGAATTTCGAAGCGTCTTTTGGGATCCTGGCCTGGGCCTGGCTAGTAAGGGAGAGGGATTCACAGCATAGATTGTGGAAGCTAACAGACCTGGTCTTGAGTCCTACTTCACCAGAGTGACCTTGGACAAGTCTGTGTGCCTCAGTTTTCCTCATCTGTAACTGAAATCAAGGATAGCACCTACCTTGCAGGGTACTTCTAATAATCATATGAGATTACACAGTGCTAAGCACTGATAAATGCATAGTAAGTTGTAGTAATTATGACTATGAAGACCAGAACTGAGTAGGCAATTTGTAGTCCTCCAAGTTAAGAATCTCACAGAAGATTCATAGAGGGTAAACAGGAAGACCCAAACTCAAATGATCAGAACTGCAGACAGGTTGGCATTCAGCTAGTCTTATTGTTTGTTGTTATGTGCCATCAAGTCGGACCCGACTCATAGCGACCCCTCCTTGGGTTTCCAAGGCAGTATCATTACGAAAGTAAATTGCCTCATCTTTCTTCCGAGGAGTGGCTGGTGAGTTTGAACCACCAGCCTTCTGGTTAGCAGTCAAGTGCCTTAGGCACTAAGCTACCAGAGCTCCTTTCAGCTAGTTCAGCTAGTCTAGTTCTCCTCTTTTGTAGGTGATGAAACAGAGACCCAGAGAGGGAAAATTATTCTTTTCAAGGTCACATGATAAACTTGGAGCAATGCTGAGCCCAGAACATACCTCCTGAGGCCCAGGGCTGCTTCTACCACAGCATCTGAGCTGAATCACAGATGCAACCAAGAAATGAAGAGTGCACACCTCTCTTTGCCTGGCTTTTCCTTACCATGTGAGAGTGGGTTATGGCGATTTACCTTATTCGCTGTGTTCTTCTCACATCTTACAAAAACAAATTTTCCACCCTTGGCAGTGACTGAGGAACCTTGGTAGTGCAGTGGTTAAAGTGCTCACCTACTAACCCAAAGGTCAGTGGTTCAAACCTATCAGCTGCTCTGTGGGAGGATAATGTAGCAGTCTGCTTCCTTAAGGATTCACAACCTTGGGAACCCTATAGGGAAGTTCTACTCTGTCCTATAGGGTTGCTATGAGTTGCAACTGACTTGATGACAGTGGGTTTGGATTTTGGTTTCTGGAGTGGCTGGGTGGGGAGTGGGGAGGAGAAGCTGGCCAGGAAAAGTCATCAAGGGCTGAGAATTGTCCGCATTTGACCAACAACCCAAGAGCACCAAGAGAAAGAGTAGCCACAGGTGGTTGTGGATTATTGCAACAGCTTCCAAACCAGTGCCTCTCTTCTGCCTCTTCCCCTACTCCACCTCTGGCAGACTTCAAGGCTGATCTTTCCAAATCACCAATCTGATTATGTCACTGCCCTGCTTAGAGCTCCCAGTGACTTGAAGCTCAATTGCAGACACATGGTGGCTTGGCACTCAAAGTCCTCCATGCTCAGGCCCAGCCTTCCCCTGCCCAGTCCCTCCTTCATGTCCAAGCTCCCAGCAGGTGCTGCCCGTGTGGCCTCACACTTTGCAGAAGTCATCCTCCCTGCTCCATCACCTAGGGTCCTGCTCCACTCAATCCCATTCTAGATCCCCAGAAAGGGAGTTCATTTGATTTCCTTGATTATTCAGTTACCTTTACCAGGACTTAAATTTCTCATCTAGAAAATAGGGAGTAAGCCAAGGAATTATTGCAACTCTGACTTCCCAGATATTACCACATTCAACAGAGGGCAATTTGATATCTTAAGTTGAGGTGGAGAGCCGAACAGCCAGATGAACAACCCAAAGACCTTTAAAATGGGTATACTAATCCATGTCCCACCCCACAAATGCTGGGATGAAATTAAAGGGAAGACAGTGACCATGAGAGGGTTAGGACTACCACTGAAATCTTAAGTCCTCCCTCTGGGACTTGGTTTTCTCATCTATAAAATGAGGGGGTTGAAAGTGAGGGGGGTGATTTCAAGAAGCCTTCCAGCTCTAACATAACTTCCTGTATTGAAAGATCTTAATAACCATGCAGATGACCCCTGAAGGGAGGAGGATGAAGGAGAATTTAATTAGGGAGAGGCATAAAAGGTGCTTCAAATATTTCTGTAACATTTTCTTTCTTTAAAAAGGATCCGAAGCAAATGCAGCAAATGTTAATTTAATTGTGCAATCTGAGTGGTGGGTGTTTTTCATATTATTTTCTCTGTTTTTCAGTATGTCACAAATATTTAATAATTTTAAAAAAGTAGTAACCATTTATCTCCTTGGCTTTTTACTTGCACTAGAGGGTCACCTCCAAGTGCAGATCATCCATCAATGGAAAGAACTGAGTTTGAGGGGTGGTAAGATCCCCATTGGAAGAGATATTCAAGGTCAGATAGACTTTGAATATTGTAGGTAAAGGCTAGACTCTGTTCTCAAAGTCTCTTCCAACTGTCATGTCTTAAAATCTGTGTCTGTGCAGGTTCTGGGGGTAAGGGTTCTGTCCTTGGTGCTGAATCCTACACCAATGGACTTGCAAACACTGAACAAGGACAGCAGAATAAATCCTTCCATTCTTGTCACTCCAATACAAATTACTACAAAGACTCTTTCAAGATAAAAATTAATGTGCCAATTTACATGCTATTTGGGTAATCCAAATGGCAGGAAGAACCACTCAGATTGGGATCACAACAGAAGGGCCTAAACAGAGTGGGGAAAAAATGTAGAACAAAATTCAAAATCATAAAAAAGAATAGACTTATTGGTCAGATAGAGACTGGTGAAAGACTTCAGATTATCGTCTAAGACACTCTTCAAATCTGGAATTGAACCTACCCCCTGGGGACCACCTTTTAGTCAGATAGTAAACAGACCTATAAAGTGAACAATAACACACTGAGGAATGTATTCCTTCAACAATCAACCACACAAGACCAAAAGAGCAGTATTTGCCCCAAAACAAAGCTCAGAGGCAGGAAGGGACAGGGGTGATGGGTGAATGAAAACAAGGAATCCAGGGAGGAAGTGAGAAAGTGCTGTTGTGTTGAAGGGACTGCAACCAATGTCACGAAACAAAACAAACAAACAAAAAAGATAAATTGTTGAAAGGAAAACTAATCTGCTCTGTAAACTTTCACCCAAACCACAATTTTAAAAAATGGCAAAAAGAAGTCCATCTTAGAGAAGTTTCTAGTATTTGTTCTCCTAAAACCTATTCTCTAAACTCTGCCTTCTGCTACTCTTTGGTTGTTCTCTCCCAACCTTATGTTGAAAAACACAGAACTAGGAAATAGAAAGCTTGAGATTGAGTTCCACTCCATCCACTGACAGGCTGTGTGACCAAGAGAAAAATCCCTTCACTATGGGGAGCTTCTGATTCTTCATCTGCCAAGTGGAGATAATTAAGCCAGTTGAGAGAATGCTTGAAAACATGCTAAAGAAAACACTTATGTACAATATAATTATTCATTGTTAATACTGTTATGATTCCTGCTCCAATAAGTATGAAGTGGAACTATCTCTAAGGGTGAAAAGCAAAGAAGATGATGAGTGTGTATGTGTGGGGGTTGCGTTAAGCTAAAAGAACTCTTAAGAAAGTTTTAAGAAAAATTGTCCAGTTGGTTTCCCTGAGGGTAAGTGAAAACCTTTTCAGATGGTGCCTGGTGACATTTGCAAGCATCACAGAGTTTCAGTGTGGAGGTGGGCACTGAAACATCCCTAAGTGGAAAGGATGGTATGGTGTCATTTGTACTCACTAAGCTGAGGACCAGCCTCTTTGAGTCATGGGAAGGGAGTCTTCCTATGGGAGTAAAGTGGGTTGGTGGGCTGAATGGCAGCTAGTCCTGGATTTGTCACTAAACTCTTCACATAGTTCAAAGTAGTGGGGCTAAAGTCCACCTCACACACTGATGGACTGTATGACCTTAGGAAATTCATCCCACTTCCCTAACCCTCAGTTTTCTCCGGGGAAAATGGGTATACTGAAATCTATCGATGGCTATAAGACTAAGATGAAATCCACAATGACAAGGATCTTGCTAAGCTATAAGACTGTGTACTGGTTGGTATGCAGCCTCTCTGAGCCTCAGAATTCATTATTGCAAAATAGAGACCACAAGGTCTGACCTCACAGTTATGTAAGTGGGGTAAGGATGTGGAGGAAAATCACACACACATTTTATTATCACTGTGAGAGAGGAGGGGAGGCAGGCTAGGGCAATGGAGACAAGCTAGAACAGGAGTCAAAAGACTGGGATTCTACTCTGAATTTGTTTGTATTTCTATTTTGTTAGGTTTCTTATAGAAACATCAGATTTGGAAGATGAACTGAAAAATAAAAAAGCCTCAGAAACATTCACTGAAGCGATGTTATGTAGCACATGACTGTAACAGACTTTTTTTTCCTCACATACTTGGACATGGAAAGAATAAAAGATGTGGCTACCAATCCAAAAAGAGAGAGAGAGAGAGAGAGAGAGAGATTGGAGCCTTCAGTCTCTACCACATAGTCTTAGGCAACTACACCTTGTTTTCCACATCTCTCAAATGAAGGATGGGGCTTGGTCCCAGCCAACCTTAATGTTCTATATACTCAAGCACTGGGCTTCTCTCTGAGTTCTCTGTGTCCACAGAGCTAAAGCAATACTTCCCTTGTCCCCTCCCAGGGCAGGCCTAGAGCTCTGTGAAAGAGGTGAAGAGAGGCCAAACAAATGCCATTCATTTCTATTTCATCCCTGATTGGTAGGGCCAAGCATCAAGGTCCAGAAAGTAGATAGGTTTTCCTTCCTCGCTCTCCTCCATGTGTGGCTGAGCGCCAAAGTCGGTATGATTTATGGTGGGCCCTGGAGACTCCAGACAAAGACCCCAGGGCTGTGAATTCAAAAATCTTTGTGTTCTTCTGAGCTGTCTGACTCTCTCTGCTGCTGGCATTCTTGACAGGAAAATTAATTGCTGTTGTCATTTCTGCTTTTTGTTCCAGTCTACATCCTAGGAATAAGATATCTGAATGACGTTAAGTAACCTGTATATAAAAGCCCTTTCTAAGGGCAAGAGCAGTGAACGCAAAGAGGTGGGCTCTAGGGCTGGGAGAGAGCCAAGGACAGCTCTCCACTGGCAGCCTCTTTGGGTCTCCAGGAAAGGGGGCACTTGTGTATGGGGACACACAGCAGGAGAAGGACTTCATGCTTTTCCCTGGGAAGCAGAGGAAAAGGAGCTTTCTGATCCAGCCTTGCAAGCAAACACAAGCCCTCTCACTCTCCCCACCCCAGAGGGCGCACCTGACCACTTCTTTCTATTAGCCTACATGGAATTTTCCTCTTTAAAGCAGTGGCTATCAGCAAGGTTAACATGTTCTGATTTGGTGGCTGCACACCGCTGACCTGCCTGGGGCTAAGCGTTCCATAGTGCTACCCTGAGTATGCTAACTTAGGAAGGCTCATGGATCAGCAGAGGAGGGTCACCAGTCACTTCTGCCATGCCTGGCTGCCTCCTCACTGTAATGGCAGAGTTAACTCATCACTATCCATGTGTAGATTACACAAAGTTTAACCTCAAATAATAGTCAAGTCCATGCTTCTTGAGACAACCTTAGGGAAATAAAGAAAGACACATACACACACATACACACACACACACACACCATGTAGGGCTTTCAAAGGCACATAAAAAGATCCCTTTCCCCAAATCCAATATTTTGATTTCCTGCTTTGGTTGTCCATGTTAGGGAAAAACTGGATGACTTCTAAGCACTCATTCTAAGGTAAACCTCAAACGAAATCATGGTGCAGAAAGTGCATCTTCACTACCCCTTCACCGTGTAACAACTATTTACTGAGTATCTACTAAATGCTTCCCATTCATTAGTCACTGGAGTAGCTGGGAAAGGGGGTGGGGCTCTGGGAAAGAAGCATAAATACAACTTGAATCAGATGTGGTCCCTGGTTGCAGGAAGCTTATGATGTAGTTGTCAAAGTTTCCAGGCTCTTTCAGCGGTACTTTTTCCTGCCACTTCCCAGGAGGATGTGTGGAGAGGAGCAGGTCTACCATGCAGAATTACAACACAGGGGTGATCCAGGGCCACAAACTCAGAGGCCATAGAGGTGGCAGGAACCACATACATCACTGAAGACAGTGGTTTTCTACTTTATTATTATTTTTTAAATCAGGGAACCCTTTCATCAAATGAAAACTTATGTAGAACCCCAAACAGAAGACCAATGAAAGTAGACTTTTGCTGGGTATAGCAGAGGTAAGGATAAGAGAGGTTTCCTGAATCCTTTCTGCCTTGTACTTCCTACCAAACCTCCTTCAGAGCACAAGTGGACAAACATCAATTCACTTAGCATCAATGAAGCACTGTGCCAGGTGCTAAGTCAATAAGGTTGGACACACACACACACACACACAAACACACACGATCCCTTCCCGGCTGGGCTTACAGTTTGGTCTAACTCTTTTCTTTCATTGATGAGAACGCAAGAAAGGGACAGTGACCTGTCCAAGGTAAAAGAATTACAGGAGCTAGAAACAGGATCTCTGGACTCTCAGTCCAATGCCCTTATCACTGTATCATCTTTCCTCTAACAAGATCCTCTGTTCTAGGATCCTTGAAATAGTGAGACCTGAACTCCTGTCCCAATCTGGCTGCCAGGTGATCTGGAAGGCTGGTGGGAAGGACAGAAACTTAACCTAAAGTTCACAAGAGCTTTTTGCTCTGATGTTCTGGGAGAAAATTCCTGGTTCTTTGGAGTCTGTCTACTTATGGTCTTAATTACTTGCTTGTACGAGATCTTGCAATCTGTGCCTGGGGACTCTTTGAATTGCAGATTAATATTCAACTAGCTGGAACGATCTTCAGAAGGAGGCTCGTGGTAATTAAGTTGGTTAGAGAACACTTCAAACTAACTTTTTTTTATGGCACACAAGTGCTGTAAATTACCCATGGAGGAAAGACTGGTCCCTTAATGGCGCTTCCTGGGAGTTGTTGGGAGCCGTGCACCTTGTTCTGAGAAAAGCAAGTATCCTTGGGGGTCCCTTACAAGGGGCTGGGGGACTTTCAATTGTGGGGGTGGGAAGAAAGAGGCACAGAGGGGGTGATGATGTGAACAGTGGGGCTGGGAATTCCGTCAGGTTCATATCTGTGATTCAAGACTAAATACTACCTTCCCCAAGATCCAGTGACTCTTTCCTGAGAAGAGAGGTGTCTTGTAGTGAAATAAAGTAGTGTTGTTGTTGGTGAGGGGAATTTCAAAAGAAGAGGTTGGGGTAGCTGAATCTAGTGAGTGAACATGTTGGGCCATATTTGGCTTTCCAAACAAGAGTCAATAGGTAGTGCACAGTTAATGCCCTCAGCTGCTAACTGAAAGGTTTGAAGTTCCAGTTCACCTAGAGATGCTAGCACTCTACTTCCATTTCAGCCACTGAAAACCCTATGGATTACAGTTCTATTCTGACACACATGGTGTCTCTGTGAGTCAGAATTGACTCAATAGCAACTGGTTTTAAATTAAAAGAAAATGCAAAAGAGGAGCCCTTAAAGAAACTGCAGAAGTTTTAGGGAAAAAAGAGCAGTCTGTATTATTTGGAGCAGCTGCTTTCACTGGTTCTGTGTGTTGTGTACAGCAAACAATGCAACATGCGTAAGTGTGCAATTTGTCACAAGTGATTGCTACTCATATAGTACAAAGCTGGTGAGTAATTCACTTTTCATACTAAATATAGGAAGTGTCAAGGTTATAAGCACATGACAACTTCCCTCTCTATCACTTGCATTCCTGGATGTTTTCATAAGTGAGGAAGAAAGGGTGGGGTGCCAACACCAGGAATCACCAAGGTAGCCCATAATCTACAGCCCATGCAAACAGCATATGTCACTGCATCTCAGTGCGATATAGATTGAGAGCACCACCCTCAAGGAATGGTCAATGCCCCTCCACTTAGCAGGTGGGGGCTGCTGGGGATGGCAGTGGGGGTGGGGCAGGAGGAGGAGAGAAGGAATTCCCCAGCTAGGCTATGAGTACTTGTGGAGGCTTTCTCAGGCACAAGGACAGGATATGCTTAAAGAGATTTAGAAGGAGCAGAGAAGACTCATTAACAACATGCAATATGCAAATGACACAACCTTGCTTGCAGAAAGTGAAGAGGACTTGAAGCACTTACTGATGAAAATCAGAGATTATAGCCTTCAGTATGAATTATGCCTCAACATAAAACAAAACTCATAACTGGACCAATAAGCAACATCATAATAAATGGAGAACAGATCGACATGGTCAAGGATTTCATTTTACTTGGATCCACAATCCTTGCTCATGGAAGCAGTACTCAAGAAATCAAATGATTTATTGCATTGGGCAAAACTGTTTACAGAAGACTTCTTTAAAGTGTTAAAAAGCAAAGATGTCACTTTGAGGATTAAGGTGCGCCTCACTCAAGACAGAGTATTTTTAATCACTTCATACGCATGAAAAAAGGGGGACAATGAATAAGGAAGACTGAAGAATTGATGCCTTTGAATTTTGGTGTTGGCAAAGAATATTGACTATCCTATGGACTGCCAGAAGAACAAACAAGTCTGTTCTGGAAGAAGCACAGCCAGAATGCTCCTTAGAAGCGAGGATGGTGAGACTTTGTCTCATGTACTTTGGACATGTTATCAGGAGGGACCAGTCCCTGGAGAAGGACATCATACTTGGTAAAGTAGAGGGTCAGTGAAAAAGAGAAAGACCCTCAACAAGATGGACTGACACAGCCAAACATGGCAACAACTGAGGATGACACAGAACTGGGCAGTGTTTTGTTCTGTTGTTGCTATGAGTTATAACAGACTTGGAACTGACTCGATGGCACCTGACAGTAATAATAGAAAGAGCAGTCACAGGTGTGGCCTGTCCCATTGCTGGTATGGAAATGCCCAGGTGGCCCTGGAGTTCCAGGGGCTCTAATCTCTGCACTCCGTTGAAGATGGATTTTCTTGGGGACTGCTCTGTTTAGATGTGGCAACCATGAGAATTCAGAGGGCCCTGAGGGATCATAAGGAGGGAGAGAACACAGAAGGAAGGTGGCGTGACAGGGGGTGGGTACAAAGAGCCCTGCCTTGGGGGTGGGGGTTAGTCAAGATATGCCATTGCCTGGGTATGGGACTTGGACCAAATCATATCATCCCTTCAGATCTCCATTTCCTTGTCTGTAAAAATGACATTTGGTAAAGGAAAAAAAAAAAAAGTGAAGCACAGGAAGTTGTGCCATCCTCTTATATAAACAAACTGGGGTCAGAATAGTGCGGGGTTCAAGAACGCTTGTGTCTTCAAAAATGACCAGAATTACTCGTCAGATAGAGACTGGTGGGACCTCTGAAACTATGGCCCCAGGTTACCCTTTAGGCCTAGAAATGGACTCACTTCCATGGATTGGCTCTCAGCCCAACAGGAGAAAGACTTATATGCAGAACACCTACCTCAGGGCGATGCACTCACCTCCTCTAGGGAAATGTACCCCTTAGCCCAATCAGCCATGAGACACAGGAGGAGCAGCATTCACATAGAGGGAAAGCTGGACAGACAGGACTGCACAGATAAGAAGGACACAGGGAGGGGGTAGTCACAGGGAGGGGAGGGGAGGAGAGTTTTTTATGGTTGGGAGTAATAACTGTGGCTGTGAAACTAAATGTGCATGAACTGTAGAGTGCAAAACAAATTTGCTTTATACATTTGTACCCAAACAATGAAAACAAACAAACAAAAAGAATGCTTGTATCTTATGATCCCCACCTCCTACATGTCTCCTGTGAGTTTGGACAAGTCACAAGGACTTGGATGAGTCCTTTGATTCTCATTTTCCCCCATCTGTAAAATTAGGATAATATGGCACCTACTTGTAGGATGGTTGTGAGGATTGGATAAAATAATGCACAAAAAGCTCATAGTGTGAGCAGGGTACTGAAATTTGACACTCAATGAATTTAGTTGATGCTGTTACACAACCTAAATGGCCAACAATAGGGAACTGTGTAGGCAAATTATGGTTAAATCCATGGAACATTATGCAGCCATTCAAAACTACAATTATGTGGCAACATGAAAGAATGATTATTCATTGTGTTGACAAAAAAAGCCCCACATTATTGCATTCCAAATGTATACATTATGAAAATAAAATGATATATGTATGTGAATGGAGAACGAAAAATAACGAACATTCTCTGTGAAAGTAGTGGGATTATTTTTTCTCCCCGAGTTCTTACTTTTTTCAATGTTAAAAAATAAGAGTATTGAATGAGATGCTCCTGGTGTCTCTCCTGCTCTCTTGTAAGCAGGGGGCCTGGAGGCTGGGTCACACAGGATGCTGGACCTCAAAGCTAGAGCCAAGTGGGTGGGTGGATTCTCAAATGCCTGCCCAAGCAATGTCAAAGCAGCCCAACTGACTCTTCCTTTGCTTAATTTGTGTCAATTGATTTCCTATTTTTAATTAATAATTCTAATTATGATGCAGCAAATTTGCCCAATGGCCATGACTGAATTAATCAGGGTCTATTGATTGGGACTGCAGAGTTATCCCACAGTTTCTGACATCATCGATTTCCTGTTGGGAACAAATAAGAAAACACACGTAGGGCAGATGCTGCTGTCATCTCGGTCGTGCTGGAGAGCCCTAAACTGGGCCCAGAAGCATCTGGTCACCTCATCCCACACCATCCTAGCAGTCACAGCCACCACAACAGCTATATTCTCCAGGCAGTAGCCATATCAGCCCTTGCTAGTTTCCCTAGGGAGACACAGAAGGTAACTGATAACAGGCCAGCCCTGGTGCAAGGGGCTCTGTTGTAAACAGTTAACACACTAGACTGCTGACAGAAAGCCGGCAGTTTGGGTCCACCCAGAAGTGCCACTAAAGAAAGGCCTGGCAATCCATGTCCAAAAAATCAGCCAGTGAAAACTCTATGAAGTGCAGTTCTACTCTGACACACTTGGGGTTGCCATGAGTCGAATCACATCTTGTTGTCTTTTGCATTAGCCAGCCAGTGGGACTGAGCTGCATTTAGAATTTGTTTAGAATTCTGCTGCTGTATCAATGGGTGGAGATCAACTTCCATTTTATTGTCCCTTTTGTGGTAAGAACCTTGGTAATTCTTCTCTCCTGCCCTGTAATTTTGCAGATGAGGAAACTGAGGCCCATGGAGGAGTAGGATCTTGCCTAAGACAGCCAACTGAGTCTTTGCAAAGCTAGGGATGGGACTCAAGCTGTTGGCTTCTGTACCTTTTCCTACCCATGTAGGGGCAGAAAGTATGCTGGCTAAGATGGTGGTGATTGGAGGGCAGGACAGGTTCCATCTTATACCTGTTCCCCACCATGGGGCCTGTCATCAGGCAGGGAAACTTGGGGTACTCAGTGTGGCCCTGGTGAGCCAGCCCTCTGTCTGTTCTTGGAGTTACCCTCCCACCCCAGCTCCATTTTGATTCCTTCTACTTATCCTTCTATGCCTGCAAAGTAAGGCCTCCCCCACATCCCAAGTCTTCAAACTCCACCAACTCCTCTCGATATCAACATGGCCACTTGACATCCACAAACCGAAGGCCCTGGGGATCCAGAGGGAGCCACTATTCCTTGAGTGCTTTCTCTGTGCTGGGCACAGCTTTCAGCTGCAGCAACAGATTAATTGACTAAAAGTGTTCTAAGCAATAAAGACATTTAACAAAGACATTCTCATAATACAAGGCATCAGGAGAGAGGCAGAGCAGGAACACTATCTCAACAGTGCCACAAGGACCCACATTCTTTTTACATTTCTCCTTTTCAATCTTAATCTGTTAGTTTTTTGTCCTCTTGCAGGTCACCTCATGGTCACAAGATGGCTGCCACAGCTCCAGGAACCATTCAAAGCAGAAAGATGGAAAAATAGGTCTGTCATCTACATCTGTCTCTTTTATCAAGAATCATCTTTTTAAAATATTCCCCAGAAAATAAGATTTGGCATGGAAAAAGAAAAAAAAAAAATTCCCCAGAAAATGCCCCCTTATACTGTATTGGCCAGAACTGAGCCACGTGTTCACCTCTAGTTACAAAACCATAAAACCAAACCTGGTGCCATCAAATCAATTCCAACTCATGGTGACCCCTCGTGCTTAAGAATATAACAGATCCACAAGGTTTTCAAAGGTTGTGACCTTTCAGAAGTAGCTTGCTAGACCTTTCTTCTGAGGCATCTCTGAGTAGTAGCTGAATGCTTAACTAGACTGAGTCTAGTTGCAAAGTAGGCTGGAAAAGCAAGTATCTAACCCCCCGGCCTCTACAGAGAGGCAACAAGAGAAAATGGGTTGGGAATGGCTATGGTGTTAGCCAACCAAGCGTATCTGTCGTGGAGGAATAATACATCTATCTGCCTTATATATGTACGTGAGCTCTTTCCTGGGGCTAAATGAGACATAGTTCTGTGAAACAACTACCTGCTAAGAGTTTGCCTTGGAATCCCCAGCCAGGAAGCCTTAGAAAGACCATCTGGATGGACATATCCAGGAGGGAGAGTGACAGTCACCAAAATTGCCTTGAGATTCCATGAGGACCCCAGGGGCATGAACTGTGGTTTCCCTTTACTCATCAATGGCTCTGGGGAGGCATCTTCCAGGGACAAAGGGCATCCCTCCACCCCTGCTCCACTCCCCAACACAGAGATGCCAAGTGCTGTGATAGGCGAGTAACCCAAACCAGCTGCGAATTCTCTTCTTCATGAACTTCTTATCAACATCACCGCTCTTCTGTAATAAGTGGTAGGCAATTCACTATGAGGTCTAACAGCCCTCCCCAGAGATAGTAACCTCATGGCAACTGACATTTCATGGTCATGTTTCACTCCAGGAGCTCCCTGTTTCAGAAGAGATTGGCTGCCTCCTAACTGGTTTGGTGGTAAATGCCTAACAATCAGCTCTTAGAAAAAAATAACGGTCTGGTTTCTAGTGTTGGCTGATTTCCATAGTGTAAATATTATGACCATAGCCAATTTCAAGCTACCAACATGAAGTACCAGAATGTAGAGTTGGAAGGAGATGGTAGGCCTCTTCCTTCATCTGCCAGTACCCTTTTAAATTAGTCACCTCTGCAGTGGTCATCAACTGGGGTGAGTTTATAAGTTGCCAAGCTATTACTTGAGGAGGTTGAATGTCCTTGGGCAATGGTGCTGTGAAAGGTGCTCTGGGTTAGATTTGAATCTAGGTTCTACCACTGTGTGACCTTGATAAGTCATATAACCTCTTGTTGACTGGTAATCATTCACTCAACAGCTATTGGATACTCACTGTCATGGAATGATGGTGAAATAACAATGAAAAATAAAATATAGTCCCAGGCCAAGGAACTCACAACCTGTTGGGCAAGAGAGTCATAAAAAAGATAATATGATGGAGTAGATATCAGTTTCTTCATCTATAAAATGGGGATAAGGATTCTACCCCAGAAGACTGAATGAGAACACACACATAGAAAACTCCCAACACAGTAAGGCAGTCCCTGGGTTATAAGCCGTATTTGTTCCTAACTGTGTCTTGAAGTTGAATTTGTAGATAAGTTGGGAAAGGTGCATACAGTTCTTATTTAGACTTACTTCAGTGCAAGAAAAGGCTCAAAGGATTTTCAATGATTTAAAAGCTGCACACGCAGCAAGTGAAGGTGACTGTGATGAAGAATTTGTTGTGAATAGGGGTTGGTTCAATCGTTTCAAAGTGAGGGCAAATTTACAGAACATTAAAGGGCAAGTATGAGTCGTCTGTCAGTAAGATGTTCATAACCTGGGGACTTACTGTACCTGGAACACCAGTAAGGCTTCAGCAAATGCTGCTTAAATCTAGGAAAGCAGATCAGCAGGAAAGCAGAGAATTCATTCATCAGAGGGAAAGCAAGTACCTGCTCTGGAGTGGTGCTGTGCTAGGAGCCCTGGGGACTGCAGGGATGGCCATCAGGCTATAGCCTACGAGACGGCAGTGGGAAGATACCACCTTTACCCTGGCCCTGAATCTCTGTTCACCCAGGATCATCTTCTTTCCCTATGTTGTTGGGAGTGGGGTGGCATGGGGGGGGTGGAGGCTCAGGTAGGTTCATGGAGCCCACCTACATGGGGTATCTGGGCAGAATTTTTCCTTTGATAGAAGGAACCAGCTGGGAAGTGGACCCTTCAAATAATAGAATGGGATAGAAAAATAATTTATTGTTCATTTTCAGTATCCTTTCTCTCTATGTCCAAATCAAACCCACTGCCATTGAGACAATTCTGACTCAAAGAGACTCCTTAGGACAGAGTAGAACTGCCCCATAGGGTTTCCAAAGCTGTAATTTTTAGGGAAGCAGACTGCTTCATCTTTCTCCCATGAAGTGACTTGTTGGGTTTGAACATTGACCTTTAGCAGCTAAATGCCTTTACCACTATACCACCAGGGCTCCTTCCTCTATTTAACAACAATCAAAAAGATACTCATCTTCAACAATCGTCAACATATGGCCAATCTTGTCACAACTATATCATTCCCCAGGTGTTTTTATTGTTTTTCAAATGATCAACTAGAATCAGTTATTTCTGCTACCTGTCCCCCCGACTCCATGTCATCAGGATAATCCTTCTCTTTAATACTTTTCCAACAATATTTGTACTCTGCCACAAGAGAGCATAGATTGTTTCATTTACACGGTTCAAAGATACTTTATCTGAGGTCAGAATCACAACTCTCAATTTTCCAATTAGAGCAAAGTCATTTCTTATTCTATTCTAAAAAAAAAAAAAAAAAAGACTCTCTTTTCCATTCATCCCATTTCCCCCCCTCCCCTGGAAGCAAGGAGTTAAACAAAATTTAAACACAGCGACTCCTCTTAGCAACACCCTTGACAACCTGCAACATTCTATTCAAAAAAAAAAAAAAAAAAGACTCTCTTTTCCATTCATCCCATTTCCCCCCCTCCCCTGGAAGCAAGGAGTTAAACAAAATTTAAACACAGCGACTCCTCTTAGCAACACCCTTGACAACCTGCAACATTGACAAATTGTCTCTGATCCAAACTGCCTTCTTTCACAAAGCTTCCAGCTACAAATTCAAGCTGACAGCAGAATATCACCTTCAAAACGACAGGTTTAAATGAGTTATTATTTGTAAAGGGCTTATAAGAGTGTCTAGCACATAGTAAGTTCTGTACAAGTATTTGAGGTTTTATTTATTTTTAAATGTTTAAGTCTCCCCCCGCCCCTTTGTACAGGAATGTAGATTCATTTCAGCACTGCAAGAATTAGCAATGAATGAGTCTTCATTACTCTGGATTAATTATCCGCTCCCTGAGAATGGGGAAAGGGATGCCCACAGAGACAGGAAGTTTTCCCAAATGTGGCTATAACTGGGGCCAGGGTTAATCTCTCTCCTCCTCAGGCACCTCCAAGAGGGGGGACTACTCCTCAGCTCTCTCTGTTCCCTCATAGTCACCTGACTCAAGCTTAAGCCAAACTCCTAACAACAGGGATGCTGGACAGTGGTTATTTTTTCTTTCTTTCCTGAGTTAAGCCAAGAAGAGCTGCTGGAAGAGCACAGCTGGTGTGAGTGCAGATCAATTAAATTACCATAAGCAGCAGGGGGACAGGGAGGGGAGGGCTCATCAGCCGGGCCCATTATTACTGAGATGGAGCTGTCATTTGCTGACAGCCCCATGTCAGGCCTGGCAGAGGTGGTTGGACTGATGGGTGGCCTTAGTGCCCAAGAATGGTTCAGATGATGATGCTAATGATGGTGACAATAGCAATTGCCATTAACCAAGCATCTTCTGTGGACCAAACACATTTTATATATTAGCACCTGAAACGGTATTGTTGGTGTGACCTGCAGTACAGTCAGCCCTCAACTCATGGTGACCTCGTGCACAACTGAACAAAGCGCCTTCTGATCCCACATCATCCCCATGATCAGTTGAGGGTGGGACCATTGTGATCCATAGGTTTTCACTGGCTGATTTTCAGAAGGAGACCACCAAACCTTTCTTCCTAGTCTGTCTTAGTTGGGAAGTTCTGCTGAAACCTGTTCAGGATCACAGCAACATACAGGTCTCCACTGACAGACGGGTGGTGGTTGTGCATAAGATGCATTGGCCAGGAGTCAAACTTGGGTCTCCTGCATGGATGGGGAGAAATCTACCACCAAATTACCACTGCCCCCATGCCCATTTTCCACAAAGGGAAACTGACACCCAGAAATAATAGGTGACTTACTCAAGGTCACACAGGTGAAGATGTTGAATTTGGGCAGGTCTGGCTAACCATTGTGTTTCCTCTCAGATAAAGCTTGTTTTCTAGCCATCGCCACCCCAGAGCTCGCTGACTTTCCTGCCCTGTCCTGCTCCTCCTTCCCTCACAGGATACCTCTCCCAGAGGTGCTTGTTCCCTGGTGTCCGAGGGTCACACTCTCCTCCTTGGTACTCACAGGCTTCACTAGCTAGCGAGGCCTGGAAAGCTGAAGCTCAAAGGGTATTTTTGCTGATGTCTTTGTCCCAAGCAAATAAGTGATTCTATATTTGGCAAGCTCTGATGGTTAGGTCCCTGACCAAAGAGAGGTATCCCAAAGAGAATGTTAGGTGCCAGGCAAGAGAAAAGACTGGCATCATACACAATTGAGAGAGAGACAGACAGGACTGACTTGTCAGCCCGGATACATGGTGCAGGAAAACTGGGTGCCTGATTCAGGGTCGACTGGACTTAAAAACCCCAAAGAAAGAGAGATAAGAGATAGGCCCTTGGAGAGATTTGAAAGAGTTTCTGGGAAGGAGAGGCATTCCAGGCAGGCCAAAGAGCCTGATGTTCAAACGTGTCTGGGAGAAGCACCAAGAAGAATTGCAACAAGAAGCAGTTGAAGCTGGTGAAGATGAGGAAGGGGTGCCAGGCTGTGTGTTTGCAAGGGTTGTGCTGGAAGAAACCAGGGAAAGAAAGCAGAGCCACAACCTAATATAAGCTCACTCCAGCAGGGTCTGTAAGGCCTGGCTAGGGTCTCCCAGGAAGCAAGGCTGCTTGAGGAAAAGGCAGACCAGGTCACAGAGGCAATGGTCCAGGGCAGTAAGGTGGGAGGCCAGGCTCAGTTGCACAAGAACATCAGTTTCCCTCAGGTGGGTGACAGTCTTGGGGGGGGGTCACATGAAGTTCCCAGTACAGTTCACAGGCTGTGTCCCCCATCTCATTTCAGTGACAAAGCAGGGCAGGGACTGTTCAAATGGCATTGCCCAGTTTAGAGGGTCCTTCTACCTCCTTCCACTGTGCCCTGCAGGAGAAGTTAACACCTATGTCTGTGCTCCATACCCTTGGCCCTCACATCTGCCTCCTCCCTGTGAAATAAGAGGGTGGCCCACAGGTAGCCCAAGGCTGGGCTGGCCTCAGAGCCACTCCATGGTGTTGGAGGGGCAAACTCCAGAGGAAGAAGTACAGAGGGCTCTGAATTCATCTAGTGACCAGCCAGCTGCCTAAGTGTGTATAAGTGTGTCAGTGTGAAATTGTGCAAGTATGTATAAGAGGGTGTGAGAAGAAGTGCTTGCATATGTGTAGTAGCTCTGTGTGTGTGCAACTGTAGGTGAGAATGTGTGTGTGAGTGTCAGAGTACATGGGAGTGTGAGACTGTGTGTGAGGGAGTGGGTTAAAGGGTATGTGTGAGACTGTGCAAGTGTAGGTGTGTGTAGTTGTGGAACAGTTCTGAATGTGAAGTTAGAGGGAAAAAGAGACATTATAGACAGAGCCAGGCAGAGACACAGAGCTAAAGAGGCACTGAGACTAAGAGAAGTATTCGGAGAGACAGGGGCCCTCTAGAGAAAGGCTGACAAAGAAAAAGAGAAATAGAGATTTAGAGAGAGAGAGAGAGAGAGAGAGAGAGAGAGAGGTGAATTGAGGAAAAAAACGTGTTAAAAGGGTAGATACTAAGCAGAGAAGGCATAGAGTCAGGGAGGCCTGAGTTTACACCTGGATGGAGCCCCACCGGCTGAAGGGGGATGATCAGCATAACAATGAGACCTGATGACTAGCGACACAACTCCAGGTGGTGGGAATCCAAGTTCTAGTCCTTTACCAAATTAACTAGAAGAGAGGAGTAGGGAGAGGGGGAAAGCTGTATGTTTGTGAATGTGTGAATAGTTTGGGGGACAGGGCTTGTGGATGTGAACCGTGCTCCTTGTCCCTCACTGCCCTAGCTCCTACCCCACCCTTCAGCATCCCAGAAGCCTTCCACAGCCCCCAGGCTGGGCTTCTCTCTTGCCAAGAACCAGTCCTGATATGATATCCTTATTCTGCTGACCTAAGTCTAATTTACTTGGTGGGGAGGAAAAAAAACCTTCCCTGGCCTCCAAATCAAATCACTCAGGGAGGGAAGGGGACTGAAAGGAACCGGGGGAAATAAATGTATTCAGCAAGTGTATTTTTATTCCAATAAAAGTTGATTCAATAACCACCATGAATATTTCATTTGCAAGAGGTTGCCCCTGCTCTTGCGTACTGAGCTGGTCTCAGGCCAATTTTGTCCTCCCCTCCCTGGAGGCAGCATAGGCGCCTGCTCCAGGCCCCTGGGCAGCACTGAGAGTGGAGGGGACTGGCAGGCCACCTTCAGCCTCACAGCCATCCACAGACCAGCTCCGCCACAAGAGCCCCAGCCCTGTTCAAGAATGGTACAATGCTGAGAGCCTGGGACTGAGAACGAGGTTCGTACATCTGCACCCTACACTGGTTTACTGGGTGACCTTGGGAATGTTACCTCTCTCTGAGCCTGTTTCCTGATTAGTAAGGACACATGGATGTGAAAAACTTTAGCCACATCAGTTCTTATCCAGAAGCCAACACAAAGGAAAACATACAACTGTGCCCAAAGCAATATCCATCTCTGTTCTTTTTTGTTACAAGAGGTACTAAATTTTCTTTTATGCCTAGTCACCTTAGGTTGGGTTACTATCACTCATAATAAAAATGTACTGTTTAATGCCTCAGATCTGGAGCATGTTTTTCCATTTCACTAATTAAGGCTTTCCTCTTCCTCAGGGAACGTCTGTGGGGAGAAGGGCATCAGGTTGGAAGAAATAGTGCACTCTCTGGTGGCTGGTCCCAGTCCCCTCACCCCAGGGGGCACCTCTAAGAATGCAAGTGCTGTCACAGGCAGTGATGTTGGCTCCCAACACCATTCAGGAAACAATGGAGTACTGGGGACTTCCAACATCCCTCGGGAAATTGGTGCAGGACCCTGGAGGGGCAACCCTTAGGATCCCCCCACTCCTACCTCTCCTGTTACTCTTGCTCTGCCTTGTCATCAGTCAACCCATCAATCAATCAGTCATCAATGACAGAGGTGTGGTGGAAGGATGTGCTCAGGGTCAGGAAGTCTCAGGCAGGTCAGATGTCCCTCTGAGCCTTACTTTCCCTGTTTATAAGATGAGGGGGTTGCATAAGATGGACTCAAACCCAGTTCTAACATTGTTTACATTTATGAGTCTTTATTACTTACTTGGGAGCTCTGGTGGCATAGTGCCTAAGGCATCTGACTACTAACCAGAAGGCTGCGGTTCAAACCCACCAACCACTCCTCAGAAGGAAGGTCAGGCAATCTACTTCCGTAGTGATAGCGCCTTGGAAATGCAAGGAGGGGTCGCTATGAGTCAGATCCAACTCCACAGCAGCACATTTGTTATTTATTTATTTTTTTGGATCATGTAGTTACTATGCTTTAGACACTTGGGGAAATAAAACTAAAAGGATTTTGTCCCTAACCTAAGAAGCCCTGGTGGCACAATGGTTAAGAGCTTGGTTGCTAACTGAAAGGACATGGGTTTTTAATTGGTCCCCTGGTGGCACAGTCGTTAAAGTTCTCAGCTTCTAGGAAAAGTTAGTAGTTCAAACAAACCAGCTGCTCCATGGGAGAAAGAGGTAGCAGTCTGCTTCCATAAAGATGACAGCCTTGGAAACACTATAGAGGACATTCTACTCTGTCCCATAGGGTCACTATGAGTTAGACTCAACAGCATTGGTTTTTTTTTTTTTTTTTTTTAACCTCACAACCTCTTTGGGAATAGATGACACATTGAAATTAAGCACAGAAAAAAAAAAAAGGAATGAAGGAAAAGCAATAATGCTGCCCTCAAGACAAAATCTAAAGTAAGGGGAATTGGCCTGGGTGGTCTGCAAGCTCCTTCCTGGCCCCGAGGATCTGTGAGGAGGGCAAAGGCTGTGTCCCAGGGAGATAGACACTCAGCAGCCAGTGTCTGGTCTCAAGGCCACAACAGTTTTCTCGAAGAGATCCAGGGCATTGAGGAGTTTCCCAGATGCCTCCTCCCTTCGAAGCTGGAATAGCAAAGTAAAATGTGGAACTAAGACCCAGGTGAGTTGGGAAACCACCGGAGGAGGAGGGAAGACGAAAGGACAGGGAAAAGACAGACACTTGTGAGGAGTTCCTTTCTGCTCTGTTCACTATTTCTTGCACTTGTGAGACTGCAAAGTTCAAAGTGGTTTCTGGCAAGAAGGGAAAATGTCTGTCCGGGGTCAGAGGAAGCCATGAAGATAGAGTTGAGGGAGGAGACTGTGCAGGAATGGGCTGGGATTGGGAGAGACTGGGAAGTCAGGGCCTGGGGCAAACAGGGAGGTGAGGCGGGGAGGTCTGGAGGCATGGGCAAGGTTCAGGATCAGGAACAAGCAAGAAGTCTGACAAAAAGATCCTGAATCAGAACAGAGTGCAACCCTGGCCCCAGGCCATGGCTAGTTAAGTGCAGGACTCCTTCCTACAGGCCAGGCCTAGCACAGTGGGGACAGGAGGCAGCCTGAACAGGTATAGTAGGGCCTCAGGCCTGCTGATCATTCTCTCTAAGGCCACCAAGTAAGGGACTATGGGATATTTATTATAAAAGGGTGTCCAGTGGAGGAGGAAGTGGGGGCTGGACCCAACTTATATCTCAATCCCTGAGTCCTAGGCCCTGGCATGGGGCTAGGTCCACCCAGAGGAAGAGGTGCTACAACAGGGGTTCACAGTGGGTAGAGTGTTCTTTCTCAAGGTACAGAAGCAAACTATCCTGAGGACTGAGAGAAAGTGCTGGGGCCAAGATGTAGAGGCTCCATCCTGACCTTGGATAAATTCCCCAACCTCTCTGAGGCTGGACTGGATTGTGCACCCTCTCCTGACCACACTCCCCTGAGCCACTCTCCCTGCCCGTCCAGACTTAGGGACCTCTTTTCCTGGAAGCAAACCATAAGTCGGTTCCCCTACGTTTCACCATGCCCATAAATACATTCCCTCCGGGACCCAATGCAACATGGAAACCCACCTATGGGGAAGAGAAGGGCCTGTAGCCTGATCTCTATCTGCCTGGGATTGGAGCCTATTTCCTGGCACTGATAACTCTAGATTGTCCTTGCTCATGGTGGAGACAAGATTTAAAAAAATAAACAAAAGGACAGTCTAATTTTTAAAATATCACTTATTTTTTCTCTTCCTCCTTCTTCCTTCCCCTCTTCCCTCCCTTTCTCTCTCTCTTTCCCCTTCCTTCTCCTCCTCTTCTTTTAGTACTCCTAATCCCAGTACTAAGGAGCTCTGGTAGTGCAGTGGTTAAAGCACTTGGCTGCTAACAAAAGGTTGGCAATTTGAACCCATAGGAGAAAGATGAGGCAGTCTGCTTCTGTAAACATTTATAGCCTCAGAAACCCTATGGTGCAGTTTTACCCTGTCCTATAGGGTTGCTACGGAAGGAAGGTTGGGCAATCCTACTTCCGTAGTGATACTGCCTCGGAAACCCAAGGAGGGGTCGCTATGAGTCGGGGCCGACTCGACGGCACATAACAACAACAACAACATAGGGTTGCTATGAGTTTCAATTGACTCAATAGCAGTGGGTTTGGATTGTTTTGTTTTCATCTCAGTACTATGGGGGCAATGGTGGTTCATAGGTAGAATTTTTGTCTCTGTAACTAATTGGTCACCAAATTCTGTTGACTCTACTTCCCTCATACTTCTTGGTCTCTCCTCCTCTCACATCCACCCTCACCTTTGCAGGCCCCGCCATTTCAGAACTGATCATTGCATCCATCCCTGTAGCCTCTATCCACTTGGCTCACCTGTAAAGTGAGAAGGCTGGCCTCAATGAGTATCTCAGTGGTACAAGTGGTGTGCGTCAGACTACTTCACCCAAAGATTGGAAGTATGAACCCACCAAAAGCAGCACCATGGAAGAAAGGCCTGGCAATCTGCTTCTGTAAAGATTACAGCCAAGAAAACCCTATGGAGCAGTTCTACTCTGTAACCAATGGGGTTGTCATGAGTTGGGATCAACTTGATTGCAATGGGTTTGGATGACTCAGCTCCTGTCTAGTGCTGATTGTTATGACCACGAGCCTGAGACAGCCATGTTTTGACCACACTGTTAGGTCTCAGACTCTTTTAAAAACCTGATGAAACTGTGCATTGTCTCCTATCAAAATGTATACACACACTTACATGCATATAATTTTGCACATAATTTCAAGGAGTTCATGGTCCTTCTGTGGTTCAGGTCCAAGAACTCTAGGTTAGGAAGTTTTGTTTGATGTTCCAGGTCCCCTGGGCTTAGAGGAAAACCCAGACAGGTATCCTACTCTTCCCTATCCTCTGGATAGAGGCGGGGGGCAGTGTGGGAGGATGGGGGCAGCTGTCTCTGATCCTGAAGGTTACACTGCAGTTCCCTGACTGTCAGCTCAAGGCCTAGGGGAGAAGCCTGCCTGGAAGAAGCAGTGATACAGCCATGACATCCACTAAACATCACCCCACAGGGTGACCCATTTTGTAGGAGGCCCAGCTGGGGCTGGAGACTGTAACCATGTGCCTCAGACACATGCAGGCCCAGTTAAAAGGCAAATTAATGGGTGGTCAGGTGTGAGGAAGTCAGCCAAGGCACCATGCTGGGGGAACACAAGGCATTTGTTCAGATTTGTAAGGCACTTTATAAATCCCTCCGAGCTGGCCTTTCTGGACAGAGAAGCTTCCCAAAGACTCACAGCCCCAGTTGCGAAAAGGCCCCTCTGTCTTTGCTTGCTGCAGAGTTGACACAAACCCAAATGGGGTCGGCATGCCTGTGAGCGTGTGTGAAAGAAAAGTGGTGGAATCAATGGGCCGGATTACAGACACTGCCGCCAGGGAAGATAATAGCAGCGAAAGTGGCCAGTTGCTTGGACCAAATGTCCTTACCCTGCACAGAGAGAGAGTGTCAATCACAGGGGATTAAAACCAGCCAGGGGCACGGCACAGCCTGAGGAGAAAGGCCGGAGAAAGGCCTGAGGCTAGGCTAGCAGCCAAGAATGGAGCTGGGGCTGGTGGGGGCCCAGTCTAGAGGCCTTAGGAAGAAGCATAAAGGGCTGCTAAATGGGGGTGAGGATGGAGGAGGCTGGGCTGAAGCTAGGGCAGGAAAGGGTTGCCTTCACCAGCAAAAGCAAGTGGGGGTGGGGTGGGGGAGGCAATGAGGCCCAGGTGGAGGTTGGGTTGTGCCTGGGGGGCAGTGAGCACCGAGGTGGGAGCCAGACTTTGACTCTCACTGACCCAGTGGGGTTTGCACTCCTGATGCCAGAGCCAAACAGTGGAAGAATTTAAAAAGCTAGTCTCTGGCATGCCTCATTTTATAGATAAGGTACCTTTGGTGCTTCTGGGGCTGCCCAGAAGAAATCTACTTCATAGCACAGCCCCGCTGCTATCTTCAGAATTTTTTATCTGTGGTCAGCCCTTTGTGGCTCCAGGCATTCCCACATACTTCACACATACTTCATCTCACTCCACCCTCACAGCAACCCTGGGAAGTGGGTGTTACTACCCAGATTTCACAGGGAGGAACCTGAGGCTTGGAGAGAAGTGAGTATCCCAAAGTCACAAAAGCTGGTCAGGGGTGCCCTCCATTTGTAAAAACAAGTGTGGTAAAATCTGCTTCAGAAGTCAGGATAATCGCTACTGTTTACTATGTGCTCAGCCTCCAATGTGCATTATGTCATGGAATCCTCTTATGAACTCTATAGGCTGATGGTGGCATCAGCCCATTTTGCAGATGTGGAAACTCTGGCTCAAGGTCACACAGTGTGTAAGGGGCCAAGCAGGATTTGAAACTGGTGGTTCTGACTTCAGAGCTTACAGAAGTCAACTATAAAGTACTTTGCAGATGTTAGCCATCAGTGCTGGGACTGTGTAGCAGACACCAATGGAGGCAGAGAGGGGAGGGCGGCAGGGTCTCAGTCCCTCTGAGTTTAGCTGAGCAAGACCAGAAGTGGACTGGGCCTTGATCCAGAGGCAGACTGGGCACCTGCCTGGGTCGAATGTATGTGTTTGTATGTGTTGGTGGGAGGGTGGACTATTGCAGGTCCCTCTTGGTATTTCAGCCTCCCACTGCCCCTGCAGGGGAAGTCAACTGCCAGAGGTGGTTTACTGCAGCTCTGAGATCAAAGCCTGGCCCAGAGTGAGCCCCCTCGCTGGATAATGAAGATGAATCCTAGCCAGTCTGCCCAGAAGAACATTAGCTAAATGAAGATGGCAGTTCAGTGACTGTGGAGTTTGTATCTGGGCCAAATTGAACTCTCTTATAGCAAATAGATGCAAAACTTGGGCTAGTGCCCAAGAAAGGAGGAACATATACACACATACTCCGTGCCCTGGCCGCTGGCAACCACCTCAAGGAGGGGCTGGTTCCATGCTGACTCCCGGCCACCCTAGCTAGGTTTGTTGAACCTCTTGCTGAGCAGCCCCAGGGTCCTAGGCCCCTCAGTCAGCCTTAGGGGGAGAGGAGAGGAGACTGGGCTGGGATGGAGAAAGTGAAAATGGGAGGGGATTGATGTGATGAGGGTCCACTGGGTCTCCTGTTTTTACCCTGAGGATAAGGGGTGCACAGTAGGGTCAGACCTGGATTCAAGTCCTAATTAAGTGACCTTGAGCTAGAACCCACACATCTCCAAGCCTCAATGTCTTAATCTATAAAGTGGGAATTGTATGAAACCTGACTCCCAGACCACTGCCCGGGCAGCGCTGTGGAAATAGTTAAGTGATGAATCTCAGTGCTAGGACTGGGCAGGCCCCTGCAGGCCTGTAGACACAGGCCTCTGTCCCTAGTTCCTTCAGGCTCCCCAGAGACACAAACTCTGCTGGCAGACTTATGCTTTCATGAGCTTCCGACCCAAGCCTTCAGAACCTGCTTCTCAGGCTCCTGGGACCCACCTCTCCAAACCCCATAATAACGGAGCATTCCTGACCCACCTATTAACCTGAGATAATAATTAACAACACCACCTCCCAACTGCATAGCACTGAATACTTAGAAAGAGAAAAGGACAGGGAGTCAGGAGAGAGACTCCTGACCAGTCTTAGGACATTCAGGATCAGCAGGCCCTTGGTTACACATTAGAGTCACCCAGGGAGCTTTTAAAAAGTCAGTGCCCAGGCCCCACCCTAGACCAATTGATTCAGCTATCTAGGAGGGATGCCTGGGCAGCAAATACTTTCCCCTACAACTCTCCAGGTGATTCTAATGTGTGGCCAGGACTGAGTACCACCACCTAGAGACATGGCTTCTGAACTTGATTGGGAAAAGAATGACCTATGTGTGTGGGGTTCTTATTAAAATGCAGGTTCTGATGCAGGAGGTCTGGGGTGGCCATGACAGTCTGCATTTTCAGCTAGCTCCAGGTGATGCTGATGCTGCTGGTTGGGGACCACATTTTGAGTAGCACTACCCTGATTTAGGGACCATCTCTATTCATTGTCAGTCCTAACTGGGGCTTCTGCAATGGATGCCCTCAGTGAATACTCGTGAAACTTAATGCACTGGTAAGTGAGACAGCAATGAATCTGAAGCCTGATGACCTGCATTTAAATCCTAGCTTTACTGCTCTAACTATGTGGGTTTAAGCAAGGCACTTATCCACTGTGGGCCTTAGTATCTGTACCTGTAAAATAGGTATGCTGTTACTGCCTTAAGAGCCTTATAGGATGAAAACCAGTTGTCGTTGATTCAGTTCCAACTCATGGCAGCCCCATGTGCTGCCGAGCAGAACTGTGCTCCAGAGGATTTTCAATGGCTGTGTTCTTTCGAAAGCAGATTGACAGGGTTATCTTCTGATCTGCCTCTGGGTGGGTTTGAACTGGCAAGCTTTTAATTACCAGCTGAATGCTTAACTGTTTGCACCAGCCAGGGACTTACAGGTTTGGTGGGAAAATAACATGGTATTATATATATGAAATGTAAATTGATATTCTTTTTTTTTTTTTTTTTTTAAATTCCTTCCCTTCTTTTACCTGCCACAGAAGGGCACATATGAACCATCCCAGCCCTCAATGACCTCTCAGTGCCTCTAATCTGATTGTTGATTATCTTCAGCAATGCTCATGCCCTATCACCTGCTACGGAGACCTTCCCACCCAGCTCCAGAGCCCTGGCCAGTTCAGAAGGCTTACTCAGAAACAAGCCTCTGTGCAGATTTATAAATATACATAGACTCAGAACAGTTGAGTTCAAATCTTGACATTGCATCCCCCCCCACCACCACCATTCACAGGTTGTGTCTACACTTGGGCTCCCAATAGTCGTCATAAACAATCAGCCTCCAAATCACCTTCTTCAAAGGCAGCACTAAGCTGGGGTGCCTGTGGACCAGGATCCTCATCAAGCTGATCTGGCATGCCCACAGCTTTCAGTGCAGTGAGGCAGGGCAGCTGGAGCTCTGATAAGGCAACTGGAACTCATTCTCCATTATCACTGTGGACGGTAACTATTTACTGACACAACAAGGTATCACTCATTCTACCTTATTTATAGTCACGGAGCCCCAACTCCACCCTCTGCTCCATTAGGGGCCTACCTCCCTGTGCATTCCACCTTATCTCAGTGGGTCACAACCTCAGGCAATGCCCCAGAACCACCCAGAGGGAATTCAGAGATTCAGACTCCTGGATCCCTCCTCTGAAGATTCAGATTGGGCAGATCTTGGGAGGGAGGTGGCAAGAATTTACATTTTTTCAAGCTCCCATTGTTGGTGACGCTGGGCCTGGGTTAAGAACCATGGTCCTCCACATCCTCCTCTTCCTTCTGCATGACTCCAATAGAGAGCACTGAGCTTAGGTCAGAATCCCCAGGTTTGAGTTCCAGCTCTGCATCTTAAGTTGTGACCTACTGTGAGTCACTTAACACAGCTGGGCCTCAATTTCCTCATCTATAAAATGGTGACAATGAAGATAATTGTCTTGGAGGAGTATCAGGGTCAAAAAAGATCAAGAATGTGGAAACACTCTGGAAAGATGGACATATCACACAAATGCAAAGGGCTCTGCCAACGATGTGCCATGCCAGAGTACCCACTGGAGTCTCCCTGAGTCCCTGCCTCCAGCATCACCCCAGGCCCTGCCAGCCAGCCAGCCAGCCAGCCAGCTCTGCCAGAGATCCCAGTCAGTCCTTCTAAAGGTCAGGTTAAAGCCCAGAGCTCTGTGCCTGTCGATGCAGGCTCCCTGTTGGCTGTACCTCACCTTTGCAGCTGGATTTCTCATTGTTCTCATTCCCACCTCAGTGTCTATGCCTGACTATATAAGCTCTGCATAGGTCCTCCCTTCTCAAGTTCAAAAGCTCACCCAGCCTTTCAGAGTCACCACAAATGGTACCTTCCCTAGGAAGACATCTCTTACCATCTCCAAATCCATTCTGCTCTTCCTGGAAGTCACTGCACATGCCCATCTCTGGTGGTGCAGTGGTTAAGCACTTGACTGCTAACTGAAAAATGAGCAGTTCAAACTCACCAGCTGCTCCACAGGAGAAAAATGTGGCAGTCTGCTTTTGTAAAGATTACAGCCTTGAAAACCCTGTGGGCAGTTCCACTGCATCCTGCAAAGTTGATATGAGTTGGAACTGACTGGATGGAAATAGGTTTGGTTGGTTATCCTGAACTGTGAGCTCCCTGAGGACAGGGACGTTGTCTTATTCATCTTTGTAGCCCCTGACACACTGGACACATACCCTCCACATAGTAAGTGTACAATAAATATCTTTTGCAACACAGAAAATGTATGTCCTTGCTAGAAAGCCAATAAATGCAAATTAATGTAACATGGAGGTCCAATTTTACTTCCTAAGTTAGCAATTTAGGGGGAAAAATGATAATATGTACTACTGACCATGTTATGTTAAAACTGGTACACACATTACTGATAATGTCACAAACTAGAATGACCATTTTGGAAAACAATATGCCAAGGGTTATTAAAATGCTCATTCACTTTGACCCAGTAATCCCACTCCTAATACTGTATCCAAAGCAAATCATTCAAAAGAATAACAAGTGTTATATATGCACGAAGATATTTACTGCAACATAATCTATAATAGCACCAAATAGAAAACAACCTAAATGTTCAACAATAGGGGAATTGTTAAGTAAATTATGGTATGTAAATTCAACTATTAAGTAGCCAGTTAAAATATTTATGAAAACGATGTAACATGGAAAAATGCTTATGATAAAATGTGAAATTAAAAAAAAAACTGGAATGTAAAATTAAATGCACATTACAACTGTGTAATCAAAATGTAAGCCTACTGAGAAGGATCAGAAGGGACTATGCAAAAATGAAGTTAATTATGGTGTTAAGGTGGTAGGATTACAGATGACTTATTTTTATTTTTAAACATTTCCTCTAATATTGTTATAATGCCATTTTAATATAGCATAAGTTAAGTAGACAAATAATAATTGTTTGACAAATGAATTTGAGGAGAAAGAGGAGAGAGAAGGGTGATATTTGGGGGGCTCTGGTTCCAACCCTATCTCTACCCCAGAGTATTGTGGGTGACTTTCCCTGAATAAAAAGTGGGATACTAAACAGTGCTGAGGGAGCTCTGGTAGCATACTGCCTAAGGCACTTGACTGCTAACCAGAAGGCTGGCGGTTCAAACCCTCCAGCCACTCCTCGGAAGGAAGGTTGGGCAATCTATTTCTGTAGTGACACTGCCTCAGAAACCCAAGGACAGGTCACAAAGAGTCGGGTCCAACTTGATGGCACATAACAACAACAGCATTGAGCCTTAGAGAAGTGTGGCTACAAGAACACAGAATTACCTTGCTTTTTTGGGTACTCTCAAGTGATATGGGGTACTTTTCGGGAAGGCTGGATTTTCTTAGTTTCCCAGAAGCTCATGCTTCCCAGCAGGATACCTATGGGGGTTGGGTTAGGATACAATGTTCAAGGTCAAGGGCTGGTGGGGTGCGAGGTCTTCCTTTACAGGCCTTGGCCACTGGATGAAGCCTTTCTTTCTACACCCACCCGTCCTTTCCCCTAAGCCAAGAGTGACCATAGATCCCTATGTGCCTGGGAGAGTCCCAGTTTTTACCCACTGGCCTGGCATAATTAACAGGCCCTTTTTTGATTTCTTAAAAATCAGTCATTGAAACCCCTATGGTGCACAGTTCTATGCTGACACTTGTGGGGTTGTCATGAGTTGGAATTAATGGCAACTGGTTTGGATTTTTTTGGGTTTGGTCCTGTAAGTATCCAGCACTATCCAACCTATCCAACCTCTTCAGAGCAAGAAAGAAGAGGACAAGCTGCTTCTGTGATGAGTGAGGGAGGGAGTCTTTGTCTGGCCTAGACCTAGAGATGTCAGAAAACACTCTAGTTAGGTTCTGGCTAACCCCCTCTCCCCAGCTCATAGCTCCATGAGTTGTCTCCATCCTTAGGGCCATATGGGGACATCCATGCTTCATCCTCCTATCCTATAGCTTTCTCTTCCCAAATACCTACACCAGCATTAACACCTCTCCTGGGGCTTCCTGGGAGCGCTGGTGGCATAGTGCCTAAGGCATTTGACTGCTAACCAGAAGGCTGGCAGTTCAAACCCACCAGCCACTCCTCGGAAGGAAGGTTGGGCAATCTACTTCTGTAGTGATACCGCCTTGGAAAGCCAAGGAGGGTCGCTATGAGTCAGATCCGACTTGACAGCAGTGAGTTTGGTTTTTTGGTTTGGGGCTTCCTGCTTCCAATGACTGTGTATCGTCCATCCTGCATTCTTCTAGGCTAAACCATCCCTTCCCCTCCTCCAGACCTCTCTCTCTGGCAACAGAGATTTTCTGTTTTAATCAAGTATTCTTCCCTGACTCCCCAGCCCCAGCTCCTCTGCTGCCAAGCCAGCCAAATTCCCTTCTCTATTCCTGGGGACATTTTTCACCTGTCCTCTCTCCAACCAATGTTATCTCAGTGCTAAGCGGGATCATAATTCTGCCCAATGTCATGGGAATTCTTGGCAATCTATTGCTCCTGACAGTGACAAAGTCTTTCAACCTCAGATACCTAAGCATACATTTGCTGATAGATTCAGGCACTAGCTATTTCTCATGTACATATGCCACATGTCTGCTATGCACACATGATATACACACCATATGCAAAATTGCAGGCCTTCACATTACATGTCCAGCAGACAGTAGTCTCCCATATCACATATGCTGCACATGTATCAAATTCTAAACATGTGATGTCTACCCCTCATGGACTCATCTACACACACAACAAACATCCATACATGTTTGTGTACATGATCCTACTCAGGGAAAAATTCTCAATTCTTGCCACAGAGGCCATGTCCCCCATGAAGCTGCACAAGGACTACAGTGACGAACATTCATTACTGCTAACGAGCATTACATGCCTAATTAATTCCCAGAGCTGGGACTGAAGATCTGACCCTAGGCCTGATTCCCATTCAGGGAAGAATAAATGGAAAGCTAAAAGAGCTCATGTGCTGGGTTAGTGGACTCGTGATCCACTTGCACCAGGCTGCCCCCAAGCTCAAATCACTGGGATTATCAGTTTGACATGAGAAAAGCAAATGCCTTATCCAAGTGAGAGAAGCTGGGTTTCCTTTCTGACTGCCTTTCTGAAGTAACAGGACCAAGTCCTCAGCGTTAGAATGTCTTGTGAGCACCTTTTGATGGGTTCAGTGCTCTCTCTCAGGAAAGATCCAGTCATTCTTGCATTAAGAAGGGTTCATTCTTGGCATCTGCTAACATCTGATCATCTCCAGGGTATGTTCCATGATGTGTGCAGGTGATTTGCGCATCTGACACAGTCAGGGGCTTCCATGCATAGGTTGGTTTCCCTTGGTGGGATATGTCATAGGAGATGCAGGGTTGCTGCCTTGGGAGGGGAGGGCTTGGGTGCAGGGTTAGCAAACACAGGCCCTCTTCACAGACACCACCATCTGACCACCACACTCTCCCCTACTGCGCCCAGGCTCAGGTTCTACCTCAAGCCAGCACTCCATCACCAACAGATCAGAAGTGATGTATTAGATAAAAACTATATGCCATTCCAAGAGAAGTGCTGCCACCACATTCAGGAATTAACATGGGGGTGGGGGAGAGGGAGAGCATTTGTATGCAACTTGCAGTGCAAAGATAATAAGAAAGAAGAGTGAAGAAACTGAGCTTCTCACAAAGCAGACCTGGACTCAAATATTCATTCTGCCACCCATTAAGTGTGTAAGCATGTGAGCTTGGGTAAGCTACTTACCTTCTCTGGACCTCCATTACCAAATGTTTAAAACAGGGTGATAAAAGAACATACCTCATGGGGTTGGCATGCAGTTTAAATGAAGTGATGTATAGAGATATGTAGCAAAGTGCCTGGCACAGAGGAAAAGCTTAATGAATAGTAGTACATTAGTTTTATTAGTGGAATATTATTACTAGTAGTAGTATTGCTACTGTCAAGTTTAAACTTGTCAGCATGGCATCTAACATTCTCCACAATGTGGCCTCATCCTGTGGCATATTCCACCTTTAGCTCTTGTAGTGGGTTGGATCGCATCTCCTAAAAAGATATGCCCACATCCAGTTCCTGCTCCCACCTGTGAATGTGACCTTACTTGGAAAAGGGGTTTTGCAGATGTAATCAAGTGCGGACTCTAGAGAGGAGAGCACCCTGGATTAACTGGATGATCTCTAAATCCAATGACAAGTGTCCTTATAAGAAGAAGAGACACAGAAACATAGGGGAGAAGGCCATGTGAAGAAAGAGGGAGTGATTGGAAGGATGCCATCACAAGCCAAGAAATAGCTGGGACTACCAATAGCTGGGACTACCAGAAGCTGGAGGAGCTCTGGTAGCATAGTGCCTAAGGCACTTGACTGCTAACCAGAAGGCTAGCGGTTCAAACCCACCAGCCACTCCTCGGAAGGAAGGTTGGGCATTCCTACTTCCGTAGTGATACTGCCTTGGAAGCCCAAGGAGGGGTCGCTATGAGTCGGGGCCGACTCGATGGCAAATAACAACAACAACAACAACAACCAGAAGCTGGAAGAGGCAAGGAACAAATTTCCCCTCAGAACCTCCAATGGAATCAAACCTTGATTTTGAACTTCTGGTCTCCAGAAATGTGAGAGACTAAACTTCTGTTGTTTCAAGCCACTCAATTTGTGGTAATTTGGTATGGCAACCAGAAGAAACGAAAAGAGTTTCCCAATACAGCGGTTTCACTCAAATTAGGCTGGTCTTCTCTGCTCAGCCCTCCTCTGTGCCTTTGCTCCTAGGCTCCTCTGGCCTGCTCTGCTGCCCCTCTTCCTCCTTTGTTTGTTGTCATTAGCTGCTGTGGAGTTGGCTCCCAATTCACAGCAACCCCGTGCACGGCAACTTCATGGAACAAAATGCTGCCCAGTCCCGCGCCATCCCCATGGTAAGTGGGGTATCAGACTGTTGTGTTCCATAGCCTTCTCACTGGTTGATTTTCAGAAGTAGATTGCCAGGCCTTTCTTCCTAGTCCATTTTAGCCTGGAAGCTCGATTGAAACCTGGTCAACATTATAGCAACTCCCATAAAACCCTGCATTGAGAGGAGAAGTAGTTGTGCGTGAGGTGCATTGGTTGGAAATCAAACCCTAGTCTCCCATATGGAAGGCACAAATTGTACCACTGAGCCACCATCATACTCCTTTGTATAAAAAACCAAACTCACTGCCTTTGAGTTGATTCTGACTCATAGCAACACCCTCTGGGTTTCTGAGGGGGTCTTTACAGAAGTAGATTGCTCAGTCTTCCTTCCACACAGTGCTTATGGGTTTGAACCACCAACCTTCTGATTAGCAGTCAAATGCCTTAGGCACTGCACCACCAGAGCTCCTTACCATAGCCCAATCTTATTCCTCCTTCAAACCCAAAGCTCTAGTCCAACTTCTACCATGTATCATCCTTTTATACTATTCATACTATTTATACTCCAAATGCATTTCTATAGTGTTTATTATTATTAAATATTCTAAAACATAGAGTAATGATACACTCATGCACCTATCATTTATTTTAAAAATAATAATTATAGATACAACTAAAGTCTCATGTCCCCTCCTTGACTGTTTCTCTTTTTCTCTCCAGAGGTAACCAGCATCCTGAATATGATGAATATGAATATGATGAATAGGATGAATTAATGTTTTTACCACATATATATCCATTGTTGTTGTTGTTATGTGCCGTCGAGTCAGACCCGACTCATAGCGACCCCTCCTTGGGTTTCCGAGGCAGTATCACTACAGAAGTAGATTGCCCCATCTTCCTTCCGAGGAGTGGCTGGTGGGTTTCAACTGCCAGCCTGCTGGTTAGCAGTCAAATGCCTTAGCCACTATGCTACCAGAGCTCCCATATATCCATTACCAATACATATGTATGACAGTTTGGCATGTTTTTTAAACTTGACCTACATGCATGGAACCTGTAGCAGATGGTTTTTGTATTCTGCACCACATGTCTTCAGCCCACTTGCTTTCCACACACCTGTGGGGACTGCTTGGGCACCTGCCAGTGTCTCACTTTGGTCCTGCAGTGTCTGTTCTTTCCTGCCTCAGGGCTTTTGCTCAACTCCTCAAAGTCAGCTCAGTCTGGGCAGGCACAGCTGTAAGGGCCAGGAGTTAAAATGAGAGGGGGAGGGCAATCCCTACCAATGGGGTGGTGAGGAGTCAGAGGATAATCGCCCCACATTCCCTTCTTCAGAGGGTCATTTCTCGTGTGCACTCTCCACTCTTCTGTGGGAGCCCCAGCTGTCCATAGCAGTAACCTGTCCATGTTGTTGTTGTAAGGTGTCTTCAAGTTGATTCTGACTCATAGTGACATGACAGAGTAGAACTGTTCCATAAGGTTTACTAGGCCATAATCTTTATGGGAGCATCAGCCAGGTTTTTCTCCTACAGAGCTATTGGTTTGTTAGAACCACCAATCTTGGGTTAACAGAACACTTAACGGTTGCACCACAAAGGCTCCTTAACCTGTCCATAATGTACCCTTTATTGGCTTTCCTTTCTTCTCTGACCATTCTCCCTGCCCCCCCCCCCATTCCTTCATTCAGGCTCTGCTTTCAGGGAAGCCCCAGTTTAGGCAGGATTGCTTTTTGCTCTCAACATTACCTGCAGAATTACCCATGTTGTTACTTACAGCTCTGTTTCATTCATTTTCACTGCCATAGAATGAATACCTCTGAATATGTATCCACTTTCTGGTTGATAGACGTTTATGTTGCCTCCAATTTTCCACTATTTCACACGGTGTTACAGTGAACACGTTTCCTGAGGGCTCTCTGACTCTAACTCACATGTGGTCTTGCATTGCCATTTAACTCTTTAGTATTCACATCTCCCTAACTAAAGGCCAGCCTTAGAAAGAAGATAGAAGAGAGGGAGGAAAGGAAGGATGGAGGGAGAGAGAGAGAGGAAGGAGGAAGGAAAGAAGGAAAGATGGTAGGTAAATTGAGTCACTGTGTAATTCAGGGGACAGCAGATGGACTTCAACACAAGTTAAGTCAAGCCTGGTATCACTGTTTCCTCTCAAATGATCATTCACTCATTTGTTCCTTCATGTAGTAAGTATTTATGTGCCAGGGGCATCGAATGGCATAATAGGCTTCCATCAGCTTCCCTTTTCTCTTCCTCCAATTCCTCCCTGAATTCTGTGCTTCTCCCCTCTCCTTCTCCCTCTTTCTTACCTGCCTCCCTGCCTTCAAGGACCCCTGAAGGAGAGAATTCCTGGCCAAAGGCTGCCTGGGCCCCCTCTCATCTGGCACAGGTTCCATCTGCCATCACCACCAGCAACAACTTGATATCTTTCCTAGAACAGCACATTAGTAATGACATTTCATGGCCTGTTAACCTGGGTGCAGATAACCTAGAAGCAGTTCCAAGTTTCCACTGCTGGTCAGGCCCTAGGGTGCTAGGAGAGCGACAGGGAGACAGTCCCAGCAGGATCTAGCCGTCCGATCAAAACCTACCTGCTCTGGGTACACTCCCCTGACTCTCCCAGGCACCAAGTCCTGTAGCATTTAGCATTTCTATCTCACACTTAAGGAGCTCTGGTCATGCAGTGGTTAAAGCACTGGGTGGCTAACCAAAAGGTCAGTGATTTGAACCTTAGCCTCTCAGCAGGAGAAAGATGAGGGAGGCAGTCTGCTTCTGTAAAGATTACAGCCTTGGAAACTTTATGAAGCATTCTACTCTGTCTTATAGGGTTGCTATGAGCCAGAACTGACTCAATGACAGTGGGTTTTGATCTTATACTTGCAAGCCAATTAATCGGTAAGCATTTATTGAGCACCTACTACAGTCACAAGATAAATTAACCCATTTCCTGTGAAAATGAGCCTATAATTTTTCATGTCTGAGCTCTGTTGCTTTCTAGGAGGATAGCTTTGGGCAGGTTACATAACCTCTCCGTGCTTCAGTTTTCCCAGTTGTATGACAAAGACAAGGAGTTCTGGTACCATAATGGGTAAGGCATTTGGCTGCTAACCAGAAGGTTGGCAGTTCAAACTCACCAGCTGCTCCTCAGAAGGAAGATGAGCAATCTATTTCCATAAAGATTTACAGCCTTGGAAACCCAGTGCAGCTCGCTATGAGTCAAAATTGACTCAATGGCAGTGGGTTTGGTTTTTTGGTTTATGACAGGGATAATAAAGAGTTCCTACCTCATAGAGTTGTGAGGACATTAGTTATCATGTATAAATACCTAGAACAGTGCTAGACATATAATATGTGCTTCTTGACGGTTAGGCTTTATAGACTGGCAATTCCTCCACCCTCTCAAACTCAGCAGTGTCTCTTTCATCAGAGCAGCGGATCTTTCCCACCAGTCCGGAAGTTCTTCCAAGGCTACAGAAGCAGACTGCCCAACTTTCCTTCTGAGGAGTGGTTGGTGGATTTGAACCACCAGCCTTCTGGTTAGTAGTCAAATGCCTTAGGCACTTGCCACCAAAGCTCCCTCTCTGAAGGCAGGGGCTTTAATTCTCATTACACTAGATTTTCACCTCTCTAATTAGATTAAAAGGAGCACTAATGGCATAGTACCTAAAGCATTTGCAAGGTTGGTGGTTCAAACCCACCAGCTGTTCTGCGGAAAGAAGATGGGGCAATCTACTTCCATAAAGATTTACCACCTCAGAAACCAAATGGGGGTCGCTACAGGTCAGCATCAACTCGATGGCAGTAAGTTTTTTTTTTTAATTAGATTAAGGGTCTCCAGGGCATGGGCAAGAGGTACCCTCAACCCTGACAGCCTGGTGGTCACATCAGACCTGGAAGTTTGAGTAAGTAACAGGAAATGTTTTAAAAAAATAAATAAATAAATACTGGTTGCAACATTCAAAAAAAAAAAATTCTTTTTATTACCAGCTAATGGCAGCACTTACCAAAGCAGTTTTATATGTAATAAAACTTTTTTATTGTTTCAGTTTTGGCTTGGAGAGGCAGAAAAGAAGAAAAGCCCAGAGCCAAAGAGAGGGAGGAAAGGAGTAATTAACAAGATTAATAATAGAAACTTCCTAAGAGGGTCAGGGGCAATAAATCGAGGCTCACACCTGGTTTCTCATCAAAGCGCTGGGTGGAATTTCTGAGGCCGGGCTTGGGAGATGTTTACATTGGACTGGAGGAAGGAAGAGAGCTCGGGAAAGAGCTGGATTCTTCCCCTGGTTTTGCTGTGTAACCAGGCACCTCAGTTTTTTCCTCTGTTTAAGGAAATAATCCCCAGAGTCCCCTCCACGGCTAAAACTTTGTGTCTTTGGTAACATTTTTAACAAAAACATTTTTCACTCTCCTCTTCTTGCATACTGGGGATAATAAGAATATTACAGTTTTGTCTAGCATTTTAGTTTAATCAAGCTGTTTCAAGCACATCCCATAAAAACAAAATGTGTAAGAACTGCTATATGGAAAATGAAATTTCTCTGTAAATTTTCACTCAAATCAAAAAAACAAAACATGGGAGGTATACCAGGAGAACATTATTGTCTCCATTTTATAGATAAGAAAACTGAGGCCCATATAAGCTAGGCTACCATTGCTTCTGTTACAGCTATGAGTAGCCCAAGGTCACATCTATTATGAAACTGATACCAGGCTAAACTTGGGTTCTGTCTCTGTGTCCTGTGTTCTTCCCACCATATGATGCAGTTTCCCAAAGCAGATGATGGGAATGGAGCCAAGATTACTAATCCAATCACCTGGGTCTCACTGGCACCTGTGCCAAGCAACACCTGAATGCAAAGCACAAGGGGATGAAAAAGGAAGTGGGAGTTGCAAGGAAGGCTTGGCTTAACCCTTCACAGCATCTGGAAGGCTTGACAACAAATTCACAGCACAGTCACCTGCTGGGGCTGTGGTTCTTAAAGTGTGGTCCCCAGTCCAGGAATATCAGCATCAGGATCTCCTGGCAGCAGGTTAGAAATGCAAAGTCTTGGGCCCCACCTCAGACTGACTGGATCAGAAATAGATGATAAATGTGTCCATTTTACATAAGGTAATGAGACAAATACCTACGAGATATAATTTTAAGGATGACGGGATTCATGACTTCACTAAAAAACATCTCCCTTGAACAGATGTAAGGAGAGGTAGTAGAGGGGGAGAAGCTTCTATTCCACAGAGAGGAGGACAACCAGCACAAATGTACCCAGAAAAAGGGACTACAGTGACTGTCCATTCCCAGAGAAGCGGGGAGAGGCTTTGCTCAGAGCAGGAACTGAGAGCAGAGGAGAAGAGTTCAGTGTTCCTGTGTGCAGGCAAACTCCAGCCTGAGCACCAAGTCCCTTTTTTAAAAAAAATTTATTTTGTTCTTGTTGAGAATACACATAGCAAAATATGCATCAATTCAGCCATTTCTACATGTGCAATTCAGTGACACTGATTACATCCTCTGAGTTGCTAAGCACCCAATCTCTTGACTAAGGGAGGATGGAAGAGAGTGAACATATGCTGTATGTAGCCTTGTGATGTGCTGAGCACCAAGCTAACCATGATTGCATTTACTCCTCACAGATGAAAGGTAGGTAGCATTCTCTCTATTTTACAGATGAGGAAATAGACCCATGAGCTTCAGTAGCCGGTCCAGTTACATACTGGATTGCTGTGTCTAGGGAACCAACACTGTACCTGTGCCTGGTATCTACTCAGAGGGCAGACCCAAGCCATCTGGCTGAGGGTCTTGAACCAGGTCAGGGGGCAGGTATGGCAGGTATGGCAGGTATGGCATGTGCCCTGGGTGTCACTCGAGGGGGCACCCATGAGCAGTTTCTATTGGACATCACAGTTTTCACTGCCAGCTGTGAGAGATCATTTGGCAATTTAAAGCTAATTGCCATAGGCGCTGCTATCTGTATGCTGCTGCCAGGAGGAAACAAGGAGAGCAGCCAACTCTCTCCAATCTCAACCTCATAGCAAAGCCTCTCAAGAATCAGTGAAGATACTGGAGCTGCTGGTCTTTTAATGCTGAGACTTAACAGGTAATAATGGTAAAATGTCGTGTCAGAGGGACTTACAGTCCAACAGGAGTTACCGGGTGGTGCAAATGGCTAAGTGTGCTTGGCACTAACTAAAAGGTTGGCAGGTGAGTCCACCCAGAAGTGCCTTAGAAGAAAGGTCTGGTAATCTGCTTTTGAAAAACCAGTCATTGGAAACCCTATGGAGCACTGATCTGCTCTGACACATATGGGGTCACCATGAGTCAGAGTTGACTTGACAGCAATTAGTTTGGTAGAGTCCAGCTAGGGAGATAAACATAGCCCAGTTGAAACAGACATTAATGCCAGACAGAAATTCAGAGAAGGGAGAGAACCTGCATGTCCTGCAGCAGCCTGGGAGGGCGGCTTCCTGCAAGGGGAGCTTGAGTTGGGCCCAGAAGTGCCAGGGTTTGGATTGGCAGGAAAGAGGGAGGTGTCCTTTGTGGAGGAGGCAGCATGACAACATGATACCATCAAGAGGCATAGAGGTGGGGGGTCCAAGATGCCAGGCTATTGGAGCAGTGGACATCTGTGGGGCTGGCACTGAAAGGAATTTGATGTGTAGGCAGGGCAGGGTCTTTGGTATCCCAGGGTTTCACTTGAGAATTTTTTGAAACTGGAGCAAAAAATAACAACAACAACAACAAAAAAAAAAACCCTTGGAATTTGGAGGAGAGTATGGGGCAATTTTATGGGAGTGATAAAGACATATATGTGTTCTTTGATCTCCCTCTTTCCACAAGCTGGCCCTCTTGAGCTCTCTGCCTCACAGCACCCTGGGTCCAGTGCAGGGGTGGCTTGGAGGTGGTGTGGCTGTGGAAAGTACTGCACTTCAGCCTGGCTCTTCTTCTGGCCTCTAAAACAATTCCAGATGTTTCACTGATGCTTCCCTGCCCTCTTTCCCACACAATAATTATCTTTTAATGAGACACATTAATGTAAATTGGGCACATCGGGAAGTATATTTCACAAAGAATGTACACTCAGTCCTCCAGGTAGAGCCCCCTTCAAGCCCACAAGGTGAGACAGACACTCTTCAGAGGCGGTGGGAATGCAGGCTGAGGGCTGGTTATGTGGGCACAGAGGCTCAGGATGGAAGCGGCTGTATCTGAAGCAGGGGGATGGAGAAGGGCACTCGAGGGCATTCTGGGGCATCCTGTTCACTCCTCTTCTGGAGCACTCATCGCTGCTACAATCACTCACTTCTATGCCTCAAGCCTGTATTTAGACTAAAGCTCCAGGGAACAAGGGAATAGGAGTGTCATGTACAGTTGTACAAGTTGTACACTGCTCAAGGACAAAAGGGTGCTGACATACAGTCTGCCCACAACCTGCCAAACTGGACACTCCAGCATGGGGCTGTGTCCACTCCACCTTTTTGCCCTGGTGATGGCCCTGCCTTACAAAGTGTGTGTCCGTTCATGGCTGTGTCCTTGTCACCCTGCATGGTGTCAGGCCCTTAGTAGGTTCTTAACACAGGTTTGTTGCATCAATAAATGCATGAATGCAAGCAAGAATCCACACACAACTCTTTGGGATGAGCAAGTTTGTTATTCCTGTTTCACAAATAAGCCCACTTTGGGCAAACTGGGCAGGAATTTTTTTTGAGTACTTCCCTCTTTACCTGGGTTTCCCCACCTAAGCTAAGCACAGCTCTGATTACACAGTAAACTGGTTGTTGTTGACTCTGATTCACGGTGACCTCATGTGAATCAGAGCACAACTGCGTTCCATGGGGTTTTCAGTGACTGAATTTTTCCAAAGTAGATCTCCAGGTCTTTCTTCCGAGGTGTCTCTGGGTGGACCTGAACCTCCAATCTTTTGATTAGCAGCCAAGAGCATTAACCACATTTACTACCAGGGACTGTAGGCACACAGTAGGTTCTTGGCAAACTGACCGACCAGGGTAGAGATGAATCCGTATGTGTTAAGGCATACCATGAGCTGGAAATAGTGAATAAACACATGCTATTGTACAGAACACACAAGCTCTCTGCTGCAGCCTTTCTGTAGAATAAGATGGATAATTTCTTTAGACATCAGTTTTCTCATCTATAAAATGGGGATACCCATAATTCACACCTCACAAGATTTCCGTGAGAGCAAATGAAATTATGTATGAGAAAGGCTTTGTAACTTCTGAAGTGCTACGCAAATAAAAGCTCCCATATATCGAAGGTTGCTTTGTGCTAGACCATGGACTAAGTGTTTCTGATGTATTAACTCAAAGGTTGACAAACTATGATCTGTGGGGCCAAATCCAGCTTGCCATCTGTTTTTGTCAATAAAGTTTTATTGAATTACAACTACATCCATTCATTTGCATATTTTCATGGCTGCTTTTACTTTATAAGGGCAGAGTTGAGTAGTTGCAACAGAGACCTTCTGGCCCTCGAAGCCTAAAACACTTATTGTCTGGCCCTTAACAGGAAAAAAAAAAAAAGTTAATCTCTGTATTAACTCAACTACTGGCCTCAAAGGTTGGGAGTTTGAACGCACCCAGTGGCTCCACAGAAGAAAGGCCTGGTGATCGCTTCCATAAAGATTACAGTCAAGAAAACCCCACGGAGCCGTTCTCCTCTGTAACACATGGGGTCGCCAAGAGTTGGAATCAATTTGACTGCAATGGGAATGAGTATGAGACAGGTACTTCTATTAACACCTCCATTTTACAGAAGAGAAAATTGAGACACAGAGCAGTTAGGTAACTTGCCCTAAGTCACACCAAGGAAGTGGCAGAGCTGGGATCCAAAGCCAGATGGGCAAGGGCCTGAGGCCATGCTTTTAAAAATCACAGTATCCGATATCTCTTGTCCTTGAAAGAGCTTCTCCCTTGACGGAGGTTAATTCACAAGGTTCTGGACCCAATGGACAAGGGGATCTCCAAGGCAACAACCACAAAGAAAGCCAATAGGAAAGCCTCATACAGCTGGGAGGGTACACAGAAGTCCCATTACCCAGGGGAGGCGGTTGGGGCTGCAGCAGGAAATGGGGCCAAGAAAGGTTCAGATTAACTTCAGGGGAACAGACTTGTTGCCAGGGGAACACAAAGCCCTGTTTTGAGGAATTATACCAACCCTTTCCTGAGTCAGGGAGTGGGCTAATGACAGAGAGAGGGAAAAGAAGCCTCAGGCAACCAAATGAGGTAGGTATTTTGATTGCAAATTCTTTTCTCTGAGAGAGGGAAGGGAACACTGCAAAAATAAAAATAAAAATAAAAATAAATACATTCATACATTCTCTCTGAATCTTGCAACCTCCTTGAGGCTGGAGCTGGATCTTATCCCCTCTGCCTCCAGCAGGTGTGAACATACAGTTGTTGTTGGTTGCCTTTGAGTCCATTCCGACTCATGGTGACCCCATGTGTGCAGAGCAGAACTGCTCCATAGGGTTTCTAAGGCTGTGACCTTCAGAAGCATATTCCCAGGCCTGTCTTCCAAGATGCCTCCGGATGGGTTTGAACCACCAGTTTTGCAGTTAATAGTCAAGCCTTTAAATGTGTGCAACGCCCGGGGACTCTTAGCACACAATTTTGTTGTCGTTGCTAGGTGCCATTGAGTCAGCTCCGACTCATATCGACAATGTGAAATAGAATGAAACGTTGCCTGGTCCTCCACCAACCTCAAAATCCTTGCTATACCTAAGCCCACCGTTGCAGCTGAGGGCCTTCTCTTTTTCACTGAGCCTCCACTTCACCAAGCATGATACCCTTCTCCAGGAAATGGTCCATTCTGACAACGTGACCAAAGTAGTGGAGACGAAGTAGGTGACACAGATGCTCAATAATAGTTGGCAATCTGACAACAATGTCAAACTGCCCCTCAATGCTCCCATCAGAAGAGTAGGTGGGCCACAAGGCCACAGGGCTGATTGACTCTGAAGTTCCTCCTGGGCTTAAGTCAGATGCAAATGAACTGGACATTGCTAGGCCAGCTGGGGTGCTGGGGGCATCTTGGAGGAGGATGGCTGTGACTGGCCCCATCTGCTGTCTTGGCAGGGCTTCTGAGGGACGGCTGGGGAGGCCACACGAATGCCAGTCGATGTGCAGTCCAGCGGCCCTTTGCCTGTATGTTTGCACAGCAAATGTAATTATGCCCGCGGGATGTTGACACAAAGGAAGCCATATTTGAAGATGTCTTATCAGTCAACCAAAGAGTCCTGGATTACTGCAGAGGAAAGGGTTTCACACTGACACAGTCCAAGTAGCTTCCCAGCCAGAGGGGGCTGGTTGCAGGGCTGGAAAATAGACTCCTCAGAAGCTGATGTTAGGGCAGTAACATGTACCAAAGGAGCTCTGGTGGTACAGCGGTTAAAGCTTTCGGCTGCTAACCTAAAGGTTGGTGGTTCAAACTCACAAGCTGCTCCGTGAGAGAAAGATGAGGTAGCCAGCTTCTGTAAAGATTTACAGCCTTGGAACCTCTATGGGGGCAATTCTACTCTGTCATTATGAGTTGGAATCAGCTCTGTGTCATCTAACAATAGCAACATGCACTAATCAAACCAAACTAGTTGCCATCAAGTCAATTTGGACTTATAGTGACTCTGTGCTTCACAGGGTTCTCATGGCTGTGACCTTTCAGGAGTAGATCTCCAGGCCTTTCTTCTGAGGTGCCTCTGAGTGGGTTTGAGTCAGCAACCTTTCCGTTAGTAGCTGAGCACTTAACCATTTGTGACACCCAGGGATTCACCAGGAACCTACTACTAATGGTCCCACACAGGACTCAGTCACTTATTCTTTTAACAAACATATCCTGAGCATCTACTAGTCAACTAAGGGGTTAATTCACAAGGTCCTGGACCCCATGGCCAAGGGGAGCTTGAAGGCAACAAAGAGGACAAGACTCTTGCTCACACAACAAGGAGGGAACACACAGAACTCATTATCCAGGGGAGGTGGTTGGGGCTGAAATAGGAAATGGAGCCAGAAAGGTTTCTATCAACTTCAGGGGAACAGGGGTTTAAGGATGAAAAAGACCCCAATACCAGCTCTGGAGGGGAAAAAGAAATAAGTAAACATGTGCTGAGATATTTACAGATAAAATGATGTGAAGCCTGGGAATTGCTTTAAAATACCTCAGAGCGAGGGAGAAAGTGGAAGCGGACGTAGATGAAGCAAGTGTAGCCATGAGCTGATACTTGTTGAAGCTGAGTGGGATTCCTTATATTACTCTTCTACTTTTGTGTATATTTGAAATATTCCAGAATAAAAGTTAAATAAAAATTTTTTTTAAAAAATGTAAGGGGCACTTGGTGCAGTGGGGGTGGGTTAGGGATCAGTCAAGAGTGGAGGAAAGGGTATGAAGAGTTCTTCCCAGAGAAGGCAGTGATCTGGGGCTAATCTGAGAAAGAGGACCTCCCACCCATATACAGAGTATAAGGCATCTCCATACAGAGTATATACAGGGCCAACCAACATCTCTGTTCTAGCAAGAAGATATAAAAGGAAGATTGTTTCCAGCACCACTCAGACTTGAGTTCAAATCTTACCATACATTTTGGAAAATAATACCTACCTTACATTAAGGAAAGTAATGGATGAATTATTGTGTACCAGTGCTTGGTACACAACAGGCACTCAAGTAACGATCATTTCATCCTTCCTTCCATGGATCGATCTATTGACCCACATATCCATCCATCCATCCATCCATCCATCCATCCATCCACCTATTCATCTACACACCCATCTATCATCATCACACTATATATGCTGTCTGTGCTCCTGGGTGTACTATGTCCTCCTTCAAAACAAAAAGGAATAGTCTACATCTTCATATCCTTGATGCCAAGCACAGAGCCAGATCTCTAGAACATGCTTCATGGTTCTCTTCTCAAGAGTAAATGGGTGTTATGTATATATTTATATTTTTGAAAGTTGGCAAAGTGAAAAAAAAAAAAAGTGAATGAGTGATGGGAAATTTTCTTACTTCTGCATCAAGGATCACTTTTTCTTAGAAACTGAACTGTGGGATGAGGAGAAGGAGTGGTACTGTCTTGATTGGGAGGCTTGTGTCCACCAATTGTGAAACTGGGGAAAAGTCTACAGTGAAAAAGAACAGTTTGGATTATGAAGCCCAAACGGTGCAAGATGAGAAAAGGTATCAGTCAGGATAATCTGAGTCATGCCGCTATAACAAACAACCCACATATCTCAGAGGTTAAATCTACAGAAGTTGATTCTTTGTTCATACTAAGTCTACTGTGGGTCTAGGCAGCTTTCCAGGGCAAGTGACTTCCATGCAGTGATTCAGCACTTCAGGCAGTTCCCATGTTGTGGGTCCACCATCTCAACCAGAGGCCTGCATGTCTGTCACTGCCCCCCCTCCTGCCCACACCTCAAGTCTTGTGGCTGTATGAACCAACAAGGCGTTTGATGAAGGGTCTCGTGCCAAAGGACTCCAGGCACGGGCAGGAGAGGGTAGAAGAAGGGGGAGCCTGCTGTGCATGCTTATCCACTCCAGGCACTTTCCTGGGTGTCATCTTCCTGTTCCATGATCTGAACTTCCCTCTGCGTCAGCTTCCTCCAATTCAGACTACTCGGCTTGGCATCTTAGCTTGGCCATCTGTAGCAGAGATAATAATGCCTACCCAACAGTCTATGTGCTTTACCCCATCTTCCAGCCCCTTGCAGCCAGGCAGGGCTGGGTGACTGGTCCCTGCCAGTGGGCTGCAAGTGGAGTCACCTCTGATTGAAGCATAGAAGAATGGGTGTGATTCAGGCACATACTGACTCCCTTGTTCTCTAACAACAATAGTGCTTCGTGTGGGCACAGCGCTTTACTGTTTGTAAAGTACTTTCCTTGCCATTATTTCATTTGTGTCCCACCACAACCCTGCTCTCAAAGGACTGTTCTCATTTCACAGTTGTAGCAACTGAGGTCCACAGAGGTAAAGTGACCTACTCCAGGTCACACAACAAATGAGTGGTAGGGAGTTATCTTTCCACTTTCTTTCCTATTTTGTTCGTTCTTTTCCCTCCAGCTTGGCACCCCTCAATACACATACACTATCCAAAATGATCAACTATCCAAATATCCCAGATAATCTGTGTAAGTTTCTGATCTGACAGAGGAAGCCCATGCCAGCCTCAGGAAGTCCCCTTTCCAGACTGGGACCTTGGCAGTGCATCTGCAGTGGGCTTGGTGGTCAGGCTTTCTTTGGAGCTCAGCTGAAGCTGAAGGGACAGCAGATCTGGGAGGACAGCTGGACATTTTGGACTAGGATTGCTAAGCATCCTGCAGATTCTCTGCAGTGGCACTGAGGGAGGCCTCAGCTCTTGGCTAAGGCTTCTCACACAGGCTTTAGTTTGAGTACTAGAGTCTCTGGGGCTCCCTCGTTTGCTTTGTTCTTAAGGGATTTGTTCATGTGTAGTGTACACTGTACCCACTTCTGGAGAGAAAGCCAGGACCAGCAATGAAAAGAAATACTGATGGGTAGCCCCTTACCCTCAGACCTCCCAAGCTGGCTTTACTAACACATACATTGGGCATTTGTTTGCCTTCATACCTTTGCCCAGACTGTTACCTCCTATAAACACCTTTCCCTCTCCTTTATCTGGTCAACTGTGACCAGAGCTCACATATATGTACAATCAGCCAGTTAACCTCCATACCTCACACCAGACCATTACCTATCATGAATAGGGGACACAGGCGCAGGGACAGTCTTCTTCCCCCTGTCCCCTCTGCAGGTGGTATATTGCCCTTTTGGAAAGGGATGTCATCAGTGAAAGCACTAAATTAATAAATGTGGATTTCTGTGCCTCTTGGGAAATTCATTTGACTCTTAGCTCAGTGGATTCCAAAATTCTCAGTCAAAATAGAAACCATATAAGGTGTTGTGCTGACCCTGTGCCCTTCATAGGAGGGCCCTGTTGGGAGGTGAAAACCCTACCCACAGATGAGGGAATCAGTTAGGTCTTCCCCAAATGCCTGGTTTTTTTTTTCTTTTCTTTTCTTCTTACAATAGGCATTAAAAAAAAATCTGTTGTGCAGTTATTTTTAGCATGGCAGGGTGAAAAGCACATGGATTCTTTTCTTCAGTAGAACTGGGTTTGAATCCAGCTCTGCACCTTATTAGCTGTGTGACCGTGTGCCAGTTACTGAGTATCTCTGAACCTATTTATTCTCCATTTGCTAGCTGGGCAAGTAATTTATCTTGGGATAAATTACTCTAAGCCTTGGTTTCCTCATCTGCCAAATGAGACTGGTTCCACCTACCTTGTGGGTTTGTTTTGAGGATCAAATACAATATATGTATGCTTGTGTGCACAAGTACATGCACACACACACACCCCTAGCTTTGGGGCTAAAAATACTGGCTCCTCATCTTTCTTTATTATGACCTATGATTTCCTATTTCATTCCATAAAGGATAATATCAGTTATCTAGAACAGACACCTTTGGTTCCTTTTATGTCCTCTCCATTTTGAACCCCTTTTTCTTGACTCACATGTTCCCCAAACCACCAGTGAAGCTGTTTGAAAAGACAAAAACAAAAGGAACTGATAGCAGGCAGGGATCTGGTAAACCTAGAGGATCTGGGTAGAGCAGGCAGAGTAGCTCATGCGAGATGCCAGCCAGGACTGCTTGCTCCACCAAGCATCCCCTGGGACTGCAAGTGGATAGATGGCTCCTCAGCTCAAATGTCCTCCATGGGGTGGCATATATATATATATATACACACACATACATACATACATACATATACACACATAATCTGAAGAAGTAGAGGGACCACACTGGGCCCAGGGGTGGTAATTCGAGGCTAAGAAGACGTTATGTAATCTCCATGGGTCCAGGGAGGAGTATTTGTTTTCCTGCCTGCTCATGGTACAACACAGCAGGAGCAGGGATTAAATGGCCCAAGGAGTTGTTGTGTGGCTCTCTTTGAGATTCCAGACTCTGCACAGTGTCACCAAGGTGAGGCCTGGAAGGTGTTCTTCTCTGGAAATTTCCAAAAAAAAAAAAAAAAAAAAAAAGAGAGAGACCCAATTGCATGGATTTTGACAAGAGAGAGATGACTTCTCTCTGTAGCCAAGGCTCTGCTGGGCTTAGTTACTGTGAGACCGTGAGCAAGTCTGTTTCCAAGCCTCCCCCACTCCCCACCCTAGCGCCTGCCTCACAGTTCACTGTGATGATACAAACAAATGAGGCACACAGCAACACCTTGTTGGCTAGTTCTGCAGACACCCACCACCTGGCCTAACATGTTGGTAGCATGAACCTCCTGCCCACCCTGTCACACTGGTGGGTGGATGCTTTGCAGGGATAGCAAACAGGGAGGGGAAGGCCTGGCCATCCCAGACGCCCAGATGGGCAGGTGAGTCCACAGCTTCCAGTGAAATCCTAAGTTCTGGCCAGCACCAGCGTTAACAGTTGTAATCCTAGTTGCTGTCACTAATAGAACCTTCCAGAGCCCCACGCCAAGCACTCTCCAGGCCAATCCCCCTCAGACCTCCCAGCAGCCTTGTGAGGAATATGCTTTCATCATCCCCGTTTTATAGTTGTGTAAACTGAGGCTGCCTAGGGTTAACTGATTCTCAGCTCAGCTCTCATTCCTCTAAGAACCACAGGGGTTTTCTTGTGACAGAAGAGAAGTGCTACAGAAGGCAGCCGAGGGTCCAGGGTGTGCGCTGTGGGAGGCAGCCATTGCAATGGCTGTTATCTCCTAGGCTGGTTGCAAACCATGCCAGAACCCGCTTATTTTGAGGAGGGTGAGAATTTATCCCATTATCTGCCTCATCACCAAAAGCCATTAGTCGAGGTTCCAACTCTAGGTTTTAAATTGTGTTGTTCTTTGGGCTCCTGGGCCAGGGAAAGGGCTGGGGTGGGAGGAGAGGTGACAAAGGAGAGGGATGGTGTGTTCATAGTTCTAATTTACCGATGGCAATTAGCTTCCTAAAACTGCTAACCTTTCAACCTTCTGCCTGCTTTCACTGGGGGAACTATTGACATTTAGAATCAGCAAACCAAGTGTCGCAGCAAGGGAGGCAATGTTTTTTTAATGGAGATTCACGCCAGTGGATGTGTTCTGCCATTTGCATAGTTTACAGGGTATAGATCGAGCTGCATTTTAACAGGGTTGTTGGCTTTTCAGGAAAGACAGTGCCAAAGACTTGAGGAATTATTACCCGTGTGCAGGAGTGGATTTCCCAATAAGCAAGGTAAGCATGGACTTACTTGTGCTTACTTACTAATCTGTACTGAACAATTTTCACACCTTTGATGTGGTGGAAAACACATGAAACTGTTTATTATAGATTAGTAAGTAAGCACAAGTAAGCCTGTGCTTACCTTGCTTACTGGGTACCCCATTCCTATCAGGAATTGTAAAATTTGAAGAGAGGCTTTGATTCTGTAGGAAGGTGCTGTGGGGTTGGGAGAGAGAGAGACAGAAGCCACACCTTGAAGCAGAATCCTTGATGTGGTGAAAAAATGTGAAATTGTTCACTACAGATTAGTAAGTAAGCACAAGTAAGTCCGTGCTTACCTTGCTTGCTAGGTAACCTGACACTGTCCATGTATTTCCCAGTTGCACCTGTTTCTGTATCTTTAAGCCCTCTTTCTGCTCTGGTCCACTCCAGGATGTGTAGGCAGAAAGCAGGGCCTGGATGCTCTACCCTCTCAAGATCTCAGAGGCTAAAGGAGAAGGGCCCTTTTCCTTGTTTACCTTCTGGCCAAGAATCCATCCTTCTAGGCATTGTGCCTTCCAGTGGCTTCTGTGTCCCACTTCCTACCTCTGCACTGTGTTATCTGCTTCCTCCAGCCCAACCAAGGGTCTCTTGATCCTTCAATTCATCCATCCATTCATTTGTTCATTCATTCAACCAGAAAATATTTATCAAGGGCTTATTATGTGCTGGGCATTATTCTAGGCACATACAGCCTGTGTTCTAGTGGGGAAGACAGAGGATAAACAAAATAAATAAGTGTAATATATAGAATATCACTTGTGCAACGTGCTTGAGAGAACAATACGGCAGGCAAGGAGGAGAGTAAGTGTTGAGGTGAGAGACTTGCACTTTTGATACAGTGGTCAGATCAGGAAAAGCCTCAGCGGGGAGACATTTGAGCAAAGACCTGAAGTGGTAAGGAGTGAGCCACATGGAGGCAGAGGGAACAGCCATGTAATGGCCCTGAGGCTCCCAGGAAAGGCTTGGCCTGTGCAGGGACCAGCATGTGTGGCTGGAGATGAATGAGCAAGAAGGGGAAAGGTGGGCAACCATCCTGCAGGGCCACTCTCCAGGGGGCTTCTGTTCCATGAGTGTTGTGGGAGCCACACAGGAGTGGCATGATCTGACCAGAGTTTTAAAAGACTTACTCTGCTGAGCTGAGAGTAGACTTTACGGGGTCAGACAGAAAGGATAGAGAGCAGTTAGGAGACTGTGGAATTAACTCAGATAAGAGTTATTAAGGGTTTTCAGAGAAGTGAGTCCACAAACTCTCTCCTATTAGGCCCCATCCTAACCATCAGGAAGTTCTCAGAATCACCACTCACCAGCAGCTGCAAGGGTTCAGCTGTGGGCTGGCTGTGGGATTTCTAGGCTATTTCAGAGGCTGGCCCAGACCTCTGGGGGCTTTAGGCCTATTTTGGGGTGATAAGATGCCTGCATTAAAAGATAATTAGCTTTACCCAGCAACATTTGCTGAGAGCTCTCCCCAGAGGAATCACTGAGGGCCTCTAGTTCAGAGAGGCAAGGCTTGGGCATCTTTCTCTAACTGATACGAGCCCCAAAGGACAATAATTACAACAAACCCTATGCCTCGCAGCACTTTAAAACTCACAAAATACTTTCACCTACATTATCTCATGTGGGTCTTGCAACAACCTTACAAGGCAGGTATTATTATTTTATGATTATTCCCATTTTGCAGATGAAGAAACTGAGGCCTTGGCTGGAGAAGCAGAGAGTCAATACAGGGAGTAGAGGCTGGAAGATGAATATGGGGGTGGGGGGGGCGGGGAGAGAAGCCAGGCTTGCAAGTCTCCTGATTCTTGCTGCTTCCTCCATGCCAAATGAGCTCCTTCTCTCTAAAGAGGCTGGGATGGGAAGCAGAGTAAAGAGATTTCCTTTACACCCAGAGGTGAAAAAAAAAGGCAGTTTTCCCTTCTGGCCATGGACCCCAAGACTTTCAGGATGTGACTCTGAGACCCAGCCCATCCCAGACTTATCCAGTCTAGGACCCTCTTTCCCAAAGAAGAACCCATCTCAATTCCAACCAGGGGGAAAAAAGCACAGGAAGAAAAAGAGGGTTGGCTCATCCCAGTCATCCTTCTCTCAAAGGGTCCTTCCCACTCAGCCCACCAGTTGAGAGAGTTTGGCCTGGCCTGCTCCATTTTGCCATGCCCCCAGAGCTATTACACAGAGGTGCTGATGGCAGCCACTGGGCCTCCAGGGGCTGGAGTTTCTGGGGATTGGCTCTGTGGCTCTGGGTGGCTTGTGTGGCTTGTGCTCTCCTGGCTGACCAGGGCATAGAACTCAAAGAGGAGGGAAAAGACGTGACAGGGAAGGGATCAGTGGTCATTTGGCCACCTGTGACCCTCTCCAGCACCTATCTGCTTAGCCACTCCAGGGTGAGTGAGTGCTAAGCAGTCTAGTGGAACTTCTTTGGAAACTTGGACCCACATTTATAATAGATTTATAAGGACTGTGTGGACATGTTTGCTTTTTTTTTTTTTGCCCCTCATAAGTGATGCCATTACGGTGGCCATAACTCTTATTTACTCCATCAGCAGGCTGCTGGCAATGGCACAAAAATAGATTTGGAAAATTTATCTCATACATGCATCATGAGGAGGTAACAAAGTCACCCAGGTGAGATTTATGTGGGTGGGGGCCAGCATCTATCATCCCTACTTGCACATTAATGCTGCTCCTCAAAGAGAGACATTACCCTTCTTAATCAGAGCAAAGTAATTGTTTAAACTTCCTCCCTGCCACAGGCTCATCAGTGCTCATGGCTCTCGGGGGTGCTGCACCAAGGGCTGTGGGAGCGAGGTGTTTGCTTTGGCAGAACAGCAGAATCAATGGTAACTTAGGATGATGAGAGGATGGAGCTGCCCAGCGACCATGGTTATTTTCCCCACAGTGGAAGGTGTGGGGTCAAAGTCAAGGTGTTCCAAAGAAAGAACTTAGAGAAATGGCTCATTTGTTTTGTGCATTAAAACAAAACAAAAACCCCAAACCAATTGCTATCCAGTTGATTCTGACTCGTAGCAACTCCGTGTGTGTCAGAGTAGAACTGTGCTCCATAGGGTTTTGTTTTGTTTAATGTATTTTTATTACTCCATAGGGTTTTCAGTGGTTGATTTTTCTGAAGTAGATTGCTAAGACTTTCTTGAAGCCATCTCTGGGAAGACTTGAACATCCAACTTTTCCTTTAGCACCTAAGCACCACTCAGGAGCTCCATGCATTGAAAGAGGTCCTCAAAAGCACACAAAAATTCCCTATACCCATGACCATATAAATAATATAGTCATGGAATAAATATGGTTGGAATACATTGGGCCGACAATTCTGCATATGTATTTATATGTTCTATAAGAATGTCTATATAAATAGAACTAACAAGGGGCAAAGTTATGACAACTTCTTAGCCATAGCCAACCACCCTGAGGGAGCAAGCTTGGGACATCAAGCTCAATTGGCATAACATACTACACAAAAACATCGTTCCACATCCTACTTTGGTGATTAGTGACTAGGGTCTTAAAAGCTTGCAAGCAGCTATCTAAGTAAAACAATTAGTCTCTCCTCATCCAGAACAAAGAGGAATGAATAAAACCAAAGACACATGAAAACAATTAGTCCAAGGGACTAGTGGACCATGTAAACCTCAGCCTATATAGGACCTGAGACCAAAAGAACTAGATGATGCCTGGCTACCACTGTCAACCACTCAGATAGGGTTCAGAGCAAATGATCCTGGATAGAGTGGGAGATGGATGTGGAACAAAGCTCAGAATCATAAAAAAAAAAAAAAAAAAAAAGACCAGGCTTACTGGTCTGACAGAGACTGGTGAAACCCCGAGACTTTGTACCATAGTGACCCTTCATGCCTGGAACTGAACTCACTCCTGTGGCTTCCAGCCAAACAATAAACAGGCATATGAGGTGAACAATTACACCAAGTAGGTACACACCTTAGAGCAGTCAACCATGGGAGATCAGAAGGGCAGTATTTAGACAGGGAGAGAGCTCAGAGGGCAGGAATGCATAGGAAAGAAGGGCACAGGGAAAAGGTAAGGACAGGGAGGAAGTGGGAAAAGAGCCGTTACATTGTGGGGATTGTAATCAATGTCATGAAACAAAATATATATGAACTGTTGTGTGGAAAATGAATTTGTTCTGTAAACTTTCACCCAAATCACAATTAGGAGCTTTGGTGTAGTACCTAAGGCATTTGACTGCTAACCAAAAGGCTGGCAGTTCAAACCCACCAGCCACTCCTTGGAAGGAAGACTGGGTGATCTACTTCCGTAGTGATACTGCCTTGGAAACCCCGGGAGGGGTTGCTATGAGTCATATCCGACTCGATGGCAATGGTTTTGGGAAATCACAATGTGGGGGTGGAAGCACATGAAGAGTCCCATCTTCAACCTCATTTCTGTCTCCACATCCTTGGCCATGCTGTTATTCCTATTTACAATGCCTTTTCTCTCTTCCATTTATCCCAGGCCTGATCATTCTTCAAAGCCCACCTCATATCATACCTCCTTCTTGAAGGTTTCTCTGACTGCCAGCAGCAAAAGGCAGGAGAAGGTACCCTGAGCAGAGAGGAAGAGGACCCAGGTGCCGACTCCACCATTAACCAAGCTTCCCTTCACTGTCCTTAGTTTCCTCGACTTTAACGTGGGAGGCTGTGTTAGAGGGCTTCCAAAGGCCCTTACAGCTCTGAAGTTCATTGAATGTTCCAGTCCTCACTGACTCTCCCATGTTGAATTTCTAAACCACTTTGGGGGGTTCTCAACTCTGGCTGCATAATGGAATTTCCAAGGAGTTGTGGGGGAAAAAAAAACAAAACCCTCATGTTCAGCCCCACCCCCATTCAATTAAATAAAAATCTCTGGAGATAGGGCCTGGAAATCAGTATTTTTTAATGTTCGAATGATTCTATTATGCAGTCAGAGTCAATAGAATGCACTTAAAATCTAGATAATGTAATTTATAATTATTATAATTAATACTAAATGGATAGATGGATGGGCGGGTAGATAGGTGGGTGGAGGGATGGATGGATGGACAGATGAGTGGGTGGGTGGGTGGATGGATGTGTGGTTGGATGGTTGGGTAGATGGGTGAGTAGACAGGTAGATGGGTAGGTGATAAATGGATAGATACTTCCTTGCAACTTTTTGCTACTTTCATTGGGTTAATCCTGTCTCCTCATCAAGACCATGAGCTTCCTTAAGGCAAGGGTTTTTCACATGCTTTACATTCCCCCATAATGCTCAGCATAGAGCCAGATGCAACAAGTGCTCACAGGGATGTGAATATCCTTGCATGTTAAAAACACTTCACTAGAAGAAGACAGGGGTTTAAATATTGTATTTCTTATTTATTGTGACTTTATCCAAGTCAATTAACCTGCCTTAGATTTTTCATGGTGTCATTAATAATAATAACAGTAATATAAAACAGTAAAATAACCAACCTGTCAGGGTCATGTTGCTTGAATAATTTTAAAGTGTAGTATACAAGGAGCTCTGGTGGTGTAGTGGATAAGGTGTTCGGCTGCTAACCAGAAGGTCAGTGGTTCAAACCCACCAGCTGCTCCCCAGGAGGAAGATGGGATGATCTACTTCCGTAAAGATTTACAGCCTTGGAAATCCAATGGGGGTCATTATCAGTTAGAATCAACTTGAGGGCAGTGAGTTTGAGTTTGGTTTTTGGTTTATAGATGGAGAAATGCTATCCCCAACTCAACAGCAGTGTTCTCAACCTCCCTTGTGTTGCTGGTAGTCAGGGGCCATCCTGCCTTTGGTGACGTTTTACCTGCTACCCTAAGGGTCCCCAACTTACAGACATTTGGTTCCAGACCTTCTGAGAACCTTTGAAACCTAACACTGACCTCCCTCCATCTTCAGTCCACGTGGCCAGGACTCAGCTACACTTGCCCTGATCTCCATAGGAGGTCTTAGTCTTTATCTCACCTCTTCCCTAAAGAGTTTTCCCTCCTGGCAAATATCCCTAAACCTTGGGTCCCTCAGAAACCAGCAGGCTTCCTGGCAGTGCTGCCAACTTGGACCCTGTCTCTGACATGCCTGCCTGGTGGACTGAAATGGCAGCTCCTAACCAGTCCCTTCCACCATACAGTGGTCCATCCTGTGCTCAAGCCACCATGTGATCTTTAAAACAAAGTTGACCAGGTCCCCTCCTGGTTTAAAATTCTCTGTGGGATCCTTCATGAGAGCCCTTTGCAGCCTGATCCTAACAGATCCCTCTGGCTTCAACCTTAGCCCCTTGCCTCCACCAAGCCTGTACTCCTGCCTCACTGATTCTTTCACCATTTCCCAGACATTTTTCCCCAACTCCATGCCTTTGCATGTGCTGTTCCTACTGCCCTTCCCCACCCCAACCTCTTCCCTCAGCCAACTTGAACTCCTTCTTTAAAAATCGCCTCACTGGGAGCGAGTAGTTGGACCTGTGGGCTCAGGACCATGGTCACAGGGGATATCTAGCTCAATTGGCATAACATACTACACAAAAACATTGTTCCACATTCTACTTTGGTGAGTAGTGAATGAGATTTTAAAAGCTTGCAAGCAGCCATCTAGATGCAACAATGGGTCTCTCCTCATCCAGAGCAAAGAAGAATGACAAAAACCAAAGATGTATGGAAACAATTAGTCTAAGGGACTAATACATCATATGATCCTCAGCCTGTATGACTATGAGAACAAAAGAACTAGATGGTGCCTGGCCAGCACTGTCAATCACATGGAAGGGGATCTTTGTAAGAGATCCTGGATCGAGTGGGAGAACAATATGGAACAAAACTCAAAATCATATACAAAAAAATAAAAAGAGAGGGACCAGGTTTGCTGGCCTGATAGAGCCTGGTGGAACCCTCGAGACTATGACCCCTAGCTGCCCTTCTGGTCTGGAACAGAACCACTCCTGTGGCTTCCAGCCAAACAAAAGACAGGCATATGAGATGAATATTTACATTAGGTAGATACACTCCATGGAGAGATCAATTGTGGGAGAATAGAAGGGCTGTGTATGCACAGGGAGACAGCTCGGGGGGCAGGAGTGCATGGGAGGGAAGGACACAGGGAAGACGTACCATGGGGAGGAGGTGGGAGGAGAGCTGTTGCTTTGTGGGAAATGGCAGTCAATGTCATGAGATAAAGTGTATGTGAACTGCCATATGGAAGATGAATTTGCTCTGTAAACTTTCACCCAAATCACAATAAATCACCTCATTGTCATCTGGATGAAGATTTCCTTGACTGACCCAGCAAATGCTGAATGAGTGAAAAGTAAACACATGGTTTTCAAGCATGTTCTCAATGCCAGAAAGTCCCAATAATTTAATTAGGGCTTTGCTCTACTTTTTAAGTCTTCACTTCAACTACAGTCATTGATCAAAACTGAAACTAAACCCACTGCCATCAAGTTGATTCTGACCCATAGCAACCCTATAGGACAGAGTAGAACTGTCCCATGGGGTTTCCAAAGCTGTAATCTTTACAGAAGCACTCAGCCACATCTTCTCTCACAGAGTGGCTGGTGGGTTCAAACCAACAACCTTTCAATTAGCAGTCAAGCACTTAGCCACTGCACCACCAAAAAAAAACTCTCACTACCACAGAGTGAATTCTGACTGATAACAACCCCCTTTGGGTTTCTGAGGCAGTAACTTTTTACGGAAGTAGATTGTCCAGTCTTTCTTCCACAGGGTGGCTGGTGCGTTTGAACCACCAACCTTCTGGTTAGCAGTCAAATGCCTTAGGCATGCTGCCACCAGAGCTTCTTACTGCACCACCAGGGCTCCTTAAATGGAGTACTACCTTAGGAGACTTGATGTCACAAATCTGAGGCACAGCCAGGCTTATGGGGGCGATGAGTGGAAGACAATTAAAGATAGAATTACCATATAACCCAGCAATTCTACACCTAGTTTTATATCCAAAGGGATTGAAAATTGGGATTCAAATGGATACTTGTACCTGAATATTCATTGCAGCAGTTTTCACAATAGTCAAAAGGTAGAAACAACCCAAATGTCCATCAACTGACGGACATCCATTGATTTAAAAAAAAAAAAAAAGTAGCATAACAATGCAATGGAAGATGCATGGAAACCATTAGTCTACAGGACTAATGGACCACAGGAACCTCAGCCTACACGACCTTGAGACCAGAACTAGATGGTGCTCAGCTATGAGTGCCAGCCACTTGGAAAGGGATCAAAATTGGAGATCCTGAATAGAGTGGGAGAAAAAAATGTGGAAAAAAATTCAAAAACATAAAAAAGGAGACCAGGATTACTTGTTGGATAGAGACTGGTGAAACCTCTGAGACTATGGCCCCTAGTCACCCTTTGGGGAGCTCTAGTGGCATAGTGCCTAAGGCATTTGACTGTAACTAGAAGGCTGGAGGGTTGGGCAATCTACTTCCATAGTGATACCACCTCGGAAACCCAAGGAGGGGTTGCTGTGAGTTGAATCCGACTCCATGGCAGTGAGAAAGAGACAGAGAGTCACCCTTTGAGCCTGGAATTGAACTCACCTCTGTGACTTAACTCTCAGCCAAACAACAGACATGTCTAAGAGCTGAACAATTATACCAGGGAGATGCAGTCCTTAGAATTATCACCCATGGGAGATCAGAAGGGCAGTATCTGCACAGGAAGAAAGGTAGGGAGGCAGGAATGCATAGATAAGAAGGACACAGGGAAAGAGAAACCACAGGGAGAAGTGGGGAGAGAGCTGTTACGTCACGGGGATTATAATTAGTGTCATGAAATGAAGTGTGTATCAACTGTTGAATGGAAGATGAATCTGCTTTGTAAAACTTCTCCCAAATCACAATTAAAAGTTAAAAAAAAAAAAAAGCAATATAATGTTATTCAACCACAAAAAGGAATAAAGTACTGATACATGCTATAACATGGACGAACCGTGAAAACATTATGCTAAGTGAAAGAAGCCAGACACAAAGAATACAAATTGTTTGATTCCATTTATATGAAATATCTAGAAAGATAAATCCACAGACAGAAAGCAAATTAGTGGTTGCCAGGGGCTGAGGGAAGGGGGAGATGGGGAGTGACTGCTTAATGGGCATGGAGTCTCTTTTGAGGGTATTGAAAATAGTCTGGATAGATGGTTTCATGTGATGGTTGTACAACACTGTGAAAGTACTAAATACCACTGAATGGTATACTTATTTTAAGTGGTTGATTTTATGTTATGTGAATTTCATCATAATTAAAAAAAAAAAAAAAAAGGAGGTGGGGAGGAGGGAAATAGTCCAATAAGTACATGCCTATATCTTGAGATTATAAAACAAGCTATTCTCTAGAAGCAGGTAATAAAAGCAGGTGATATTACTGGTGTCGACACAGAATCTGGCTAAGAGCTTAGTGGGACGAAGAATCTGAGTAACTGTGTAGCCATCCCCCTGTATCGAATCACACAAGAAACAGAACGTTTCACCAACTGCATTTGGTAAAATATACTCCAAATTCCAACAAGAATTGTTCATTGCTCTTGGACAAGATTCGTGCTCAAATTATACCAATTTTCCACTGATAGGCTGCAAACTCCTGAACTTTTAGATTATTTCATGAAATGTGATGTAAAAATACTCTGGGCTATTGGCACTAAGGATTCAATAAAAATAGTGAGATTCACAGGCCCAGGATGAAGCTCATATAAAGTTCATGTTCCTTAGCTAATGCAGCTTTCAATTATGCTCACCCATTTTAAACTGTAAAAGATGTAATGTTAATCAAACATTTAATTTGCAAGTGTTTTTCTCCGTAAATGTCATGTACAAGGAGATCTTCAGACGTGATCCACAACATAATGGCATCAGCGTGCCTCATTCAGCAGTGTGTATTTGCACTGGGGCAGAGGAGTGGGGAGAAAGAGGACAGCCTCTTTGATTCTCATTTCGGGGTGTGGAGCGCTTGGAAAACAAACTCAGTGCTATTTATAATGTTTGGTAACATTTGGGTCTCAACTCTATTTTCACTGTAAGTATCTTGCCCCTGAAGCAAGCGCTGTGATTCAAGGACTAAGTAAATGCTTGGTCAGGGTTTGTTCAATTCCAAATCAAACCCACTCCAATAGAGTTAATTCTGACTCATAGAGACCATACAGTTGATTGTGACTCATAGAGACCCTTTAGGACAGAGTAGAACTGTCCCATAGTTTCCAAATCATTCTGTGACCGAGGTCCCTTCACATGCCCTCTCTGGACCTGCATCTCAGCTGGAAACTAAGGGGACTCAGCTAGAGGGTGTCCACAGGATGCTTAGGTCTGAGAGGCAACAGGTCCTGGAAAATCCTCTGGTCTGTTTGCCCCAGTCACTCTGGATCACTGCCCTGCAGAGCCAGGAAAGGCAGCCTGGGAATGAGACTCAGGACCAATGTGAAAGGAAACTGTCTGGCCCAAGAGAGACTAGGAGGTAGAGAAGGGGCAAACCTGGGGAAGCCAGAAGCTGGGGACTCCTTTCAGTCAGCCTAAAAAAAATTTCCACACACTGCAGCTCTGGCTGGACATGATGGCCACAAAGAGGCAAAGGAGTTGTGGTAAGAGCACAGGTCCTTAATAGGACCCTTTGGGGTCAAATCCCACCTCTGCCACTTTGGTCAGGGTCTCAGTGTCCTCATTTGCAAACAGGGCTTATGATAGCATCTCCCTCATGGGGTTATAAAGGTTAAAAACACACCAAACCAAACCCGTTGCCATCGACTCATAGTGGCTCTATAGAACAGAGTAGAATTGCCTCATAGTTTCCAAGTCTGTAATCTTTATAGAAGCAGACTGCCACATCTTTATCCCACAGAGAAGCTGTTGGGTTCAAACCACCAACCTTTCAGTTAACAGCTGAGGCTTTAACCACTGTGCCACTAGGACTCCTTTTTATAAAAGTTAAAATAGATAATATATGTGAAGTGAATCTGCAGGGTGCCAGGCATGTAATAGGTACTCCATAAATGTTAGCAATTAGTTAGGTGGTTGTTGGCAAAGAATACTGGAAATACTATGGACTGTCAGAAGAACAAACAAATATGTCCTGGAAGAAGTGCAACTGGAATGCTCCTTAGATGCAAGAATGGCCAGATTTCATCCCAGCTACTTTGGTCCTATTGTCAGAAGGGACTAGTCCCCTGGAGAAGACTATCATGCTTGGTAAAGTGGAGGGTCAGCAAAAAATGGGAAGGCTCTCAACAAGATGGATTGACACATTGGCTATAATGATGGGCTCACGGATAGCAAGGATTGTGAGGATGACGCAGGATCAGGTGGTTTCTTCTGTTGTACATAGGGTCACCATGAGTCAGAGCTGACTCGCCGGCACCTAACCACAACAGTTGTTGTTGAGGAGGTCCTGGGAGCTGCAGAAGAGCCCTGAGACAGGCTGCTGGCCAAGAAAGTGGAGCTTTCAAGGGAAATGGCATGAGCTTGGCAGAGCACTGAGGCAGGCCTCAGCATGAACCATGCCAAGCCCCCTCACAGTGCACCAGGCTGGGTAGTGCCAGGCTCTGGGGCAGCTGGTAGGTTCACCCATAATAAAAACTGTATGAAATTTTCCAAAAGGCATGCCTCTGCCTTTTTCAGAGATGGAAGATGGAGAGGAGGTGACTTGGAGTATGTTCTGGAAACAAAACATGCCACAGATGTGCTAAGCATGCAGCTTAGCTCTGGGCATGTACACTTCTCCCTCCTCTGTGGTCCTATGTCACCATGATACCTTCATATAATCCTCAGTGCACTGCTCGCAGTCTGCCTTGTCTTCTGAGGATACTTTAATTACTGAGCCTACTGACCCTCCCTTCTGGGTTGTGAGCTCATTTCTGACTCATAGCAACCTTGGGTTTCTAAGGCAGTATCTCTACGAAAGTAGATTGCCCAATCTTCCTTCTGAGGAGTGGCTGGTGGGTTTGAACCACCAGCCTTCTGGTTAGCAGTCAAATGCTTTAGGTACTATGCCACCAGAGCTCCTATAAAGGCAGGGATGGAGTCTAATTCACTTTGCTGCCCCAACCTGAGTCCCTAGACAAGTTCTGAGCATGGTGAGTACCCAGGAAGAATTTTCTGAATTAGATGACAGGAGAGTAGAGAGAACAACTCAGGGGGTCATACAAATCCAGTTTCAAAGCCTGGTCCTATGACTTAACTTTCTGAGCATTATCTGTGTCACTTAGAGTTGTGTGGATTATAAATGAAATAATGTAGATGTTCCCAGCCCTGAACACAACTGTGGTAGTTAAGATTTTGTGTCAATTGGCTGGGCCTGGTTTTGAGTGGCTAGGCACCTGGATGTAGTTATTCCCCATGATGAGACTGGTAATCAACTCCACGGTGGAATCTACTGTAAGCAACTGAGTAGCTAGCTGCCTTAGGGAATGTGATCTGCTTCTAGTATGTAAGAAGACACTTTGAGAAAGGTCTTGAGCTTCTTGGCACATTTGGATCCTGCATTTTGGCTCAGTCATCAGTGAGTGGCCTGCCATGATGTCTGCTGATTTTGGGACTGTTTCTGGACTTAAACTAGTGGCCTGCCATATTGCTTGATAATCTTTGGACTGTGCCATTTTACTTGTTGACCTTGGGTTTGTCAGCCTCAGCAGTCAGCAGCTGCCTGAGTGAAGAGATGCATCCAGCTTCAGTGGGCCGGGAGCAAGAGGCAGAGCTGAAGCCCAAAGTCAAGGGACCTTCACACAGCCCTAGAGCTGGCACTCTGAACTTGGACTTCTAGTCTCCTAAACTGTAAGAGAATAAATCCTTATTTGTTAAAGTCATCCACTTATAGTATTTCTGTTATAGCAGCACTGGAGAACCAAAACACCAACATACCCATATGGGCAGCCAGACAAGCAAGAACCTTAGTGCCTCCCCCCAATATTTTCTGCAATTTCTATTGTGCATTAGGCCTACAAGTCCCAGTTCAGGCTAAGAAGTCTTTGTCTCCTGAGAAGGAAAGAAATAAAAGCAGAGAAGTAACCAGGACCCCTCAGTGCTATGAAGCTGCAGGTACAATAATACAGAAAGGTAAGTTCAACTAGGAGACAGTGAGAGACAGAACGGGAGGACTAGTCTAGGACTTAGGAGACTGGGGTTCCAGATCTGACTCAGCCAAGGACTTGTTATATGACCTTGGGCTTCAGTTTCCCGACTTGTGCCATGGAAGGGGTAGAAATCATCACCTCTAAGGTCCCTTCTAACCCGGTCATCCTGATTCTACTCGGAGATTCTGCTCGCCAAGCTGCATGCAGACATTTCTCCCTATGAAAATTAATTCAGTCCTCAATGTTGCAGTCTATAAATTACTAGCCAATCTGTTTCAGAAATATTAAGGGAACATTTATAAATTGTACTTTCCATTCAATGCTGCGAAATAAAGATCTTGGGGCTTTCAGATGTTTATCTTACTTAAAGCTACAGCAAGAATCAATCTCCCCCAGCCTTCACAGGAGAGAACATCATTTCAGCAGAGTCCATGTGTCAGGCTGACTTTCCTCCTCTCTCCACTACTCCCTGCTCTTAAGAATCTACTGCCCCAAATCTAAACCAAAGACTTCTCAAGAAGCACAGACAAGTGAGTGGGGAGCAGGGGAAGGGAGGTTGGCAGGTGACAGGGGGCTGGGCCTGGGTGGGTTCCCTTGATTAGCTCTCACCGGGCGGAGGGTAGTGGTGCTGGCTTAGGGACCCTACAAACAGGTCCCAGGAAGTTAAGCTGTCTTTTGCAGTAATTGATTTTGACAGCATAACAAGTTAATTCGTCACTGTTTGCAACTTATTTGAGAATTCATCACTAAGCAGAATCCCACAGGACAGCTGTAATCACTTGTAAACTCAAATTAGGTCTCCCCTCTAAATACTGTTGATATCAGGTAGAGTTGGTTTCTTCCCAGTGACTACAAATGTGTGGCTTTCACCTTTTCTATTCTGTCAAGGACATGCTCTGGCTAGAGGTGATGGAAACAGATTAAGGTCAAGTTATAGTCTCCATAATTACAGAGCGATTGTGCTAATTGGAAATACCTTTATGGGAGGGATGAAAGGTAAGCCCAGTCCCCCATCCCTTAAACACACACTTACCCTCTTCTCTTCGATTATCGTGATGATGCTTAGGCTCGTTGACATATCATCATGCAAAATGAAATGGATTGGGATAAATAGACTTGTTCAGGGCCCAGCTCCTTGAGTAGAATTAATACCTGAACTTAACCCCCTCCAGCAGGGTCTTCCCAATACTTTATTACAATAGTTTATCAGGAACAGTTATTTTAATACCAAGCCATAAAGACGATATCAGGTGGCAGCTTTATTTCCCAAGAGTTAAATATTAATCGCCACACAAAAGGAATATAAAAATGACATGGGGAACAAATAATCCAGCTTCCTGCAAAGTGAAAAGAATTCTTTAATATTAGCATGTCCACAATAGGGTACACACTGAGGCTTAATTAAAATGCACAATTATTCTATGACTTTTTTTTTTTCTTGGTGGCTTCAATGAGATGGACTCACAGATTGAACTGAGGCCACATCCCTGCAAGATGGGCTGACAGCTCCCAATAAAACACCGCCTCTCAGCAATATACTAGGGCAACCACAGTAAATGGAGAAGATCAGAGAATATAGGCCATGCACAAGGCAAATGCAACTTTACCTAAGAGCCTTAAAATGTTTTAACTACCATTTCAATCAAGCCTGGAAGTTTGAAATGTGGCACTAAACTCACTTCTTCGAGAAGCTGTTTTCTTTCCATCCCCAGAGCTAATAAATCCAAAAGGCCTACTTAGGCTGAGACAAGCCAGGAGCTGAGGAAGCAGTTTTGGAAGTGGTTGAAGACATCCCTCCAAGGAGTTGACAGAAGGGCCCAGTGCAGTGATACAGAGGCAGATTTGAGATATGGACTGCAAGGCTGGGCACATCCAGTTAAGCACTGCCTCTCAGCCATGTGCAGGCACAAACAGTTAAGTGCTTGACTACTAGACTGGCAGTTCGAACCCACCCAGAGGCTCCTCAGAAGACAGGCCTGGTGATCTGCTTCTGAAAGGTCACAGCCTGGAAAACCCCAAGCAGCAGTTCTACTCTGAACACATGGGATCACCAGGAGTCAGAACCAACTGGAGAAATGCCCTGACCCCATAGCTGCAGAGTCCCAGAGGAAGGGATACAAATGCTTCCTGATGCCCCAGTCAGATCCTCTCTCTGCAGAAAGGAGACCTTAAGATCCTGGCCCCTCCCTCTGGAATGGCCCTATTCCAGTCCAACTCCCATCCTACATCCCCTTTCAGGAGGAATCCCCTTTCAGAAGGAGATGATGCTACCTCCCTTGATTATATGCAATGCTGTTACTCAGTGGATACATATCAGATGTCTATTTCAGTGATTAAAATATGAAAATATTTCCATACTGTTGGTAAACAGCCATTTCTCCATGTCCCCAGGTGCTCTCTGCCACTGTCCCACCGCCCCAGTCCCTTCAGTGGGAATTCCCCCTCCCAGGACTTCAACTGCTCAGCAATTAAAGGGTTAATTCCTGCCTCAGTGAGAGTCCTTCAGGAAGCTAGGACCAGATAGGCCAGTACCCCATTACCACACCCTATTGATTGTTAAATATTTAGAACATTACTTTGGTCACCTGTGCTGGACCTGGTCTTATTTAGAAATTATCTAAGCCCCTTAACCCATACAGGGGACAAGTGGGAGGGTGTGATTTGGTGGCATAGGCAGGGTAAACCCAGGCCGGTGCTATTCCCTCCCCACACCCCCTCAACACCAGGAAGTCCTCCCCTAGGTCTAACTCAAGTCTTTGCTGCTGCCCGGCATGAGCACTGGGCTACTTTCTCTGGCTCGGTCCTGGCAGCCTCATTAGAGCCCTGCTGCCCCTTCTCCTAGCCCCTGGCATTCCTGCAGAGGAGGGGTAGCCCCCTGCTCAACAGGTCTTCATTCTGCTAACTGGGTTTTAATGGTCTTGGGCAGAGGGGACAGGGCTCACTGGCGGCCATGTCTGGCCCTCAGTCCAGGTAAGGATGTCAGGAAAAGCAGGGAGTATGACTTAATGAGCAACACCTACAGCCTTCATTACCCACTTGCTTCTGACTCAGCACAATTCAGAGACCCCTGCAGGAGGACCAGACCACTTCCTCCAGGCTCTTAAAGTAGGAGAAGCATGCACGGTGCAGGCATGGGAGAGGAGAGGGTGGGGAGAGGGTGAGATGCCACGATGCCTATGTGTCACGCCAGGCCCCAGAGAAGACTTGCAGTCCTGCCAGTCTTAAGAGAAACACTGGGGGAAACAACCTAGATGTCCAACAACTGAGGAATGGATAACCAAACT